>NC_073721.1:67779380-68396523 GCF_023634155.1 Falco peregrinus
ATATAGTCGACTTACTATGATTAACACTAAATAATAAGATTTATAGAGGTTTCTTATCCAAGATCTGGTCTGTTTCTTCTACAAATTGCACTTGCGAGAAGAAATTGCAAAATGTAAGAAGAAACATACATCAGAAATTTATATCGAGATCTATGATCCTTTAAACCAAATAAATCATTAATGCCTCTAAACATTAAGCAATCCCTCAAACATATCTAAGTTTAAATATTTAAATTTTAAAAACAGTCTGAATGAAAGGCATAGAATGATGGGCACTAATATATATGACTACAGATGAATGCCTTACAATTCCATTGCCCTAATTGGCATACTACTTAATAAAAGCGAAAATCTTTATATCTAGCAGTCGGAGAATCAAACCCCATAAGAAAAGGAATGAACATGAGACAGAAAAGGAAAAGAGAGAAAAATAAAGGTATATTTGTGATTTATGAAGTACCAAAATTTTTTCAAGGACTATTTCACTTCCTTCCCAGTTTTATCAGTTTAAAATATGGACTACCTATCTTAACAACTCTGCAAGCAAATAGAAGTACTATTAACTTATTATATTTTAACATTCCTAGATAATGCAGAATGTTACCAGGCTTGCTTGGTGAAAACTTGGCAGGACATGAGATTCAGGTTTTATTTCCTCATGTTCAATTGCTGCCTGTTGTATAAGCAAGAGAAGAAAACTAATGTCAAACAAGAATGCTTGGGGGAAAAAAATCATTCATACTACCTTACAAAACAACAGATATACATAAAGTTTTGGGTCTTCATTACAAAATAAGTTTGAAAGCAACAAGTACATTCAGAGACAAATGATCTTAGCCTCATCCTTCATGAACATTTACACACATGCTTAAGTCTTTACTATAAATAACTTGTCCACAGAACTGCCTATAGTAGAGAAGTTTAAAAGCTGAATGCAATTTTCAGTTAATCATTTTCTCCACAGGAGAAAACTGTAATTGCCTAACTAGCAGAAAAGCTACTACAAGTTTTGAGGTTGTTCTTAGTTCCCAGAAATACTATTCTTTCTCATCAAAGGAACAGTTCAACAAGCCCCCTTTTGGTTACAACATAATACTAAAAATGTCAGCAATAAAAAACAGCAACAACTCTCAAAACAGATGGCAGTTTTAAAGACAGTGTGCTTTCTAAGCACCTGGCTAGCATACATGCATGTAAGTCAGCACCCATGTACTTTACCCTCTGTGCCATATTCTGGCTTGAGGAACCAAGTTTTAAAGATAACAGTAACAAACAAGTATTGCACCTAAACTATATTTCATTCTGGAATACAGTTCCCATTAACCAACAAGTATTGCATCTAAACTACATTTCATTCTACCATGCAGTTGTTTGCTACAGAAATGTTAAATATTTCTGGGGGAAATATTTCAGAGACACAAGTTGATGCAAGAATGTATTAAAACTAACTCTCAGTTGAGTATGTGTTAGAAACAGCCTGTCACATCATGAAAAAAATCCTTTGCTAGCACTGCAAATGTCCATTTGCTCTTTTAATATAACAATCTTCCACACAGTAGAATTTTTATTCCGTTGAGTGTGTTGTGCACCTAGCAATCTAAACATATTGATTTTTTGCATTTAACTTAATACCACATAAGAAGCATATTCTGAGCTGTAATTTTTTTCCTTGCATATTAGAAAATAAAAAGGAAAAAAGGAGGCATCTCCATGCCAACACAAAGTGATAGATGTATATACTACCCCAAAAACGTAAACTATAAAGCAATAAAAAGCTATAGCCTTGCAGAAGATTGTACACATTGGTGTTCTGCTTTTAACCAAAGACTTAGTAATTTATCTACCTTTGACAGGAAAGACAGCTTAAAAAAAAGAAATCACATTACATATTTTTTCATCGCCGTGAAACCAAAAATAGAGGAATGTAGTAACAACTTAGACTAAAAGGGACAGATTCAGTGTTACCTTCTCAAGCCACACAACCTTCCTTCTCTTTACAACGTGCATATTTTCAAACATGGTGATTACCATGGACTATTAATTATTACAATCCATCTCAGCCCACTGTAATTCTTTCCCCATGCAATTTATTATCCAATTCATGGAATCAAAGAGAAATTTTCACAAAGCTTTTTGTTCAACCAGCCTGGATCAACAACGTTCCTAAATTATTGCATAATATGTAAATTACAATCTTACGTATTAATTTTCCTGTTCTGTCAAAACCAACAGAATTACATGAGCAAATATTATCTTAATTTCATTTTAGGCACCTGTACATGTTATGTAATTGCTTCCCTTTGTTGGGTGCAGTGTTTCCTCTTTTGTCTACTCCCCATGGGTGAATCACAGGCACAATGCTATTGTGTTATTTTAATAAAACATTGTATATTGTCTATATATGTATTACATGTTTGCATTAACAAAAACAAGGCCAAAGAGGTGTGACCTGACTTTGGGAAATAAAAGTGTTGAGAACCATAGCAACTCCTAATTCCTGTGGGAATTTGTTCTTGAGTGTTCTGCTCATTCTTGAGGAAGCTGTTCCCTGCATTGATATATTAACCTTGTGATGGAAACTCCTACCACACCTTTAAAAACAGCTTTATTAGCCATAGCCTTCCTCCTGCAGGTGTAGAAAACTATTTAGGTACCCAAAAACCTTGATAAATCATTAGAAACCACTTTAACATATTTATTCATTTTGGTACATCTGCGGTATCTTTTGTAGCTGAAAAGACTCATTCTGAGTCCTGACATACAGAAAATTAAGATTTGTTGTTTGGTTGGGATTTTTTTAACAATTACCTCTAAATTTATCTTACTTAAACATTTTCATGTGCTATTTCTTTCATTCCTCATTCGATAGTTACATGCTATTAAAATAAATTATTTTCCTCTCTTTTGCCAAGAAAAGTCTCTATCACCAGTAAATGACAAAACAAAGTCAAACTAGATGTGTGAACATATAAATATTTAAAAAGCTTATTTTAGCCTGGTGAATTTATAGAAATTATTTACACACAAACATGGCTAATTACCCTGTACCCCCTTTGACAAAGCTTGAAATTCTAGGAGATTACAATCTATCTGATTAAGAACAATTCTTTCTCATAAAAGCAGCTTACTGACCTAATGAGGATTAGCCTCCCATTTTGTTAGACTTCAGGGTAAAAAGATAGTGCTTTCCACATAAAGCCTATAGCATTTTTAAGACAAGCATAAATGATGTGGGCCTAATGATGATAATGAACTAGGAAGTGATTTCTGATGTAACAAACTGCACAACTGGAATGTTTTTAATTAGTTATTTGCACTGGTAACTCTGAAGAAATAAACAGTTCAGAAGTCCACACATGCTAGTCAACTACGTAACATCTCTCCCTAGGCAGTTTCTTGCAATGTTATGAAATAAAACAAGGGGTTTTTTTTCCCCTAAAAAAAATCTAAAACAATACAACTTAACCATTCCAGAAAAAAAAATCATGTATGCACAAGTGGTAGCATCCACCCCTGAAGTCTGAGCATCTCCTTTCAGCAAGCGCCAGGAAGTGCCATAGCCTTTGCCATGATTAACCTTATTGAGCGTAGTCAATAATGTGTGCTTCCTGAATTAATAATGTAATAGCAAACCCATAATAAAAAGCATCATGGATCTTGATTTAGCTACATTTTAACAGATGCTAAGACCATGAGAAGAACATTCCACGAGCCACTCATAAGCAGAAAATAAAAAAACAATAGGAAGACTTTGGGGTTTCACCACTTAAAGAGAACTAAATGAAAGAAAATTAAGTCTCTTGTTCATTTCCATGACACTTAGAATATACCTTATACCACCTAAAGGGAAAAAAAATGAAGTATTTTCCATAAGCCTCTTAAAAATACTGTTTTATAAAGCAGTATATGATCTGTTGCGTAATCGTCACATCAGCTGAAATATAAAGAACATATAGAGCAAATAATAAGTGAGATACTGTAAAGTTATGAGCAAATACTTAAAAAAATATAAATATATCTATCTGCTTATAGATACAAAGCAAATACAAGTCTACCTTCTTGAATTTTTAATAAGAATTAGTCTCCATCAAACCACTTTTGAGAGAGTATTAATGCATTACAGAGAAAAATCTTCTCTGGGCCTCACTATTGAGTTAGCTGACAAGAGCTAGAGATATTTTTTCAAAACTGAAGTATATTTTATGATGGCTTGCTGCTAGTATGGTGCACTATATAGTCCTTGTTTAACAGAAGCATTCTAATTTGATGTTCTTTTTGGAGAACAAGAATGTTGTTCACTTGGTTACCACCCTCACAAGTTCATCTAAGGTACCACAGAAGAAATCTGCAGAAAACAGTAACTAACTAAAGAAGAGCTGCAGGTTCATCACCAAGAAAGCTGAACACCAAGAAAATGCATTTCTGAAATTAATATAAACATCCTTCTATGGATACTAAATCCGGTGTGTAATTTAATAACTCAATATAGTTCAGGGGTAGCAACAAGACTCAAGGCAACAAAATTGGAAATGATATTATTCTTATAATTAAAAATTCTACTTTTTAACAGAACATGTGCTGGGAATCATTATTCATAACTGATTTCCCTCAAAGGAAGCAGGGCTAAGTACTAATGTCCCACCAAGCTGGCATTCCATTCCCCCGATAATGCTCTTTTCGATGAGAAGGGGAAAACAGTGCGCAGCTCCCCCAGCAATATCATAAGCTATCAATGCTAACCATTCATTAACGCAAGATCAAGAATAAGATACAGAAAACAGAAAATTTTTTCATAAAAAATTAAAAACACATTTAATTCTGAGATATTGTTTTCGTTTTAGTAGTTCCGTTCTTTTCCTAGGTATTTCTATTTCATTTAAAAGAATACATTTCTTACTTCATTAAAGAAAGAAAGCCTTGAAGCTCAGTGTAAAGTAAATAAACCATGCATAATAATAATAATAAAGAATTGCTAGAGTCTTCATCCTATTTATAAGGACAAAAGTTCAAAAGACATCTGCTGCAAATGCTTTTGATAAAAAAAAAATTTTAATCAGCACAGGTCTCATTCATCATCACTAATGTCCATATTTCCATACCTAAAAAAAAACATTAAACAACAAACAACTGGACCAGAAAGTCATCAAGTTCAATTTTTCATTTTACTTTGAACCTGGTTGATGTAACTTTTAGAAATAAAGAAATATCACTCCAGAAGTCAATTTTGCAAAGCTCAGAGCCCAGCAGCTCCCACTACAAACAGCAGAAAATCAGCTCTCATCAGTTTTAGAATATCAGGACTTGCTAGAGGCCAAATCTACCTAGAATATAAGACATGTTTAGAAGAGACGAAGGAAACTCCCCCAATTCAGCACATGTTACAGACCACTATTAATTATTTTTGGTATATTAAACAAGAAATAGTTTTCCAGGTCCACGAGCTTCTCTAGCCCTCTTCCCATCTGCCTGAGGTATTTCTGTAACCAACTGGCAAATTTCAACCAAAGAGAACAGACCCAAATTATTACATTCCTAAAATACAAATCAAGCAATGAAGAGGGATCACCTCAGTGCTGCCACACTGAGGAAAATCTCTGCTTTCAGTCTCAATTGAGATACACCATAAAATTATATAGAGTGGGAGATGCTGTGAATGCCTCAACCACACAAACAGCTCTCAGAACAAAATCAAATCAGAGGACATAAATCTACTGGAAATGCAGTTTCAGACTGTTGCCACTCATGGACTTACATATTTAAATTAGCTCAGTTCAGGATTTTTTTTCCCTATTTTTTGTATTTCATCAAAATCTCGCATTAAGGGAGTGTAAGGTACAACGCTTGCATTCTATGGGAGAGAATTTAGCATGAAAAAAGGTAGCTTTTGATAGTTATGGGAAACAATGCTCTTTATCATCTAAAACAGAGGTTCATATGCTTTTTATCAGTCTTCCATAATTACATTGCAGAGGCAGTTGCTGCTGAAAAGTAGTTCACTCTCCCTGGGTCTGTTTATTCCATGCCACCCCTAACAAGTGCTAGCATGAATATCAAGTGTGATAGTGATTTTTGTGACATAAGTTTCAGCCCTCCTGGAACTAGAAAAAAACTATCAGTCTTGCTAAGAGAGGTCAAAGAGCCATCTGATAGTAAGTTACTAGTCTAGTTATCAAATTGATCAGGTGAAAATGTAGGGAAGTTTTCTTTAACATCTATCTGATGCCTAGTATTGCTGATATCTCCTACTGTAATTAATTGAAGAGACTCTCTTACACTGCTTACACAATCGACCTAACTGTGACAATAAAGTATTTGTTTTACCAAGACTTCACAAGCTAAACAATACCTAAAAGCAGCAATGATTCCAATAACATCCCAAATGCACTTTTTCCTCTGTCGACCTGGAATATGTCATCTTAAAAAAGGGAGAGTAAAGAAAACGATGTATTAAACTATAAGCAGTATAATGAAAATAACACCCCAAAAGAGCTTGTGTTTTAATAAATTTCAGTATTGGCTCATTTTTCATTTTTAAGGGACATTAAAAAAAACTGGCAGAAGAAACAGCGAAGAATATTCTATGATACATTAGTGTCTTTATTCATTTGTTTTGTCTGGCTTCTGTGTTGTAACACATTGTAGGAGCTGGAAAAAAAATACACAACTCTTATAAAAGTAATATTTACCCAAGAGAAAAATATTGCTCTTGTTCTGGTTCACCTATTTCCATTTTTATGTTGTAGCTCTGGCCAAGAACACTCTCCGGGAGTTCTTTGATCATCTGGGCCAAGGGAGATGGAGAAGTAGACTGCAGGGAGGCAATTATTTCATCAATAGACCTTGCAACCACTTTCACAGGCAATGCTGGTGTGGAAGTAGGCTCTTCAGGCTTGCTCTGCTGGAAGTTCTTCTCGTATATTTTTGAAGTGTCTGGTCTAGTTACATCTCTTGCCTCTTCCAACTGTTCTCGAGCAGACCTCACACTTGGCTGCTTGCTTCCTTTTCTCAGCACTCTTCCTGATTCAACATCTAAATCTTGTTGCTTTGCTTTTGAAATCACTCTGCTTCTCTTCTTACAGCTTTTGCTCGTTATTTTTTTCCTTTTTTCTTAAAATGCTTTGATTTTTATCAGAATCTGTAAAGCTAAATTCATCACTATCTTTAATCACAGTATTTATTTCTTGAGTTTTATCTCTTTTTAAATTCTGGGGATCCATCTGTGGCTTATGCACTCTATCCTTTCTAACAGCTTTTGTCTTTTCTAATGAGATAGGGGAGCTAGTAACATGAAAAGTAGACCAGCAGTAACTTGGCTTCTGAGGTGGTGTTGGGTGCTTGACCGTTAAAATTTTTTTAGTGGTACCTGCAAATGACACTATCACTGGCAGCTTTACAGCTGTCTGTTCATGACTACATGTGACCTTTTCTCTGTTACCTTTTCCAGAGCAACTGCTCTGATTTTTGTTAGCACTGCCTTCTTCCACAGATGTATTTCTTTGAGTCATCACCCTGAGATCAGGGGTTTGCTTTTTTTCCATGTGTCTTACTTCAGAGGTTATCCTTACTTTCTGTGAACTTCAGAACACCCAATGAATTAATTAGGAATATTTTTATTTATATTCATGACAGGCTTATGTGGACTGTTTGACCTCTGGAGAGGATAATGTTCTTAACTGATGCAATTGATCTGGTGTTAAATCTTCCAATAAGGGCTAAATGCTCACGTTTCTAGGACTAGTAACTATTGCTTGTTTGATCTTCAGACTATCCCACTGAGATTCCCGGCATATAGTCTCATGTTCCTTAATCATATTCAGCTCTTCCACATAACTCAGCCCAAAATCCTCATGTTTTCCAGCAATTTTCTCCTGTGCTATGCAGCCTGTAAACTCAAACAGAATGATTTTTGTGATTATGCCAACACAGAACCCAGCCTTGAAAAGACTACTTCATTTTGGTGAGGGAGCCATTCATTTTTAACAAGTTCTGAATGTGTCTAATTAAGCATCAGCAATGGCTATTACCATTTTACCTGAGGAAGCAAGTGAACCATTTCTATCTTTGGGAGCGTAAATTGGCAACTGGGACAGAAACTCCCAAGAGACAAAAAGCTGAGAAAGGATAAAGCTCAACCCTTCCTCGCGGTTATCACAGAAAGATTTTCACCTACCAAAACCAGCGACCTCAGGCCCTTCCATGCCCCACTGCTCCCCCCGGGCAGGCAAAGGGCCTCCCTCCCCTCAGGGAGGTACCTCAGCCCCCGCTGTGTCCGCAGCCCGGCCGCCGGCAGGAGCGGCAGGGCACGGGCAGCGCCCCCGCCACACACCGGCACGGGGACTGCCAGGGGGGCTGGCTGGCTGGCTCCCTCCCGCAGGGCGCCGGCAGCCCCGGCGACGGCGACGAGCCGACCCGCAGCCCCAGGAAAAGCCGCCGCCGCCGCCGCTCCCTCTTGAGCGGGCGGGCAGGGGAAGGACGCGCTCCGTAACCCGGCAACAGGGCTCGCGCTGGGGGAGGGAGCGGGCAGCGCCGGGTGCCGCCCCTGGCGGGCGCCCCCTGCCGGCGGGGAGGGCCCGGCCGCTGCCAGCGCGCCCCACGCGGGCGGCGCCGCTCCCGTGGGAGGCGGGGGCGTGCAGGCTTCCACGCGTGAGGGGCGGGGGGGAATTTGACAGCGAGCTGGTGTCTGACGGCCCGCAGGTTTCAGCACCACCCGGAGACGTCGTCAGAAGCGTTCCAGCTCAGCCACGGGTGTCTGACGGTCACGGGCGAGTTTATGTGTACCTTTTCAGCTGCGCTTCTCTGCTACGTATGGCAACCTCTGTTCTGCTGTCAGTTATGAGCGCTTGAAAGTTTCACCCTGAAAACCAAACGTGCCGGTGGCGTTGCTGGGACCTTGCCCACAGCCCCACGCAGCCGCCTCCTAGGTGTGATTACAGACACATTGCTCCATCAGACTCATGTTCCTAATGGTCAAAAAAAAAAAAAATAATCAAAAAACACCAGCTTGGAGATGAAAGCCCAGCTCGGCTGTGTGTGACTCGTTTAGCATCATCAATACAGTTTCTGTCATCAGGATTTCATTGACGATACCAGGGATTGCCTGCGACAGGACACGCTCCATCCCAGCCTCCATAAGCCAACCAGCTTTGCAGCATTAACGTGAGCAAAAAGTCTGAAAGCAGCTCTCTGGGAGGAATCATGACCCTGTGTCTCACGGTTTTACTAGCCTGGCTTTCAGAGAACAGAGGTATCAAATATATTCAACAGCTGTCTGATGAAAGTTAAATTTTAACAGTAGTTCTTTTCGCATGTGAAGTATGAAGCGTAAGTGGACCAAGAAAATATATGACCATTTCAGTATCCAACACATATGGCGATGATAGCAGGTGTCAAAAATCATCAAACTTCAGAAAAGAAATCTAAAAATGCATATAAAAGAAAATGTGAAAAGTCAAGCTGAATCTATCAAGACGGCCATAACATGACACAAACCTACAAGGTCACGTTGATCAGATTCCCAAGAAGGCTGGTTGTCTAGAACACAAAGTGAAGCAGCTTAATTGCAGTAAATGGGGTGGGGGGAAAAAGGAAAAAAAAAAGTTTCCCACATATAATCTGAACTCAAAGCACTGCTAGTTTTTTCCATGGACTTTCCATGAATATCTGAACTGCAGCAGTTCACAAAATTATGCCTGTAATCCTTAAGTCTCTTATGGTGGGTAAAAATAAAGTCTTTTTTTTTTTTTTTTTTCTTCTATTTGGGTCCCCAAGCACCCATGTGATAACAAGGAACTGTAGGGACTAACTGCATATATCGGAATCAAATATAGCACTCAACTGATTGAAAATCTCCACTGATCTAACAGGCCAATGTCTTCTATTATTCTCTCCTTTCATTGCGGCTTTCAGCTACAGCTTTGTAGCTTTTTTTTCCCTCTACCTAATTGTATTCCTGGAGTTCAAGGGGGCAGCCAGTGTACTTCTTGCAAACAATGCTTCTTACACTGGGCTAGACGGCCAATTTATAGCTTGCTAATGCAACTAAAAACTTGTTGAAGATGAAAAACTCATTAGCCAGTCACATAACTTCCCAATTAATAACAGGTTTTCTTCTTCTGATAGCAAGATAACTGATTAAAGCTCTGTAATACGCCCTAGGAAGCTTATCTATTTGGTGTCTAATTTGCTTTTCCCTCTCTCTACCAGGAATCCCAGAGCAGTTGGAGGAGCAGAAGGTGGAATATGAAGTAGTTGATCTGTGTTGAAGGATTCCCGTTAGCTGTCCAGGCCATTAAAGCAGTTCAGAACAGGAATGAAGTGTTCAATTGCCTCATTGAAGATGAATCCTATTAGCAGTTTAATGCAGTCGTAAGCCTAGAGAACAGATTCATTTCAAACTAGTTAAACAGTAAGTAAAGCCTCAACAATGCCGTTTACCTAGAACAGTTCCTCTCTGAGGGAGCCACAATGGGGTGTGGAAGAAAAGGTCCCGCATGTGAAGAGGCATTTGCATCAGGAAGTTCCAGTAAGAAGCTGCTGAATGGCAAGAAGGATTTGCATCAAAAAAATCTTAGGAGGAAGGAAAAATCCTTACACATGTGTCTTCCTCTTTAGGTTAATAGTTGTGGTGAAATGGTAAATGAGTATGCGGTGTTACCTTGCGGTATCTGTGCTCTGTCAGTTCGGCTTGCAGCAGACCAGGGGCTGGCTCCTGGAGGATGTAGTTGGCTTGCAAGAAAGGTTCAAGCTTCGATTCATAAATGTTTTGGAGTTTACAGCATTTAGACTCTAGGTCTAGTAAGCAAAGAGAGTAAGCACCCAAGGGGAGCTGATGTCAAGTTAAATCCCAAATGCTGTATTTTTTCCTGTGCCGAGCCACGCACATTGCTTAAGCAGTGATTCCAGGAGTAAGTCTTGCCAATATATCGTCTAGATCCTCAGCTTGAGCTCCAGAGGTGACAGCTGCAGAGATTCTTATCTCTGATACACAGGAAAACAGGGAAAGCTTTTTCCCCTTTCCCCAGGTATTATTAGCATGCGCCCCTCTCTTAATGATCACAGTGATGCTTGAAGCCTGAAGGTGGTTTTTTTATGAACATTAAGTATTTAGTTAAACAGGTTAAGCCCTATCTCTGTAGCTTGCAAAGTCCAAAATTTAATCAGTAGATGAATCCCTATACTTAGCAAATGGATCTAGATTTGGAAAAACCTTGTGCAAGTTCAGTCCTTGGGTACACATTATTATTTTCTTAATTAGACCTCACCAGATCACTAAGCTTTCTAATATCACATAAATTGTATCATCTAAGTTATTAGTCTATTAATGTTACAAGGAAGGGGTTTTTTTCTTTTTAGAAAGAAAAACGATCATTAAAAAATTGTTCAGCTGGTTGGATAAAGTCAAAAGTGCAGTTTCTCTTCTCCTAGCTTGGCTGAGTCCCACCACATAGGAAGTCCCACACCCAGTGCACATCATTGCCACCATCCAAGTTCCTGCTGGAATGAGGCTGAGATGCACATGGTGCCCCACAGGCTGTGGGATGAAACTGGAGCACAGTCAGGAGGAGCTGATGATGCTTCCAATAGTCAGCTTCATCTAGGCAGTCAGGAATCAGGACAGCATGGTGCAAATTAAAACTACGCAGCCTGGTACGGGCTCTGCAGAATATGCCAGAAAGAATCTTTGGAAAGCTGATTAGCAATTACTTACAGGAAAAAGGAAAGCAAGAGCATAACTACTTTGCTAGTTTGTCACTAGATGCTAAGCCTTGCCTTGGTATCCTTTTCCAGCTGGCTGTGAAACTCTTGACATGAAATAGTCCAAAGGCTCCCCAGCCTGGGAGCGATGCTGCTCTCTCCCTTTCTATGTGCCACAGCCAAAGCATGAGTCTGCCTCAACACAGCACTACACTTGCTTAAAACTATTAACCAATGGAATAGCTCTAGCAAGGATAACAGCATATTTAGTTTCACCATGATGCCTAAGTAGCATTACCCCATTTTAGAGACCAGAAGCTAGAATGAAGAGAGTTTGAATGATTCCAAAGTCCCCTAGTAGGACCAGTGGCAGATTCATAACCAAGTCTGTGCTTCTGACTGCTAGTAAACAGAAAACCAGATATGTGTCCTCAGGCAGTAGGCTACTGTTTGCTCTTTCAGGCCATCAGCATCTTTCTTATATATACACTTCTGCCATGTACATATATAAAACGGCCATAAATACTCAGAGAAAGTCAACTAAGTATAAGCTAGAACTGTGAAGTTGGGCCACTGGGAATTAGCACACAAACTTCTCTGACAGTTACACTGTGGGGACAGTAATCTGTAGCAGGAAAGTGGAGTAAATGGATTGGGGGGGAAATAATCTCTTAAATCAGAGACTGTCAATACTGAAAAGCTTTTTGGTTAGTTGCAAGGGTTTGATCCAGCTGAGCTAAAGGAAATTCTTTTTTTTTTCAGTGATCAATCCATATTGAATCCCTTGTGCAGTAAGTAGCCATAGAAAGGTTTTGTGGAATTAGTATTATAAATCACACATTCAATCCCTTTGTGAGTGTTGAAAGCATTGTCATTCTTCTAATCACTATATCCTGTCTTTGATCCATAACAAATATGCACACCCAGCTCTACTAATCTCCATTATGATTGTAAGATATCTGTATTTGCCAGTACTATGCCAGCAGAAATAGTTAAAATTTTTCTTCCTCCTATGATTTTGGACATGGCTTTTTTTTTCCTATCCTGATTGAAACACATTATTTAAATAATGGCATATCCTTTATAATTCAAAATAAAGAAAAAAATCAAAGATTGACAACAAGATGGAGCCCTTTTATTTAAAACCATATTTATAACAAGATAATCATTACAACGAGAAAGTCATTTGATCATTTTGAGCGATCATGAATCCCAGATTTATTTTTTAGTATGACATGACCGTGATATTTCCAGATATGTGCTATTTTACTGTATAGCCCAAGAGAAATTACATGAGTTACTTCTAGAAACCCATCACACATAGCCTTTACTATAGGCACAAGGTCAGAGACACTCCTGGCTTTGAAGAAGGCTGTAAGCAATAAACAGAGAAATTACAGCTAAACACCTGCCAAAGTCTTTGCTGGGCTCAGCCCTTTACTTGCTTTAGTTTTAAAATTTGATCATATTATCTCTGCTCTCCATTGTCTTTCAGTTAATACAGCAGATTTTCCAGTCAGCTATTCCAGCCCAACTCTTCTGTTCTCTTAGGACAACAGCTTGACTGTGGATATATAGATGTAAATATATATGTCTGTGTTTGTAGTTCTCATAGGTTTCACAGCTGAAGACTCAGTGTTGGGGGACATAGAAATCCCATTTAATCCCAAGAAAAATCTTCACATCTGATCAGTTTCTTCAACAAAGGGAAATGCCCTGCAAAGGGTGAGGAAAGGTGTCTGCAGAGGCTGGAGTTCCAGCTACTTCTAAGGGTAACGTTAAGAAAGATTTAAAGGATTTCTGGCAGAGGATGGATGGTGAAGGAAATATTCCTAGATATCGATCCTGAAAAAGGGAAAAGGGTTGTTTGTTCAATGGGTAATAGGAAAGCCACCTGAAGAGCTATAAAATTGTTGGGACGGGTGAGAGGATCTCTCTCTTTAGGAGGAACTGAAGGAAAGGTCAGGTGTTGGATTCCCTCCCAATCAATCCCACCTGAAGTCACTACCTAAGAAGGAGTAAACCTGAAACTACATGCCCTGCAGAAATATTTTGGCAGCTGCCTTGTTGGCTGGGGAGGGGTGGAGGAAGAATTAATTAAATCTGATTTTTCCTTGTCTCACCAATAGCTGCACCGGGAACTGAGCCTACATGACGGCAGAAAGGAAGGCACATGGTGAGCTAAGTGACCTTCCTGATGTCATTCCCTTAAAACTGCTCAGCAGGGGGATTCACCCTTGAAATGCTTGAAGTAGCAGCAGAAGCTTAGGCCAACTGCTGAGAGGACCAACCACTCTCCAAAATACTGAACAGCTGCTGCCCCTGAGGAGTCCTAAAATGTTACCAAATCCAGACCTTCCTCTGCTTTCCCATAGACACTAGTTGACTATCCTATTTTATGGGTCTTGCTTACAATTGTAGGATGTTACCAGTTGATACTCACATTCTCGCATTTCAATGTAAAACTACAGGATGTGTTACATAGGGCCTCTGGGCAGCCTCTTCTAGGGCAAACATCATTTTTGCTGCACACAGGTTAATGTATGTCCCCAGATGAAGTAAATGGTCAAAGCATTTCTGTATATGTGTGATCATGCTGCCACACATCCCGCAATTGCTCGCTGTCCTTGTTAATACAGCGCAAGAATATGTGCCTGAATTCATTTATGCACTAGGAACTGCAAGTTGGGTAAAGCTGTGAAACTGCTCCCTGGGGGAGAGTTTAAATAAGCCAGCCTTGATTTTGTACATTTGATTCTTCAGAGCTGAAGCCAGCCAAGAAAACCATTTATGATGGATACTGGTCTCTCCCAGTGCTTTTCTGTAAAACTGCTGTAGAGACAGAGACAGGGAAATTAATAATTCTTTGCAGGTAAAGGAGAATGGAGCAAACAATCTGAAAATATGGTGCTATGCAGTGAAGGAGGGGTATCATTCCTCCGCTCTCCATCACCTAGAATCCAAGGTACTAAACCAAGCCCACCTCCTGCATAGGAAGGTCAGTTGGCAGAAAAACTGGACTATTATATTGGTGTGAATGTTACAAATTGTCGATCCGCTCTGCATCTCTTGTCCATCTCTTGTACAGTGCTGTTTGGTTTACATCAATAAAACAGATGTTCTCATAGAGAACTCACGGCAGGTTTTGGAGAAGCAAGACTCATGGAGAGTGGAAACTGCTTTTGTTCAAGCAGCGGATATTGTTGGAGGGGAAAAAAAGGCAGACTTTAGTCCATTAAGTCACTTGGGCAGCTTTAACAAAGAAGTAATTCTAGGATTCATGCAAAAGTGTCTCTCCTGCCAAGCTTTGTTTCTTATGCAAGTTTATTTAGATTAACTGCATTCACTGTCTTAGTTTTCTTTCTTCCTTCCTTATATGTGTACCTCAAAAATCTGCATATGTCCTGAAATACCATTTTTGCAATTTGGTTGAGATTCTACGAAGTGAGTGCCATTGATGTACATGTGTTTATCTCTGTGAATAACAGAATTCCCATCTCCCCTGACACTGTTTCTTCCATGCCACAGGACTGCAGCTACTTTAAAACAAAACACCCTTTAAACCAAACCAAACCAAACTTTTGAAAAGATACTGAGTAATTGGATAAGAATTGGTACACTGATCAAATGACACAATAGAAGCACATCCATTTATGTTTCAGTAAATCATAACATAATTGAAACATCCAAAACTTGAAATAAATACCTACGTGGCTGCTGTTGAATAAAATGAGAAATACGAAGTGCATTTATTTTTACATAAAGTAAAACCACACTTGCCCAATAACACACTGCAGTGTGGGCAACCTGCCAGCTGGGGTTCTGCAAACAGCATACACACAGCTAACCATATTAGCAAAAATAAAGTGATTGTATACGGTGGGTCATGATTTACCTAGTTAGGAGCTCTTTTGTTACACTAAAAAAAAAAGTAAGCAGAAAAACACAGAGCCTTCCTTGCTCTCATAGCTGCAGCCATCGGGTGTTAACTTATTCGTAATTTTTCATTTTGTTATTTCTGCTTCTTTCTCCTTTAAGTGGTCTGATACATGAGTATTTTCGGGCGGATGGGGTATTATATTTTATGTCAGGAGTGTCGCTTAACTCTGATGGTGCCAACTCCGAATGATGCCTGGAAAAATTAAATGCAATTAATTCCACTGAAATAAATAAATAAATAGATAGATAGATAGATAGATAGATAGATAGATAGATAGATGAATAAATGAATGAATGAATAAATGAATAAATAAAAAAATTTAAAAGGAAGAAAATGAAATAATAAAACTAAACAAAACAAAATAGAATCCGGCAACGGCAAGTGGCTACTGCAGCGAGTCCCAGGACGCCTGCGGGGCCTGGCACAGAGCCCACAAACGGCGCACCCTGAGTGTGACCCCGAGAGCCCGGTGGCCCCGGCAGGACCCGGCCTCCGGGGGGGCGACCGTGCGCCGCGCTCCCGCCGGCAGCGGGGCGGCCCCGCCCGGGGTCCCGGCCGCTCCGGAGGCCTCCGCGCCCCGCGGCGGCGGCTGGAAGTGCGGAAAACCCGTGGCCGAGAAGCGCGGAAAACCCGCGGCCGAGAAGCGGGCGGCAGAGCCGGCGGGTGAGAGGTGCGCCCCCCCGGCCCTCCCTGCCGGGGACGGGGCAGCGGGAGGCCACGTCTGCTCCGCCCGGGGGGATCCAGACCGCGGGTCCTGGGTGCGGAAAGAAAAGGGGGTGTCCCCCTCCTACCTCAGGTCGGTCGGGGAAAGGGGGTCCATCGGTCGTCCTGATCGACGATAAGGACCGTTCACGCAGCAGAGGCTCCTAGCAAGTGCTGGCCCCCCGGAGTGCCCTCACCTGCCCGGGCGCTGCTCCTGAGCGAGAGGAAGGCAGACGCCACCTTATCGCACCGCCCCGGCTGGTGAACGCCGGAGGCCTGGGGGTGCTCCGGGCAGAGGGACCCGGGCGGGCCGGGATGGACCCCATCGGCTCTGCTCAGTGAGTGCTCAGCGGCAAGAGCACAGATCTGGGGCGGCCCTGCCCGTGTGAGCGTGGGAAGCAAGCCCCTCGACTCCGCCGCCGTCTCGATGGGGTCCCTCTGGAGCGAGGGGCCCTCCCGGCAGTCCCCGACCCCGGCCCCCGGGGCGCCCCAGGGCCGCCCGCGCCCCCACCCCGTCCAAAGGACCCGGCTCTGGGTAGCGGCACGTTCCCACCCGATTCCTGTTTACCCGCTTGGGTAGGGGAGGATTTCGGGTTGGAAACAGATGGGAAGAGGGATTTCCCACCGTCGGGAGGGGTGGATGAGTAAGGACAAGGAGAGGGTGGGAGCGGCTGAAGAGTCCCACTCGGCGTTTGAGGCGACCCGCTGCGCAGGGCTGAGCCCGCCCGGAAAGCCGGGTACCAGCGACCCTCCGCGGGGGCCAGATCCGGGGAAAAGAAAAGGTGGCTGCACAGCGAGGACCAGGCAAGGCATCCTGATGCGGAGATAACCTTGCAGCTCCTTCCCGACTAGACATCTGCCCCGCACAAGCACTACCAAGAGATCCCCGGCCAGGAGACGATGGCGTCTCGGTAAAATCAAATGAGACCCTGCAAGTTAAACCGAAGGGGCGGCCGTCAGGAACTGCCCCTGCCAGGGGAAAAGTAGCCCTTAAGCTGGAGCGCCCTGCATCAGCGCTCCGCCGTTAACATTCAAGCCCCCGCCGCTCCCACCGCCCGCCCGCCCCACGCGTGGGACGGTACCTGCGGGAGGCGCTCCCGAGCGGCGCGGGGCAAGGGGCCAGCCCCCGGGGCCGCGGCGGGTCCCCGCCTGGGCAGCGCCGGTACCGGTGCCAGCTCCGGTCTCCGCGACGCTGCCGGAGGCCCCTTCCCACGGGTGAGGCCCCTCGGCCCGGCCTGACGGCCGGGACCCGCAGGCATGCGCTGCCCAAAACGCGGCCGCTTGCCGAGTGGTCTTTGCGGGGGGCAGCTCTCACTGCCACCGCTGGTAACACGGGCTCTCGGGGACGCCCTCCTCCCGCTCCACACACACACAGACCACACGCACGTACTTTTTTTTTTTCTTTTTGGTCAGTTATTATGTTTCTCTCCTTGGCAGCGCGCACCAGTGGAGCCAGGAGCTGAGACCCTGCTCCCGTTTAGGCGGAGAAAATGCAGTTCATCTCAGGCTGCGCTTCTCTCCAAACTGCACAAACAGCTCCCACTGGAGGGAAAAAAAAAAAAAAAAAAGAGGGGGAAAAAAACAACAAAAAAACCACCCACACACAAAAAAAATCCCACCAGTGTACAGCCTGATCAGAAACTGGTGGTACTCTGACCAGAGCTGAGGAAAGGGGGAAAGGCTCTTTGTAAATCGGGCCAGGGCTACCGTCCTGAAGTCTACAACCCACAGAAGCAGCTAAGTGCCTCTGGGGAGCTCCTGGCTACAGCACGCGTCCTCCATCCTAGGGGAGCCCTTCCCTCCCCGCTGAGCCTGCCGCGAAGGGTGCACACAAATCGCGCTGGACTGTCGGAGCATCCCACACAGGGTTTCGCATAAGCTAAGTGCAGGGCAAGGGCAACTACCGAAATACATTCTTTTTCCTGTTGCCGTGGGCAGAGCCGTCACGACCCTCTTCTTCACGCAAGGAAGGCTTTTCTCCAGCAGGGCTGCAACACAGCGGCCGGGGCCGGAGGGAACTCCCAGCAGCGGCTGATTACCTCGGGCTGGCTGGTTTGCACGCCGAGCCGAGAGGCTCTCCAAGAAGACCACAGACAGGAGCCGGCCTGTGCTCTCACCTCGGGGAGCAATCCTAGGAAGAGGCGGCTGAGCCCGCAGCCGCAGCCGGACAACAGGAGGCGCTGCGACTTTGCACAACCCCGGCCTCCCCTCCCTGCCCGGCACGGCGCGGCACGGCGCGGCACGGTCCCGAGGGGCCGGCCGGAGCCGAGAGCGGCTTTGCCGGGCGCCACATCTGCTCCGCCCGGCGAAACGCCTCCGCGGTTTGTAGCAACATCCGAGGAGCGTGGCCGGCTTCGTGCCTGCTCTTTTTTCCAGGTAGGGAGGGAGCCCTGCGTGGGCTGCCCGGCGCCCCGGCGGGTGTTGCTCCCGCGGGGCTGGGCTCCGGGAAGCGGGCAGCACCTCCCCGAGGTCACCAGGCCGGGAGGTGCCGCCAGCGGGGTCGCCGGGACCGCCGCGCCCCCCCCCCAGCCGCGCCGCACGGGCTGCACTGCTGAGGGGGTCTGACCCCCACAGACCTCAAGGACGGAAATGAACGAGCCACCTCCCAGGGGTCTCTATTTTCAGATGTATAGATCGCTTCCATCAGGAAAAGAGGGAAGGTGCATACACGAGGACCGCAATTTTGATACCTCTTATATTTTCCACTGAGTTTTGTTCCAGTTTCCATGGGTGTAGTTTGACCATTTGAGAAAGCAAAGGTTTAATCCAGTGCTTTTATCTATTTTATTTCCTCCAAGACACATTTTTCATCCCTTGTTCTCGTCTGCTGATTCTAGAGTTTTGTTTGTTTCGAGGATTTGACTTAATTCTGTTGCCAGATTTAAAGAAAGAAGGACGAGGAGGGAAAGAACAAAGAAAGGGGTAACAGAAAACGCATTTAGAGGACAAGTTAAAACATATTTGTCGAAGCAGAGATATGCTATATCTCGTCATTTGGATCCTGGGTCTCTGTATAAGAAACTTTAAAATCGTGTTTGTGAGGGTGACGTTTTCGCAGATCACTCGAGGACAAATCACTGTGGAAGCAGCTGGGCGATAAACGTGCCAGGCAGAAATTCAGACCCAGATGTGTATTTTAGTTTCTGTTGTTTGATACGCAAGCCTTTTTCAAAATCCCAGGAAACTTTATTTCCCCTTCAAATTCCCATTGTCCGCAAAGTTATTTCGGTTTGGGGGTTTTGGGTGTTGGTGGGTGAGCGGGTTTTTTTGGTTGTAGGGTTTTTTATTATTACTATCAGATGATAGAAGTTCTAGCAGCTAGGTATGAACAAATTCATAAAGAATAGGAAAGAGAAACCCAAGAAAAGTCTGTGGTCTTGACACAAGCTCGAAGAGCCGGACAGGGCAGGAGCAGAAACAGAAGATGTTCGATCCGTCTGCAGAGACTGACAGATTCCCTCCATAATAATAAAAAGCATTGTCCAATGTCAGTTTGTTTTATCGGTATTGCCCCTTTTTACCTTTCACCAACCTGTCTAGATTCCTCCTCCCCTGTTCTTTGCAAGAAATGAGGTTAAAGAGCAAGAAGTTGGCAATGAGATACCCGCTACTTATTATTTCTGCTCCTGGGTGCCTGGTACCAAAGAAGGCTTCCAAAGGAGCCTTCTGGGCTGGAGGCTGTCCACAGTAAAGATATAAAATGGTTCCAGTGACTCACCTGATGTTTGCCAAGTGGAGGTTAATATCGGTGGATCCGCATTCAAACCTCTGTCCGCATTTATTGGGTGCCTGTAGTGTTATGTCTCAGCGCGGTGACTCACACGGTTTCTAAACCTAAGGCACCAGAAAAAAGGTGCCATCATCACCCTCCACACAGGACGGCAGCCCGGTTTGAAGGGCTAGGCTTAACCCGGGGCGAGGGGGGGGGGTGTCGGGGGGCGCTGGGGAGCGCGGAGCCGAGCCCTCCTGCCCGCAGCGCCGAGCCCGGTGCCCCGGCCCGTGGGCGCTGGGAGCGGGGGGCGCCGCGGGAGGTACCTGCACGGTACCGGCTTTGAAGTGAGAGGCTGGAGGGGGGGGAGCCTGTGGGCTGTAGGGCTCGAGACTTTGGAGCACGTCCCGACCATCAAGTTAAAGTGAGCATCTACTGGACTTTAGTAAATATTGCCCCTAATCTCAGGGGTTTAAGGCTGGATGGCCTTTTGCATTCTCTTCAAACAGAGGGGGCTGCCCTTCCCTTATCTACCTCATTTCATTTCCACCGATCCCTCCTAGTATTTGTCCTGTCCATCTGAAAGGGTGCGCCCCCCCCCCCCCCCCTTTTCCTACTCTCTCCCCCTCTCCCACCTCTGTCTCTCCTTCTTTCCCCACAAGCTTAAACCAATTACGCCGCTTTGCAAATAAAGTGCCGCCCCGGGGGAGTTGCAGGCGAGGGGAACTGCCTTGTTTGCAGGTGCATCTCCGGCTTTGTAGGTGCGAACGCCTTTGTGCGGCGGACAAATGGGGAGAGGAGGAGGAGGAGGTGGGTACTTCTGCGACGTAAGATCCACATCAGCTCAACTCCACTCACATCCCAGCCGGCACTTCCTCACTTTCTCAACTGTCTCGCCCCACACCGCTCCCTGCCTCCTTTTTGGCTGGTTATAGAGGAGAATTCGGCACCCCCCACCCCTCCTGAGCGCTGGCTTCCTGCTAGGTCGGGCTTTCGGGGTCTTTTCCTACTGCCCGTCGCTCGCTTGCAAGAGGGCTGGATGGTTACACCGGGCAGGTTGGCTCCATAATGTTAGGGACTGTGAAAATGGAAGGGCATGAAACCAGCGACTGGAACAGCTACTACGCCGATACTCAGGAGGTGAGTAAATCCCAGAGTCTGGCTCTGCTGCTGCCCCTCTGCAAAGGGGGGGGGGGGGACGGGGGACGGGGACTGGGGGGGGCTGGGGGTCCGGAGGGGGCAGCAATCGGAGGAATCGGTTTGCGCTCCAGCTCCTGCCAGCGCAAACGTGCCTTCCTCCCTCCCTCCGGCGCCGAAGCTGGCCAGGCTTCCCCGAGGAAAACACGGCTTCCGAGAGCCCCGGGAGGCGTTTGAGGGAGACCCGGGGCGGCTGCGGGCCGGCTGGGGGGGCCGGGGGGCTGGGGGCAGCCCTCGATCTCGTCTAAAAGGCGCAACCTCCGCCCGCGGCGCGCACAAAAGCACCCCGTAAACTCTTGGCGGGGGGCAGAGGGCTCGCCGCACTGCCAGCCCCGGCTCCCTCCCGGCGGATGGCAGAGGGAGGCAGCCGGAGGGCAGCGCGTCCCGGCGCAGGGGGCAGCGCCTTCCCCGGGCGCCTCGGCGGGGCCGCCGGCCTCTGCGCGCCGTCGCCGGGGGCCTCACCTGTTTAAAGCCGGGCAAAAAGAAAGGAGCGCGGTGGGGGGGGGACGGACACAGCCGTTTGTTCCTACTTTGCAAGACCGGCTGCCTGCGGAGTGCGCTGCTTGCCGGGGCCGGCTGGCGGCGCTGCCGGGAGCGGCCCCGAGAGCCAGACCGGGAGGGGGGCCCGCACCCGGCCCCGCCGCCCCGGCCCGCGGCACCCCGGGGGGGCGCTTCCCACCCCCGCGCCTCTTTGGCCGCACGGCTCAAAGGAAGAGGGAGAACCAGCCCGAGCGCCAAGAGCCGCGGCAGAGCTGAGGGCCACGGCGGTGCCCGGAGCCCGCCCCGCTCGGCCCTGCGGGGGCCGAGGTCCGCAATGTGCCTCTGCGGCTCTTGCAGCGGGGGGTCCCCGCGGGAAGCCAGCGGCCAGCAGCCCCTCGGCTTCCCGCCCGGAAAGGAGCCGTTTTAAGGAAGTGTGGTGACGAGGCAGGCACCTAGGTGTGCGCACCCGGGCATTGCATCAGCACACCCGGACACACGGCCTCGCCGTCCCCACGCCTCGTCCCTGCGCCCCGGAGCTGGCACACAGCGCCCACGGCGCCGCGCGGGCACGGGCAGATACGTGTCACCCTGGCTGGCATCTTACTAACAGGGGAAAGTCGGCTAAGGGCAAATAAGGGTCATCCTAATTACGTGCCGTTTCCAGGCTCGTTTATCCTCGCCACACACATTGTCCACAAACATAAAGTTAAGCGATCTTCGCTTCTGCTGTTTTCTAGGCTCAATCTTTTCTCCTCCCGTGCTATTTAATTTGAATCACTGCACAGATGCAAGGTGGGAAACCCTTCCACGTTCTACCACCTCAAATACCTAATGTGATCCTCTAAATTAAAAGCGCGTTTATAAGCTCGTGGAATTTGTAGTGAACGGTAATAAATTTTATACATTTAACCGTAGCTTAAACCTCCTTTTCTTAGCCGTATTGCCCTTGTTCAGTTAAACTGAGAACGCCTTTCTCCCTCCTGTTAAATCAGACGCCGTATGGAAAGAGCAATTGCAGGCTCTTCGGCTCTGCCTTTTTTAAGAGTTGTGTTATGTGGTAGGTTGCTACAATTTTTGCACGTCTGCCAGTTGTAGAAAATCTCAGGCAGGGAAAGTTCAGGCTTTTCGTACTTTAGGAAAGTTTTTATTTTTTACTTTCATTTTAAAACTGACTTGATAGAAAATGTAGACAAGGGGGAAGCTTTCCACAGATAAAATGCGTGGATATGAGTTGTTGGCTTCTATTTATTTTTTTTAATTCCCCCCCCCCCCTCGAGAAGACATTATCGCATCTCGTGTAAGAACAGAAGTTTAAATCAGTGCAGGGTGGGAGAGATGCGTGAGATTATTCTCAGCAAGTGCAGGCAGCTGTATTTCTCCTTGATGCAGACAGGGTACGTCCGCAAATTTCAGTAATCTGATTAGTTTAAATACTTAGCTGGCCAGACGGGACACAAAATCGGCAAAACCGCGGGAATACTCCGGGAGAAAATCTCTTCCCGTGGCAGATAAAGCCCGCAGCCCGGTTCCGCGGGGGCGCGGAGCTGCTCCGGGAAGGCCGTCGGTCCGTGCGCCCCGGTGATGCCGGCGCGCCGGTGGAACGGGAGAGCGTCAGGACCGAGCACAACCCCCAGCCCAGTCTATAAACGTGTTTATAAACACATATAAATGCGAATTGGGCCTTTTCATCGCGCCAGCGGCCTTGCCGTGCGGCTTTCGGAAAGCGCTCTCTCGGGTGCCGGGGAAGGGGACGGCGTCCCGCGGCGGGACGTGGCGCGGCTCGCTGGGCAAGGCGGGCAGGACGGGCAGGAAGGACAGGACGGGCGGATCCGGCCCCGCCGGGGTCCTGCCCGCCCCTCTCTCCCCCCTAACCCCCTCTCTCCGTCTCACTGCCCTAGGCCTATTCCTCGGTGCCCGTGAGCAACATGAACTCGGGGCTGGGCTCCATGAATACCATGAACACCTACATGACCATGAACACCATGACGACGAGCGGCAACATGACCTCCAGCTCCTTCAACATGTCCTACGCCAACACGGGGCTGGGGGCCGGGCTGAGCCCCGGCGCTGTGGCCGGCATGCCGGCGGGCTCAGCGGGGCCGGTGAACGGCATGCCAGCCGGTGTGGCCGCCATGGGCACGGCACTGAGCCCCGGTGGCATCAACGCCATGTCTGCCCAGCCGGCCCCCATGAACGGGCTGAGCCCCTACGGCAGCATGAACCCCTGCATGAGCCCCATGGCCTACACCCAGTCCAACCTCGGCAGGACACGGGATGCCAAGACCTTCAAGCGGAGCTACCCCCACGCCAAGCCACCCTACTCCTACATCTCCCTCATCACCATGGCCATCCAGCAGGCACCCAGCAAGATGCTGACGCTGAGTGAGATCTACCAGTGGATCATGGACCTGTTCCCCTACTACCGACAGAACCAGCAGCGCTGGCAGAACAGCATCCGCCACTCACTTTCTTTCAACGACTGCTTCGTCAAGGTGGCCCGCTCCCCCGACAAGCCTGGCAAGGGCTCCTACTGGACCCTGCACCCTGACTCCGGCAACATGTTTGAAAATGGCTGCTACCTCCGCCGGCAAAAGCGCTTCAAGTGTGAGAAGCCAGCGAACAGCAAAGCCCCTCAGGAGGGTAGGAAAGATCAGGCCGGGGCCTCCAGTTCCAGCTCCAACTCCCCCCTGCACAGAGGCCACAATAAACCCACGCAGCTGGACACCGCCACCTCCCTCTCCAGCTCCAACCCGTCCACCAGCCCCCAGTCTATGGACCACAACGGATCGAGCACGGAGCTAAAGACCTCGGCCTCGGCCGCCTCCTCCACCATCAGCTCCGTCCCCGCCTTGGCCTCCGTCCCACACCCCCCTCACTCCTTAGCCCACGAACCCCAGCTCCACCTCAAGGGCGACCCCCACTACTCCTTCAACCACCCCTTTTCCATCAACAACCTCATGTCCTCCTCCGAGCAGCAGCACAAGCTGGACTTCAAAGCCTATGAGCAGGCGCTGCAATATTCCTCCTACGGGGCCAGCATCCCCGGCGGGCTGCCCCTGGGCAGCGCCTCCATGGCGGGCCGGAGCAGCATCGAGCCCTCGGCCCTAGAGCCCTCCTACTATCAAGGTGTGTATTCCAGACCCGTGCTAAACACCTCCTAGCTCTGCGTCCCCCACCGCAGGGGGCGAGACCCTCTCGCTCCCCCCCCCCGCCGCGGCTTTTTCCTCCTTTTTTCCCTCTCCCCGCGACAACCCGAGGTGTTCCCGCACGCCGCGTGCCAAGGACTGTTACTTTTTAATTGTCTCGCAAGGCGCTGTGTGTTGTTCTGATGCACCACGACCTCCTGCAAAGCCGGCCGCGTCCCGCTTGTACATACCCCCCCCGCCGCCCCCGCCGCCCAGCCCCTCTCCCCGGAGATCCCCCCTCAGTCTTTGCAGGGTGTTATTAAAAAGAAGAAAAAATTGTTGAGCTTGTAAACTACTTGTTTGTGCTTTCCGCCCCCTCGTCTGCCCCCCTTCTGTGCTCTATAATCTCATGTAAGTTTACAGGTATGTGGCAATACTTTAACAATACGGAGATGAAGAAGCGAGTAGACATTTAAGACTTTTTTTAATTAAAAAGGCTTTGAAGGACAATACTGCTGTGAAGTAGCAAAACACTAAGAGAATCTCTAAGCAACAAGAGGACTATTTACTTTCTCGGATCATCCTTTTGATACTTGCAAAATAAACCTTCGGCTAGTACAACCCGCATACACCCGGATGCTGCGGGCCGGATCCTGCACTCCCGAGGGGACCAGCTGGAGCTTTGGAGTGCAGAATGCGACCCTTTCCCCCCCCCCCCAGCTGTTACCTGTCTTGGGGTGTAATATAAAGTTACAAGAGGTCACAGCCAGTTGGATTTTTTTTTTCTTCCCATCTGTTACTGAAGATTCTCGTTCATCAGGAACTCTCATCAACATGTGGATGACATGCTTATTTAATTTAAGTGTCTTCATGGTGTACCAGCTAGAACTGTGTATCTATAACAAGGTTATTTTCCCCCTCCCCCAGAAAACGTTGACTATTACACCGACGCAAGGAAAAGAGGAGAGCTTTCCCTCTCCTCCCCTTTTACAACTTGTTTAATACGTTTTGGGGTTTTCTTTTGTGGCCGTTTAATTATCGCCATCGTTAGCTTGTTTCATCCAGTGTTAATGCACTTTCCACAGTTTTACACGGTGTTAGCATAGCCAGACGGGTTTTATTATTATTCCTGTTCGCGGTCTCAATGTTCTTAATTTATTGCATGGTTTATATTTTTTTTCTTTCTTTACAGCTGGAAATTGCTTTAAATGACAGTAAAAAAAGAATTACACGTGAATTTAAGAAATTTTGTTAATTTTATAAATGTGATTGTAATTGAAAAAACATATTTTGATTTAAAACGATAACTGAGAATTTAATGCGTGAAGTATGTTTTTGATCATTTGCAGTTAAGGACTTTAAATAAATCAAATGTTAACGATGAAAGACTTCTGCTATTTTCTTTCAAAATTTCTGGGGCGGGTTAGGAGGACGGAGCCATGTGCCAGGAAAACAACAGCAGCACCGAAGCGGGGATGCGAAGATCGATTTGCGCGGCCCGGCCTTGCGCAGGGGAGGAAGGGGACGCACCCGCAGGGCGTTTGCGGGGCACTGCGATGCCACCGGCGTGTGCGGCGGTGTATGTCGCGGTGTCTTTTTTTTTATTTATTTTTTTTTTAATAATAATTCACCGTGCCGGGGAAGGTTGAGGGAGGGAGGGGAAAAAGCCAGCCGAGGCTGTATAAATGTCCTGCGCTCTTTGCTGCCGTGGCAGCGACAACCAGACCCGGCGTTTCCCCGCCGGACGGGGCGATGCCCGAGGGGAGCATCCCCAGCGCTGCTCCACCTCGCCCCGGGCCACTCTGGGGCCGGACCGATCCCCAGCCCAGCTCCCGCTCTGCAACCCTGGCTCGGATCGACCCCGGCAGTAACAGCAGCCGCGCTGGCGAGCGCCGGTCCCCAGCAAGCAGCATCGTCGGGGGAGGGGAATTTAAATGTGAACAGATTTCGCTGTGATCAGCCCCCTTCGTGCGCCGCCGCCAGATAAAAGAACTGTGTAATTCACATAATTAGCACATAATTGCCCCCTGACGGGTTAGGGACAGCGGCGACAAACTAATTTCAAGGGTCGATTTAGAAAAGAAAAGCCAAGCCAGCGTCCCAGAAATCTCACCGACTTCCTCCAGCACTACCACCCACCGTAAAACGGGAGGAAAAATACGGGCTAGCCCCTCCGCCGCGGGCTTCGCGTGTGCGGCCGGCGGGGGCCGAGGGGCGAGCGCGGCGCTCCCGGGCGAGGCGGAGCCGGCCCCGGGCTCGGGCGGGCGTTCGCCGGGTCCCGCCGCGGGAGGCAGCGGGGCTTTGTGCCCGGGACGGGGGTCTGGCTGGGTCCTCCATGGCCAGGCTGCGCGGCCCCCTCGCCCTCTGTATCTTGCTGAGCTGGCAAACGCCACCAGATCCCCTGCGGCCGGGGGCACCTCGGGGGTGCTCGGCACCAAGTCCGGGCGGGTGGATCCCGTTTAAATTCCCGCTGCTTCTGCCAAAAGGAGCTTCGTGCAAACGGAGACAGGATGAAACCCGTTTTCAGCAGGACTTCACTTGTCTCCCACAGACTAGTCTATAGAGAATATGCCACCGCAGAGTGGAGACATTGATTTAATGCCCTGGGCTTGTACATAGAAAATATCAATCGACCGACAGCGATAAGGCAGCAGGTTTCGCATATCAGCTGAGGAGCACAGACTGGGTGTAATGGAAATATTCGGGGCGTGGGTAATAAAAGGGTTTAAGCGGACCGACGCGGCTCCAAACCTCTCATAGATAAGGAGCGGAGTCTGTCACGGATGTAGCGTGTGCCCCTTCGCCACCCGCCATCAAGATTATATTCCATGCCTTTCTTCTCGTAGGCAAATGGTGGCTGCTGTGGGCAATGATGCCCTGACATAACAGGGATGCGGCTCATGCTAAAAATGCGGGTCCCCGAGGCAGAGAGCGCAGCTTTCTGTCACCAGTTTGAGACCTGGAAGTCAACAGAGGGGGGAAGAGCCCCCTGCTTTCTGTCCCGTTCCTAGCTGCCCTGCTGCTGCTTTAATCCTCTTCTCGAGAAACCCCCAGCCACAGCGCAAAAATAAACTAAAAGCAGGCTCCAGAGGAAGAGGGTGCATGCCCCCCAACCCCCCGCCCCGCAATATGTAGAGGGGAGCTTACGAGCATCTCCTTCCAGCCGGACGGCTCCCTCTGTGCCAGCAGGGAAGCAGCTGACGGGTGCGGGGTCTTGCCCGTGTCGGAGGTGGTGTCTCAGCCCTGCATCCAGGATACAGGCAAAGCGGGGGGCCGCCAGGCTGCGAGCTCCGGGCCGTCACTGCAATTTATAGGGGAACTTCACCTTTCCCTACACGCCAATTATCTCCGACCGGCCACGTGCGAGGGAGCGAAAACGGCTCATTTAACGTAATTAAATACAAGCGGGCAGTAATTCAGGGCGGCGGGGGATCTCTGTAAAGGTTTACGCGGAGTTTGGGCGGCGCGGAGCCCTCGGCCCGGGCAGGGGGGTGTCGGGCGCGCCGGCGGGGCAGGGGCCGTCGAGGCGGCGCGGAGGAGCCGGCCGCGACCCCGGGGGGCTGGGCAGGGGCAGTCCCCGCAGCCGGGGGCAAGGAGCCGCGGTGAGCCCTGCCCTGGCACAGCGGGGACCCCCTCCGCTCCGGGGTCCGGCGGCCCTGCGCCCCGCGGCGAGTGGGGCAGGATGGGGCCCTGGCCCGCCGCACCCCCTCGGAGCACCTGCCAGCAGCGCTTTCCCTCCGGAGAATGGAAGAGTCGATGGAATAAAACCAACTTCAGCCACCCAAATCAGGGGGTGGGGGGAGAAATAAAATCACAAGCACCTCCGGGGTTGTTTCCTGAGTGCGAATGGACAACACTGACATCTGCATCGGCAAACAATCTGAGGCTCTATATTTATTGGAAGGAAGGAATTTGAAATGTTCGGGACTGAAAGATGAGAAAAAATATTTCCCGGTCGGTTTTTCCCTCTGAAACTTAGTGATGTCAATAAAATAGAAGTAAATCGTAAAAGAACGGCGCGAGAAAACACTTCAGCCGTTGGCATAGCTTCAAAAATTGTTTTGAAATGTTGAGCAGACACTGAATACTTGAATGCTGACTGGTCTGTCAACATCAACCCGAAATAAATGAATTCCCTTGCTGTAACGCCAACTAGCCCTTAAAAGAGCAACTGACTCGGTTGTAATTTTACAGCGATATTGTCGATAAAACGCTTGATTACAAAAACAATACACCTTGTATTATTTCTTTTCTGTTACGATTAAAGATCTAGGCATATATGCGTGAGTATATGTGATTAATCACTCTGGAAAAAAATTAAAACCAGAGACTCAATAAAGATATACTTTTTGTGCGTATTTTCGTGGTAATTTTAATTCGTGAAGAAGCAAATTATCCTCATATAAACATGGGATAGAAAGTTCTCTCGGGAGGCATCTAGATGCATATATTGTATATATTAACATATATATAATTAATATGTATTTGTTTCCAGGGGAGACAAGTGGAAATACACACAACACACAATGACCAGGCGAAAATCACACCACAATAGTGCTCAGAGAGTGACCGGGGTGCGGAGTGTACACGTAAGTCGTCGCAAAGCTCCCACGCTGCAATATCGTGTTAGGAAATATAGGAGAATGGTTAATAGCTAAAACAAAAATGCAATTACTTTGATTATTTAAATGTCAAGGGCGGTGCTGCAAAATGGGTCATTTCCTCCCCCCACCCCACCCCCCAATGCAAACCCAGGCTTTTCAGTTACTAGCAAAGGCAGAGTAATAACTAAAAAAAAAAATAAAAAATTGTACGTTTTCTGCGATTTGCAATGTCGAAAGGTCTTTTTCAGCGGGAGAAAAAAAATGAGGGAAGAGTGGAAAACGGGAGGCGATAAGAAGAAAACCTGCCTTTGTTCTCTCTGGTTATTTTCTACTAATTATTCTGCCCATTGTGACAAAGTAGCAGTTAAGGATAGATTAGTGTAAATAACCTCGCATTTCACTCCCAAACCGTGCAACTTTCTGGCCCAAGCCGTGCCATGGTGTTTGTGTTTCTCCCCTTCACCTCAAACAGAAACTCATTGAGATTTCAGATCTTTGAACTTTGGACAGATCAAACTGCCAGCGCTCACCTTTGTCTCCAGTCATTAGGATTTAAAACATATGTAACCTTCATGGCCGAATCCATTTGTCTCTATGAGAGGAAAAAACTTACAACCTCCTCTCTTCCCCCCCCCCCCCCCAAAAAAAAAACTCCTACATTTAGTTGAATCCACGGAGACGATCATTTCCCGGCATGGCGCCCCTGCTGCGGGAGCATGGCTCCGATGGGTTTTGCCCAAGCGCGTTATTTTAGGGGAAGCCCGTCGTTATTTTGCTACTACCGTTTTGCCGTTGGTAATCTAAATTTTCCCGTGAAATGTTCATACATCTGCTCGTTATTCCAAGGGAGAGCTACCGGCAGAATAGGAATTATTTTTACTATTATTACTACTACTATTATTGCTACTACTATCACTATGACTATCATTATGGTTATTCTTGCAGGCAGCAGGCGGAACAGGCATGAGCATCGCCGTGCCCCCGCTGCCCCGGGCGCGGCTCGGAGGTCCCCCGGTGGCACGGGAAGCTCTGGAGCGGGGCGGGGGCCACACGGGAGCAGGCCGGGACCGGGAGCGGGCCCCGGCGGGCGCGGGGCGCGGGGCGCGGCTGCCGCTGCCCTCCCCGCCCGCGCCGGTTTCCTGCCCGGTCCCGGTAGCCCGAGCCTTCCCCAGCGGGCGGCGTTGCCCACCTGTGGTCCAGCCCAGCCTTGGGTTTGCGACCCCCGCCCTTAGCCTCCACTGGGTGCCCGGAGGGAGTAGCAGGGGACGAGGGGTCCCCGGGTGGTCATGTTTCGGGCGGCCCCATTCTGCTTCCGGGATCGAGCCCGTTCACACACCTCTTGGCACTGAAAGGGTGCCGAGTCCGCCGTCGTTCGGGGGAAAAACCACCCCCACCGGCTGGGGCATCCCCTGCACGGACGGGGCCACCCCGCTGGCCGTGAGCGGTCAGACGGAGGTGCCGGTGTCCCCCGGGGCCGGCACCCTTCGGGAGGGCTCCAGGCGCTGCACGGCGCCGCGGGGAGCGGGGCCCGCCTTAGTGCCACGCCAGCGGGGCTCGGGGGGGACGCGCCGTCGGGCCCCGGCCCGCAGCGGACTCTCACCTCGCTCCGAGCCAGCCCGGGCATCGAGGCGCGGAGCCGCCTGCCCCGGTAGCAGGATCTGGCCCTCTCGCAGCAACCATTTCTACGGCAAACACCGCCTTTGTGCCCGACACCTCGAAATGCTCCCTAACGAATCATCGACACTTGCGACCTACTGCGCCGCAGCTGAAATATATTTCCCCCTTTATTTCTCCTCTCTCCGAGCCTGCCCGGCGGGTTGCTAACACACATTTCCTCCGGTTATGACCGGCGGAAAATGTAAACATGTTGGTAACTAGGAGGTGGGCCTCATTCTGCAAACCGGCATCTCTCCATAGTGACTCTCAGTAATGACCTCTTTAGCATAATAAAGCCCAGGGGGCGGGGAATCTTTGAACTGCAGGGCAGGAGATTGGAATAAGAGCACGTCTAAATTTATTCAAATGTATGCAACAAGTGTTCTAGTTCTAAGGTTACCTGATGCGGCCAACAGACGTTTTCTCCTCTTCTGTTCTTTGCCTTGCCCGGTTGCTTTATCTAAGGAAGCGCTTTACAAACTTCAGGTATGTCAGTATGTTATACGACATGGAAAGGGAACAACAACAAAAAACCCGAACAACCCGAACAGACCCAAAGGCAGCAAAACCAAGATCCGACCCCACATTCAGTGGAAAAAACCCAATACTAGAGAAAACCTCCGGTTTTGAAAGGGGGAAAGCCCTCGCCTCCAAATACATGGCAGCAGACCTAACATCACGCCCCGGCCACCAGGACGTCTGGCAGAACCATCAGAGCCTGTGAGCGGAGGAGACCCCGCACACCGCCACCCGCCCACCGGGGTGCCCCTGTCCCTCCGCCGCGGCTGCCCGGGGCCGGTGCACGCCGCCGCTGGGCCCCGCCGGCACCCCAGCAAGCCAAGAGCCACGGCGCATCTCCTCGGGTCTCCCTTAAAAACACCCCCATCGGGGCAGCGGCGTCCAGAGGACGGGGGGGGAAAAGAGCCGCTGGCCGGTGCAGAGCAGAGCTCTCCCCCACCCCACCCCCCCGGGCAATTGTTCCCTTGAGCCCCTATTAATGCGGGACATATGTTATCCACAGGCAGTAGGCAGCGGTAAGCCTTCGCCATCTAACTTGTTGCTCAACTTACGAGGCGGTTCTCATCTTCTCATCAAAAGCCGCCGGTCTTTCTTCAGCCGTATGGACAAAAATGTGAACAACAATGCCCGCCTCCCTTCACTTCAAAAGCTGCCATCGCGGAGGCTACCCAGAGAATTTTCTCCCTGCCTTTCATTCCCGGTTTGAAAAAAGGCACTACAGGGCCAAGGCGCTCCTAATACTCTTTGATGGGGATTGAATTCATTATCTCCAATAACACAATTGTGCTTGGCCAACGAAAAGAGCAAAGTAATACTCATCTAGAATTAGAGAGCAGGGCTCAGAAGAAAGGGAGCGGGAGGGTGAGGGGGGTGGGGGCATTTCAAAGGAAAAGCGGGGAGGGGGGGGAATGAGAAAACACCTATATCGAAAATCGGCTTGGAAGGAGGGGGTCCCCAGAAGTTTAAATTAACAGAAGTGTATTAAGTGGCGCATTATACGGCTCAAGGCGCGTTGGTGGTCTAACTGCGCGTTCCCCCCTCCGCGGCCGGGTCGGCACCGGCTGGGCTGGATGTTCCCGACATTTCCCTCCCCGGGCCCCCCTGCCGCTCCGCTACCTGCCCTGCCGCCCGTCCCCGTGCCGGCCGGGCTGCGGGCGGGGGTACCGGCCTGCCCCGGGACGCCGGCCCTTGCCCGGGTGCAGCCGCAGCACCTGCGGCCCCCGCCTGCTCACGCTGACTTTGCGGAGAGTTCGCAGCGATGGGGAGCAGCCGCGAGCAGGGAGCAGCCAAGCAGGCACACAGCCCTCTGCCCCCCCGCCGCCTCCGGGGACCCCCAGAAGCCTGCCCTAGCAGGGATCGGGGTGGGGTCTCTCAGCACCATCACACCCCGACACCGTCCAGGGCAAGGGGCGTGCAAACACCAGCCCCCCACCCCTCACCCCCCCGAGGGTTATTGCCTCCAGCGGCAGCCGGCATAGCCCGCGTTACCGCGGGCTCGGTCTCCTCGGTGGAGGGCAAGGGATGGAGGGAGGAATGAATGAATGACGGAACGAATGAATGAATGAATGAATGAACGGAGCGAATGAATGAGTAACACACACACACAAATAAATAAATAATCGAGCACAAAAATCAACCGATTGGAAAACCGCTGTGTTAATATGAGAGATTAAAATATTTGCCTGTTTGGCTTCCAGCGTAAATGTTTTCTATCGGGTGTTATCCAAACAGGCTAATTTTGAAAGCCAAGCAAAATATAGCGATGAGCTCTTAAAGGCATTGCACGTACGGCGGGCAGTGGCGGGGCCCTGGGCAGTGGTGGTACACGCGTGTCCGCAGGCGCACGGAGCGACGGCGAGGTGGGCAAACCCCCGTGTGCCCCGCGTCTCTGCGGACTGGCATTCACGCATCCATCCCACCGCAGAACCCGCTTGTGCTTCCAAACTTCTCAGCTCCCGCTGCAGGGGCCCCGGGGGAGCCGCCGGCGGGGAAGGGGCGCGCCCGCGGGGCGCGGGGGGAGGCGCGGGGCCCCCGCCTGACGCCCGGGGTACCCGCCGCCACATCGGGCAAACGCTGCCTCCAAACTGCTTTTCCCAGGCGATGCCCTTCAGGCGTCGGCGGTTACGCGGGAGGGGCCCAGCAAAGCGCATCGGTCACCCAGGGGGCTCCTGGCTGCTCGGGGGGGGAGGGGGGGGGGCAGGGGGACACCCCGCTTCCCGAGAGCCAGGTTGTGCTCCAGGGAGTAGGAGTCCTCCCACCTCACCGTAAACTGGGAGCCGGCAACCCTGAACTGGCCAGTTGAGGAATTCCCCCCGGGAATAAGAAATGCCATCGCCTTCGAGGGGAGGTTTGCCCCAACAAGGACACATTGGCCAAAGGGGGGGACAGGAGGAGAGACCACCTCTTCCAGCCCCCGCGGGGCTTTCCGCATGTGCAATAACGCTGACCCTGTCGCCCTTCCTCTCGCAAGGCAGAGCTGACCTTGACAGGACTGGTTTCTGTGGATCCACACTCCTCCTTTTAAACGTTCCCTGGGTAGGGTTGTTTTTTTTTTTTTTTTCCTTTCCTCATGAGTTCAGACCGAAATTGCACTGACCTCAGCAGAGTCCGAGGTTCAAGGATTCCTGGACACTTCCCACTTTGTAGAGTGCCTTAGGGGTTCATTCTTATTTGAGGGGAGGGGGCTGCTTATTTGTTTAAGAAAATAAAAAAAAAAAAAAAATATCTAGAATAAGGTTATTCCCAGGGAAAGCCATATCCTTGTCTCCTGCAGAAGCAGGAGGAAACCTCACGTTGTTTCTGCTTTCTATTTACACCAAGCTAGCTGGCTAACTAAGTGTTTTACTGTTTGTAGCTTACCTCCCTGTGCATAATGACTTCTCAAAAGTATACATTAAATGACCACATACTTCATGTCCAAGAATTACTTTTTACAAGTCAGCTTACCTTAACGATCAATGTGCCATTTGTACTTTTACACAATAGACTTTAATTGTTACAAGGGAGCCCTTTGGTGTATAAGAAAAAATTTGTTTTGTGCTGTAGCACAAACAGAGGATTAGGAGTTCAGGTAAGGAATAAGCAGCAGCAACAACTTAATTCCTAGGTAACAAAGATCCTGCTTTCACGCCAGATTTCCTTCTAGTAAAAAGCAGGACAGGGCACCATCTCCAGCTCACTGGACCAGTCAGACATTAGTTAGCCTGCATTTCTTTCTGGTTTAAATCTGTCAGGGTTTCCCACCCTTCATCCCTTCCAGGGCCAAAAGTTGCATGTAATGCTATGCAGTTCTAAGTAAATATAAACACAAGAGGTTCGCCAAATTAAATGGAATCTCTCTCTTTTTTTTTTTAATACAGTGATTTCACATGCAGAGGTTGAAGGCAGCTTTGTGAATTTAATTTTTAGCATTCTGTATTTCCAGTGAAACCAGTACAAAGGTGACTGGAATTAAAAGTATTGCTTTTATTTGGACTGATGGCTGATTTTTTTTTTTCCTTGTAATCACTGGCATATCCCAAATTTGGGTAGAAATTTAAAAAACCAACCAGGTTTACAACAGAGACCCTCCTTCCCTTCCAGTGGCTGGGCACTGGCAGAGCATCACAGTGGCCTGACCCTCCCCCCTCACCTCCTTGGGGTGGTGGGTGTCGGGGGGGGTGGGGAGCATGGCTTGTTTCTGAGTTTCCATGGGTGTTTCAGTGGAGGGGACAACCTGTGCACATATGGTGGGTGAAGCCATCCAGAACATTTTCAGCTTCAGAAACAAACTCAGTGACAAACAGATCCCAAGCGCTGATTCATGGGCTTCAGCCTGACCCCATATCAGGCTGGCCGTCGTCTGTGACAGGCAGCCTTGATCCTGGGGGGTTTGGGGGAGGGGGGTGTCCCATGGGTTCCCGCTGCCACCCTTGGGGTAGGGGGGAAGTGGTGGAGGGACCCGTGGGCAGCCTTAGCCTGGCTTTCACCCCCAGATGCCCCTGCTTTCCCCCTCACCTTTTTTGGCTATTGGTGCCTTTCCATAACAGTGAAGGTAGGAATGGCTTGCTCAGACCATGATCCCCTTAAAAATTTAAATAATTACAAATGAGGGCTGTATAAATTGATGCAGTTAAAAACCTGTTGCATGCTTGTATGAGTGCAAGTCACAAGGTCAAACCTGCTTGAGAACCAGGATGGATAGGAGAGACAGCCAAGAAATACATAGCAATGCCCTGCTGAATGATAGCAATCCCCAAATGCTTCCTCTTCCCTTGACACCGCCTTGTATACCCCCACGCTAAGAGTGAAGCCATCCGAGATCACCCTCCTAACATCCCTAAGCAAGGGAAAGAGGTGTTTAAGGATGCTGAAGGATGGCTGGGAGGACTCTGGGCTGCAGATAGCTTCTACTCTTCTGTTACCAGCAGCGGAGATCAGCTGGTGGGTTTCCTTCTGCCCCTTCTGGGAATCTGGGGGAGACCCAAGCACACACACAGATACAAGCACAAATGCACACACGAGTGGGCTCAAAGTACCCCAGGACAAGAGCTGCACGGAGAGGTCAGCTGCCGAACACAGGCCTACCGGCAGACAGCGGCGTGGGCCTCTGCCATGCTCTAGCCAAATGAAAGCTGGAAATACGTCAGTGGCAGAAGCAGGGGGCCTTCGGAGAAACTTCCAGCCTTTAGTTATCAACTCTTCAAAACAGGGACTGTTGTTTCGTTCTGTTACAGAGTATGTTCCCATTCATGGGTTACTGCAATGTCATAAGCAAATAAGACCTAATTAAATAACAGTAATTCTAAGTGCCTCTCAGAGATGCACAGCACTTTGCAGGATGGAACTGCAAGAGCCACTCAGTATTTTTCACCAGTAGTTCAGATTTTTAAAGCTTGGGAAAACAGTATGTGTTTCCAGACCCATCCTGATGCTATGAAAATATGTTTTGTATTTTTCACATATTGTCTGATAACAGGGGTTCTTTGCATGGTAGTTTTGAACTTTATGGCAAATGTATGCAACTGATAAACCAGAACATTTCAGTCTACTGTAGTGGCAGATTTGCCAATACCTTTAAGTTTCTGGTAACATGCAAGACCTTTCTAAGGCATAAATGTGTTCCCATTGTATATATTGTCCCCATTCTAGAAATGGTGGAACAGAATAACAGCTACAGTATAGATTAATCAGAAAAGACATTCATGGAAAGGAATTGTTCATTTTCAAGTATGTAATTTCAGAAGAAGGAAGGTCACTGTACTTAACCAGGTGGATTGTTTGTGACAGGGCAATCTAAGAACAATCAATCAATACATGTATTTTGGATCGAATACTTCTTAACAGTCAGATCCTCTGGACTGCAGCAAATACACAGCACGTGTCGATGAGGTCGTGAAGTACAACAGTTCCTGTTCCCATGCCAGTAACCTTAGTAAGGCAAAACAAAACCAAAACAAAACAAAAAAAGAGGGAAAACCACAGAGAAAAACATCAGTTGTCATTATACTTATTTTTTTTTCTCAGTTTTTCTCTGGAAGTATCAATAACACCTTTCAATACTGAGCTGCAAACCACAGCTAAACCCCTATGAAAATAGTCAATACACAGACACACGAAGACACAGAGCTCTTTAATTTACAGAGGGCACAGGCTGGAGCTCTCCTCATCTGCAAGGACCTGTGCTCTACAGGCTTTGCGGTTTGGCGCATGCAACACACCCGAGCCAGTGCGAGTGCAGCAGCATACTTGGAAAACTAAAGATCTACGAGAAAAAGAAAAAGAAAAAGAAAAAGAAAAAGAAAAAGAAAAAGAAAAAGAAAAAGAAAAAGAAAAAGAAAAAGAAAAAAAGAGATTTTTTTCCCAAAATAACGCCGTTTCATTACAAAATTATTGCTCTGCTTTCTAAACACAGGGGCGTCTCAAAATGATCACAGGAGGAATTACAGCTCGGGCCGCCGAAAGGCGTTTGCCGTTGCAGCGGAGAAGCGGCTGGCTCGCCCGGCGCCCTCCCCGTCCCGCCGGTCCCAGGACAGTTACCGGGGCTGCGGCTCCGTCGCGGGGCGGAGGGTCCCCCCCGCCCGGCTGCTGTCGGCTCCGCGCCCCGGGCCGTCACTAACGCGGCTGCGGAGCGCCGGGCGGGGGGGACCCGACAGGCAGCCCACGCCCTCGGCAAGGCGCGGGGATTTCCCCCGTCCCTCCCCCGTCCCTCCCCCGTCCCTCCGGCACACACCGGTCCCGGGTGTGTGGGCTGCCGCCGACGGCAGCGGGATTACCGGCGGCGGAGCGGGGGGGCGGCCAGCCGCCGGGCGGGGACCCTTGCACCGCGGGGGCCGGCCGGGGGGGCCGGCGGTGCCTGTCCCTGCCAGCCCCTCCGCTGCGGAGCACTGGGGAGCTGGCACGTTCGTCAGCCTGTGACTGTACTGAACGCCACCCCCCAGCTCCTAAAAGCTAAACCCTTTTAGTGCCCCCCGCCCCGCCGGCCGCTGCGCCGGCTCCGGCTCATGGCTGCAGGCAGCGGCCGGGCGGGGAATCCCCGCAGGGCGGGCAGCGGCCGGAGCCTCCCCACGCCGGGGGATTTCCTCCCCCACCGCCCCCTCCTCCTCCTCCTCCTCCTCCTCCTCCTCTTCCTGCTGCCGGCCGAGCCCCGGAGCGAGCCGGGCCCGAGCTACCCACCGGCGGCCCCCGGGGTCCCGCGCCCCCCCGCAGGGCTGCAGCCGCCCTCGCTGCTGCGGGGTCACCTGCGCGTCCAGCCGCTGCGGGGTGCCTGGGCGCCGCTCCCCGCCCGGGGGCCTCTGCTAACGCTGCCTGCCTGCCTGGAAGGTCATGCAGTTAGTTTTAAGCACTGCTCTTCCGATCTGCGGGTTTCTTAATAAAAACCCTGGAACGCCCCCCCAGCCGCCCCCAAGCCCCCTAATCTAAGTTGGGCTTGAATATAGATGCCAACAGCCCCTGTAACAGCCATGAAATCAAGCCACCTGCGTGCCAAGGGGGTTGCAGCGTGTGTGGAAATGCCAGCCCTGTCGAGGGCGCATGTGAAAACTGATCTTGCTTTGGGTTCAACCAAAAGACCAAAATGATTCATGCTTGACTGTGTCCCCTTGATATTTCTCATCTAGATTTTTCCTGCTTCCGCTCTCCTGTCTCCTGGTGCATGCTCATTCCAAGGGGTCCTTCAAACACTCGAGGAGTGTAAGAACAATGCTATATGCAGTATTTCCTTGAAGGGTTTTATTACCAGGCTATCTAGAACAAAAACAAACGGCATTTCGCAAAACACCTCTTTAAAAGAAAAGCAGCTGGCGGTTGTTAAAAAAGGGGAGGTTACATGGCAAGCCACTGGTGCATTTAATAGTATCCTGTCTTTCCTTCTAAGCTGCACGATATTTGGTCTTTATTTTGAGCCATCGTCCTGAATGCCGGATTCCTGCCTTCAGCGTCAAGAATTTTGCTCCCCAGAGGATGGACACTGTTTTTGCTAGCAGGGGTGACACCACCCGTCGCCCCCTGCCAGGTGCCTGCCACATCTGCCCGCAGGTGAACGGAGGCAGGACCCAGCAAAAAGGGCCACGCTTGGGGCAGCCAGGCTCATGCAAGACCCTGGAGAAGCAGGGAGAGGGCCTGCCACTGTGGAGTGTGGGCTGGGAATCATGAGCAATGAGGGCTTGGAGGAAAGGTTGAGGACATGGAAGGAAGGTCTATAAAGCAGACAGTAAGTGGGGGAAGGTGGGCCAAGCAGTCACAAGTCAGGAGAAATTGAGGGGTGCTGGAAAAGGGAGATGACTGCAGGAAGCAGATGGCTGATAGGGAATAGGGGACAGGATGAAGGTGGACCACACCTGGAGCAGCTGTCTGCCTTTTCTAGGAAATTAAAAGTAATAGGAAAGCAATCTACTGGCGGTTCCCCCAGCACAGGTGACAGAAGACATACAGTGGAGGTCCGCCTCTGAACAGCAAACAAGGAAGCTTGCTTTTTTACGTGTGTGTTTAAGGTTGAATTTTGACCCCAAGCTGATGTCATGCAAATCAAGGGTTGGCTGCTTCCCTCTAAAGGCAAAAGAAATCCAAGGAATCGGGTTTAAATGCAGAGTTCCTAACGTTTAAATACACCCTGGTTTGGGGTGTAGGGGGAGGCTGACCCAGGGGTTTCAGAAGCTGCTGTTGCCTTTGCCAGGAATAACCACAGCTGTTTATTTGCAGTGCGCTAGGCCCTTTATAAACCCATCGAAGGACAGTCCCTGTTGCTATCCTGTGCAGTCTAAGGACTTGCAAGATAGGATCATGAGGTGTTTCTTGGTATTATAATGTCACAGTGTCTCCAGGTTGGTTTTAAAGCATGTAAGAGCATGCGGAGCGCACTACTGCAAAAGTTACAAAGCTATAGGCAATAGAGACTCAGGTTAGATAAGGGGCTGGCTGGGTGGAGCTGGTGAACAATGCACGAAAGTGCTTTTCTTTCACTGATCTTGGTTCAAATTAAGGTTAAATTCCAAGGGGAGTGTATTCCCCCCACACCTTTCTCTCAACTTCTCTCTCTCCAGGAAGAGATTTTACAGGGCATCATTTTCAGTTAAAAAAAAAAAAAAATCACAAAGAAAGATACATGTTAATACAAATGTAGCATTCCACAGAGGGGAGCTAAGAGCTGCTGGTGTCGCACCCACAGCTTTTATTCAGCCAAAGCCAGTTCAGCAGTTTCAGCACCTGGCAGGAGCAGGATTGATCCTGCTGTCAAGAAAGGCTGTAGCAAAAGCAAGACTGCATGCAAGCCACAGAGCCTGTACAGAAAAAATGCTGATATACGGGAATGTAAAATGGGATTATGAAAATAACACATAGAATTCAAGTAATTTTTACTAAAATGGCACAGTTCTTACTTTGTATGGCTTGGAAATCCATACCTTTACCTGTGGAAAAAAGGGAAATTAAAATCTCATCTATGTGAGTATATAACAGAAGGAAATAGAATATGACTTTTGCTATTAAATTGCAGATTTGATGACGTACCTAAAGCAAAAAGGCAACAAGGCTTCCAGCTAGCTGCTTCAAGACTTGCTTTTGGTGGGGGGGGAAAAAAAGTAAAAAAAAAAAAAATATGTTGGATCAGCTTCTTCACAAAGCAAACTTCATGGAATTTGTTTTGCAACCTGTCCATCACTGGTTTTCTGCTTTAGAGTCAATGTTCCAGGGCCCTGTAGGAAAGTGCAGTAGATTCTATGTCCTCCGAAAACCTGAAAGCAGAAATGCAGTCTCTCCTGCGATAAGAACTCCCCAAAGTGCAGGGGCAAAGGCAGCACACATTTAATGCTGGCTTTTCTTTGGTATGACAAGAGCTCTTGAAAATCAAAGGCGAAATCTGTGGTCTTGATCCCATGAGATAGTATGAGTTTGCTACAGAGGAGTTCTGGGCTTTCAAAGGAGTCCACAGGACCTCCGCCCACACAGCACTCTCTGACTGGAGGGGTGCAGTCAGCTCCGTCATGCTCAGGGCCATTTGTCATCCCTGTGACTGTGTTTGTCTTTTAAGCTAGAAGAGACATCAAAATATGTTATATGCCAGCATGAACTACTATTTCCCCCTCAGTAATAAGACTTTTTTACCACAAGCACAGTACATACTACAGAAACACAAAACCTTCAGCCTTACTCTTCTGAGCATTGTCTCTTTTGCCCCATCAAAATAAAATATTTTGCCCCATCAGTAAAATGAGTGTCCCAGTAGTTCATTACCATAAGAAGGCTGCTGCATGGACTTAAGAATGATTGCTTGATGCATCTTACATGGCTTTACGGTCCCAGGTAGCTATGCTAGGTGTATTTCGACTAACATTCCTTGTGTGTGCTAACATTCCTTGGAATGCTTTGGTCAAAAACTACTGCTACTCCATGCCAGTCCACCTAAATAACATTTATTTTAAGTCTTGCAGAGCACACAACTCTGATAGAATTGCTTAATAAACCAGTAACAGTACAGGATCCATCAGTGCCATAGCTGATGATGGAATGCAGCCATTGCTGGTGGACCTGAAAGCTGTTCCCAGCTGGATACCCCTCCAGCTGTGAGGGGCAGACACTGCTGTCAGGTAGGGCAAAACACAAGGGAATTCAAGGTTCAGCCTCATAGATGTTGTGAAGTGCCTGCCAGGGAGGGCAGATATTTGGTGCTGGCATTCAGCCCTGCAGTTCTGTTCTTCTGACATCCTTCCTTACGTTTTTGAGTCCTGCTTTTGACCTTCTCCCTCGTAACCAGTGTCAGCGCAGTGTTTCTCACCCCATGATCAGTGATTTTCATGATCAGTGCAGTATCACTCTTGCTACTCAGTGGCTGTCATCCCTCGCCGCCAGCCCTGCCTGCCTCTTGGCACCACTCCCTGGCATGCTCCTGCCAAGAACAGCCTCGCCCCCTCCCCGGGAGCGGAGCAATATTCCTGCCCATCAGATCTGCCCCCCGAATCACTTCTTTCCATTCACATTCCACTAACATCTACCCAGCCACTATTCTTACCATCCTTTGATTTAGCTCAAATTACAGTGTAATTAAAATCACCATGGAACACAACTAAACTAACAAGATTAGCTACACAATCACTTCAGGATTTGTGTTTTTTTTTTTTTTTTTTTTTTTTGGTAGCAGCCTTATAAGACATCTACCTGGCTTCAGCAACTTTGACTTTCAGGTGGTTATGATAGGGATGTATTTCCTTCCATACTGGGCAAGATTCATGATCCAGCAACAAAAGCAGAGGACACGGGCATCAGCATTAACGAAGCAGGGTTCACTGAAATGAACTTCCTAACTCTGCTTTACCATCTTCCTTTCATCCTGCTCTTTCATTATCAATTTCTGCCTCAGATAATTTTCAGTCTGGTCTCTTCCATACCCAGAAAATTTTAAGGAAGAATGGACCACGTGCTCTGAAGGGCTGTCTAGGACTGACACTGGCCATGAGGTCCTGGGGTGATGCTGTGCCTTAGAAAATGAGTACGGTCCTTGAAATCAGGAAAGTACACAAGTGAGGGCAGGGAGAGATCAGCTCCATATAGACCACATCTGAGGGCAGGAAAGGAGTGTTGTGTCCAAGTCAAGCATCTGCATGCCCAAGAATTAGGAATGCCTTACTGTCTGAGCAATACCTGATAGTGTGATACCAGCAAATCACCCTGTTCGGTTCATCCAAGAGAAGATTAATGGTGCTCTGTTCACAGTCCCCAATTACCAAAATGGAGATGGATTTGCAGTAGTAAATTGCTCTTTAAGTTCTCAGGAAAACAGAAGTGTAATGAGACCTACTGGTCTGAAGTTGAAAGAAGACAAAGACAAGAAAACAGGTTTAATAACAGCAATAGATTCTCTGTGGAGTCCTTAGGGATCTGTAATTCCCCACACATCTGTACTTTCACCTGAAGGCCTGGGACTGGCTTTAGGTGTAACAAACCAAGGGGGGCTGGAATTAATGCAGTTCTGGTTGGTATCCAGCTTTCATGGGGTGAGCGAGCTAGAAAAGCAACAGTAAATCAAGGAGGAGGAGCCTGCCATGTGGTTTTTATATGTTGAACCATTCTATAGGGTTTCTCACCTTTACAATGCACAATAGCTTTTCAAGCCAAGGAAATTGTTTTTCTTAGGTTGAACTCTACTATATGCACATATTATAAGCACCATAAATTGACATGGTCGCTAGCTAGATACATGCGTTGTATATGAATCCCTTAGGTAAAAGAGTAACCAAAAGGGAACTAAAGACATAATTTACAGGTTTTGCAAGCGGGGGGGTGGAGTGGGGTGGAAGGAGGTAACAGGACATGCCTGTGACAGGTAGTAGTATATCTCCTACACATCCTGGGTCAAGAGGGTAATATGTCGTTCAGCCTGCCAGACCTTAGCTTGCTTTACTACTAGTGGAAAGCAATAGTCACAGCACCTACTTAGACACATGCAGCAGGTGGTTTCAGAAGAGCCCTAAGAAGATAAAATGTCAATAGTACTGAAAGAAAAAGGACTTTTAATGAGATAGTAGGTAGCAGGTCACTCCATAACAATGGTTGGCCCTGCAGGAAATGAGGCTGTGCAAGGGTGAAGTTCTGGATGAAACACCTCGTAACATGTAACGTTAGTCATTTGCAGACCAGATTTCAATGACTGGAAAATTACAAGGATAACGCCATTACTGAAAATCAGGGTGGATAGTTACAACAGGCAGTTGTGGAATTGCTATATAGGACTATTGAGAACAGTCCTGTGGGGTTTCACAAATATACACACGGAGGAAAGCATATTTTCTTTAGGCACAGGCAGTTCAGATTTATAAGAGTCTTACTCTAGTGGCTGTTAGAGCTCTGGGGAAATAAAGTTATCATGAGCAGACAAGCAAAATGTGGATGAAGCAGGGCATTTAGCTGCTTGAAAAGCAATTGAGCTGAGTTTCTCCATTATGTGATCAAAGAAGAGCAAAACTGTGAAGCTTTCTGGCCCTTCACTTCAGCACATGCTACAGCAGTTGTTGCCGTATTCTAATGGTTGATGCCGCAGTTGTGCAGATACGAGCAGCCCCTCTCGCTCTCCACCGTTATCCCTGCACGCTGGCAGCACAACCCTTAGTCAAGCCTTTGCTTAACACAGCGTGCAGCGAGTTTGCACATCTTTGTCCTTGCCTCTCCTGCACTTCAGGCTCTCAGGAGGTGAGTGCACTCTAGTTGAAGTACTACAAATGGGTGCAGTTAGTTAGTCCCCTATGCAATGTCTTTGGGTCGCAACGGGGGTCATGCCACCCAGCAGTGAGCCCTGCTCTGTGCAAAAGGCCAGGCAGAGACGTGTCTCCGAAGAGTGAATTCCTGAGGCAGATTTCACTCAGGGTGCACCTATATTTGTGAGGGTTTTTTTGTGTTAAGGGTGCATTTTCAAAGCTGCTCTCCCAGCTGGCTCCACTTTCTGTGCTTTGCTTCATGTCCCAGAGCAGTTTTGATGCACTCAGCATCCCACAGAGATGACGTGAAACTGAGAGCTGTGCTTCTACTGCCCACTATCAGTCAGCCCAGCTCAGGGGCTGCCACCGACGTAGTCCCAAATGCACAGCAGTTGGTTGTGGGGGGCTCCATGCCAACTTCTTGCTCTAGGGCTTCTCTTCTCCTGCACTACCTGACGTGGTAATCTAGACCTGGTGTCAGCTCTTCCATCAGCTAAGCACAGCCCTGGTTCATGTACCTGTGATGTGTTTGTCACTCCAGCAAGGATGTGCAGAAACACAGAATGCAGTCTAACAAGCAGATTCTGTAAATGGCTTAGGCTGAGATTTGGTTGTCTGAATAAAACAGAGGTGACATCAGGCACAGACAGATGTTAGTTGTCAAGGGTGGGAATGGTATTAAAAACTTACTTTCAGTCCTCTGTGGACACAGTGGCCAGTGGTTCCGTTTGCTGGGACCATACACCAGATGGTATCTCAAGACCCTACCTGCAAGGATCTGCAAATCATGGTCACCCTCCACCTTTCCTCCCTTCCTGTCAACTCTCCTTCCCCACTTGGCTCACCAGCACATGCAGCACCACCTCTCTTGGCCACAGCTGGTCTGATCAATATTTATTTGGCTGGCATTTATGAGGACCTGTTGAATTAAGGAAGAACTTACCTCAGTATAGATGTCTGGGCCCCGGTGGTCATATGGTCTGAAGGGCCAAATGAGCAGCTCTACCTTGGCAGTGCACGTGTGTGCACCAGGCAAGGAATCCTGCAAACCTAGGGAAGGGGGAACATGGGTCATCTAGTCAGCAGAAGGCATGACTGCCTACACTGTGCTGCTGCTGAACCTCAGCTACTGCACACGACACAGCTGCCCCCACAGGATAATATCCCTTGGGGTAACAGTTGGTCCCCAAGGCCACACTAACCTTTCTGAGCCCCATTCCCTATGACAGATCCCTTGGAAATCTGCTCACTTTCACAGTGTTGTCCTTGTATCTTTGGATGCCCTGAAACTCCACAGGTTCTCTGTTGCCTCTAAGGGAGCTCCTTTCCTTTCTGTAAAGCTGAACATTGCTGCAACAGCCAAGAGATAAAAATTTAAAATACATTAGGATGGTACAATTCAGTTTTGTTGACTCTCCTGGGAAGCTGAAACCAGTTCCAGAGATTTTTGCATAGCCCAGTAGCCAAACATTAGTCCATAAAGCAGTCCAACAGGGGTATTATTTTTCTTACAGACTACAAAATCCCTTTTGTACATACAAAATCTGTTGCTGATACGATTTTGTAGCTTGACTTAAAAAAACTACTGAGCAAATAAAAGCACATTAAAATTTAAGCCACCAAATTACATCTTTGCTATAGAAATGGCTCTTACTTTTATTCATACAGTGGCAACTCATTATGTGGGACTCACATACGGAGACAGCCTAGAATGAATCCCTGAAAGCTGTAAATTCGCAAGGACCAGATCTTCCAGATGTTCCCAGTGGTCACCAGTCTGACCCACTGGAAAGGCTGCAGCTCCTCAAGCTGTTTGCCACAGCCTTCCCACACAGAGCTGCCACACTGGCTGCGCTGAGCCCAGCACCAAGCTAGCTAGCTGGCTTAACCAAGCCCTGCTCATTCCCTACTCACTCGGACAGGAGCAGCCATGCCTTTCTGAGCCAGAGAGCTGGGAACCCTTAGAAATGTGACAAAGAGCTGCGGGTGGCTAGAGGTGGCGTTTCACGTACACCTGAGCAGAACAGTGCTTTTACACCTGGGAGTACTGACTGCACTGACAGAGGTGGTAAGATCTGCCTGGAAAATCCTCAGTCCACTTTAGTCAGTTCTAATTAGGCCCAGAGTGAAGAAATACAACATACAATTAAATGCTTATTTAGGCACTTCTTTCACCAGTTTAGGGATAAAGTACTATTATTATTAACTTTCCTTTTAAAGGTGTGCTGAGATTTATTGATGAAAATTGCAGAAGGGATCAGATCCTATTAAATATAATTCAATATTTACTATTTTGATATCATAACCTTTTATGTCATATTTATACCACTAAAGCCTTAGCAATAGGACAACTGCCATTTCTATTGCTCAGCCTGTGAGAAGCAGAGGGGACACCGCCCATTTTCATATTGATCATACACTGACCAAAACAGCTAAATATTAATTTGAAATGTTTTATTTGAAATTTAGAACCAAGGTAGCTTGCCCTATCAAAAAATCATTTAGTGAAAAAACCGAACACAACCGAATTTGAACAAATTTCCCAGCCTTACACACCAATTTTAACGCTAGCGAGACACCTGTTTCAAACAATACAACAGCTATACCTTGCTTTGACTTCTACCAAGTTTTCAAGACTTCCATGTGTAAGCAAAGCAAAGTATTTCTGTCACTCATTGTAACTTTTCCTACTTTTCTATGTCTGAAGCAGGTAAAGCTTCCACACTCATGTGTTTTTGGATTTCACCCGATTTTTTTCTGCTGTTCTGTTCAAAATTTAATTTCTATCTTGCACTTCCTCTGTTACGCTGCTTTAGTAGCAACAGGGCAGTCCAGGTACCCTGATTTGTGCCTTCTGCGTCTAATGGGAAGAGAGTCTCATTCAAAGCTATGATTTATCCACATCTTTCTCCATTTGCTGATTTGAGCCCTTAACCCTAGGCCCAAAATGTTTGATACGATGTTTTGGAGCCCCATAGCTCCACATCCATGGATATGGAGCTATGGGGCTCCAAAACAATTTTTTTTTTTTTTTTTTAAAGTTTGGTTCTGAAAGTAGTTCTGCTAATAGCTCATGAACAAATATACCATAGTTTCCACCTTTTGAATTCTCCAGGAAACCATTACATTTTTTTAATTTCATGTGAAATACAGAGTGCGTATTCTTGTGTGAGTATTAATCATCGCAAATTCATGTAATGTCCTTCCAAGGGTTATCATAGCCTTGCTTTAGCACAGCCATCAGGAAGCAGTCGTGACCAATTCTGTCAGGTATATTGTCATTTTACCATATGACAAAGGATCCGCTTCTATCATGTTCAGAAGCCATTCAAATAATGACAAACGTCTGTGAACGTGACACCGCACGAACCTTTGTCCCAAGGTAACCATGGAGGGAACATGCCAAACTCCTCCTGGTGACAGCTTCCCAGAAAGGAGTGTGACCCCCTGCAGCTGCCAATGGGCTGGGCAACGCACCAAAGCATGTGCACGATTGCAATGGTGCGCTCCAGCATTTGCTGAACAGGGGTTCTTGTGGTCTTAAACAAAATATGGTGGGTCCAATCTATACATTCTCAGCTTCTGAAGTTTCAGTACAAGTTTTAGGTTAAAACTTATGAGAAAATAAAAGGTGATAAAAATAATAATAAAAAAAATTAGACAAAATGTTGTCCCTTCCTGTCCTTTCCGCCAAGGGAAGGAAAAGAAAACCACCTCCAGGTCAAAGACAGCTTTTCCTTTTCCTTCAGCTACTCCATTTTATCAGTTCAGTACACTTTTCCAACCTATTTTCTTTATTGCCTGGCCCGGCACTCACCATCAGGGTTAGCACTTACTCATCACAGTACACAGTATAACTAAGAGTAAAGCACTGCAGGATTTGACCACTATTCCTGTATTTGATTAATTTTTCAACCAAGTCTTGGCTATCAACATGAAGCCCTAAATTCTGAAAACACTTCTGGCTTTGCATTTCTGATGTTTAATTAAATAGAGTTAGCAGGTAAATATTACCTTAAAACTGATGAAGTTAATGACATTATTTTACAATTAACAATAAAAAAACCACACTCCAACCCCAGCTCCTTTTGCAGCCTATTTTAATAAAGGGATTATAAAATACAAAAGAGACAGAGACAGGTAACCTGAGATGCAATTTTGGAATGCAAACTTTCAGTTCAAATGTGCAAGCTCAAACTTAACAAATGTTTAAAATATTTGAGTTTTTCAAATGGTGCCAAAATAAACCATGTCTTTTCTAAAGACTACATATTTAGCTAGGCACTGGCAATGTAAATCTTTCAACCATTTCAAGTATTTGTTTAAAAGCCTCCCAGAACACGTGTGCTCCCAACAAAACTGAAGAATGAAATGTTTAGACCACTGAAGCTCAACAGCTGACTTGTAATCAACCTAATATGAGAGCACCACTTCGGTTTTTTGGACTTGCGAATACATTTTATTTACCAATGCATGAGAAGAACAAACAGAGAAAGTCCAGTTCTGCAGACCTGATGTGAAATGGTACAGCGATAAGAGTCAGTACATGTAACGTTGCAATTGTAGCAAGCACTGGATCAGAGAAACTGCTGGTCACTGATTTCATGTGTCTCACAGTTTATTCTTGCACGGGAGGAAAATCTTCTGGGGTACAAATTAAAAAGAAAAAAAACAACACACCAAACAACCTTCATCTGGAATTACTCTAAGTGAAGAAAGGAAAGGCACAGAGAAATCCTGACATTTAGATAGCAAGTTCATTTGTGTATGTGGATTAACAATGTTACCACTCTTGATCACCTGATATGAATGTTTATAAAGCCATTCAATTTGAGAATTAAGGTGTGTTGTAAAATGTCCTGTGATTTGGAACAAATAAATAAATAAATAAATGAGTATATGACAACATATTGACATTAGTAAACTATTTCAATATGATGGCTTATTTATAAAAGCAGTTTTAATATTCCCCTACATTAATGATTAACTAATGAATCTTACTTTCTTGTGAATATATTTAAAGAGGAATCAAACTGACTTCATCTACAGGATTCCACTAACAAGACCGAGAGCTGGCTCTGAACTTTTCAAATACCAGCAGGTTTCCCACACTAGTACAGAAAACCTTGCCACCAATTTTGGGCTGTGGGCTGAATTAAAAACAGTACTAAAAGACTAAAGGTTCCCAGTTCTTTTCTGTTAAAGTTGATTTGTCACAATATTGTTAATTAGTGAGGGCTTAGGGAAGGCTTACTATGAATATAATTACAGTGCCGAAAAGCATTAATAATGCTCTTATCCCGAGCCAACATGATGCTATTTACATATTTTACCCTGGCATATACCAGAAATGGCTCCCAATGCATAACATGCTGCAGGATCATCAAGAGAAACACACAAAGTCTCACAGGGGAAGGATGTTTCAGAGTATCTCGGTGCTCTTCAAGTCAGCAGGGACACTAATTTGACCAGTAATTACAACTGCCACCATAAGGACTGCCTATGGTGAGCCACCTTCCATCATGAACTGCTGTGCCGTCGGGAGGCAAATGAATTGCTTCTCCTGGTAAGTAATCTGATGCAATCTCATCCTTCTCTCATAAATTAGGCCAGGAGTGACAATTGTATTTGTCTGCTGCGTAGGGGCAGGTTTCTTTTCACTTTCAGAGCTCTGCGCAGACATCAATCAGTTCTCAATGAATAAACTGTATGATAAAAGCCAATTAAGCAGTGTTATCATTATGGGCCATTTCTACTCGCAGGACCAGAATTCCTGTCCTCCTTACGCTGAAAGGCAAAGCTCAGGCTGGGTTCAATGGGGCCAGAAATTCACCCGAGGGCCGTGAAGGCTGGGCCTGTATTGCCAGAGCTGTGTGACTTTTGCTGTTCACTTCAGCTGGTGAAGAAGCGAAAGTGTTTTGACCTTAGCCACACACCCTTTTGCAAACTCCCCCGAGGAGCCCAGGCACCTCTTCAGGGGCTGCATACCTTTTATGACTGTCACTAAGGGATTTGCCAAAGACCACACACCAGGCTGTTAGCAAGGAACAGCGAGAACCCAACTGTTCCTGAACCTCCACCTCTCAGCACAGCAAATTTCCCAGGGCCCTTTTCAAAGAAGACAAACCTTTCTAGCTGAATTTTAAAAATCAACACCTAATAGAATTACGATTCCAAGTCATTTATCTACAAGATGATAAACCCCCCTGACTCAAAAGCTCACTGAATTTCAGGCTACATGGTACAAGACATAAGACAGAGCCAGGAAATATTTTTTCACTTTAGGTACAATGTGTCAGAAGGAAAATTATGAAGCAAAATTATCACCTAATTTTACTGAATCAAGTATCACCCATAACCAGATGTATCTGACACAAGCCTGCCAGATGGCTTCTGCCTGGCCAGTCCTACTTTCCCAAACAAAGACACGAGGGGCTGGAGGTCAAACCGTCCTGCAGTATGAAGCCTACACTCACACAATTATTCGCTTGGAGGCAGAAAGACCTGGGTGAAGGTGAGGAGCTCTCCATACTCTGACAGGAAGGAGGAACTTAGCACATTCATGCATGGAAAACAAGCCCTCATTTAGCAAACTTGCGTTTCCAAAGTAGCAAACAAGCTTCCTCATCAAAGCTGCCAAGGAGTAAGAGGGAAGATCTTCACTTCGAAAAAAAAGCAGCTCAAAGGTAGATTAAAACAATGGGTAAGAATAAATGCTTCATTTTCACAGGGAAGGAAAGTTACCTTATTGTCCTACAGGGATCTTTGTCCTTGAGCCCATGTTGTTCAACTTAACTAAGAAATCACCTTGGAAAGGAGGTTAACGTGGAGACGGTGGTATTTCCTATCACTGATGCTGATGATACTGTGTTACTGTGAATACCAAAGATGAGCTGTGAGAAGAGATGGAATAGGAGCTCATGGTCACCAGGGAATGCACGTCAAAAGAACAGGTGACATTCAGTACCCACAAATGCAGTTATGCATTCAGAAAACAGTTCTGTCTTCATACACCCTATGATGAACTCTGAGCTAAATATTATAACTGAGGAATGAGATCTAGAGTCGTTATTATTACAGGAATAAGAATTCCAAGAAATCATCTGTCATAAAGCAAGTCCAATGCTAAAAATGATTACAAATTGCATAGAGAATAAAACAGACAACATCATTATGACAACTCTTAAAGTCACAATTTGTCTGTATCTTGAATACCAGGCACAACTCTGGTTGTACCGCAGTAAAAAGACTGCAGAACTGGAAACGAAATAGATTAGCATGACAAGACCAATTACAAATAAGAGATAGCTTCTTCACAAGAGACTAGGGGGTCTCTCTGGAAAAGAGATGGTGGAGGAAGGATGCCAAATACGTAAAATCACAAGGGACAAGGAAGCAATATGAACAGGAAACGGTTGTTCACTGTTTCTCTAATACAAAAACTAGGTGGTAGCAAATGAATAGCGCTGGTTCATAACAAAGAAAAGGAAATACTTCTTTACTCAATGCATCATTAACTGCGTAAGTTCTCGTGACAGGAACAAGTAGATACTAAAAGTTTAAAGGATTCAAAACCAGGTAATGAAAAAATGCGAAGACACTACCTCTGGTTCAGAAAGGCCCTAAATAACGAATTTCTGGGATACCATTTGGGAGAAAGGTCCCTAGTGCTGGCCTGACTTTACACCCTTTCCTAGCTATCTTCTACTGGTTATTGCCAAAGGCAGTTTTTGGGCTAATTGGACCTTTGGTCTAGCACAGTACAGTAGTCCTTACATTTTTATCTTTATTCTTTCCTCGCGACCTCCTTAGAGCAGGAATGGTTCACCAGCACTGACAACTCAGGAGATCTTGTCTTTCACTTGGTGCACTAAAGCTCAGTGAGGACAGGAGGGAAAGGAGAGGTTGAGTCACCCAGGTGCTGGACAGCAGCACATGGGAGATGGTGAAGGGGCTGGTAGCTGTGGGGTGGCAGTCCTCGGGTCTGGAAGCATGAAAGAATTCAGTTTCTTCCCAGTGAATATGTGTGTGGAAGAAACTCTAGACTCACTGGCTATCTTAGAATTGACCAAAGGTCAAAAAGGAGAACTTCAGAAGTTTCTAGAAGTGATTTGGTTAAATTTGCCTTGAAGGAATGCTACTTATCTCCCTGCAAGGGGTTAGGTTTGGTTGACTGAAACTAGGAGGAGCTTAGGTTGGCAGATGATGAAGGTTTAACATGGAAGTTGCTTGAAAGGAAAAACTGGCAGTGAAATGCCTCCCCCTATCCAAAATTAAAATTTTGTTTTATTCAACTAGACTGCCCTATCATGACATCTGTACAAGCAGACATTAAGAGGGAAGACAGCATAACAACATTAAGCACAAATTAGAGTAGGCAAGCGGAAGCATTAGGAGCTACATCCACCCTGCCGGAGCTGGCTGGTCCGGGGAGGAACTTAGAGCCTGCTGTGCTCCTGAGATTCGTTACTGAATTTGGGCTGCTTAGAGATTACAGCTGCCTTCTTGAGCAGGTTTATACAAGCGTGATGTGACCTTTCAGCTCACCTTTGGTCATGTGACAAAGACACACTGAATACAGGGAGATGTTTGGGTCACGAATATAAGTCTAGGTCCGACTCTGCTATATCTGTAAGGTCTATAATATCTGCGTACGCTAGATTTTCCTCCTCACCCGTCAATTTCTCCCCTCCCTGTAGCAGTCTATCCTTCAGCCTTTGCGCTCTGTTCTAAGGGCGCTTCAGGAGTACACAAGGCAGAGGCTGGCACTCTGGCCTCAAACCCAACCTGGGTGGTACTCCTGCACCGCAGAGCTATCAGGGTCTAGAAGAAGCAGGCAAAAAGTCTCCCAGGAAAGGGGTGAGGGACCCACCTTACACTGAAAAGGTGAATTTTGACTCTGTAAGGTGGTTTCTGAATATTTGAGAGATTTTCCCTCACAGGAAAGGCAGAGGAGTGACTGAAAACAACACAGGAAACTTTCCCCACTCTCTGACATACTGTTCGATGTCATACGGCTTTCATTTTGCAATTTATGAAGCTGTACCTCCAGTGAAACCTAACTGTACGTTTCTCTTTAACGTATGCTGAAAAGTACTACTACATACTACCAGTAGCTACTCAAGCACTGTATAAAGCTGTACATGTGTCCTTCCCTTAAATGCAGCCACAGTCACTAGCTGCGATTTGATGGGCTATGAGCAAGGAGGAAAAAAATCTCCAACACACTAGCCAGAGATATTTCTTGATCGTGAACCTACTTCATCAATTAATACATTTAACGTACAAATAGTGGACTGTTTTCAGTCTCACAAATAACATAAGGGATTTAAATTTTGAAACTGCTTTGCAGGATTTTGCACCTGAAGCCTGCAGTATTTGAAAACATGCCTAAGTGGTGCCTTGCAGCAGACTATAGTCTAGCAACACCGAGAGGACAGACTGTTAAAATAAGCATATACATCATTTTTCACAGAGCACAGTGCCACAATGCATCTGCTTCAAAACAAATACATGTTTGCAGTGAAACATTTCAACAAATCACAGAACTCAGCAGCAAAGTAGTTAAACATTTATGATTTGATTTTATCTCAGCTTGGAATGTCGCTGGAGTGTCCCACTTCTAACAACTGTTTGCTAAGTTAAGGCTTTAGTGTTTACACAGTGCTGAATGAAGCAGCCTGGTCACCAGATGTGAATGCTTCCTTAGACTAGAGCTTTCAATCAGATCACGGTCCTAATGGTCCCTGCTCCAACCTTCTTCCTCAGGACGTCCACCAGCCTTTCCAACCTGAGAGGGGGCAGGGGAGAGGGAGAGGAGAGAAAAAAAAAAAGGAAGCTAGCGTTAGGAATGTTCTGGCTGAAAGAGACAGTGTTTGCACTGAACCAAGCTGTCCTGGTGGTGGTCACGCTCAGGAACAAAGCACTACTGTAAAAGACAGACATTAAGGGAAAAGGCAGACAACTTACAGAAAACTTTTTAACCTACAACCCAACCCATCTGCAGGCAGCGATACATATCAACTCGCTTTTCTTTTGTGGTATACGTAGTATCTGAGGTCCCCGTAAGGCGTTAACACAGAACCCTGTGCAGCAATCCTGTGGCACATATACACTTCAGTGTAAGCAGGACTTTTAAAAATATGAGTGGTCCATGGCTCTTGTTAAATGTAACACTTAGCTGTTGTTTCCCCTTTAAAAATACCCCGCTTGTTATCCAACAGCTACTTTTATTGTGCAGTTTATAAATTTATGCCTACAACTCCATGTATTTTATGTCCAAATTTTTTTTCTAAATACTCAACAAACCAAGTTTCTGAGGATGTGGATGATGATGTCTTGAAGGTGGCCTGTATGATTATTATGTTGACACAACTACAGACAAATTAACAATCTAAATAAGTAGGACAGAGGGCTGCCTAATTCTCTCCTATTTTTAAGGCACAGGCTATAAGCACGTCCAGCATCTCACTGACTTAATTTGTTCTTTCCTTTTGTTAAAGTAGACACATGCAAAGGGCTAAATTTGTTCAGTGTTTTCCATTTGCACACATTTATCTCCAGCACCCCAGTAATCACGCATTCAAACTATTTCTTTGATTTATCTGTATTTTATAGAATCCTTCAATGAAAACTCTCCCACAAAACCCCCTATTTAAAAGCAAACACTTTGCCTAGCAGAACACTGTTAGAGCCATGTCCAGCATATTACACACACAACTTCCATAACAAAGAGTCACAGGTTCAAATAGCTGTATTCACTGCTGCAAGGTTGACCATTTTTTCTTCTCTGAAAAGACAGTTTTTAAAAAATATATTATACAACATAAGGAATGTAGCTAGGAAATAAAAATAACACAGCTTTATCAAACCTGCAAAATTCATTTTATCTCAGGGATGCATTAGTAACTTCAGTGCAGGAAAATTAGGTAACACGTCCTGGATTTATTGCCACAAGTCATGACTAACAGACATGGTATGTATTGAAACTCTTGTTTTCCAGGAACCACCAAGCACCACGAAGCTACACCTTTCATTGTACTCACCAGGTGACTTAATTCCTGAAATGAGATTAAGAATTCGCCACCCTAACGTAATTATCAGACACCAGGAAATGTATGTGGAAAGTTCAGCTGGTCCTAGCTGTTCCACAGGGACTCAAAAGCAGTCAAAGCACAGGTGAAAAACTACTGCTTGCCTACTCCGCTCCCTCCTTTTTCTCAAATATTGCTTTTCATTTTTAACCAGCTAGGGCATTTCCCCTGTGTTTGTAACACACATCTACTGCACTTCTTCATCATTACAGAGCCCTCACCCAGGCAGCCCTAACTCAGTGCAGTCAGCCCATGCAAGTATAAAGTCAGAGCTTCCACAAGTCATTTGCTCCTGAAAGTTTTCTCACAGTGGAAAAAATCGAAGTTTTCTGGGTTCTAAGGCTTTTAGTTCAGTTACTGATAGGTCATAGTTTCCTCAGCCTCTCTAACTGGGAAGTTTCCCTGCTAAATCAGTTAGTCCATGTGCAATTTCAGAAAGCAATGGCAGAGCAGCCCCCACTTTTAACAGCATTATGTTCAGAAGCACTGCAGGTTTCTTAGCCACTTTATCACTGGAGGTCTCTTTCCCTCTCATACTATCACCCTCTTTAATGTGCTTCAGAGACATAAAGCACAGGAGAAATATTTCAAACCTTCTGGACAAACAGAAGGTTTGGGCTACAAATTGTTTTCTGGGAGACAGCAGAAAAATAGTAAAATCTGAGCTCATGGCCTTATTTAAATCACTGTACAGTTAAAAAGAAATACTGCATGGCTTCTACAAGTGGGAGAAAAAATATTTCAATAACTGAGGTTTCTTTTGGGGAGGCACAGGCTGGAGGTCAGTGCTGACACACAGCCCTGCAACTGGGCTTAGATGTGCACCACTCTGTGACCAAGCAATGACACTGCACACCAGAGCAGAGCAGGTTAGCGAGGAGCTGCCCATGTTTGAAGAGAAATACCACTGGGATGAAAGTAGCTGTCTTCTGTTTAACCTTGAAACTGTCAGGCTTCATTGAAAATAATGAGGCTTAACAATCATAGCTTCTGCTTTTCAAATGAATGATGACTGAAATCATCAAAATGAGGTGTTCTGCACCAAATACAAATCGTGCAGGGCTTATTTGCCTTTTGTTTCAGTCATGTGTGGATTTGCAAATTTATTTATTCTTTATTAGAAGAAAGAAAAAAAAAACCAGCAGGGGATTAAGAAACCATACCTTTGAAAGAGATTTAAACAATAATGTAAAAGAGGAACTGTAACAGCTATTTATAAGATAAAATAACAGAGGGCAAAACTCACCCCTACACAGATGCAAGACCCAATAAACCACTGAAATCCCACTTAAGCCTACAAAATAATTCTACGGGTTGAATCAGTGGTTAATAACTCTTGATACAGGCCTCAGGGGGCTTTTCGGAACGATAATCCTGGCCTCTTTGTTCACCAAGGGCCCAACTCTGCCAACCTGACTCGCACTAAGCAACATTTTTCTTTGTAATAATGGGTGGCTGGCATTGAGGGTTGTGTCACTGAGGTGCTACTTGTGAGGGTGAGGGTGGCAGAGTCGCCCTGCGTCCCTAAGGGTCGGTGCCCAGCCCGGTGGGATGCTGCAGGCAGCTCCTTTTCGAGGCCGAGCATTTTAATCCGTGGTAAACTGAAGGAATAGTCTTATAGCTCAAGATCAAAGGTAACTTAGATATCTAAACTGATGAATGGGAGGTGCTGGGAGCTACTCTAAAAGTCTCTGCGTTTGCAGAGTGTTATTCAAAACACAGCAGACACTAACCTGAAGAAGGCAACTTTTATTACATTGTGCAATCATGATATATCTGCCAGTATAATCTCACCATATTTTACTTAACTGAAAGCAGTACTGGCTATGCTTGACTGTAACCCAAGACACAGATTTAACAAATGACATTTGACTTTTTGCTTGTGAAGGAAACAGTCCTCATAGTATAAATTAAATGCTCAATGTGACACTATCTTCTCCTGAGATCTAAGCACTGACACTCGCTGAATTTGCATCTCATGAAGCAACCAAACAAGTAAGTCAAGAAGAAAGTATTTGTGTTCGTATTTTAGGTCAGACATATCAGAAGAATGATATGGTGGGCAACTCTGCTGCAGTGCTGAGGGTCCAAATGTGCAAGGACAGACGGACACCTTCAGGAATGTTCAACAAAGCCTCTTAAGGTCTCCTCATTTTCACAGATTTCAATTTCTTGCTTAAGAGATTTTAGAAAATCCCAGTAGGTGACTTTTGCTATTTCTTGGTACTTACATAAGTCTAGAAAATCTGTCCCTTAACAAATAAATTATCTTAGCAAATGCCACTTCAGCATTCTCTATGAGTACAAAATGACTTATAAAATACAGGAATAAACTATGTATTCAGATGGAGAAGTACAACTTTGGTTTTATTTATACTGATTTGCACATATCCAAAGTAAAAAAGTCCTGTGTTTTTTGGGACAGATGGAATTTACATCCATGAAAATCAGAAAATTGAGAGCTAGAAATATTCTTCACCTCCACTACATACTCCTGTAATGCTCATGTCAGTGCTTTCATGAAATGGAAAAATAACCCCACCCCACAAATTAGGAAAGGCACACCTGGTCCATCATTATTTTTCAGTCAGCAAAAGACATCAGTGTGAAGAATCTTGAACTGCCATGGCTTAATGCTTCCTCAATACAAATTTGGACTTAAGCAGGTGAATCTGTGTTTTAATACAGAAATAAAAAGATCTTGAGGGGCTTGCTGCTATATTACCAGTTTGAGTATGTACTTTTAAAAGTTTTGCTAAGCTTAAAAAGGTCCTCATCATCAGAGGAAGGCTACCTAAACCAAGACGTTGCTAGGTGCTTCTTTCCCAAGACAAATTCTCAACCATTCTCAACTCCTCTTCCAGTTATTTCAAAATGTGTTCTTTTACCACCTATGCATGCATCTGAAAAAATGCCTGTATGCAGTGTATGTTGTTATATGGAGTGTTCTTAGGTAGCTCCTGAACAGCTTGACAACTTGCTTTGATTTTTAGCAAAGCCTTACAGAACTTTAATCCTTTGAGTATAAATCATTTTGATTTTAGGGTCAGCCTCCATAAAGCAGACTTAAAAACCTTACTGACAGAGAAGTTTGTCCCATGAGCCCAGAAACTGGATGTAAAGTTGCAAAAATGTTACCTACTGGTCTCTACTGTTGGCTCTTACACCTGTTTTTGGCTTGCTTTCCTCTTTCATGTATTCTGCTGAAGATGTCTAGCTCTAAACTGTATCTTGGGATCAGTAACAAATTTGCAACTGCATAAATCCACATAATTCAGTACATCCTCCCACACTGCTCCACCCCTGGCCAAAGCAACTCATCCCAAAGGAGCGCAGTGGCCTTTAGCCACAAGTTCTGAACATGACAGACTTAGTCAGTCACGGAGTGATCTTCCAGGGCATCGTGCCCCAGAAGCAGCCAAAATGGAGACCCAACTGAAAGAAAAGGGCATCCTTCAAGTAGTCTATGTCCTAATCTGCAAAGCAATATATAGACTAGCTGAAAACAATAGCTTCTACCTGCAGATGGAAGAGTTAAGTGATAAAAACAACCCCCCTGGATTTTGAAATGCTATATAAAGGCTTATAAACCTAAACTATAACCCTTGGTTATCTTTCCAGTAGATAAGATTAGGCTCAAGCTATGAAGATGGCCTTACTAGCATGATTTCTGGCTTCTTCTGGAATGTGTTTTGCTAACGCTAATTCCCTTTAGAAACCAAGCATTTTAAAATATATTAGGTAAATAAAATGCATTGGACAAAAGCATTACAAGCCATTCAGCAGTAAAGCCCACTGAATGACTATTTGGTGAGTGGTCATACAAACAAATTCACTTAATTTCATCCCAGAATTAAAAACCTCCTTTCCTTTCCCTCTCCTTCAGTCTTCCTCTTGGATATATTTAATCAAATCCTAAATGGAGTACTCCTTTTCAGGCATTTTCTGTAAAAGTCAAGGGACCAAATGACATGGAGAAGAGAGGCTGCTGTGATACCAGTCTCATCCAGAAACCAGTCGCTTGGATGGGATCATTTACTCAAGAGGCTGAAGGAAACTGGTTCAGCTCCATTATCTGTACAAGGGAACAGCTGCTTCCAGCTGCTCCCCTCTCGGGGAGTGGTGCTGTGCTAACACCAGGTGCTGGGGTGGCTTGTTCTCAGTTTCAAATGTTGAGGCTGCTCCTACTGAAGAAAATGCTTAAACATTCACTGGATTGAAGCCTGGAATGTAAGGGTATGACCTCGCAGTGAGTGGCCTATCTACCACGCTTACAGAGGCATCGCCCTCTTACCTCTGGGTGGTTCAGTGATTCTTTAATTATTATTCCTCAATTCGGGTATTATTTTTGCCACCTCAAAAGCTTTCCTTTTGAACAATAATAATTTTTGATCGACTCACTAAAAGACATTGCCAGTTGCATTTAATGACCATACACCAGTCTGTAACAATTCCTTCATACGTCAGCACAGCAATAAAGACCACATGTGGTTCAGATGCACCAGGCTGCCTCCCTTCTGCTTAACAAAGTTCCATCCACACCTTTTGGATCAGAGACCGAGCATCTTGCTAAATGATGTGCTGGAGATCAGCAGTGGTTTTGAACCTGATGCAGGAACTGCTGTGCAAAATTTGTGGCCCTGGGTTAGACAGGTGGCTGGACTGACTGTATTAATGGTCCTTTCTGGTCTTAAAATACAAGCCTTAGAGACTGATTTAGCAGCATCAGCGAGCTCTAAACTGTGGTAGACCACAGCGTCGAATCTAATCACTCCAGGCACTGCCGCCAATTCCTGCCTGCCCAACACTGTTTGCAATGTCACTCCAAAAAGTATGTTCCATTAAACCTACAGGCCTTAAATTTGGCAGGGCAAACCATTCTGCCTCTGAAAAGCACTGTCACAAAACAAGCATTCCTATTAAATCCCTTTCAGCATCTTCTCAACCCAAAAGAGTAATTCTGTATATGATTAAACTTAGAAGTAAATACAGCCAGTTGGGCTCCTGACAGCAGACATATTTCAAAATAAACCTGGCTTACACAGGCCTTGGCTAAAATATTAAGCCTTTATCTGTGGTCCACAATAACTAATCTTGTCAAATTGTTTGCTCTCTACCTTCTGTTTGGAAGATTATGAGCTAGCTCACCATTACTATTCACCTTGTGCCATCACTAGCAGCAGGAAAAGTGAGTGGTAAACACAGTCTATTTTGACAGCGTTTCACTCTACTTTGCATTGATGTGTATTGCTACACAGTACAGGATAATACAACATCAGGACTTTGCATCTATGCTGGATTTAATGCCACCTTGTGAAAGGTATGGCTCCTTTGCTTTCAGAGGCTTTCTCAGGATGGCGTACACTGATTGCCCAAAATAAATGAGCTTACGAGAAAGAAAAATAAACCGTGAAACAGCTACGCTATAACCTCATCTGTATTTCAGTACATTGAGATCTACAACACGCTATCATATAGACCAGGCTCTTACTATTGGATGGAGCATTCAGATCTGACTGTGTGGCTGACACTGAAGAGTTAAAAAATTAATAATAACCGAAATAGAGGACATATTGGCATATTTAAGGCCAAATGATACTCATCAGTTTATTTAATCAGATCACAGAATTTCACCAAATTACTCCAGCTTCAGTCCAACAGTTTATAAGCCAATTTTATGCAAAGCTTAGACTATTTGTGCAAGAAAAACCTTTTTGATACCCCCTACCAAAGCTGGAATTACTTTTAGCACTGACAGTCACTGTTTCCATGCATTTGGTGTCACAGCTGGTCTCTTTTTTTAGGAGAATCTTGACATCGAAGCCTACTCCATGCAGTGAGAGCATTTCCAGAAAGTTTGTGCTGATATGAATAGGCAAGGGTTTCCTGGATTTTCTTGCCAAATACTTCCTGGAAATCTGCTTAGGAAAAGCTAGCAGTTTTACTTTACGCTAATATATCTTCCTCATAGGAGGTATCCTGCCATAGTATTTATTCATTTGAAGAAGGAAAAATACTATTTCCTGTCAACTCCTGATGAACGCTAGCCCTGCCCTTTGGTAATGGTGTTTGGTATTAACTGAGTGCCATGAATCACAGGCTTAAGACAGAAGCTTATTCTGTCTCTGAACAGGTACCCACCTTCTTCTTGAGAGCAATACAATCTCTGCAAAGCAAATACTCTTTGCTTTGAATGCTCACAACACAGAGGGATGGTCAGAACTTTTAAATAAAGCATTTAAAAGGCAGACATCAGGTCTATTTTGCATCAGGTGTACTATGTGGCAAAACAGTACGCAGGGAATGAAATGACTTGCTTGAAGCTCAACCAACCAAGACGACTGAAAAGCCCTCATGTTTAATTTTATGTATAAGTAGTCTTGAGCGGAACTAGGTTCCTCATGTGCAGGAACAAAAAAAATTATCCTGGAGAATTAGAGCCTAAAATTGATGGATACAGAGCCCTTCTCTCTGAGCTTCTCTGTCTGTGCTCTGAACCATGTCAACTGCTAACAGCTAGCCAGTTCTCTTATTCTATATCCAGCTGAGAAGTATTTCAGGAGATGGAAAAAGGACCTACTTTTTAGGGGATTGTTCTAAATCTCTCTTCAGGAATATTTAAAAGCAATGTCAAAAATTGATTATCTAAACCAAATAGTATTTCAAAACTGCTCAAAACAAAGTTAGACAGGATTCCTCGTGAGAAAAAACTTCAGAACACAGGACCAGCAGAATGATACACATTTACGTATCTGTAGGGAATAGGTTTACTAAGAGACTCTGAACTTCAGAAGTATCAGTCTGAAATCAGCACATTGCTCCTTTCTGCATGTTTCAAACAAGCCTGCCTTCAAACAAGCCAGATCCGAACCTCTCAGCTGCCTATTCCAAGCCAGTCTCACCTCTTCTGGGCATCTTCTGGTCAAGTCCTGTTTACAATGAGTTTGTAAAATCGCGAACACTGATGTACTACTCAGGCTGTTTCCCAAGTACATAACATCAAAGCACAGCTTTGGCAGACTCCTCTTGATACCATAAACAATAAAGACAACATGAGCTTTTTTCTTAATTCCACAAATATTTTACAAAACCTGATGCAGACTTGCTGGCTTTAGGCACCTCTCAGTTATGTTCCACCTCCCTGAGGTAGTTCCACCCTTGTGACCAAGAGTAATCTGGAGCTTGTGGAGAGAAAATTCCTTCCTAATAAACCACCATCAAACCCCTCCACTTTACAATAAAAATAATCGGTTTTATGTAGATTTGATGTATTTCAATAGATTTTCTTTCCTGGCATAACTGATGTGACGTTGCCCAAGCTGGAATGTGGATTCTACATCCCTGAGAGATCAAGTAACAATGGAAACGGGTTTGGATGTAAGAGGAAAGCATTTAATTAAGCTCCCAGTTATGGTAAGTCCTTTGTAACAGGCTCAGACTGGTAGGTGAACCCCCCACCCTTCCTGTGTAATCCAGTGGTGCCCACAGACTTCTGGTTTCAGGGCAATTCACACTTAGTCATACTTCTGAAAAGTATTTCTAGAAAACAAATAAGGGCAGTCTTCCCTCAGTAGCGGGATGAAACATCCTCTCCTCCTCTGAATGTTTGCAATAGATTATAGACAGATGCAATCAGCATGAAGTTTGTTATGGTGATGTGACCGGGTCCCCTGTGCAGGGATCAAACCAGAAGAGATGCCTAACTGCTCATTTACACACACAAAAGGGGTTTTAAAAATACCAGTTGAGACTTGGCATCACAGACCAAAGTGTCTCCTCCACATGCGTAGTGCTCCTCAAAATACTTCATAGGCTTTTTACTAAGTTATCAGCCATTGAAGGCCATTAAGGTAAAAACAAGCCTCCCCACTTCTCAGCTTCAGTAACCTCTCTCCAGGAGCCGGCAGACAGACTGTCTCCAATGTCTTCAGCACCATTCTAGCAAGACAATTCACATGAGAATTTTTTTTTGTTTTCACTGGCCTTCTGGGCCTATTTTGGTCCATGTTCCTGCCATCTGACTGAGAATAAGCTTCTCCTCCTGCTCCTGGGAGGTGACTGAATTCCCGAGCAAGGAGAGAGACCTTCAGGTCATTTTGAGGGCAGATTTAATGCCTCCAGACTGGGGAGCCTGCAGACTCAGGCCTTGGTGGCAATTCTGCCTGCTGGTCACATGAATGAGACTGATTGTCGGAGAAAAACTTTTTAATTTGTGCTGCTAGCAAGCACAAAAATTTGGCTTTACATCATTTACATCAAAGTCACAAAATTCTTCAAAAGCATAGAGCAAACTATTTTCTCAGTACTTAAAATTGGAGATCTGTGAAACATCTTTTGTGTTGAGTTCACCACTTAGATATCCCTTTTATCAGATGCAGATGTGCATCTGTTACATCCCTCAAATAATTTTTTATTATCTTACCAAAGACTGAGGTGAAAGAAATGGATATATTATGAGGAACAGAATAAAGTGTTAAATACATTAATTTTATTATACACATCTCCAATACCTACAGTGTCTTCCCTTCAAAGGCTGAATTCTGATACTTTCTATGGGGAAAAATTTCATAATCAGAAGCTGAAATGATAAAATTTGGTCTGAAAGAATTATGCCTTCCAGCAACTCGGTGTTTAGCTTTTCATCCTTATACCCGTATCACATACAGCAAAAATGTAGAACAAGAAAGCCAAGCAACTTGCCAATAAAACAGCAGCAGCAATGATGGGGTTAAATCTGTTGTTAGTTCTCATAAATACAGTTGATGCTGTCTTTCTACAAAAGCTTGTTAAAAAATTAAAAGCCTCATGGAAAAATCTGGCTATTAATTAATGACTCAGTATTAGACTAGAAACATGAACTGCAATTTTTTTTCTTGGAGAACGAGCCCCTCCTTCAGTAAAGGTACACTTAATTTTAAGCAGTGGAAAAATTGAAATGATTTCAAGTTTGTTTAAAATAAAATACCTTGCTGGCCTAGTCAGTTATTTCTATTTGTTGCTGTAAAGAACTGTTCCAGCAATTCTCTAAAAGATTATATGTAATTCAGAAGCTTCAGAAAGTCTGGGCTTTCTTTTCGAGCTTCTGCACATACATTTACAGCATTCAGTCTTTTGCATATGTTAAGAAACAGTATGAGTATTAACAGAAAGAACCGCAAATTTATTTTTATTCCTTCAGCCAAGCCACAAATAAATGACTCTTGCAAACAAACCAAATACTATTTAGTAACGGCAATGTAAATGCCATGGAGTTATTTTATTTGGATATAAAATATTAAAGTAAATGATTATTTGCTGTGACACTCGTTTTATCATCTTGGAAAAAAAAGCAAATCTGAGAAAAAGTTTTCTTGCTGTTCTTCAAGGAGCACTCAATCTGCTGTTCAAAGTTATTTAATAATTTGTCATAGAATGGTTAACTATAAGCTTACAAATACTGTGTCAGCATGCTTCTTCCTATTGGGCAAACAACTTCAAAACCTAATTTGTTTGTGTTATTGGTCTTACTAAATATTAGTCTTTGCAAGTCTGGTTTACACCATTGATGTTAACTATGCCAACATTCTGATTTTGTTCTGAAGTATTCCACAACAAGCTGATATTATACAATACAAGCCCAAGAGCTAGCCGATCCAGTTTACTGAGTATACTTAGTGTATTTTGCTACTGATAAATCAATAAAACCATGTTGTAATCTACAAACTTCCATCTCTGTGAAGCAGCTATAAGCAAACTGTAAATGAACACACAGGTCAAAAACTGGGATGCTGTGATTATGTTGACTCTGAAAACATTTGACTTTCATAGAATACATTTTAGTGTTTGAGAGAACGAAGTTTGAGCACTGCTTATATTTTCGTGAAAGGCTGAGATGATAAATATTCAAATGATGATAAATATTTGTGTTTATATTGTAACTACCCATACTTTAAGAAAACAATATCTGCACTGCAATCCACAATTTACAGAGGTTAAGTAAATACAAACCATAGCTACACAAAGAAAATAAGTACTTGATTTAGACTGTATGCTCAGTTTTGCATTCTTCATCCATGTGAAACTCCCTGCAGTCAATGGATATCTTGGCTGCGCAAGAAATGCAGGAAAGGCTTCCCTGTCATTCCTTTCGGTTGGGACCTTTTGTCTTCATTCTGTTAAGTGCCCCACTGAACACAACCCTGGCATTGATCAGAAACCATCAGATGTTAAAGGCTTCATTATAATTTATGACACCCAAAGTACCATGAGAAGGGCATTCCATCATCTGCTCTGGCAATATCCCACATTATAACTGTATGAGAGTTTTGGTACTGATACCACAAACTGCTCTATTAAGGGTCACTTTCAAATGAAAAGGAGATGTTAAAAGATATTCTGACTCATTAGTACTGCAAAGGGTCTCAGCTGTAGTAATCCTGAGAATCACCAAACCTGTCCTTCAGGATGCTGGTGTTGAGAACAGGATCTGCAGCCCCATGTGAGCTCTGGACCAGTGCATTCCTCCTACAGACTGCACAGAGAGCATGGCAGCATCTTGGGATGGGATTTGCAACAACTAGTTTAAGGAGAAAGATGCTCCTAAATTTGCCAAATAGGAGGGGTTTATTTTTTTTTTTTTAAAAATCTCAGCCCCTTGCTTTAAGTGGGTTGATCCAAGCTGTCCAGAGGTCCTCAAGCTGCCCTTTGCTACAGATAGCCTGAGGCCACCTGTTTCTTTTAAGGTGACAAAGATAACAGCAGTGCTCACTCCTCCTTTTTAAAACAAGTGTGAAAAAATTATACTGACCATCAGCTAGAGCAATCAGCCAAGCTAAGGAAAACTTGGGTTTAACCCACATCTGCAACTTCTCAGGAGAGCAGTACACTCCAGGGTTAAAATGTCTTCTCTACTTTTTCTGAAGCCATGAAATTCTACAGAAGAAACATCTGAAATGTTATTAGACCTGGAGGTGTGATTCTGTGGGTGGTGATCGAGGGTGCTGACCTGGGAAATGGGAGATGGGTGTTCTGCTACTGGCTCTGTATTTATGTTCAATAGGCATTGGATAAAACTGAGAAAAAGCCCTAAAGGAAAGTGTCAGAACGAGGTCTTGCTTCTCAGAGGTGAGTAGCCTGCTCATTGCTCTCTGATCTGGGAAGCCTGCATTATTTTGCTATGTGATACTCCTCCAAGGCAAGGAACAGAGAGTACCCAGACCAAACATGTGTGGCTAACATCCCTCTGAGGTACAGGAGACCTGAACCAGGATATCCTCAGACGGAGGAGGAACCTTAGCTCCATTCCTTCCTACCATGGAGGAGTACCCCTGCTCCCAGACAACCACTTAGAAAACCGGATGGGGGACACAGATACCAAGGAAGCTTTTGAATGAAAACATCTGAGGTCACACTGCTCTGTGTGGGTCTCTGTGCAACCAGTGTGCACTGCTCCAGTTCAGCACGTGCTTCTTCATTTGGGTCTCCAAGGAATCCAAGCAGAGAAGGCAAAAAGTTTTGTACTTTTTCAGTCAGAAGTTTTCTGCTTATGCTAACCCAAGTCCTCCCTTCTCTGGCCTGGGAAGTTATCAGTGTTAGTGGCACTAAGTTATCAGGCACTTCCTCCATCACATCCTGCAAATTTTACCTGGACTGTAACACGAAGTACACAATTCAAAAATTCTAAGTGAAGTGTCATCCAATAAAGAGAATATAATCTAGTGCAGAAAACACATTTCATTACAGCTTTGCAAAAGTGATACATCTCCTTTTGTACAGCATGAATAATACCTTAGCCTTACCAAGGGAGACAAGATCTGCTAGTGATGCAGAAACACGGCATACCTACAACAGTCCAGAGAATATGCCACCAGTGACTGAATTTGTTCAGCTCGCCTTAGATTTGAATACTAGTTCAGTATTTTATTGCCTCCAGACCCAGAAAATTGGTCTCACTCTGTATGTTGAATTTCTCTGAGGCTGCACATAACCTCACTGGCTTACTCAATTCTTTTATTACAACAAACAGGTATCTCTATAAGACTTTTTAGTTCATCATTTCACCGTGCATGTTAGTGCAGTCTAATTTCTGAGAGGAGTCACTGGCGTAAGTGCAGAATTTAGAGTATTTAAATGAATTCTGACCATACTATGCAGTGTTTTCAGTTAGATCACATGTGACTTTCTTTATACATTTCAATTAGTCCTAATTCCTCACTGAATTCCTAAAGCAGACTACTTCCAAGCCTATCACCCCTAAATCCAATAAATTCACACTGCCTGTTATTGCTACTCTAGTTAATGGTATTATTTTTGTATATGATTTGATGTGATTGTTACTAGATCTTGTGTTTCAGACTTTCTCATGTTTCTATTCATGTCTTGCACGCCAAAGAAATTTTGCATCATCTCTGTTGCACTCTGCAGAATTCTTTGGGGTATGTGGTAGTTTTGCGTGCCTGGGAATCTTCCATCTGGCTAGTGTGGGTTTCCTAAACACCATAAAACCCCGCCTGTGGAGATTGTGTATCTCTTATGGGCCCCGTGGAGCTTATAATCTGTTTTTAATCATTGCACAAGGCAGCCAACACATCAGTCCTCATCAAGCAGTTTTTTCCATGTTGCATCTCCTTTAAGAACTTTTAATCCAGTTCTGAATGTCCAGAGCTATTGCTAGTTTTCATTGGTACCTTAGACTGCCACAAGAGTTGTCTTCCTCAGCTCCCCGTCCCCTTCCATAGGTCTCATAACCACTGTCTCCTGGGGCTCGCTATAGCAAATGAAGGATTCTCAGCACTTCGCCCTCACTTGCTCATCTTTTGAATGTACCCAGCAGCATCTTTTTCTCAGTAAACTACAGGTCGTATCTTCAACGGGGACAACTGAATGCAACACAGTGCGACAGAGCTACAGCGAGTTTGCTCCAGCTAAGAAACTAGCTCTACATTTACATTCTTCAACAAGTCACCAGAACTTACTTTACAATTCAAAATGCCAGCACCAATCAGATTATTCCCTATATGATATTAAAAGATTACCAACTATTCAATCCCAGCAGAACTTCACAGCAGCAGGCAGCACAGTGGTTTTCATTAAAAGCAAAATCACTTTTGACAGTTGCTAAATTATTTACTGACACAAATCAGTGAAACTATTAATATCTATGAAGCTGTACTCCCAGCTTCCAGTGGTTAACGTGTTGATTTGACATTCACCAGAACACAGTTTTGTAAGTAAAAAAAAAAAAAAAAAAAGCAGTCTAGTTTTAATAGGAAAGTCTGAACATCTAAATGTAACCTCTTAATAAAGCAAGAAATCAAATGATGTTTATTGTTTTGAAAGATGAAAATTGAAAAAATATATATCTAAAATTTAAAATAAAGCCAACCGAGTTCTCTAACATTTGGCGGTTCCTCCAAAACAAATAGCTTTAAGTCCTGGTGAATGTACAACTTGTTTCTTTTGTGCAGTGCTTCTGCCTGCAATTTCTAATTAACTAGCTCCATTCTTATCCACAACGAGTGACTGAACGCATACAAGCTACAACGTATACTTCAACTAAATATATGCAGGTGTGATTTTAAAAGGGAGATAACTAGTTAACAACACTTGCATGTTGCAAAGAGGCTCGATTAGTATAATAATTCAGAAACCTTGCTTTTAGCCTGTTCCCTGCATAGCTGTGCTGTACTGAATACAATCTGCACACTAAAGATATCATGTTTGCAGTTAAAAATCTCCAGAGACTTTAGACCCATACATAAAGATACTTATTTCACTCTTTTCTGAGACACTGACCTGTATCCTCATTCAAAAACGAACACCACATCTTTATGTTATTAAATCTTTGTTTTGATCTATTAGTATTCACCAAAGTGCCATTTTATACAACCCCGCACTGAATAGGCAAGGCCGGAGGTAACCATCTGCAGCTTTAGAGTCTGCGTTCGAATTGATGAAAAGAGCTTTGTGTTTTCATTGCCAAGTTTGATTCTTCCAGTCATTAGACATTCCCCTCAGATCGCATCAATGAAGCGGACTCTCTTACACCCATGTGTTAAATTCTCTTCTCCTCATGGTTTCCTTTGCCAGCTATACTCCAGAAAGACTACTGGGTCTTAGCCACATTCTTCTCACAGCTGTGTTAAAAAAGAGCATCAGAGCGTCTTCCCAAAATCCATATGTGTATCTGGTCAGTCCCCTGTCAGAGGGTCACCTCACATTGTGGTGTGATTATTCAAATATTCATTCTTGTTCTTGAACTGCACTGCTCAGATCATTCTGAGGAAGATTAGACCCTCCAGCCAGCACTGGAGAACGTCTTGGATGTTGGTGTGAAATGCACACAGCTCCTGTACTTGGAAGGCAGATTAGTTTTAGTTGCAGAAGAGGGGGACCCTAACCACTTCATAAACACTTGCTTCTTATTCCTTCCCATTTTTTGTATTCATTTCAATTGTGTTGAAGGCTGGGAAGAACTGTTTGTTTTTATTGTGTCATCGATTGACTTATTGATCTGCATCAGCTGAGAAACTCAGTGAGCAACTACAAAAGCAGAGAGAGCATGTTCAGAAATGCAGGAGGGAAAGCCAGGGCTACTCAAAGAAAGGGTGTGCTCCAGGAACAATGAAAGTTAGGTGGCCAAAAAAATCACACCCTAAGAGGTAAAGCAAATGTTATTAAGGGTAGTATTTATTTTTTTTGAGAGAGTAATCTCCTTTGATAAAACTATCTGCTTATTTAGAAGATCACTTAGGTTTCTTATGTATTCGGTCCACTGGAATACTTTATCTAAATCTGTAACTCTCCTGACTTCCTCCTTAAAAGAAAAAAACCCCAAAATCAAAAGAAAAGGTCTCTTTAATAAACAGTTAAGAACAAACGAAGTAGTAATTCCTGTTTTACACCACTTTTGTATTTGCTTTGCTCATAGTCAGAACCACCTCGACAAATACACAAGCAGCATGTTTCTCACCATTTATGCTTATTTTCATACCTGTATATTTTAGCGTTGCACCATTACTTTGTGGATTTGTATTTACTTTTAGAGGATTACATAGAAATTCTACAAGCACATCCTCCGCTGCCACCTTGCACAGCTATGTGAGTGTGCAAGCATGACTGCGCTCACTTGCAGAGAGCTCTGCTTTGCTAAGCTAGAGTCATTAAATTGTGAGAAAAAAACAGAAGCCCTCCAACAGACAAATTGCATTAAAATTCACTGCAGCTGCAAAGCTGCTGCAGAAAAATTTCCTGGAAAGAAACACATCAAAAGTGGTCTCAACCTTTACTGATAATTGGCTAATATTGATTTGGTATTACATTATAACCTCCTCTGATCTCACTGACATCTGTAGCCACTCCTCAATCCCAGAGGTTCCAGCAGGAAGGACAGTTTTAAAATGTCTTGCTTCCTCTGCTGGCAGAGGCATTAATTAATTCAGAGGCTTTTCCAGTCACCTTCTCCAGGTCAGCCCCATTTCCCTGCTGGGGCTGCACCAGCTGGCTCCTGGCTTCTCCAGCAGGACAAACTTGCAGGGGGCCTGTGGCACAGTGCCAACGCTCCTGGTGAATTCTGCACCGCTGTCCTAATTCTTTGTTTGTAACCATGAATTAAAAACATTAATTAAATACAGAAAATTATAGTCACAGCCATTCTACAGAGTATAGGTTAAAAATATTATCGCGCAGATGCCCATAATTTCCTGTTGAATAAATATGTACCGTGTTATGTGTGCGCATATGTGTATTTATTTACATACGCCACAGGGTTAAAACATGTATTTCCTTTATAAGCTAGAACGGTGCTCTCTTAAAAGTCTAATGTGTATCTTGTTAGTGTTTCAAAGTCAAAACAGGTTCAAATAAATGCTGCTAAATCTGTGTGGTCGCTCTCTGAGCATCAATGCTTTCTGTTTCACACCCCGCCCACCCCCCACTAGGATGGTGAATTATCTTTGGAGGCAAGGGCACACAGTCGCAATTTATATCTCACACTTCGGTGAGCTGATGCGAGATGCTGACCCTACTTCAGTATAAACAGAATTTTACTATATCCAAGTTCACTATAAGCAGATTCCAATATATCCCCCTTCTGGTTCCCAGCTGCCGTTTCATGTGGGATAGGATCCAGAAATTTTTTAGATGCTTTGTGTCCTGACGGAAAACACAGGACCACTATTCTGACTTGGATCTCACGTTTAGAGAGCAACAATTGCAGGTGGGTACACAAATGGCTGACATGATGGCGATGCCGTGGAGAAATTACATCTCTATTTCAAACTCTGCATATGATGCTGAAGGCAAACACTGAAGTTTTTAAGAATACTAAAAAATTTTTTAGTGTTGCCAGAGAACAGGTTAGCAAAGGCATAGGGAGCATCAGTAAAATTACATGGTATGAAGATACAAAGTCCACCCTTTTTCAACATTATTTTAATTATTCTAATTATGTTTTTTCTTAATAAAGCTCATAATTATTTTCCTCTTCTGATTTTCAACTGTTGCTACATTATTCAGCTATTTTACCAAATAATACTGAGAGACCATACAGTGGCTAAAAATACTTCCCTCGTATGTCAGAACTGAATTTTAATTGAACATTTGAAAGAAACCAAGAAAACAGATGTTTTAGAACCCTATTTAGGCTATGAATTGTAGTGCCACATTTTAAATTACAATAAGCATCCTCTTGAAACAGTGCTAATAATTAATACTACTGTAATTAATACCAAGAAGCCCTTCTGTTGACAGGTTTATAAATTGTCAGTTCCTTTCTGAAATGTAGAACATCCTACATCTTTGAAATAAAAAGCTAAAGCTAACAAATGAGTTCCTGCCTAATTGCCAAACACTGATTTGTATGAAGCGGTTGAGGTTACAAAGAAATTGGGAATTCTCAGCCCGGTTTCCCTGCTGATGAGTACGAACTGTCTGTGTAGCTCTCCCAGAGGTGTCAGAGGAATCTCTATAGTGTCACACAAGGGTTCTTAGCTCAAAGTAAACACACTTTCCACAAACTCAGCTGCTTAATCTGTTTGCAGGTTGAATTATAAGATGGGGGTGGATGACTCCGGGTGCTGGGAAGACGCACAGAGCATTTCCACACTTTCTTGGTAAAAAGGGCATGCTATTGTCATCAAAAGACTTCACCCAATTGTTTAATTTTGCTATAGGCTCAGTGGTCTGATCTCAGCAATAATGAAAACTAACCTGACCAAAATTTTCCCAAGTAGTTGAGCATGTTAAATTGTGTAAATTCTTTTCACTACAGCAGTGCATTACCACCACTTTAATTTAGGTTGTGGCTGCACTTCTACTCTAGCCACCCTGGTTACACAGATTAAACGAGACTGTTTCACTAAAAAAAGGCCACAAACCAATCAAAAACCAACCTTCACTTAAATACCTATGGTTAGTAAATGTTTATAAATAAAATAAAATGAAATAACAACTTTAAACAATGTACAGAAAGGTTCAGCCAATATTCTTTTTAACATGCTGTAATTATTTTCGTAGGTTTATTTTTATCAAGTGTGCACCTGCTGAAGTTTCAAATATATCTAAGTGTTCAGAAAAAAGATCTGAATGATTCTCAACCAATCACTGGAGGTTTTAAACAGATACCTGAAAATATGTATCTTCATACCTATATCTATCTTAACTATATTTTATGTAGTTCCAAATAGATTGAAAATATAAAAAAAATAATATATTTTTTTAAATAGGAGAACTCAGCATGTATTTTTTTAAACAAGAGAGAACTCTTGTTAGGCACTTGCAACATATTATAAGCCAATTTCTGGCTACTCTGGAAATATGTTGCAGACATTGAAGTTGAAGACAAATATGGACGGACAGGAAAATTAGCATCAGTTCAGCATCGATCCCCTTGGAAGGGTGAGAGAGCGGTATTTTGCAGCTGATGAATGTAACACAGAGATGAGAAGTGCCACACCGTGAAGAGGCTCTGCCTACATGTTTGCCTGTGTCCCACAACCAGACTTTTAAAGGCTTATGTGGTAGTAATAACAAACACGGCAATGACTTCAGTAGAGACGAACTTCAGGTTTGGAGTTCAGTAACCTTTTAACAGGAAATCTTATGATGGGAGAGAAGACTTCTTGTTGGTTTCAGTGAGATTTTGAAGCCTCCCCCTAAACAACCCCACCAGCACTTACCAGGGCATGAAACCTGCCAGGCGTGTAACAGCCCAGAAATCAGAACCTCAATATCCTACCATGCAATTATAAAGGCAAATACTCTGCTGCCATAGGATTGCCATGGGGTAAAAACACAGCGAAAATCGTTCATAGGAGATAAAAACACTTTCTCTGTGCCTTGCACATCTAGAAAGCAGTTTCTGCAACAGTAACGAGAGGCACATTGATTTGTGTACTACTGTAAAACCGTTACAGTGATGGGCTTCCCACTGACTAGGCAATGAGCTGAACGGATGACAAGGGAGGAATCATTTGAAAGGACCTTTTCTGAGCACCACCACACCTGCAGTGATGGACAAAGTATCAGAAGAAACAACGTTCCGTTTGGTTTCCAACTGCCATTTCACTTGAAAGAAGGGAAGTGGAACTTACTTCTGAACTTTTTCGTTGGCCTCCCGTGAAGCCTCCAGGGCTTTCTGGAGCTTCAGCTCGGTGTCCTTTTGCTCTGACTGAGCCTGCTGCAGCTGAGCTGCCAGACCTTCAATCTGGTGATAGGTAAGGGTCACAACATCCACCCTGCCCTGTGGTCCACCTTCAGCAGTACCGAGTACACAGTTCAGCTGGTCCTTCAGACACGTTCCTTCAGACGAAGATTTGTATAAGCTGGGAAAAAAAAATCACGCGTGTTATTCAGTTTCAGTCTAAGGACAAGCTGCAAGAGTATTACACTCAATTTAACTTTTCAAATATGATCATATGTGGACCCACATACACTAATACCAAACCAAATTTTATTTCAAAAGTGACAGAGAACAAAAAGAACATCCTGTTTCCACCAGGCTCTTCCACAAGTATGTAACAATTACCAAAATTTAAAAAAGCCAAAACCTATTCAACAAAACCTCACAAGGCAGTATTTTTCAGCTGTGGCATCTTCCTGATCACCTTTGAGCTTCAGCAAAGAGCTGTTACTGTGATTTACACGAAGTTGAATTAATCAGTGTAAGTTACTGATGTATTACACAGGACTCTTAGCAAGCGGACTCACCAACTACAGGGGGTTTATTTGCATAATTGCATATTTTTCAGTATAATGAAAAGAATCAAAATGCTCCAATACACAACTGAAAATCTCTAAATCAGCAGGATTACTTAGAAATAGCAATGATTTGCATGCACTAAGCAATTCTAAAGGTCTTTGGTCAATATTTTTGCGAGAAGAAACTTAAAATATTTCTTGATGTTGGTTTAAATAAGTTAGTAATAACCTGTACTAGAACATACTGTGTCTTAAATAGCCTCTCTATAGTAGACAGGGATAGGTAACCTACCAGCATCATGGTTTAATCATGGGACATTTCAATACCTGCAGTGTCCTCCACTATCATTTCTTGCAAGGTCCTTTCTGACCCACTGTTTTGGCTTCACTCAGGCAAAAAGTAGACACGTTTACCATGTATCTCACAGTGAAGCACCATGGATGTACACTCAACCCATTCAGTTTTATACATGATTTTGAGGTATATTCATAGAGATATCAAATCAAAGATCACAAAAATAATGCTATTCCATTGTACAACCCAAAATGCAGTACTACGTGCTTTGTATTTGTGTGCCAAAAAGTTCTGGACAAATCAAAGGGAGATCATAAATTAAAAATTACATTGAAAAGAGTCTTAAGGCAACAGATTCATGAAGCTAAAAGACACAAATATGCCTGGATCAGCTAACAATAGCTATGTAAACCAGCAAAAAGGATATTAGAACGAGAGTTTACCTATAAATAATGAGAAGAAAGGAGAATAAAGAAGATGGTGCATCAGGTAAAAATTTCTCAATGAAGACACTGTTAACTGTGAAATTATTTCCTAAGGAATCAGTAGGTAGCCAGCTGCTTGAGTTATTCAGGTGCAGTGGTAGAAATCATATTAATAGCTGATTATTAGGGGAGGAGCCTGCACCAGCAAGCTCTCTGTGGGATTAGCAACAATTGCTTCCCATCTTTTCATAGCCACAATTCACTGGTGAATTTTACACCAGTGGAAGATGACATTGATGACATGGTAGAGGAAGAAATTAATGGAAGCCATTTGTAACAGAAGTGATGGCAACAAGATATTGCAATAAGCAATTTATGCTTTTAGATAAATAATTGAGGTAATTTCAAAACAACTTCATGAATATCAGAAACTGCTGCTGTATTGATGAATATGGCTCAAGACCATTCCTCTGACTGTTGACCATGCAAATATCAAACATTATTTCAGTGTGGATTTCTAGTAGCAGTGCACACCGATTACAATACTCAAGACACAATCTGCATGACAGCTGCTAGTATGTAATAGCATACTTTCCTCCTTTCCAGTTTGTTAAGGTGTTTGTACGGAAACCACCCTTCATTCCAACAGCCCATAGAGGAAAATCATATACAAACTAAAATATAATATACATGGACAACCAAAATGTTGATGAACTAACAGAAATCCAGAAGCTAAAAGGTCAGAGTGTTGATATGTCATTACGCCTACTAGCTGTGGTTGTCTGAAAAGAATCTGAAGAACCTTTTCAATTAAATGAAGACATATTGAAAATATAAATATTTATAAAGGGACATTAAAAACCCTAGAACAGACTCATTAAAAATAAACTTAACTGTTGCACACAAAATTTACTGAAGTTCCACTATGGTTGAGCATTGATTACCATGGAAAAATACAAAAGTATGCAAATAATGCTGAAAGCAGGTTACCAAAATACCACAGCTGCCCACTTCTTAAACACCTGGCACAAGATTAAAAGAAAGAAAAGACAGATGAGAAGCTAAACTGTTCAGTGAATATATGTGTCCCCGATTACAAAAAAGGGAAGATAGCCTAAATAGTCTAACTTGTTCACACCAGCTGAGTTTTTTTCCCAGAACATATGAAAAATATAGTAATTTATTTAGATTCTAAAATACTGGCCCAGTGTGGCTAGAACCATGCTCCTTCTCAAAGACTGGCCACAAACAATACGGTATGCAATACAGTTACGTGTTTTAACTCACAATGACTGCACCTGAGTGATCAATAGATTCTGACATGTATATATTTTGTAGCCAGTGTGATTCCTCCAGATAAAGGCACTGTGGTTGATACATGTTTTAAACTTTTTTTTTTCCCAAAAGCATGCAGTTGGCAGATTTCCATCAATGTGTGCTTTGCTACAATACTTTTATTTAGCCTCTTTTGATACTTACTAATTTGAAATTCCTTCATTAATGTCCTGAAGATTATTTCTTCAAAGAATATTGCTGCTATAAATGAAATATAAAGGGGAGTCCTAGGCCTGAAGAATTTGTGACAGAAGCATTCAAACAATTTCTTGATTTAAGTAATTCACATGTTCTTTATAGTAAGCCTTTTGCTTTACTGTGGCAGCATGGCCCCTTTCTTGCTCCAGCTTGGGTCTGAGAGCTTAAAGGGCCCACCTTAACTGTGTCTAGGCAGAAGAAAAAGTGACATGTGATGATGTGTCACTTATGTCGCTCCTGCAGATAGCAAGAGGCTTCCCCAGCCCCAAAGTCAGAGTAGCTTCAAGCCTGCTAAAAAATTTCACCAGTTGTAACTGCTCCCAGAGGGACTTGACTTTGGCTGAAAATCAACTGTATGAAGTGCTGCTCTTATAACACTTCTCTCCTTGCCAGGCATACTTTTGCTGCAAGGTGGGAAATGATTTTCCACCTGAAGCAATTACTGAAGAACACAGAGAAACCTTCCACCTAAAGGAAGAAAAAAAAACCCAGCAAAAAACAAACATTCCCTGTTCGTCCCCTCCCTCCTCCCCCACCCCTGTGATAAACATATCCAACGTTCCTAAAGGCATGTAGGTCTGACCTTGGTTTTCACCACAAATGTTTCTGACACTCAAGTTCTGGAGACCTCAGCCTGCACTCAAGATGGCTTTGACGAGGGTCCCTTCACACCGCTGAGTGCACTCAAGGGCCAGGCAGCATCGATACCTTGAAAATACTACCTCAGAGGTGCCCTTAGGAAACACTGCAATAAGACGATATTAAAACGAAGCCCATAAGACCTGGAAGAACTTTGACATTTTGCTATAAAGCAGAGGATATGAAACGGTCAAGTTTGCATTACATGTGAGTCAGGAGCCTGACAGCTGGCAGACTGGTAACTAGATGGCATTGCCCTACCATAGACAAATATTTTACCAGCCTTCCTTCACCTGCAATTATACGAGTTAAGAGGACTCTGTTTTCTCTTCAGTACAACCACCCAAACATCCCTCGCTAATTTAACCGAAGACAGCAGATGTGTTGGCCTCTGTGGTGCACAGGCCACAGGCCACGTTATAACTGCAGGGCAGGTGTGTAGCACAGAGCGTGTTCTTTGCTGGGTCACAGTCCAGCGCAGCATCACTCTCCTATGTGGGGTACCCACACGTTCTTCCTCTAGGATGAGCTCAGGCTCCTCTTTATTTCATATTCTCTCACCAAACCCAATGACAAGCACTTGCTGAACAGAGCCCACCACTGGTTTTCTTCTCTGTGGTGGCTGGTGGTATAACCTCAGGATTTTAGAGGGTAACATGTTGACAGATCAGCACTGATGGTGCATGTCCGCACTGTCCAAACGCAATGATGGGTGAATATGGATCCACAGTGAGCAGTGGGTTGTTTCAGCCTTCTCTCCAGAAACGATCTAGAGAAACCTGCAACCTGTACAAGGGTCCAAACAGTCTGGACACCGGATGATTCAAGCACAGGTTCATTACCTACAGTGAAAGCTGGAACTGATCATCATCCATCTTAGAACTTCAATTTTTCAACAAATTCAAATGAAAGGCCATTAGCAAACACAGTTTTCCTCCTTGGGTCTCAGTCTCCTCATCTTTAAGAAAGAGCAATCGCAACACTACCTTTGCAAGGTGCCCTGAGCTTCACTACTGAAAAGAGACCCATCATTTTGAAAGAGCTAAGTTAGATGCAGCAAAGTTTGAATTTAGGACAAAACTAAACCCAGCTGTTCTGCTGATGATGCCAAGCAGCACATATTTTCCTTTGGGCCTCATTTTCGCTCCCCAGTACCAACACCATTCCCCTGCGACCAGCTTAGGAGAGGTAGTAAGGACATGAGGCATGTGATTTAATCATCTGAGCCTTTCTTGAAGCTGAAGGACTGCTGAGACATGCTCTCAACAAGAAATAATCGGGAACCATACCTCCATTACAAACCCTTCATTTATGAAGTTGCACAGTAATCAGATGTCTCCAGTTCACTTCATGCAGCCACCGGGCAAATTGCTCAGATAGCACAGCCTCATGTGACAGCGATATGCGCATGACATCCAGCACTACCTATCATTCCTCGCATTCACTGCACCATCAAATGGGCCAGGACCCCCACAAAAATAGTTTCTGGATGATTAATAATGCTTGGTTTAAACAGTGCAAAACATACAGGAAACTGATGAGAGGAAAGAAGCATTTCCGAGATTTTTTGCAGCTGTGGTACTATCGTCTTTGGCTAGATTAGCAGTCAATAGTTTGTAGTTAAGAAATGCACCTGAATTTCCTGAGCACATGATGCATCTAGAGCTGGGGTCTCTGTTATTGCTAATTGATTAATTAGAGTCTGGAAGATGATAACTCAGTATTAGCTCTTTTCACACATACTCAACTCTCAGATATTCTGAGTTTACAGAAGAGGCTGCTGTAGCTTTTATGCTTTAATACTGAATATTACTTGATACATGTTAACATTACTTATATTAATTATATATATATAAAAAATAAAAAACATCTTCACAGTTCCACAATGTACCTGTGTTCATTGCAAGACACAGATTCACAAAATTCCTCAAATTTCTTCCACGAATCAGGGGACTGTGTTTTCAATACAAGAGCAACTACTGTGGATACTCTTCAGAGTTTTTTACTAGGCTACATGTTATTTCTAGAACCACGCTTGCCATAAAATGTTCCTGTCATGTTTTGACAGGGAATTAGCTGTATTAGCATATCCTAGCCTAAGCATTCACAGAATGAAACTATCCAGCCCTAAAAGCTTGCTTCTAACTGAGTAAAATTAATCTGAAATTGCAACAATAATTTTATTTTGTTCTACGTTTACTTTACCATACCAGAAGTTACAGGAAAGAATCCTGCTACCTTGTATCTGTTCTTTATTGTCAATTCATATGCTTTGGCCATTCTTAAATATTTGCCAATGGCTTTAGTTAACAAAATAACTTTAACTTAGTATTTGTAATACTGCAGTTATTCCCTACAGTAATAGATTGTTTAGGTAACACTGCAAATACAGAAGGAACCTTATCTATTAATCGAAGACAGAACTGGCATCAACTCATCAAGAGCGACCTCAGTATTTGAATATAAAGGCTGTTTAAGATGGTGCCAGCGACTCCATGGTTGTACTGCGTATCGCAAAACCCTGGCCACCTTCCCCAGCACGCGTGAGCATCGCGGGGGGCAGAGCAGACCCCGCTCTGCTGCGTGTGGCGGGGAGGGAGGGAGGGAGGAGGGGCACAGCCAGCTCAAAGACAAGAGGTATTTTCACCTTCCCGGTTTCTGGGCTGAACTGGCAGCCCCTGCGCTGGCTGCCGGAGCCACTGGGTTGACATGGATCACTGAAGGGGTGTGTATGTGGGTGGTGAGGAGCCAGCCGCCCTGGCTGAGGGCCAGCAGGGAAATCGCCTGTGTCAGGGATTTGCAGAAACACAAACTTGGTGGAAAAGAGAGAGAGGATCTTGTCCTTAAAGGTCATAGCGGTTTATTTTTTATACTTTGAGTATGTTTTTGACGATATCAGTTTTAAGAACATCTTAAAGTGCATCTTTTTACTCAAAGCTGAACTTAAGGAAGCAGTAACTCTGGTTGTGCGCTAAAACAACAGAGCCACCGGTACGCCAACTAAACCAGGTAGCAAATAGATGCAGTGTGTATTACTTTTCCCCTTTTTATGCTGATCCTTGCCAAGAGCTTCATTCTGAACACCATCTCCTATATGAAAACCAGGGTATTATGGGATAAACGGACATCAGGCCGCCTGAGCAGGCCTTTCAGCATCAGCTCCTACAGCTCCACACCCCAATCTGGTCTGGACTGCAACCCCTCCAGCTCCCACGGACTTGAGAGTACAGGGGAAATTGCTGGCATCAACCTTTCCTCACCAAAATGCCAAGCATGGAAATCTTTCCTGGTGACAAAGAATGCGCACATTCAGGAGTCAGGCATTTGTGCTAGGAGCCTTAAATGACATCTCCTGTCACCATAGTTTGAATTCAGATTTGCCTGCATAACTAACAAAATCTAGTAGAGATTTCTTTGTTACAAATTATGCATGAAGTTAAGGCTAGTTTTGTCTGTGCCTTTAGTTTCCTTTGCAGCTTCTCACTGGTAAGGATAATGGCTCCTGACTTCCATTTTACATAAGTGACCTACACACCGACAATTTTACCTGGAAGTACAAAATTCTTCTGCAAAAGTAGTAATACTAGTGAATCACCTCTTGTATTAAACAAATTGCAACAACTCAGGTGAAACGAGTAAGAATCCTGACCCTGAAAACTGAAACAGCCAGAGAAGCATCCACTCAGTGCAAAGGGTACTCCATACATACATCAACGTATACATCCACATAAAATAAATCTGATAGTACTGACATGTATCATAATGCAGGCATCAGAATCACCTGAAAACAAGCACAATGTAACGACTATATGCTGTTGACTTTTATTTTTGTCTCCAGGGAATAGTGTTTACTTTGCTTTAAAATTTGTATGAGTCATTTTGTTATGTGCCTTTTTTTAATTAGTCTGAAGGAAACCGTCATCTGAGAAAGAGAGCGGAAATCAATTCTGATTCGATACTGATAGCTACTGTGCGATGTAAACTGTGTGTTCTTTCTAATTAAATGTAAACATGTGCAGTTCTAAAGTCCAGCAGTGATGACAACAACTACTAGAAAGGATTGCTTAAGCCCTGGTCAACTGATTCTTGTGAACCTTTTGTTCATACCGTAGGTGAGCTTGTGCAATCTGTCGCGAGGTGAACACCAGTTGTAACTGACTTTATTTTAGGTCATCTTCAGAGAAAAGACTTGACAAGAATGTGGAGCGCTCTGTAATACCTCCAGTTACCCATTAACTATGTCCTTCTGATAGCTAATCAATAGCATCGCATGGAGCCAAACACACTGCACTGAACTGCCCCTCTTCCAAAAGCCAAGTCTTGGTAAATATTTAATGGCAGTAAAGGTGTTTTGACTCTTATCAATCTGATATGTTAAAGAACTCTTGAAAGAAACTTTATCTTGCTTCTCTCTGCATAAATAATTTGTTCAGTTACAATTTTAGGCTTATGCAAAAGCACTTAATTTAATGATCTAATGCTTTTAAATCAAGGCTTTGGACAGAGAAAATGTAGGTTCAATCCACATGTCACAAAATAAAGAAAAATCAAGGTTTATTTCCTTGATAAAATGCCAACTAGAAATATACATCAAGGAACCCAGCCCTTTATACTGTGGTAGTAAATACTGCGCCAGACTCGCTCAAAACCTGTTATACAAGTGCACATTTGAGATTTTCTTACAAGGCTTCAGTTTCTGCAAAATTCTTAGCTCTCACTCACATCAAGATGGAGCAAGATTTTTACCCTCTTTCCACCAGGGAAAAAAACAACTCTAAAATAGTTATAATAAGGATCCGGAGACTTTTTATTCCCATACAATGAATAATCCCATCTTCAAGTGGGTATATTCTCAGCTAATGAGTTTTATTAAGTGTTTTTCTGTTTTCTATTTTTCTGTGCAGAGCAGTTTGCCTAGACCACTGAACAGAGAAACACTTTTAGCCTGATCCTTTAACATCTACTGCGTGTATACCTCTGCTACAGCCAGGTAGGATCTGAATGTCTCTTAGAGACTTAGACAGGCTTATTCCATGCCTCTGGGCTAATGTCACAGGATGGAGGATGGAGGAGTCCCCTGACCCCCTCCCTCAGCACAGTCTTCCAGCCTTCTCTGCATGATCCAACTTCAGTATGAGCCTAAGTATGTTGAAGAAAATGATTCAGCAATGGATCCAAGCTTTTTCTTGGAAAATAATCTGGGAATAAAACATTGATAGTGTTTCAGTTTCCAAAATGTGAATCACCATAAATGTTTTCCCAGAAGTATAAGCATTATTTTTTTCCCCAGTGTTTAAATGGCCTTTTCAGTGTTCTTGATGCCATTCAATAGATTTCAGAAATAAAAACCATGGGAATAATTCCCAAACGCTGGCATAGATAACTGAACAGCCTGGCGTTTTCCAATCACTAGTAATTGGCTCTGATGAAAACAGTATTAATTAAAATCATAAAGGCATATAAATCAATCAAGCAGCAAAGCGCATGGCACCATTCAGGAATGACCGGCTGAAGAAAGCCTGTAACTAATAACCTCAGAACATATCTTGCATTTAATACAATGTTATCTTTATAAATCAGACATGATCGTGAATTTTATGGCTGTCCTGATTTGCTATTGTGATCACTTGGCTTAACTCCCCCACTGAACCAGAAAAGCAAGAGTCGAAGCTGTCTTGGACCCAGGGCTGGAAGCCAGCCCTGCCTTCCAGCATGGCCAGGAACATCCAGCTGAGTAGATGGAAGAGAAAAGTCTCTCCAGGAGAAGGTAATTAAAAGAAATACAAAGCATGGAAACGTGTTTCAGAGATGGAATAACCAAATACATATGGAATTTGAGAGAGGGATGATCTCATGGATGAGCTGAGTAGCCCTAAAGCTAGAAACCCTCAGTGTGACTGACCTGGGAAAGGGAATCACATGGGGCTCTGCCCTCTTGTTGTTACTTTCTTGGTGAACGATTCAGCTGATTAAAAATCTTTGACTTTTTTTTTTTAAATTAGAAGATACCTGTTTTTTAATGTGAGAATTCTTCCCCCCTGCCCCAGCAAAATCACTCAGAGCGAGAGTATTGGAACAGTTTTCCCTGATCTTTCTCAAAGGTGTTACTGCAAAATGTGAAGCAACTCCGACCAAAGGCAAACAAGGCGTCCTGTGCTCCAGCACATGTCCAGCTGTGGTCACTGGTGTGCCAAGAAGCAAGGTGCACCCATGAACTCTACACTGGTATGACTAGCACGTGGTTTCCCGTTTTTTTTTGGTAATAAGTGCTGCTCTGCAACGGCTTCTGAGTCACTAGGATGGCTGCAGGAGCTGCAGTCTGAAAACCTTCCTCCAGATTGGCAGAGACATCCGAAATATCTACTTTAAGCTATCATGGCTTCTCCCATACAAAAATGCAGCATTTTGGGGATTGCTGTGCAGATACCCACTTGCAAGTCACCTCCTGAAAGCCATGTAAGCGACACAATGGCAATGTATCGCTACTCAGTAAGCCATGCCTTACCTAGCTGCTGCTGCCAAACCCTTATCCATATAAATCATACAGCTCCTTGGACAGTTAAGCACTATGAAACAAGGCAGTGAAAATGATGGCTTAAATGATAAAGGAAATTTAATATAGGGGAAATCTGCTTCCCTATTGTACCAATGCTTACTGAAGCAACTGGGCAGACGTGTCTGGGCCATTCTCTTTAACACAAAACAAGGACGCACGTTGGGGGAATGATTTAGTGGATCGGGGATCAAACTCTATCTTGAATTCCCTCTTCTGTTTCACGTCTTCTGTGTGGTACGGAGCAAGTCACAACATGCAAACCTCAGCCCACCATGCTGAAACCAGGAGTAAAGTGCTTTTCCCTCACTTTTTCCTCTTTAAATTGTAAGCTTTGGGGGCCCAGGATTGCTTCTTATTACCTTACGTGTGCTGCATCTGGAAACCTGAGGCCCTGATCTTGGTTCATGTCTCAGCACAAATTATTATTCATGAAAAGACACAAAAGAGCTAATTAACAGCGTGCCTGTGTTGGCAATACACATCAGCCTGGTTAACCCCAGCAGACAGATCCAGGTTTGGGACCTTTGTGGAAAGAACACAACAGTTTCTCACAAGGAGGCATTTTCTGCCTCCCCATTGCAGGTCTGGCCACCATTGACACCATGGGGTGTAGGCAGTGACAGCAGCCTCCTGCACTTTGTCCGGCTGCCATGAGCACCAAGATCCTTGTTACCTGAGAAGATGTTCTTGGCATCCTCCCAGGCAAAAAGGGCCACCAGCTGGATATGGCCCACTGACTGGAAGCGAAATTGCACAACTCACCTCTTGAAAAGCGAGAGATTAGACTGGTGGCTGCTGGAGAAAAATCAGCGAAAAGATTGCTCCAAAGTGTTGGCGTTGGAAAGAAGCTGCAAATGGATGCTGAATTGATTTCTGTCCCCTAAAACTTTTAAATCAGCTTCCCTCACCTCTCTCTTCATTTACCCTCATGAGTTTTGACCACTAGGCTACTGAAATAAAATCTGTAAAAGAATAATATAGTTGTGCACTTTAATTTAGGCTGAGTGAAGAGGAAAACAACATTTTTAACTTCATGAAACAGGAGTTCACAAGAAAAACTGCAACTACTTCTTTTTGCCAGCATATAATTTCTCCATAACCACCAGGTAAAAGTGAAATACTGTAACAGGAAATGTATTGGTTGCACTGAACCAAAGAATTAATTATTTTCTCAGGACCTGACAAGGAAACTGAATGAGTATGAAAGCTCTTGTGAAATCTAGCCAACACTGTTCAATTCCTTATTTATTTTTTGAACAGGACAAGATAATTATTGGTACGAATACAGCCTACTGTGCTTATACACATTCAACAGATATTATACCCTCCTCTGATAGAAGCAGAAACATTGCTCAAGAGGGAGAACTAAACTCCTACATTGTGATTGTCCTCATTCTATTGTCACGACTGTAGAAGTATAATAATATAGTACTCTTTTGGTAAAGACAATACGGAAGAAGAGCTAAATGGAAGAACAAGCATTTCTGTATCTCCACCAAAGACCTTAGGATGGAAGTCCCTTTTACAGAAGATGGTTAAAACAAACAGAACGTGATGGTACACGAACCTGGATAACATTAAGATCCTGTCTAGCCCACAAGAAAAAGAAACATAAATAATTAATATGAACCTTGTTACGCACCCCTCTTCCCACTCCTTTGGGTGAGGGACAAATTCACAGCACTTCTCCTTTCTCTTTGGTCAAAGCTCCTCCCAGTTCAGTCTTTATGATGGTGAAAGTCACTAGTGCATTTCCCATTGAGGACCAGGAGACAGCCTAGTAAAGAATGCCTTGAATTCATTTGTATCAAGAATTTAAGGATGTGGCCATCAGTAGGCGCTTATATGCTTACACTGTTCGGGGTGTCTAGTACAACTAAATACTTCCTGGAAATCTTACTGCTTCCTCCTGATGTCTGGGAATGAAACACCAGAAGAGAAAGAATGCAAGAAAATATTGCTTTATATAACCAAAAAGAGGGGCAAGAAGAAAAAAGTTCCTTCAAGACTAAAAAGAACCAATAAATAATCTAGATATTTGAAATTTTGGCCTTAACCTCGCTTACCTCAATGACCACGAGACAGGTATGACACAAATCCTTTCAGGGTAAATTCTGAATGCGACATACAGAGTTTTTACCTTAGTGAGATACCTATGAATCAAGTCTATGATATGCCCCTAAGTTATTTTTTCATGGACAGCGGGTGAACAGATGTCATTCCTCTGTTTAATCAGGAGTTAAAGCGTGTACAGTAATTCCTTATTTTCACAATATTCCTTCTGACAAAGATAACAACCATAAGAATGGCTCCCAGCTGGCTAAACCTGACATACAGGTTTTGTTAATAAAAAAATGCATGACTTAATTAATGAAACGGATCTATTAAGACTGTCCCCCAATCTACCACAGTGGCCCCACCTACAGCTGAACTTCACATGACCTATCTTATGCAAAAAGAATTGTAATAACTTGCACTGGGAGCTGTTATAGAGGAAAGGTTGCTATGAAGAAAAAATATGACTCAGAAATGCATATCATGCCCCTAGAGGAGAAAGCTCAGTATTTTCACTTCTACTCAATGTTTTCTTTTACAGTGAATAACTAAAATGATTTTGCTAAACTGTGTAAAAATACTTCATCAAGGGTAATTACGTTTGATCTATTAGCACCTGATACTATCTATTGTCTAAATTGCTTGCATTCAATCCATGAGCAATGTCAACAGTATTAACGTCCATTATGGAAGCATTAGTTGAGTAAAAATAATTTTTAACAGTCCAACATTCTTGTAACTTTCCTCCAGCACAATGTTCAAAAGAAGTATCATCATACCAACATCTTCTTGGATTTTTTTAAAGGCATGTCTTTACTTAAGTCTGCAAACTCAGGGTCTTTACACTTACAAACAATTCACCTGTTTTGTTCTGGCAAGCATAAATCTGCAGCAATCTACTCATTTTACATTCTTCTCTGCTCCTGTCTAGCTGTCCCACACTAAATGGCTATCCAAACTCACCCACATCAACTTTGGCAGGCTCAATACCTCCTTCGCTAAACCAGTTTTTTTTCCCCTCCAATCATAAAGAGCTGCACTGTTACCTACAGAAACAAGGAACTCTGCAACATTTCTACCATGAAGTTATATATATTCATTGATTTGACCAAAAAAACCCCCCAAAACCCAGACCCCAAATCTGAACTAGGACAACCACCGGAATCACCTATCTGGAAAGTAGATACTTTTTTTCTCTCTTGCAGCCTCATCCTTTTTTCAAAGGCTTCCAAATTCTTGCTGCCTTTTAGCAAGGGAAATATTAAGAACTGTTTGAGATTACATTCTCCCTCAAAGCAATGAATGCCACAGTCTTCTCCAGAACAAAAAGCTACTTTCTCTCCTTGGAATAGTAACTTTACAGTAATTTAGAGGAAGCAGGAGAAACAGTTGGTCATTAAACATTAAATGTATTAATGGGGCACTCACAGTGTTCGTCTGGAAAAGGCAGTTCTGTGCTTGCATTTCAGAAGGACTGCTGCAATACAATAGCCACTGTGATAAATTCAGGTTTACTTCACTTAACATTTAGCAGAATCTAATAACGAAAACTTAAATCAATGTATTTTCCAAAAAATGCATGAGTAGCACTATTCACATCCTACAGCTAGGGGAATTGAGAGGCAAAGAAAAAACATTCCAAAAGAGGCCCTTCATTTCCACTTCCCAAATAGGGACCTTTAGGCCTTGGTGTTTACAGGTTTCAGGGACTTGCAACTCCAGATGAAAACAATGACAAATCAGCATATTCAAAGCAGGAGCCCCCCAAGCACTTTAGCAGCCTGTATAAAACCATCCATTTCTTCAGACTCATGTTGCTCTTGAAGTCCTGCTCAGTTCTCTGGAAACCTCAGACCTGAGCTTATGGATGGAGCATTGGCAGCACTTTCTCATTACATGGCACTGTTGTAAACAGAGCTTCTGCAGGGCTCAGAACAGTGACCCAGGAAAGAAGTGACACAGGCTATGTAGGATGCTGGTTTGCTTAATAAAAGGGTTTATGTGATTGCCTGAATTCGAGGGAAAAATGATTAATATGAAGTCTGGTACCTTAGGAGTTATAAAGAGAGACATAATTCCTGAGAGAGATTCTGCCTGCTCCCAAGACACTGTGAATCTGTTCTCTATAGTTTCTTTTTATAGTCCTAGTTCTTCATGATCTATTGAGCCTGAAAATCATTGAGACTTTGATAAAGACTTTGGGCATCTCCTCAGCCTGAAGTTCTGACTCATTTAGGTGATTAGGTCAGCCCCCTAATTTTTAGAAGGCAAAGCAGTAACAGAGATAAAGTAACAGGACCACTTCAGAGCACACTTAAATCAATGGCAGAACTTTCAAGTCCAAGGTAAATATATCTGTTCATAAGGAACTCCAGGAATGGAGGCGCTAAGAGAAATAGGCACGTTCACTATGTCCCGAGTTTTTAATGTAGACCTTTGTCTTGTTTTGCCTACTCTGGGGAAAAAGAGTTCTTAGTTTTGTCTGATGAAATAAATTAGTTCACAGGTAGCTGAAGAACAGAGGTTAACAACCTATGCCTGGAGCTAGGGAGAATGTGACCCAGTTCAGAAGTAATTTGTAAGAGCAGAGTAGATGACAGGATTGTTTAGATGGTGGGCAAAAAGCTCTGGGACACACAAACCAGATATTTTACAACAAATGAAAACAAAAATCATCTTGTCAAAATCATCACAACCCAGAATCCGATGTACATTTATCGAAAGAGAGTAACATCTTGCCTGTGTTTATGATGAGCAAAAATCACTCGCTGTTCAAAAGCTGAAGCACAGGCAAGCCTTCTGAGGGAGACTATGGGAAAGAAATGGAGTATGACATTCCCTGCGTAACTATGGTGTGTGTGGGGGAAGAACTTCAGTTGCCGGCCCCACCAAGTCCTGACAAAAGGAATGCGAGAGCTGTTCCCAAGGTGAAAGAAGACAGGCTGAACAATTTGGCTAATGGGATCACATTGAGCTAATGGGATCACCATGACTTGCTCTGCTTCTGTTAGTGTATGTCAAAACTCTGACGTGCTTTAAAACACATTCTACAGCAGCAGGCTAAATCTTTAGGCGTTTTTGAGAGAATTTACATATCTTGAGGTTTTGAGACTTGTGGGGAAAGAGCCTATGGGGCAATAACACTTCAAGTTCATAAGTTTACAAATGGTGAAAGTAGGTTTTCCTCTGTCAGAGAAAGAAAAAAAAAAGGAAACAGAAGGCTTCAACTTGTTAATATCTTATTAAAAGACCTTTATTGCTGCTGCCCTCACATAGATATGCAGAGGTTACAGACACCGCATTTGCACAAGCCCCCAGCTGCTACCTCTTACAAGCCAGGTGTAGACAAGAGAATAAATCTAACCGTGCTGTAGCACCGAAGTGTGCTATGGTATGCTCATATCTGGCAAGCAATGACAACGCTTGGGAATGCTTTAAGTCATACCACTGATTTCTAGAAGCTCTTGAAAACTTGCTTAATGATCTTGGTTATGGTACCCTGAAAGTATTCTAGAGATGCTCCTGGGTCAACCCACAAGGATTTAAAATTGAAATAGCACAGGTCAAAATGATCAAGCTTTGGTGCCTATAGTTAAACTACGCTCCAGTGAGCGACTGGCTTTCCAAAGGGGCACTTGCAGATCCCTCCCCAGCTCCCTAAGTGCAAACTCAGGTGCCTAAACTTAACGTATCCATGACTGAAAATTTTGGCCACACTGTCTAACAGGCAGATCTGCTGGGAGGCCTCTTGTAACCAGATTTTTTTTTTTTTTAAAGCCTCACATTATTGGACAGATACTGGCCCAAGTCCAATCCACAACTGCAAATCCAAAGAAACAGCTCAGAGCAAACCAGCAGCCTTATTAGCTTTTAAAGATTTCATTTTCAGGAACTCAAGACCCTTTATTGACTAATGAAAGGTTGGGTCCCCAAGCCCACAGACTGATGATGCTTGGAACATATTTTAATCATTTTGGAGTGCTAGCAGCCATCTGTCTAAAGAGCTTTGATCACATAAACGCACTCTGAAATACAGCTTCTTCTGAATCCAAACCCTTTCTGAGAGCCAAAGGGAACCCACAGGCATGGCAACTTTGAGACAATTCAAGGCCCTGTGATGTGATAAGGCAGCTTTTATTATTTAGCACATCATTAGATTTAACGACACCACAGATAACAGATACACTAAAAAGATACCATTGTCAAGTCCTATCTCGTAACAGTAATATCCAACTGTGACTTCACTTTGTTTCTACCCAACACTTCTCACTTACTATGTCATTTTAAAAGAATAGATAAATGAAATAAAAGGATTTTTTTTTCCTGCTGCAAGCACCAGAAATGCTAACAAAATAAACACATAACAAATAAATAATACAAATGACAAATGAGGACTTTTTTCCCCCCTTTTTTTTACTGCTTTGCTACTTTGTTTTTTAAAAAAAAGCTAAAAAGACAAGCAAACAAATCCCAAATAATCTACTGTATTTAGAGTTTAGTCTGTTGGCTGTTGGGCAGATACTGTTTGCATGTACGAGTCTAGTTTGGCCAGCACTGAATACAAATTCACATTGAAAAGAGAGAGATCCCTTACAGTTACAGCTTTTATAATGTTAATATTTATGAACACATTTTACATAATTGCCATTATAATTTCTCATTCTAACTCTTGAAACAATTTGAGCATCTCAAAGCTTATCTTGTGGTGATCAGTTTTTGCCCTGGTGTCTACTGAAGGGTACAGACACACGCTATTAACCCTGAAAGCTTGCAATCAACAGTGATATCAAGCACGAAGTAAAAATATTTAAATCATCAGAGCCGAGAAATTGCTTGCAAAAATGAAAGCAACAGCCTTAAGAAAGTGGCAAAACCTGCATAAAACCAGGCCTCTTGATGACAAGAGAGACACAATGGTGGATCCTGTGTGCCGACCATGACTTTATTTGCTCCAATTGTCAGGAACCTCAATGGGTTCAACCCTGAGATTACAGGATTTGCAGGTTTCTCTTCCTTCTGAGATCTGACTCTTGGCCCTTTTACTGACTCAGGACACGTCACCAGTCACCAGAAGGAACTTTTACAGTCACCCACTGCAGTAATGTACTTTTCCATTCACTAGCCTTCATGCTAAGTGTGGCTAGCCAGCAGTGTGAAGAGTGGAAGAAAGAAACACAGCGCTTTGGTGGTGCTTATGGAAACACTTGTGGGTGGCCACGCTCTAATCTGTATCACTGACACAGCACAGATTAAGAGAAAAGAAGATAAAACCAAAACACAAAGTGGCTCAGGTAGAGGAAGAGCTTCTCTAAACTCATGTTGCTGTCAAAAAGACACCACTGATGGTTCACTCAATGTAACTCCCTCCCTCTCCTTCTGTGGCTTTTCCTTCCAAACTGACAGCCAGAAAAGCTTCTCTCCTGGTGAGACAGCAGCTCCATGCCACTGCTCACATGCTTTCTTGGTGATGTTAAGGAAAACCACCCAGGTTGCTCTGTGCTAGTTCTCCTTTCTGTCGTGACCATATGAGCTGCAGCTTATAAAAGCAAACTCATATCGATATGTTACATTTTACTTAAAAGATTTGAGAGGCTCAGAATGGTGCAAATCCCAGCAGGCCCATTTATTTTGGAAAACTGTGGCTGAAGCTTCCAAGTTGGTCCCTACTCTCTAAAAATGACAGCTTTCACAGCTATGCTGGAAGAATTACCCATACCAGATGAGTAACACATCATTATCAACACTGGACACAATGTTAAAAACCTTCAGCTTCCAAAACACAAGACTTCTATCACATTCATTAGAAAAGCAGCTCATGGATGGAATGTAAAAATGGAAATTTTTCCAGTAAAAGGCACCAGCATGACATGTAACAATTTAATAAAAGCTCTAACTTAAAAAAAGCAACTGAATAAAGAAAATACCTTATTCTTGGTTTTTCTCTTTGCAAACACAACAGGTGAGCAGTCTTCTGGCTCATGTTCTGCAACAAGCAGAAGACTTTTCATGCCACCTGAATTCCTAGATGCTTCCTAACAGAGTCTTTCCATTGACTCCACTGCAAGCAGGGTTAAGCTCAAAGAAAGAAAAGCAATGTTATGTCTAGCATTGGCTGAAAATTGCTGGTGTGGAAAGTCTTCTTACCAAACAAGTATCTTTTCTTCGTCAATGGCAGATGAAAATTCCAACACAAAAAATGTGTTGGCTTCCTCTGGCAAATTTCTAAGTGAAAATTCTCCTTTCACCTTGACATTTCAACTTGAAACACTATTTTTTTTCCTGTTTCTGTTCTTTAGCTGAAGAGAACTGAACTGAAACACATAAAAATGAACTTTTTTAATTACTGAATTGACATTTTAACACAAAAACATGTCCTGTGAAAAATCAACAAAAAAAGGCATTTAAAGTCCTCCTGACAATGTTATTACCTTATTTCTAAATATCATATTCATAACAAAAGAAATTTCCTTTCATAAAATATTTATAGGGCAAGCTGAAATAATTTTTTTCAGTTTTAGATTTTCTTTGACCCTTCTCATGGGAAAATTTGTCTTTGAAACAGCTCTTATTAAACACACAGTTTTCCTGTATTTCTTTAACTTGCTTTAGAGAGGTCTGCTTCTTATCCCTTATCTGTTTTCCTTTCCTCATTTTAAAGTAGGAGTACCTGCATTTTCATAAATCTCTAAAGGTATTATGGAAAATGATAAGACTTCTTATTCAGTTTATACAAATAAAGCAGCTGAAGTAGACTTTAGTGATGTGATTCATCTATATTCATCCAGCATTTCAATGAAAGAATCATAATATGTAGGCTCTGGTCCCATACCCTTTCTACCAAATAACAGATTTCATAACCCTGCATGTGCTCTTAACAGATTTTTCCAATGCTTCTTTTGGCTATCCTTACATTATACAGAATAGATATTGACTCTAGTGATCAAAATGTCCTAATTTTTACAAGTATTTATACAGGAGTAGAATATTTCACATTACTAACCTACTCTAACCTATCAGTAGCAGTCAGTCGTTGTTCACAGGCAGAGATTTTACACCTTCCTTCCGAAAAGTCCAATTTATAAGGTTTTATCAAACTTGAAAAACAGTTCATAGAAACCTCTAGCTACGCACTTATTCCAAAAAAGCACAGAACAGAATTACACTTCCTAGTCTTTTCAGCTCACCGAGAAACCAAGGAAGTCATAACAGAAAACCACAGGGAGCGGAGGTAAAGGAGAACGTGAAGGAATCAGCCAGGCGAGGGACAGCTGCTAACAGAAAACCAGCGGGGCCATGTGTACAGAGTCATGAGACCACATCAGCACCCAAGGGCAAGGAATTCCTTTCCATCAACAAATCCCTGCTCTTAAAGAAGAGAAGAAACTCATCTAAAAAGTTCATCACAGCAAAACCAACAAGGTAGGGTGTTGTTTTAGTTCATGTTACCCCATGACACTGAATAGCTAGGGAAGGCATCTGATGAAATACAGTGCAAGGAGTTGCAGAATCCTTCTAGCTCTAATGTGCTTGGCACAAGTTGGTCCTCAACTAATCTTAAAAATTTGAGAAAGTCTGCCAATATAACACACTCAATAACAGAAGCAGTAGAAGAATTAACATAGTACATGATATAAATTAAAATCGCATCACAGAGCGTGTTAGGCCTTTGGTCCACATTCACGCTGCCCATGTTCCTCTGCAGATCTGCTGCTTAGTGTTTCGTATCGATGAGGCACCTCTGAAGGCCAAGAGGCCCCTAGAAGTATTAGGCACAAATTTTTCATAGAAGGTAGGTCAGACCAGTCCATGCCTGAGACAGGAGCAGCACAAGGCAATGTGGGTGTACTACACTCACCTCCCTGCTGGGTGCAGGGCTGGCGTGGGCTGGCTTGTAATTCCATCAGGTGGCTGGGATCTCTGGTGGTTGAGTGCTTCCTCTCCCTTAAAGTTTTTGTAAATCACTAAAGCTGAGTAGCAAATTGGTTTTCCATGCTACAATCTTTTTTCCCAGTGAGACAGGAAAATTTTCAAAACCACGTCAGGGCAAGAAGAGAAACATTCAAAAGTATTTTTTGTGTGTGTCTCTAAACAAATGAGAGAGAGAGGAAGCTCGGAGAACACTCTGATGGCTAAGCTATTCCATTGGGAGGCAAAAAAAAAATAAAATACCCTCCACCCCTGCCAACAGTGCCAACAGGTTCAGATACTGCTTTGCCTTTTCATTGCCTGCCAAACAGGCACCGTAAACACCAAGCCTACGGTATATACTAGAGTCTCTCTCTACCATTTCTCTTCTGTGCAAATGGTCAAGTATTAATTGGAGTACAGATACGAGTCCGGTCTGCCACACTCCCAAAAAAGTTCCCTATCCGCTGATTTATAAGTCAGCCTTTCCAACTTTATTTTTGCTAGAAAGTACAGCAAATGCAGGAGTGACAATAGCAAATTCCAGGCTAGAGAACAAGAAGTCTGGGAATGGGGCAGGGGAAAGAGGATAATAAATCCAATAAAGTGTGAAGTACATAAAGATAACAAGGGCAACAAGGTAGGGCTCTGCCTCCACTGCTCACCTGCACCACGACACGGTGAAATACAGCTGTCTCAGTAGTGCCAGTAAAACTTCATGCAGCTGCTTTGCCAAAGCAGAGCAGCTTACTGATCTGTTTCCCCCCCTGCAGCTGTCTGATCTGGCTCATGAAACAGCCCCCAAATGCTGGACTTTTATCTCCTATAACACTAACGGGAGCTGTGACTGTATGAGCAGTAAGGAGACAAAGGGAAAGAAGACGGGAGGGCTTACCAGTGGGAAAATGATTACGGGACTATAGAGTAAGAAAGACCCACCAAACCTAAAATGCCAACTCTTTTGGGGCTACAGCACCCCACTGGAAAGTGGCACAGTAACAGTGGAGAAACGTGAACCCGCAGGTTCTAAATCCCAGGTTCAAATATCAGGGTGCTGGCTCCCCTCACCCCCACAAACTGACTAAAATTCACTGAAACCTCCATGGGTTGCTCAGAGAAGGCATGGTTTTAACCGATCTGATTGGAAAGGCAATATGCCCCCCCTCCAGTTTTGACTAATTTCAGTACTCAGTCCAATAGACAAACAGCAAGAAAGCATGCACATTAAAAAAAACAACACCCAAACCCCAAACAAGGGCTAAATCTCCATTCCTTGCACATCCAAATCTCCCACAGAAATCCACAGGACTTTATATGTAGAGAATAAATTAAGAAATATAGTTTGGATATTACCTGAGGTTTTTTCATAACAATGAAAAACAAGCAAAAACCTTAATGTTCACTTAAAGAGCCACTGTTTTCCCTGTGTTGGGCTGTGCTGGAGTAGGTTAGGTTCCTTCACATGACATAGCACACTGTCTCCCACCATATAATAGATGCAAGTGCCTCACTTCTTTGGTATAAAAGAGAATCTCTCCTCTGCTTGGAAGTAGGAAATTTAATTAGCTCAAGATTTATGTTTGATGTCAGGTGCCTGAAACTCTTGGATAAAATAGAAGTCACTGCTGCAAGGACAGAGAACATTTAAAACACAACTGCCATCTTCCCCTGATCTCCCCAAAATTGTTCTGCAAAAAGAACAGTAGATTTACTGTGATGTTATCCAGTCGTCCTTAATGACTGCAATTATACCATGTTATGTCTAAAGCAACTAATATTGAAACACTGACAGCAACTGCCAGAATAGCCGTGAACAGACAGGATGAAAAGAGCAGGGAAATAGTCAACGTCCATAACTGAAAAAGCGAAATAAAAAAACAGCCATGAAAGGACCAGTTCTTTGAAGTGAACTGCAGGGATACGGTATCCCGCTACTGCTTTAGAGGAAGGACTGAGATCGCTACTCTGCGCTAGTGACGGCAGCCTCACTAATCCCCCCTGTACACGGGTTCCAGTTGATTTGGACTGGGTAGCTGGATGCTAGAGCAGCCCAATCTTTTGCTACACATCATATCCCCCTGAGAGAAATCTGAACTGGAGAAATTGCTGAAAAAGACTGGGAGATGGCAGAACCAACAGGCTGGAGCGTCTGAGCAGGGGTCAGTCAGAGAACAGGAGACTGCATATTTAGGCAGTTGTATTCTGACTTGCTACTGCAGTGGCTGTGCAGCACACAGAATACAAGAAGATGATGAATATTGACATGTTAGACAGAAATAATTAATAGTTTTAATAGCCCTTAAAACCGGAATGAGAGGAACAGTCTAACAACAAAAAATACACCATTATATATCCATGCACGAAGTCCATGGACCATGGTTGAAATGGTGCCATCTGAGTATTATATTCTACAACACTTGCCCTGAAACTATAGAATGGAAGTAGATTAAACACACACCACTGTATTCAGAGCTTCAGTAGAAAAAGCCTTTTTTTCCAGGACTGCAAATAGTGCCTCGCAAAGCAACTTGCTTCACCTATTTCTCTTATTACAGGGTAACTTAGTTCTGTAATTAAAGTGCAAATTGAGTTTGTCCCTGCACTTACGAGTCTTTCATTGGAGGAAATAATTAATAAATCCTTGATTCTCTTCCTTTTTGCTTCTATCAACTGCAGTCTTTAAAAAGATGAATGTCCACATCATTTTACAAGAGACTTGGTGAAAATCATAGGGGCCTCCTTAAAAACAACTGCTATTGAGACACGAATGCTAATTTAAAAGAAGTATCAGGACAACTGAAATGTCTAGATTAAAATTTTGTTAAACCTCTTCAACACTTTATAACTTATAAAAGTGATACAACTGGTTAGGGAGCAAGAAAACGGTTTGCAGTGCTGTCAGAGAAGCTACCCATATCAAATGACAGTTTGATTCTAAAAATATTTATTTCAGGTCATAGTAATTCCTAGTACTAGAGGTCTCACTGAAGTTACCTTTCTATTTCATTATTGAAAACCGTCACGTAACTTCAAAATAAGCCATCTTTTTCTCCCATGCTGGCTGTAATGTATAGATTCCAATTACTCTGCAATGTGTAACTCCTGGGACTGTGACATGCAACTGTCATTACAACTCCATCTCTCCACGCTACTATGATCTTTCTTTCAGATCTTCATGTCAACTTCAGAGACTGAAAAATAATTCTAAATTAAACTTCATTTTAACATTGCAAGTTTTTTCAAATGTCTGTTCATCAGGAAGTTTGCTGAAATAAATGTAAGCTTCTTCCCACGGCGACTTCCAGCCTGCAGCTATTTCTGCATCTCACACATTTCAACAACAAATTGGAAGAACCTTTGGATAAAGATTTTTTGCAAAAAGGTTTCACTATCCCTCCTCACCTGCGAACATCAGACTTGGCAAATATATGGCTTTTAGAGCACTTGATTAACCTCTTGTCATTGAAATAACTACTCAAACTTATTAAAAGCATGCCTAAATTTTACCTTACAGCCTGGCCATACCAATTCTTATCCTCAGCAGCTTCATTCAAAAGTGTGTGGACTAACGCAGATGTACATATCTTACACAGCTGGAGAGTAAACAATGATTTTATTGAACTAAGCATCACTGCATCTGACCCCAATATGCAGTCTATCAAAAACATGCTTTTAAGTAAGGATAGTCCTGTATTTTTATTTTGCTGCCTTATCTTTCTTTGCACTGGGGTTGATATGTTAAAGGCGTATCTTTAGCTGTACTAGTTAAAATTTGTTCAAATTATTTGCCTGTGAAAATTCCTGGTGCCAGAGCTCTGCAGTGAAATACCATAGCTTTTACAATAAAAATAATTGGGAAAAAAAATATATGTACTTTCCTATATAGAGAAATATTTCTCATACACAGCTGTGCCGTTTCAGCTAATATGTGAAAAATAAGCAGTATGCAATAGCATATGTCTATGTTAGCATTTTAACATGTAGGGGAAGTACACATCTGAAGTATTACTGAAATAGAAGGAAACTGATTATAAAAATGGACAGATCACATAAGTGAAAAATATGCAAATAAAAAACTTGTGATGAAGTTCAATCAACAGAGCCATCTACATGAGGAAGAGGTAGTGGGACTAACACTCCCACATACTTCAAAACTGATTATTTGGATACAGCCTTCTCTGGTCATCAAGGATCTATGATTTGCATTAATCCTTAGCTTAAAGAGTACTGCGTTGAAACAAATGCATTAGTAAACTAGAAACTCTCTACTGTTCCTAACTGTTATGCAAATTTTCATCTCTGATATGTATTTTTGGGTTACTACCCAGAAAATGTAATCTTCCTTTTGAGACATGACAGAAATGACACAAGAACAAACAGAAGCAGAGAACCTGCCCCACTTCATTCGGAGCCAGTTTCCTCTCCCTTCTGAATCTGAAATAGATTCTTCCTCCTTTTCTTTTTCCTCCTTTTCACTTCTCTTTCCTTTTAATGAAGGCTGCAATTGTTCTAGGATGTGCTTTCTTTTTAGAAAGACAAAATTGAGATGGAAATCAATGTTCCATCATTTATTTCCCAGAAGTTCATTTTAATTTTGGTCTTCATTCAGGAATTCAGGCCTTCCATGAAATCTCCAGCTTCAGTGAGGATTCATTTTCCACTTCACCTGCAATGAAGCATGGCTTACAACGTAGGCTTCCTTCACAGCCAGAGAAAAACACTGAATGGCTTCTAACAGCAGCAGCTACCTGATCCTGGAACTGCAGAATAACTCAGGTTGGAAGCGACCGCTCGAGGTCTCCGGTCCAACCAACCTCCCTCTCACAGAGATATCACCTATGAGATCAGAGCAGGTTAGCCATGACTTGATAAAGTCAAGCACTGAAAATCTCCAAGGATGGAGATAGCAAAAGCTCTCTGGGCAACCTGTTCCAATGATGGACAGATTGTCATGCTGAAAGAAGTCTTCCCTTATAACCAGCCTGAAACTCTCTTGTTTCAACTCAAGTCTATTGTCTCTCACCCTCTTGTCACACGGCGCTGTGAAGAGCTTGTCTTTCTTGATAACCTCCTCATAGCCACCGTCAGGCTGCTCTTATGTCTCCCTGAAGCCACCAAAGAAAGAAGTATTTTTTCCCCAGGCTGAACAAGAGCAGTACCCTCAAGTCTCTCTTTACAGTGCAAACGCTAAAGCTTCCTGACCATACTTGGTGGCCCTCTGTCAGACTCGCTTCAATTGACCCAAAAGTGGATGCAGTATTCTAGATACCAGGAATCTTTCTCCTGGAGAAAAAATAAAAGGGATTTTTCTTTTCCCCCTCTGAAGGTTGTTTCCCTCCTTTGAACATGGCTGTGTATATGTTAGGTTGCATGTTCACACATACAGATATTCTGGACCTAAATATTTATTCTCTGATTTTGTATAATGACATTTGGGTTTTTCTGGATGATACTAATGTTAGTAAAAGACAGTTCAGCATAAAAATACACATTTTAATGTTAATGTTTACACATGTATGCATTAAAAAATTATTAATATATGCACACAGTCATTACCTTTTACGACCAAACCCCCAAAAAGGCAAGGCTTTAGGTATCCCTTGTACATTGTAAATCTAGTGTTTGGATTTTTTCTCAAATTTGTTTCTCCTGAGTTAAAGGATGATGTAGAAATCTCCGTTAAAAGACAAAAACAAAGAAGAAAAGTATGAGAAAATGCTTTTTCTAAGGCCAAGGAAGACCTAAGAGCAGAAGGAGGAGAAGGCAGCAAATGGAGTCAAAATTCCCAAGCTGCTTTCATGCTGGCACTGCAGAGATGACAGAAGGTATGAAAAGCTGGCAAAGGGATGAGAGAACAGTAGGTGAAAGAAATGTGCACCCTGCATGATAACGGGTCTCATTGTAGCTCTACAGTTCAGATGAGGGGCGGCACATGTGCAGAAGCCTATATTTTGCTCCCTGAGAAGCTCTGAAGTTCGAAAGAGAAATAACTCCAGGGAAGCAGAGTCTTGAACAGCAAATCATCTAGCTAACTCACTTGGATTAAAGCACTAAACCTCCACCTCAGTCCAAAACAAGCTGTCTGAAAATCACTCTCTGCTTACTCCAGATTATCATCGCATGACAAGCAGTAAAAGAAAACAAAAAGACCCAGTAGACATCTACACAAGCATTCCTTAACTAGCTTCCACATACAAAACAGAGAGTAAATTTTCCCTGATTTGGGATGGCCTGGGAAATGTACTCTCCGCTTCGTCATTCATCATTACTGTGGCCATCCCACCCTTGGCCTGATACAGTCCCAGAAGCTTTATGCACATGCGATAGATACTCTTTTCTTCATCTGTGTCACCTGGCAGGCACTCAAAGTACTGCCACACTACTGGATGACAGAGGCTGCAGATGTTCATGTAATATAAGGGAAACTGTAACTGAAATGCTAAGAAGTTCACAAGAATTCTCATAATGGTGCAATTAAATTCTGGCCAAGGCAAAAGATAGGCCTGAGACCTCAAATGCACTTACAGGAGTCCTTCTTGTTGCTTTCACATTCCTCACCAGGTTCAACTCCAGCTGGCCTTTTGCTTTCCTAGCCATGTCTGTATGTTCACAGAGTGTTACTATACAGAGAAGTTGTGGAGTCTTCATCCATGGAGATACTCAAAACCCACCTGGACGTGATCCTGGGCAACTGCTGTATGTGGCCCTGCTTGAGCAGGGGGGTTGGACAAGATGACCTCCAGTCAATCAATCTGTTACTCTGTGGGTCCACTTCAGAACACATTAGAAAAAAAGCCCATCCTCTAAGGACAGTGAGGTAAGGAAATAAAATCTTTCATTTTGATACTTCTGAATTAATATGTAACTTGTATAGCTTAGTAGTGATACAATAGTTCTTGCCCCAGGGGATATTCAGGTGAGCATTTCCACACTTTATGGCTAAATCTTGCAAATGCTATTATCAAGCTTACAGTGAAATTTTGCTTGCTCAAATTAAGGGCTGTAAGTTAATAACACGGTACGTTCCAATGGTGATTCCTGCAAGTCATTATTGTTAACATTTTTGAGATTTAAAGCATTTACATGAGTAAACTGCAGCTGCTGCCCACTACACTTGTTAAATGCTATATGTTAGTGCAAACTTCATATGCTATGTCAAAAATACAACCCAAAAGTCAATGAAAAAATCTCCTGTAACATGCAGAGACAAACATAAGCAAACTCTTAATTTCTGAAATATCAATAAAAACATTGCGTTTTGCAATTTTTTTTTTTTTTTGCAAAAACACTGACTCCTGTTCTTACATCTGCTGTCAAGAGTGGTTCCAAAGAATGTTTATCAATATGGTGATAGGCGCTTTATATATATAAAGTTTTAAAGTTATTATACAAAACCCATTTAAGTGAGTAATAAGGGCACTATAATAAATTCTTTCAAGCTTGGTAAATCACACCATAATTTGTGCACACACTAAACGCTGACCAAATTCATTAAAAGCAATAATCACAAATTGCTTGGGGTTTCTATTCACTATTAACAGGCTTTAAATAAATGCCTGTGAGATTTAGGAACAAAAGTTGTTTTTGAAACTTTCCTCCAAGGTTTTAATAAACTTAATGAGAAGGGGAAACTCAAAAAACCTCTAGAAACCTGAGTATTTTTCACTTGTAAATGCTGAAACACTGAAAACATACACAGTTCTGCTACTGCAAATGCTTCTTAGTCATAACTAACTAGTCCTCTTTATTTCCAATGAACATAATATTCACACTACATTTATTATTTACCTCTGCAGCCCACATCCCTCATCACAGACATTCAGCCTTCAGATTCACAATTTTCTGCTGTGTTGATGCCAATTCTCCTGCCTTTAACCTGCTGGCAGTTCTGTATCCCCTCTCACACAGGAGGTCAGGATGAAATGAGAGCTGTAACCCAACATCACTCCATAAAACAACCTAACTCCTTCACTGGACCACACAGAACTTTTCCTTAGGGACTAAAACCCACTGATCCATGCAAATGTGCAGTGCAGCCCACCTAAATTAATGAGAGGATGGCTATTTCTCTCATTCTATGTACTGCTACAGAATGTAAGGAATTAAGACATACATATTATATTGGGGTTGAAAAAGAAAACAGTCTTTTAGAATTACAGATTTTATTACTTTAAAATTTATGTTGATTAATTTAGGTATGTGCAAACAACCAGGGAAGAAACAAGCACTTATGTCAACTGGTTCTTTTGTCTCCGTATTTGTAAGTGAATGCATTGCTATAACACAGCTTTTTCATTCCTACAAGAATCAATTGCCAGCAACCTTCCCCTTCCCTTAGAAGAAACTAATAGAAAATTTAGGTGACAAGAAAAGGACTTCTATTTCAAAGAGATGGTTGGTGAGCACTAAAGCAGAAATGCACACCTTGATTCATTGATGTATTCACATTTCCAACAAATACCTATTTGATAAGGCCATTTCCTCACTCACAGACACAGCACAGAAAATTTCCCCTACGAGTCACTGATTTATATTAATATTAACTATTTTACCTGTAATAAACACGCAGTGTCTGGATTTCTTCTTCTAATTTTTTGCACTGTTGAAGAGCAGCCTCTTTTTCTTGCTGTGAGGCTATCAATTCTGCCTGTGAAATGATAAACAAACAATTTATTCAGAATATCCATATTGGTTTGAAAACATAACAGTTCTTTGTGCATTCATTTCAGGCATGCTTTATTATAATTACATATATAAAGTTACACTGTTTTGTAATGCTGCCTATTCAATTCTTATAAATTTTTTTTCTTGTTCTAGCATTGCAATTGTTTCTAGTTTTTTTTCCTAGATGTTTTGAACAGCTCCCCTCACATATAAGGTAAACCCCTTTGCATGGCTAAGGTTAGACCTCGTCAGTTCAGCCGAGTGTTTATCAGCCCACATATTTCATATTGATATAATGTTTCTGCAGTGCAAACCCGTTGATCAACACGCAGCGAGTGACGCAAGGCATGCAGCCACAAACTGCCGACGCGTGACTCTCGGGCTGCACATGGCGCTCCGGCTGCTCCTGCGGTGGGAGCCGCTGGCTGATGGTACTGGCTCCCTCTGGGATCTGGGTGCATTTTCACCCAGGATCTGGTTTATAGCGGAGTGAGGAAATCCCTCAGCAATTGCTGTCATCTCCCACCTGCGAACCCTCCCGGATGTTCCTCCTCCCACTGTTTATTCACACCGAGCTGCAAAGGGCTCCTGACTCACAGCCATTATGGAAATTGCAGCATGTGGCTTGTAAGTCAGGAAGGTGGCCAGTCCCCTCCTCCCCCCAAAGCCTTACGGTTAAAAAGGTGGTAGGAGAAATAAGTATCATGTATATTTAATACAGCTGTATAGCTTAATCATCATTAATTTTAAAATGTCCAGTTTCAATTGCACTGCAGGACTCCCTTGAGGGCCCAGGTACCATATAAATTATCTTAAAATCAGCCAATGATTAATTGTTGTAACAACAAATAAGGCTGGGCTTGTACAGCAATTCTTTGACACATGAGCCTAAGCATTGGGCTGCTTTCCAATGTTTTTAATTCATGGTGTAAGTTATTAATTGTACAAATTGTAAAGCCCCAAACCAAGAGGCACATGTGTGCAAAATGCTGACTGCGGATTCTGCCAACTCTTTAGGACAGTGTCGCGGAAAAGTTTCTTGGTAAATTAAAGACCTGTTATATGAGCTACAAACACATGAAGGGAAATGCATGAAGCTCAGCCCCTAGCTCTTCCAGACTCACTGTATACTCATGAACCACTGTCTGTATGCCTCAGAGTTTCTCTCCTAAAACAGGGCTCCCACTTGCTTCTGTTTCCTGTTTGTCTGTTAAGATTGTAAGTCTTCAAGGCAGGTGTTTTACTGTTTACTGTCAACTCCCAGTCATCTATGGGCAATTTATTCTGCTGGTTGATTAATCATGTCCTGGATATGTGGCTGACTTCTGGCAAATTTTATTAAACACCGTGTTGCACAGATGCAGCTACACAACCACCAGGCTGTCCAGTGTGTCACGTTGCACCCAGGGTTTTGCATTGCCTGGGTACAGGACCCACTGCTGTAATTGCTTCTGTAACAGACAGGCATAAAACTTTAACAGGAAATTCTCTGGAGAATAAAAACAAACTTTCTTACGATATGGAGGCTTCCTTCAGCTTTAAAAGCCCAAAGTGTTAATGTTTAACCTCTGAGTGACAGTGGTTTAAAGCTTCTGATACTGAAAACAATGTACTGGATGCTGGCAAGCCCTAACTGCTGTCAGCAAGAGGTTAAAATCCTCTGCAGGTGAGCCTCTTGCCCGGTGCTGGTTGCTGCCTTGCAAGCAGAACTCACAGAACACAAGGATGTTAGCCAAACCAAGCTATTTTCTGTAATTATACTGCTCTGTAGGTGAAACAACATTCTTAAAAACTGGAAAACACGCTAGAATCAAAGTAGGTGGTTTGTTCTAGAGGCCAATAATTAACATCCTTGCCAATTTTCAGTGTACTGTGAAGTGTGATTGAAATGGTAGACTGGAAGGAAATGTTTGCAGCTGACACACCTACTCACGGAGAGATTAACGGCTGGTCTCTTTGGAGAACTATCATAAAAAATACACCTAATGTTCCACTTGCTTTTCAGGACAAAAGTCAGAAGGCACTGGAGTTTGAAGACTCTTATTTATGTCAGTTTTTCAGCAGAAAAAACTGCACTGATTAGACTGGGTTTGCACCAGTAAAAATAACAGCAGAATCAGGTGCTTTGGATTTAAAAAAAAACCTAACCAACTAGAGAAACTGAAGGGAAGAAAAGTAGACATTTGCTAACCTCTTCAGTAGCATGTAAGGATTGATACTAGGGAGCTGCATAAGCCCAACAAAAATTCAAGCACAAGAGTTTTTGTGCACAGCATGCAGCCATGCGACAAAACCAACCCATCATTCACAGGCCTGAAGAGTGGTAAACACAAATAAACGACTCAAGTATCAACCCAAAAGAGAGATGTCTTCCTTCACTACAAGAAGGAAAGCAAAACAGTGCCCATTACAAACTCACTTTGCTAACTAAAACAATGGTTCCTGCACTACCTATAAAACATTTGGAAGACTCCTTTAATGTATATTGAAATCCATCCATAGCGCACATGGCAAAAATCCTACATGAGCTCACCTCTAGTAATAACAATAGCTCCTTGGAAACTTTTTAACAAAATATTATTCCTTTGGATAATGTCAAGCTGTGGAAATCAGAACTCTTCACAGAAATGGATCGGTTTTGATTAAATTGTTTTGGAAGGTAGGGTAAAGAAGGAGCCACAAGAAGAGAAAGAATTACACCCAGGTTCCTCTGGTGGAGGCTTTCCCCAAAAAGGCCAATTTATAGGTGAGGTTGGTCACCACTTTGGTACAACGGTCACCCGCAGTGAAGTTCCTATTTAACCAAGAAAGGGTATTCTGATCACTGGGACAAGGTCTTTTTTCACCATTTTGTTGTGCCCACAAGTTCTTATGCTTTTATATCTGGTTTAATGTGGACAGAACCTTCCCCCTTCTCTGGCCCCCACCCTGCTTTCCTGAAAAAGGGAATTCTTGTTTCTACACTTCCCTCATTTTGCATTTTAGCAAACAGTTACTTCTTGAAAAATTAAATTTTCCAATTAAATCTAAAAAGCTAATTACTACCTATCAAACTTAAAATAGCCATCTCTTGACTAAGAAAATCTCATTACTGGTCCTTTTACTGTTCCTTTGTTTCAAAATATTCAAATGAACAATGCTATGTGTTTTCTTAACCCAAAGGCTTGAAAAATACAAGATTTAAGCAAAGGAAAACACAGGGTAAAACTAGTTTTTATCTTTTCTTAATTCCTCTAGGGCAAACATGAGCGCCCTCAACTCTAATCTAAATTGAAAGAGGTAAGAACATGCAGAATCCTATGCTGTCAGGTTCCCTGTGGGTGAGAGATGGCTTTTATAATGCTTTCCAACATCCAACAGAAGGAAAAAAATATTCAGTGAACTTGAGTAATAAAGCTTCATAGTTTTATCTTTTTAGTGATTATTTTTCTCATGCGTTTATACAGGGGATATATATTTCCACATATATATTCATAAAGAACATATATTTTTCCTTCGTTACATAGGCTAAACAAACAACATTTTCTGTTTCCTCCCAGTAAGCAGGCTCTCCGTTCTCCCGATCGGTTCAAACCCATCTCTCATGAGTACTCTGCTAGCAGTACATCCTACCTGTGGTGGCAGCATCTCACCCCATACATACTTGCATACGTTTTGCTCACAGTCACCCTCTGGTATCTGCCTGTTCCCCTGCCCACTGTTATTGCCTAGCTAACAGTGGAAATTCTTATTCATCCTGTGAATGATGATACTTTACACTTGGTACCATAGAATTCCACCCCACTGCTTTTATTTTTCCAGTACTTGAGGCCATTCCAATCTTTCTGCAAGATAGCTTGAACTGACTTTGTATTAATAATATCTCCACTTTGTATTAATAACATCTCCCAGCTCTGTGTCATCAAGCAATTTTGTTGGTACGCTGCTGCTTTTCGTGCCAAAGTTTCTCAATGACAGCATTAAAGAAAACTGGTTCAGCACCAATTGGTGAGAAATTGGAGAGAAATTCCGCTAGTGAAATCCTTGGACCTTAACGTTTCTCTTTTCAAAGCTGTTTGCTGTTGCCTTCCTGCTAACTAGTTCCTTATTGCCTTTGACTAATCCCTCATCTCCTTCATGGGTACATGACATTTTGCAGACAGACATGAGCTCAACGTGCCCATCCTTCCAAACAAGAGATGCTAGGTGAAACCAGTTAACAGCAAGCAGCATTTCCCACATTAAGCTTGTGCCTGCTTGTAAAATAACAATATACACATTGCCCACTATAATTAATAATTTTCCACAGGGCACCACATATAAGCTTGTGTGTCAGCTTATATTTAACAAGTTTCCTTGTCTAAATAACCAGTTATCATACCAAAGAAGAATTCTTGCGTGATCTTACCTGGGTGAAAGCTGTACTTCAATCCACTATTGAGGGAGCCATGTTTTAAAAACATTTTCCTTCCAAATTTGCTGTGAAGGCTCACAATAAAGACTAACTGGTCTACAATTGTGAGAATTATGTTTTTTGCCCTTCTAAATCTAGATGCTGCCTCTGCTAATTCCCTGTCATATGACGCTGTACACAGCCTCATAGGATTTGTTAAAGAACTTTACTGTCATTCTTGCAGTTTCAGGTACCACCTGTTTCAGATCTGCAGACAGAAACCATCCATTATCCCAGTCTGAGCACAATAATCTGAAAATTGATGATGTACTCCGTTTCCACACATTCACTTTTCTTAACCCCTGGTCCTCATAGCTGACATCATCACTGCCCAATGCTGAGAGAAAAAAAAAAAAAAAAAATCACACACTTTCAGACCTAATCTGGATTATCCTTGATCCCCATGCCATTCCCAGAGAGGTGGCACATTTCCTCTTTCCTTGTTCTCATTTCAGTTGTTACGCTATTGTTTATTTTAATTTCCTTTTCAAGGGCTGATTTAGCTTAACCTCTGACAATTTTCATTCTAAGACATAACTGTCTTGTTTAATAAGTACTCTTACAGAATAGTTATTATTACTTTATTCTTGTCGAAATTATAATTAACCCAATTAGAACTGACAGCCTTCCACCCAAAGCGTTTTCCCCTGGCTTGACCAAGATACCTGCTAACATGCTTTAATTCAGTAACAGTTGCTACCAACAGCTTTCTACTGATCCAGGATATTCCTATGGATTAGAAGAAGGCTGGATGAGAAGTCTGGAGGGTCTCAAAGGTCGTTACTGCAATTTAGGGACTCAAGTCATTTACACTTGGTAGAGCTGCGTAATGGGGAAACGTGACAATAAGATGTCTTTCTGCTCCTTAGGTCCTGTGTTATTGGAAGCCTGAAATGGAATCGAGCAAGCACAGCTGAGAATTGCCCATTTCTCGTGGGGCAGAAGTATGCTCCTGCCGATATTAGCAGGCTAGCTGGACAGCAAGGGGTCAGGTGTCTTCCCAGGGCAGCGGGAGACTGGGAGAGGGAACAAAGGTTTCTTTCACTCTGAATTAGAATGAATAAGCAAGGGGGAAAAAAAAATCTAGAAAAGCGTTTTAAAACCATGGAAGAAATATTCTTACCTTGCGCTATTTTTAATTCTTTTACATTTTACACATCGCATCAATAAGAGAGGTACGTACTGCATGATAGAGCAGGTCACGTTGTGACATGTTATGACATCCAACTTCTAACCATTCTGTTATTTTTACATTAGCCGCTGCTACTTAGTGCAGATTACAACAGCTCATCTTATTTTCTATATCAAAGTGTCAACATATCAAACTGTTCTACCAACAACAGAAGCAGGTGACACTTTGATCTAGAAAAGAATATAAGCACTTGTCTTATTAATTAGGGGATCAGAGGTTTTCAGGGTCAGGAAAAAGACTCCAGCTAACAGGAGGGGATGGAAAATGCCTAGCACACTAATAACACACTAAGTGATCGCCTTGTTTTTTAAATCACAGTGCTAACATGTCAAACTGTTTCATTACAATACAAACAGGGGACACACTGACCTAGAAAATGAGATGAAATGTTTCAGCTTGCATTTAAGTTTCAGCTGCCCTCGACAATTTTGAAAATGAAAAGTGAAAATTAAAACTATACTATGGTAAATGCTGCAAATTATTGACACATCATGAAATGCATAATTAACAATAATAAATCCAGATTTAAAATATAAAGTTAAAACTTCATGTTGAATTTTTGAAGTTTGAAATGTAGTTTCAAATATTCCCCAAATAACACTTCTGGGAGATAAACTTGAGTCGGAAAAGTTTGGAATACTAACTGAAATCATTAGAAATCAATGCAAAGTTGTTTCTTAAACACATTATTTTCTAATGGGAATGTTTTTTACTGAACCTGTCTTAACTTAGAGTAAATCAAGCAGCTTTATTGCAGATCACTGCTGGATCTGTGCTGCTGTGGAGGATCACTACAGCTACAAAAGCTACACTGAAGAACCAGCTGAGGGTTGTTTGTCTGTGTGAATTTCGGGGTGACTGGTGGCGGTGGGAACTCTAACAGCCTTTAAGCTACAGCTTCCCGCAACGCACCGCCACAACCACACCCGGGTTGACATTCCCTCTGGGCACAAAGGAATGGGATCTCAACAGCAAACATGACCTTTATGAGTTTGCATCAGGATCAAACAATTAACCATAATAAGATTTTACTCTACAATCTAATACTATTGTTGGTCAGAATAAATATCAGTTAATGAAACTTTTTTTTTTTTTAATAAAAAAGCATTGTTTCACTGGAACAATAATGCCCTGTGAAGATGCATTGGTTTAGATGGAAATATTTCTGAGGAATGTCAGGCAGAATTTCTGACAGAAGAGAGAATGCCTCCCCAGACGTGTGATTAGGTTATTTGTTTGGGTGCAGAAACCTAATGTTGAGTCCCTGTCTCTTGTGCTAACTCACTCTGGACATGGCAGATTCCCACCACCAAGAATATTTCACTGCTCTAAAGTTATGTGAATTCCCCATGTTTCCAGTGACTTTCGTTGGTCTATGTCCTCTCTGCAACTGGCACAAATGATTTTTTATTAAATTGCTATGTGAAAAGCAGAACCAGACAGAAGATGTATTGTGGGAAAGCAGACTACTTCCACAGCCCAGCCATCAAAATGTTTGAGGGTGTCCAACTTGGATCAGGGAGCTGATCAAAGATGATGCAAGTGCACCAATACTGGCTTTTTAGCATGTACAGGTGCATCTTTTCCAGCTACTTTACAAATAATGTCTTCATGTCTTCTCTTATTTGAATTTAAAATGGTAACCCCATAATCTTCCTTTTATTCCAAAATGGAACTGTCATTTTCAGGAACTGTTGTGCTGCAAGTCTGACTAATGCCACCTTCCCCAACTCGATCTTTATGCTATCCCTAATTGAATGGAAGCTTTTCAGAAGACTTGTAAAAGATGTTTCTATCTGAGGTCCAGACTCTTGTCTTCATCTCAACAACAAATTCGCCAGCAAGAATACATGACCATACCGTATGAATATTGCTTGTGTGGACATTCATTTCTGAGAGGTCCTGTTGTGACTGGGATGACAGCAACAGGCCACAACAAATATTAGGCAGATTGGGCAATCAGAAGGAAAAAAAAAATTCACAAAACAGCTTTTTACTGCTCTGTTAAGGAAAATGAAAGGACACAACAGAATTTTTGCCCAGATGAGGTACATAACTGGTTCATTTTATTACAATAAGAGCAAACTTAGTATCTACCAATTATCTTAATGCAATACCAGTTGAACCATTATGCCTGAGGTGTAAATGCCTCATCCTTGTACTGCATGGTCACATCACATGGGGAAGCACACTTGCACCAGCAGTATTTGACAAGCAGTTTCTTGTCTAAAGTTACTCTTTCACCTAATGATGTGCCCAGACGAGCACATATTACAGGCAGATTCAGTCCCTTATCACATTATGCCTATATGAAACGCTTACGATACTTTTCGGTGAGAATTAACAATTTGCTCATCTAACCTTAGATATGATGTTGATACAAAGTTTATTCATCATCTGCAGTATTATTTTGCAATATCTTATACCCCTTCCAAGCAATATATGGTATGTTGAAATTGCAAGAAAAATTAGCTATTCAAAGGACAATCCAAGGCATGTGATGAGCGTGTGAGACTAACACATGGAACCATTTTATCGTAAAGAATGATCACAGAGTGAGGAAGATTAATTTGGAATTCTGCCCCTGTAAGGCTGACCCAAAATTGTAATTGACTTCCCAGGGTCAAGTTTTCATTTATGGTTTCCATTTGTTTGTGTACATAGTTAAAAAACCCAGAGACACTGTCATACATACCTACTATGTGCATATGGGTAACTACCTGAGGATACCTCAAAGTTTATTTCGGTAAGATATAAACTTAGAGACAACAGAGTCCTGAAAAATTTCAAGGATGACAGCTCTAAAATACATTCATAGCTGGATTTGGCTTTTCAGATAAATAATGCCATGTGCAGAGATGCTGACCTTTTAGTAGAAGGGATTTTATTAAGAACACAAGCTGGAGGTGCTTTAACATAGCAAGTAGTTAGGTCTCTGTATACAGATAGGGAGATAACTTGCCTCACTACTAAACCATGATGCACACTGTGAAAAGCAACTCAAAAGAAACAATTAAGACTGTTTTAATAGGGAAGCAAAAAGCCATTCAAAACAGTTATTTTTGCATAGTGGCTGTACCTTTAGAATCTATATGAAAAGAACAGAAGTAAGTTCATTCCTCTACTTCTCAGATTAAAGACTGCTTACAGCTGGGGGCATGTGGAAAGGGCACATTTCTCAGTGTTCTGTAATTCAGGGGTGGCCCTGGTGACATCACACACTTTGTTTCTGATCTAAAAACCAGCTGGAAAAATGCAATTTTAAATAAATATTGGAAAGACATCAGCAATACGGAGAAACTCATTGGAAGGTAAAACAAAGCATGTTCCTTCGGGCACGGTGTACACTGTCTAACTGAGGAAGCCTTCTTACGTCCCCCTGCATGGCTACACAGGTAACTAGACTAGAAAAGAGACACATCCCTTCTAAGGCAGACCATGTTGTCAAATATAAGCTTAAAAAAAAGAAGTAAAAAACCCCCTCCCTGATCTCCTTTAGTAACAGGCATGTTTCCCTCAACCGTGAGAGACCTGACTTGCTTCACATGCGCCATGAAGACTATTACACTATATAACAAATTTTACTGGCAATTTCCTTAGGGGAAAGCAAGAAGAAAACTACCATGTAGGCTGAAGTGAGCTGAAGGAGCCTTCCAGGTGGTGTCTGAGACCTACTGGTGGATTACTCTGGGAAAGCTTCAAATGTCAGCACCCACAGTAAATCTGTTGTCCACACAAATGGCTTTGGCCACTTACGATATCAAGTCAGTATCTGTCACAAACAGCAAGTCGTCAGCACAGGATCCAAAAGGTAGTGTTGTAATGTTGTCTCAGAAGCTTTGCGGTAACAAAGACCCTATTCAATAAAAACAACGTTCCCCTCAGCCCCAAAAGTGTCCTATCCAGTTTGGGGCGGAACTAAACTGGCACAAGAACAGAAGAAAGTTCGTGTTACAGCCAGACATGTTTTATCTGTGCTGCAGCCAGAAACTGTGTGTGCTTTCAGGGCTCTCCATCTGGTACATTTTCAGGCTCTGCTAACAGACCCCAAACTGACCACAGCAGTCACCTCTCTGTTGCTACAAAGAACCAGCCAGAAACCACGCTCCAGCCTTGAGACCTACAGGCATGACCTGCCTTGTCCTTCCATGTCAAAGGCTCTCTTCTGTCCATCCCGAAAAGGAAGGGCTGCTAACACCAGATTGCCAAAGGGAACAGGTCCTGGTATGTGGTATCATCTTGGAGATCAGGTTAAAACCATGCCAGGGAAGTTTCTAACAAAAAGCATAGATGATTGCATGTCATTCTGCAAGCCCATGCCCTGACCCTATCTTAGTTACTAGAGTAGGTACAGATATTGGGTCTTGTCAACTAATAAGGCCTTAATAATCTCAACCAAGATTGATAAACCAGACTTATGTATGAGTTCGACCGACAAGTTGCTTCTCTCACTCCCAGTAGGCTGGTGACACAGTCCTGACTGTTCAACAGGTGTCACCCACAGCTTCACGCCAAGGATTCAGGAGTAATTCTGGCTTGGGCAAATTTTTCTAACCTTACCTCACTAATCAACCTCTACTGCAGCCTCCCTCCTACAGTAAAGTCCTTGGCTTTGACCTCTGACCAGCCACTGACCATGCCCTTCAGACTGGATTCTGTTACGAGACATTCACTTATTACAGTTCCTTACCCCTGATTTCAGCATGAAGTCGAACCAGTCCACCTGAGACATCAGTCTGAGACACTTAGTCCAACTGAGACATTCTGCAACATTTCACAAGTCTCTTTTCCATGAGAGAATATGTACACTGAAATCATTCATGCTTCATAAAAGGGGCAGAAAAAAGCATGCAAGGCAGGAACTTAAGCAAAAACCGAGTTAACAGTTTAAGCTCCAAAGCTTATAACTGATGCTAAGTGATGATATACTCCAAACTATAACCTTTTGTGCAAAGAGACAGAATGACTGCTACCTCTTGATAGTCAGTACTTCTGCAGAAGGCAGTAGTGTCTAATCCTACTATCAGAATTAAACTAAAAATGTTTCATAAAAGCCATGAGTCTGTACAAGATTATAAAAATGAATTGTCCCAATGACTTCAGCGGGACTGCTTCAGTCCAGAACTCTTCCAGGATTTGGAAGGAAAGGCAGGGAAGAGCTTGAGTAAATATTTAGCATTTCACCTTGTGCTCTTCACCTTATGGAAGATGAATTACTAGCAGGTATACACAGTCCAGTTTATCTGACCTTTTCGTACACACAGAAACTCAGAATCAAAGTGCTGAGTTCAACAGCAACTGTTATACTTAAGAAAAGAATAAATCATTATTGAATAAATGTATCTGTTAGCAGGAGTAAGAAAGAATCCATGAGTATATGCCCCACACTGACATGTCCAGATCTTAACTATCAAGACATTCTCTAACCATCTTTGAATCTGGCAAGCCTGTTAGTAGTACTACTCCTTTGATAGCTGAAATTCTCATCAGACAATGTAGCAAGAAAGTCTGGGCTCTCTCTCCAGCTTTTTGTTTGTGCCTAGCACTTTTGGGAAAAAAGCTGGGAAAACATCAGATTGATGTTGTGTCTAGCACTTTTGGGAAAAAGACAAAGCTGAACGCCTGCTCCTGAGGCTGGCTGCAGGTTCCACTACCTTGAACTACTGGTGCGACTGGGGTGGCTGTGAATTTCTGACACACTGTGAACAAGCTACAATCATGTCTCCTGTGATGAGAGGATCTCTCAATCTGTGCAATTCCAGATGTGTAAAAGGGATCGATTGCAGAGGCTCAACAGCTGCTGCTGATTTTGACCAGAACAACCCCCTGAACCTTGCTTTCTCCACAATCTTACTGTAATGTTTCCCACCCAAGCAGAACTCAGACTAAGGATTTAAAATTAAAGTAAGAAAAGTGAATAGAGGAGTCTGTGAGAACATACATTTAAGTCTTTATAGGAATCATCTATCCCATGGGAAAAGTACAGGAAAGGATTCAATAGATGGTACCTTCCTATTGAATAAGCAGGGGATGGACGCCTCCATGGCTCGTTATGGATGCTAAACTGTTGGATGAGATCTGTTGATAAAGGCAAGTTACCTTCACACTCAGAACACAAAAGCATGTTCTGATACTAAAGATTTCCGGTCCTTTCTGTTAAAAATCTATTTACTAAATTTTATACAAGGTAATCTTATTTTCTCCTACTGCGTATCTATCGGATTAGGTTCTATTAGATCTTTGCCTTGGGCAAAAGCATTCTGTTCACTTCCTATCTAAGTTCTGGTGCACAGATGCAGAACACTGCACCAAATCTCTGTTGCAACTCACTCAGACTCAACTACGGCTCAACTGCAGAAAAAGGCAGTTGGTGCATATCTGATAATTCTTGTAATCTTCAGACGAAAGAGAAGAGTACTGATACATTACCCACCATCGTTTTCTTTGAAATCATAACTTGCAAAATGAAACAAAATAACCCACTGAAAAGATAAATGTTTTTGTCAACTATTAAATGCTCCCGTGATTTTCCATGATACAATCTAATGCAGGAGGTATATTTCTTTGCTCTTATTTGGGCAAGACAAAAGAAACCATTTCAATCACCCAAGATTGTTGCGTACAAAAATCATATCCTCATAAACCCAGAGAGTAAACACTTCTCTGTTACTATTTTACAGTTAGAATTTTAGCCAGTGCTTTTGTTTTCATTTGTTCAAAGCAGAATTTATACTTTTTTACTGCATCTATTACACATTTCTTCACTTGAATGCCTGTTTTTTAAACTTGTCTTGCCAGAATATTTTTAATTATGCAATCCGTACTCTGTCAATGGCAAGCACTTGGGTAGAATTTCTTATATACCTTTCAACATACCCAGCAGACAATTAAGAACTCAGTGTATAGAAATATTTGCCAACTGAAACGTTGGTGGGACAAGTTTAATCAAGTGATCTTGACTAACTTTTAGCAAAGAATCACAATTTTTTCATCATCAGTTTACCACTTCAAAATACCACTTTAAATGCTGTTTCTTAGAAATTTTTATTGACTCAGTCATTCACACAATCTGCAGTACAGGCCTGACTTGCATAATACTTCAGGCAATAGTTCCATTAATACTTGAACACTTTCTTTTCATGGGTAGTGTAATGAATGCCAAATTTGTCTCCAGCTTTTAAGAAAATTTGGTTTTGCAGGGAAAATCCTGACCCATTGAAGCCAACAGAAGTTCACTGTTGACTTCAATGGGATTAGCATTTCCCTCTATTTGTATACATGCATTGTCTCTATTTATTGATGAGTATTCCAATTATATGTGTGCTGTACACAAGGATAACACACAGAATAAGTCTAATTAAAAGAAATGTCTTTGTGTTTGCTGACTGATACTATAAATGCAGATAACTAGATAAGCACTGTGCAGAACCCTCTGCAATACTGTAATGATAAAACGGTGAGATATTTGTGCAGTGCAAGGTGCCACCTGGCATTTACTTTTAAACTGACCAACGCAAGCAGGTTTTATCAGAGGAAGGAAAAAACACCGTCTGTGAAACAAATTTTGTGAAGGATCTGAACAGCAGTAATAAAATTCTTCAAATAACCACTGCTTTCAGAATGATGACACTTTTTTTGGGAAGGGGTGCAGTGCTATTAAACCCATACGCAAATGGGGAAACCCATTACCTTCTTTCGGAGGCTGCTGGATTGGCAGCCCTATCGCGTAGGCACACTGCTGTGGATTGTAGCTGTTGTATGAAACTCCACAAAATGCTTTTGATCCATTTTATCTTGCAACTTAGCAAAGAAATGTTGCAATAAGAAACACCAACAAAGATCTGAAAAACTTAAGCTCTGGATTACCATATTGTGTTCTCCTGCCATTCAATGTGTCAGACAAAGGCAGTGGTGTTCAAAGTAGCAAAAGAAAAAGAAAAAAGAAACTGGTCACAGAAAGTGCAGAGCACAGAGTAAATAATATTCCTCCACATCCCTACCCTTTCATAGATTTGTTGTTAAAAGAGTTGCAGCAATTAGGCTTTTGTTAATTACCAGCTGTTGAAACAGATGTGTTGACTGTCCTTATTAGCCAACAGCTGGGACAGGAGAACAATTGATGCTCTCTAAAACCAACAGCCAGCTGCTTTGCAGTAATTATCTCCTATCGATAATACAGGTGATAAAGGCAGCAAAAAGGCTATGAGCTTCAATAACCAAGGTACTGTTACTGAATATCACTGGAATTCATGGTTAATTTTAGAAAATTAGTAGGACAGTAAGTTGCTACGTCTGCTTCCTCTCTGCATTGTGCCAAGGTCAAGCAATAGGCAAATAACAGGGGAAATACAACCAGAAAAAAACCCAAACCCACAACACTACTTTTTTTTTTTATATACTCTTATTATATTTCAAATGTCTTGCTGATCTTTAAGGAATGATTTTTCTTTAAGGTGACTATGACTAGATGTCATTTATCATTAACTCAGTTTCCCCATATGACTTTCTTTGCATTCAATTTTGCCATAAATGACTTTTTGGAATGTGCAGATGGTTATTCCTACCTGTTGGGAAATTTTATTATACAATATGCAATAAGATATGATAAACAAACGACTGGAGAGCAGGGCCATCCCTCTAGAGAGTTAGGTTCTAGTCTCAGGCACGCCATCAATTCTTAAGGAAATTCACTTCAATTCTTGGAATTCAGTTTCCCTAGTGCTAAAATGAAAGAGTTACGTTTATCTTGATCGATCACTTTGTGATTGATGACTTTAACATACTATTTAAGTGCAAAGTAATGCTTGCATAATACATTACTGTAACAGGAAAAAACCTGCATGCTTTTTTAGTATTGATATATGTCAAAGGTTATAAAATGAATAGTTCTTTTAGAAGCACTGGGCCAGACTTCCATGAATGAAAGCCACACGAGTAACTGCTAATATCTAAATGGAATGTATCAACATAGGCAATCGGATGGTTGGTATTTACTTCTGCTCCTGCTTTGATATATATTTTCTCATCTCCATATCCTATTAAAGTGCATTAAAAGAAAAGCAAAGGAGAGATTTTAAACCATTTCTATTAGCTGCTCAGTTCATCTCAAGCCAACAAAAGACGTCTACAAGAATCTACAACCATGTCTATTCACTAATTAGTCTGCACTTAAAGACACTGCCTTACTGAAAACAAGGATTAAGGCTGGTTGAATACTCTCCCTTTCATAGACCTCCCTTACGTCTCTGTTGGGTCATCATAAGCAGCTTGTTCTCTGAGCTTTAAGTAGGGAAGCTTGACAATCAGTTCTGGGCTCATCAGTAGGCGCTGGGGCAATTAACAGGACCTACCAACATTTTAAGGGACATGTAAAGAAATAAACTAGCCAAAAATTTTTAACAACAGGGATGGGTAAAAACGTCTCACACCCTCATGGCAGCTACGTTTTAAGAAAGACACGCTGCAGCATACCTTAATGCTTATTCTGAAATAAAGCAAAACAATGCACTTCCCTGTTCCTACTTCAGATTCAAAAGAAAAAAACCACATCATTATAGCAAGAAAATTGAAATGGATCCTTGTACATACATCCTCACATCTATTAAGAGGAATCCACAGCACGCTACGAAAGAAACAGAGAACTTGAGCCTAGCTGTCAGTTTTCTGCTTTTGCTAGAATGCTAAAAAAGATGGGAAAAGGGAGGGAGAAGGAATGGTTTTAAACAACGGCTTTTCACTTACTTTTCATTCTTTCCTTATTCCTCTGACTGCTTCTCTCTACCCTTGCAGTGTTTTCAGGCTGTTACACAGGGTTTTCCCCTGGAAGGCAAAACCTGGCTTTTTGCCTTTTGTTTGTCATCCATGAATGAGTTGGGGGCAGTGTGTGTTGGGGGGAGGGGGAGTTAGGGAGAGGGGGAAAATGGTTTAGTTTTGGTCTCACTCTGCTTTGGTCTACCAACGGAAAGTTACCATTTAGACTGTGCCAACAAGGAACTAATTTGAGCAATGGACAGTAACAGGGCTCATCTGCCTCAGAAAGAGATCTGAAGGAAGCTTTGTATCCAATGTGGAAAAATACTAACTAAATTCAGGAAAGAAATCAGGAAATTCTTCAGAGCTGGTGTTCTGCATGGGTTTCCATGGCAAACTACCACAAAGCAACCAGGAACTTGAAGCCTTGAAGAGGAAAGGACAACGAACGTTGCTTCACCTCAGCCAAGACATACTCTAGGGAACTTTCAAGCTCCACGTTTGCACCAAGGGCCTGTGCTGCCTAAATCCTGCAGGTGGGAGATGACCAATTCAGGTCTGGGAATTGGTCGCAACTGGAAGTGTATCTCTGCAGAATTAACCACCAGCCCCTGCTCGAAGTGCAGAAAAGCAGCCGAGGGAGTGTGCCGTGTGGCCACTGGCATGCTGTCAGGGAGCTGAACGCACCTGGACTTTGGTCTCGTGTCTTGCAACAGTCACAGTCCGGTAACAACACACAGCTTCACCTGACTCGCCGGCTCATCACAGCCACACTTCCCAGCTGAAAGATGGACTTCAGAAGATCTGAATTAACACATGAATCGGACACATTCTGTCTGCTGAGACCCTCGTGACCCTCCGCTGCACACAGGGCCACAGCAAACCTGTCCCAGTGAATTTAATCCAGTGTATTTCAATGTCTTGGCATCTACCTTGCTAACAAAGCCTACCGCACATACCCTGCAACCAACACACTGTACGTTTCCCTTTGTATTTTGTTTTCAAGTAAAATGTCTGGAGACAGCACAGGCCAGTTCCCTGAGAACATAAAGTTGAAGACTGCTGCCCGAAACAAAACTTTTCTGGTATCTTATAAAATCGTTGTAAATGTGACAATCAAGCACTCAAAAAAATTCACCTGGCAACAGCTGCATTGAAACAAAGTTGCTGCAGCAACAAGTAACGTCACGGTGTTAATAATTGACATGGAAAGAATGAAAAGGTGAGCAAGGGATAAAGAGGACAAAAGAAAGATTTCAGTATAAACTTCTGCTGGTAACTAATCAATCAAAACGGAGACTGAAAGAGTCAGCATGAACGTTATATTGAAAACCGAAGTGAGTTTGATATCTTGGACTGCTCTTGTGACACTATTTTCTGCACCTGATTTGCAAAATTTGACAAACAAATCCCTCGCTGATTTGAATCTACTTTCATTCAATTCCCCCAAGAAACTACAGCAAACGCAGGAGCAGTGGTGGCTTCTCGTGTTTGCTGCACGCAGGAAAAGTGCCATGCGATTCCTGGTTCTGCAGGTTAAGGCAGGAATTAGCCGCGCTGTGGTAATGAATGAGTTTCTCAATTTACATAATCTAACAAAAGACCACTCCCCTTGGAGGGAGGAACTACATCCTAGAGACACTGTTTAGAAGAAGCTGTTTCGGATTATTGAAGTATCAACAGCCTCAGGTGAAATGGACTGCTATCTTAACATCCACCGCTACTACTGCTAGAGGTCAAAGCAGCAGGAAAAACTTTCAAGAATACAAGTTAAATATTAAGAAATCAAGACTTGTTTCCTCAAATCGCATTTTTTTCTGTATTCCATAATATGGCTGACTTGGTTTTTATACTAAAAACTATAAATCGTCACTGTTTAATTTATACCAATATTGCTTTGCCCTTTCCCCAGAATCGTGGCAGCTGGTAAAATTAACTGTTTTCTACAAAAGTCAGTCCCTAAATTAATTCGTTCAAGTACCAGAGTTAATAAAATGAGTAACTCTTATATGAAAATCAAATACTCCAAAAGAGCGTACTCAGAAAATCAAGGAATTTGCAAGTTCAGCCCCAAAAGCTACTGTTTTTCAGTGAAAAGTAGCCAGTCTCAGTTCATGATTTGTGAAGACACACTGAAGTCCCCCCATTTCTCCAAGATGGAAATCCAGCTATCCTGCATGTCTTGAGGGGAAAAAAAGTACTAATTCCTACTGGCTCTTAGGGATATATTAACAGCAGCTGAACGGAGATGCCATCCATAGGCCACGGTTTTTAAAAATATCAAAATCTTTCAGCGAAGAGTTAGTGGTAGCTTAGGAAATGTAAATAATTAAAGATGAACTGTAACTGTCAAAATTATGTCATAAGAATATTTACAGTTCACTGGACTTAATGACACAGGGCTCAACACTGCTCCCACTGAAGTCGATAAAAGTTGTCCCAGCCAGTTCAGTAGGGGCAAGGGGTTTCTTTCTGGTCTAGTCACTAACAAGTTGTCACTGTTGGCAAGAATTAACGAACTTCTTATTTCCTAGAAAGATTAATTAATTTTTCAGGCTTCAAGAAAATGATACTTCTACAGTCAAAGAAGCATTATTTAATACTCAGCCTGTCTGCTGAGGCTTCACAGTGTGACACAAATTTATAATACAACCTACTATAAAACTTAGATTTCTTTTTAATTTACTGCACTGTGGTATTCAGAAAATTTCTGAGAACTTTATCCAGCATCTAGGTGATATATAACCTTCCACAAAAAGTCTTACTTTTTACATCAACCACACTGCAGTGGAATTGCCAGTTTCTCTGAAAATAAGCCCTTTTTATAAAAAACAAAATTTCTCTCTCTCCCAGATAAGCCGCTAGCTCAGAGTCCATAATCAGCAACGGTTTTTCAACTCTAGGTAACCAGTCCTTTCACTCTCCGAGTTACCAGCTAACCCTTTTGCTTGTCCTACTCCCTTCACAAATCTTTAGTTTACAGATATATTATTTTAATGGAATTTTTGGTAACCCTCCTTATATTATAAATACAAGCAGGAGTATTCCTAGTAGCTATCATTATCATCATCATTGTAATTTAGCATTTAGGTTGAAATTTTTGCTGCTACAAGCACTGAAAGTAACTGCTGGCATCTACAATAAACTTCACAGCTCAGTAAAAAACCCCACAGTAACTAAGTAAGTAAGTATTGATTGACAAATTCAAAGTATACTCAATAATAAAAGTATCTTGCCATTTCATTATTACTGCACTGATCAAAATTATTATTTAAAAAAAAATACAAGTTTCCAAAAGTTTGCAAAAAAATACATTAACCATTCATAAGCTTTCCTAAAGTGTAACTGTAACATACACATTTTAGTTATTATTCCACAGGAAGAAAACAAGTAATTTTACTAAGGAACAAAGATTAAATCAAGAATATTGACTAGAAAGATCTCCTATGCCAATACGTATTTTAGGAATTTAATTTTATGAAGAACATTTTGTTAAGAAGGTAAGTAATGGCTTTACACTTAATACTTTTACATACAAGAAAGGGAAGGACAATGCTAGGGAACCTGTCTCAAGGTTAGCCTAATCTCCTAAACACGTATTTTATAAAAGTAGATATCATTAGCAACTGATTAAGCAAAAAACCAAACATACCCCTGGATTTCCAGGGAACACATCTTTACCCTGTTTCATTATAAACAATGAAGGACAAAAGTCAGACAACCTCTCACCGTTCAATGTGTTATCAAGCTTTTGACAGAAGCCCATTAAACACGGCTTGGGAAGTTCTCGGCTCATTTGAAGTGGAAGGAGCTGCTTTTTACCAGCTGGAGTCGCCTCGGTATCATTGCTATACGTAAACCACGTTTTGACTGAAATGATTCCAGGGACAGGACTACTAGCTCTCATCAGTGACTAACAAAACAAATGAAGACCTGGTCCAGATTCAGCGGCTCTGTTCAGAAAGGCAACTTTAAAACACCTGAGACTTGTTTTATTTATTTTGAAGTACTGTAAGTACAGGAGAAACACAGGATTACGTACAGCTACATGATAACACTGTATATATATGGGTGTATAGGGCCACACACACCTAAATCCATGAGTGTACCTTTCCACACAGATCTATGTGTATAATTATACACAAATACTACACACAGAGAGACGATGCCATTTATCTCCTCCACCTTCAGCCACCTAAAGTTTAAGTGAACCAGGCACTTTGGAGGAACATTTCACCTATCTTCCCGATTTCCCTTTAGGGAAAAAGAGCTGCCCCGTGGTGAGAGGTCCCCTGCTTTGTATTGACTATAAATGGAGCCCTGCCAAGTGGCAGCTAAAGCGGGGTGAGCGAACCCCTTCCTTGGCAGGACATTAATAAGGTCACGAAGTCGAGTACAGGGCTATTAGGAAACACCAATGGTAAGGTTACCAGTACACATGCATCATGATGCAACTTTTAACTGCACGATCACTTCCCCCCCCCCCCCCCCCCCCCCCAGGCTACTTCCTACCTGTTGCACGGGGTGGACCTATACCTGGGCATGAACTATCCCTGCCCAGCGAAAGAGCCTGTTACCTGTTTATTCCTGTTTCTTTTGTTGCAGCCGTTGGAACCGGACTGCAGCAAGAGAGCAAAATTGCTTCATATTGAATGGAGCCGAATGCTGCTCAGAAGTTGCGGGATCTTTCCGTCCTTTGGACAAGGCACCTTAGTATGAATTAACTGAAAGTTTTCAGAGGCATTCATAGGATGCTACCCATTTTCTGACTGTGCAAGACAAATCCCTTGTGTCTAAGCTGCAGAAGTACCATGCACTCACAGCTGCAACCGAAGTCAATGGCAGGCGGAACATAAATGCTACATAATGCCTCCACATCAGACCTCAGACGAAATTACCCAAGACTTCAGCTGCACTGAAAACAACTAAGAGGAAATTTAAAATGTAAGTGGTTATCCACACAGTTATCATGAGTGAGAAAGTTTATTTCCAGCATTTTCCGCCTGTCATCCATGACAGAAAAGCAGCAGATTTTGATCCGTGAAACAGCACATCAGTGAAAGAAGGGACTGTATGAACAGGACGGCCGACACCACACAAGTAGGAGGCTAATCTTCTCAGTTGGAAACTAGCTGGAGCAGCCAGGATATTAAATCAGCAACACAAGGGGAGGTTATTTGGAAGGCAAATGAGGTACATGCTCAAATTCAGCACCTAATGAGCAAGTTGAACCAATGTGGCAAAGAATATAATGAAAAGAATCTCTTAAATTGTTTCTGTATTGATCCTAGGAATCTGGGTGAGCAACAAGAGGAAACTCTAATTGATGGGAATAAATTTTATATAACCATCATTCCTAAAACCTGCTGGACAACTGGCATGTTAAAATCTCTGATTAGCAGGAAGGATAAGAGAGGCAGTAAGGGAACAGGATACCTTAACAAAAACAAACCATGCCATTATTTCTTTTAGAGTGATCAGTAACACAGGACCACAGCTCCTGAACATGTAGAGGTCAACACGTTAACTAACTTAAGAAAGACTTGCTGGCCAGCAAATTAACTAGGGCACAGGACAAGTTTTGCTTCAGCACGTATCTATAATCTTTGGAAAGGAAAATAATGATGCTATAGGGGACTTCAGTTTAGGACACATATTCTGGGACATGTGTGGACAATTATACACTAGTACCATATACTTTCAAAACCCGTATATTATTTATGAGCACGAGGTAAAAAATCTCATCATAACACAACAGATGTTAATCACTGTACTGGAGATTAGTAACTACTTACAGATAAGTGATAATAAACCGACCGTGTTCCATGCAGGAAAAAAACCCCAGCATATATATATGCACAGAAACACTTGAACAGTTATACAAAGTACTTCAAAACTGGGTGAAAAAAGGATATAATAGAAAACAGGGGAGTCCTTTAAGGGTGGCTGTACAAAAAAATCTGACCTCACAACCAAGTGAAAGTAGAACTCCTTTTTCATATAGAAACTAAACCAAGCAAATGTATAATAAAAAGTCACAGAACTACAGAGGAAAAAGGTACAAATACATCCTAAAAGGCAGAAGTTCTGAAGTGATGCCAATTGGTAAGAGTAGCTAAAGTTATCAAGGAAAAACACATCATTGCCAGGACTACAGATAATAAAGATTTCTCATTAGGAGGGGAACAGTGCATGTGTAAGCCCATTCCAAGCCTGGAATACCTACACCATAAACTGTAATGCAAAAAAACCCCCAGGAGTGTTCAATATAAAAATGCATCTGTCTTTAGAAAAACTGAATGATATAGTTACAGCTTATATAGAAATAACAAGCACTTTTCAGTTTATTAGAAATCGAAAGGATAAGTTTTACATTTAAGGATTCAGTCAATTTTCACTTTAGGTGTTGCAGGGTTGTTAGACAAGATCCCTGTTAATCAATCTTAAAATACTAATACATTCCCAAAGAGCACTAATACTGTGTCAATATTAAAAAAACAACACTGGTAGGATTACAACTGGGCCAAATAAGTGAAAACACTGGGTTCAATTAATACAAATTTTAATGAAAGAATGTAATTACTCTCAGTCAACATGTTTTCATGTAAAATAGGTCTTGCCAAACAAATCGGATTTCCTTCTTTGGTGAGATTAGAAGCGATGCTGTACAGAGATTTGCTAGGCTTTGACTTTTCAGACATAACGGACTGATTCAAAAAACCAAAACTACTACGCATCATCAAGAAAATTCTTAAGTGGGTTCAGAATGGGCTGACAGTTAAAAAACCACCAAACCCCCATGTTCCAAGAGGCAATTGTCACTGAGTAATACTAGAATACTAGTGAGTTTGCACAGGTATCAGTACTAAGCATACTCTTACTCAACGTATCCTTCAATTACTCAGAACCAGTAGACACAGCTAGTAATGTTCATGAATAACAAAGTATGTAGCTAATGATAATGAAACAATGCTCTGGGCCACTTGGTAACTAGACGTATTCAAAACACGTGTATTTTAATAAAACCAAATGCAAAACTCTTAGTCTAAGAACAGTGAACATAGGGTACACTTACAGACAGAGTAACCGTACTCTGACAAGCACCGACTCTAAAAAACATCTGGGACTTCAATACAAGGTGACAGTATAATGCTGTGGAAAAACTGGGAAAATGCAATCTTCTGGTATATACATAGTAAACAGCCAGTATCTCCACGAAGCAAATAAGGCGATTGTACTTTATGTATGACATGGAGAAACAAAGATACAAAAATACATACACATCCGTGTACACATTCTAAACCAAAAGGATGTTAAAATCCCAGAGAAGATGTGGAAGAGAGCCATACCGGCAATGCATGCACTAGAGAAAAAGGCATGCAGTGAAAGAGCTTATTCTGTTCAGATTATAAAAAACCCGGAGGATATGTCTACTCACTAAAGATCTACAGAGATACATGTGCTAATCCTGAACAAGGTAAATCAAATACCAGGAATGGAATAGTTTTGTGTTGCTACTGATTCTCGCTGTCCCTCGATAAATGGACAGAAAATACAGGATATGAAAGAATTTTTAATCTAGGTAAGGGTAACTTGAATCACTGGAACTAACTATCAAAGGCAAATGGTGGTCTCCCCACCTCTTGGAATTTTTACATCAGATCTAGGCACCTTTCTGGAAAGCAGGTTTAAACAAACAAATTTCTGGGCTTAATGCGGGGACAACTGGCGAAATCAATGATCTGTGATATTCAGATGACCAATTAAATTACATAAAGATATCTTCTGGGCTTGGCCTTAAATGCTAGGAATTTACGAATTATAAACATTCTAAAAGGTAAAGTCCTGTACATCTTGAATCGGCATGCAAAATTTGTAGGCACTTATTTCTTCATGCCTTGGTTTCCCCATGAAGTGTGAAGCAAACACTCCTGCAAGAATATATTAAATCATTGCTTATTAAACCTTTGGTTCTTATAACATTGAATGCTACAGAAAATCCCCGTGATGGTTACTGAAAATTCTGTTTTCAGGGAAAGGTTTGAACAGTATCCAGTAAACAAGGGATTGGCACACATAATGAACAAAGAAGATAAAAAAAATATATTGATTGGCTGTTCTCTGGATACTGTGTGGAGCAGGAATGCTGTGAAATAAAGCACACATGATCCTGTAATGAAAAATGTTAACATACTGTTTCAGGGGAAAGGGGAGTAAATGAAGATGCTTGCTTCAGAAATGCCAGAACTGAGGTTAACTCTTGATTAACTAGCTCCTTCAGTGTAGCTTTTTTTTGCATGTATAGCAAATAACACTACAATTGTGCACATACACAATACTCATAATTACAGTCTAAATAACTAGCCTGCCTGAAAGGACAGATGTGTTGATGAATAACTTTCCTGTAAGCAAGACCGTTTGCCTGCCCTGTCACGGACTCCTTAAATCCCCTACAATTTGTCAACTTTGAATGAAATACTTCTCCAGGGGCTACCAATGAGCTTTTCACATCTTACTCATTTCATCCATTTTCCGTTTGATTAGTGGGGACCGGAAGTAATCTTTCTGCTTCACAGAACAACTAAAGCCAACACACAGAGAAATGTCAGTATCTTAGGTACAGCTCTTAGCACGGGACAAAGGTCTTTGGAGATGTTCAGGCTCTTGTTGGCCCACTGAAGTGGCTGAGACAGATGAAGAAGAAACAAAAATCTAGGCTGCCAAAAGGAAGGATAAGTTAGGAAAACGACGAGGGAAGATAAAAGAAAATATTTTTGAGAATGCAGAGCAGAAGACAGTTGTGTGACGTTGAAGGTACGGTGTAAGACGTGAGAAAAGAGAAGCAGTAACTTGTAAGAAAACATGCAAGAGAAGAATGCAAAGTTTAATGTTCCCCAAAGATGGAAGGGGCAGAACATAATATGAGAATAAAAATAACTATTTTTTCACATTCAATTTTCTTTAATGTGACAAAATTTCTGTGATTTTTTTAATATTTAGTTTGTTTAACCTGTTTTGAAGTACTTCTGTAAACAACATGTATCTAAAAGGGCTTCAATATTGAAATATTGAACAGATCATTCTTCCGAAGAGAAAAAGTGAAATTATTCGAAGTATCTGAGAAAAAGAGTCACTTCTCTTTGACTGTGTTAAAAATTCAAAGTCTGAGATGCCACTGAATGAATCTTTGACCACAAAAATGAAGGAGTTTAAAACTGAGAGGTGTTTTGGTGCCAGTAGCTTTTCAACATCAACTTAATTCAAGTACCATCTCTTTTAATCTTCATCACTCCTCCAAAACTTCCAGAGATCAGTTGGTATTCATGCTATTAAAAACTAATGAAAAGCACAGACTTTAATTTGATAAGTTAAAACCCCTTCAAGGCTTAATGTCATCACTTTAAATGTAGCATAAAAAAGGCAACAGAGAAATGATTGAAGCTCTTCACCATGGCTGTACTACTCTTGATAACTTTAAATTTTATAGTTCTGCTACTAGATGCAGTGTTTTGATATGTAAAGCAAAAAATAGAAAAGTTTATATTGACATTAAAATATTTGTAATTCCTTGGGCAAGACTATCTCTAAAAAACAGTATAAAAATCAAGTAAGTTCTTCTGTACCAGCAATACTAATAAAGCTCTGTCTGATACTGATCTTCACCCACTCTCTCAGATTTTCCTCCTACCACCTTTCCTTGTAATAACAACCTCAAATTCCTTCCAAAGTCTTCATAAAATTAATAGATTCTATCTGTATCCTTCATAGCTTTCTACTATACCTCCAGCTCACACTACTCAGCTTTTTTGGTCCATCATTTGGACAGCAGTAACATCCTGTTGCACAGAGCTCTCCTGCTAAACAGTAACGGATACTGAAAAAGTTATCCTGAACTTTTCCTTGAGTGGGACATTAGGAGTTTCGAAAATTGGCAGCTGAGTAGAAGAGAGAAACTCTGTTAGGAATCCAACCATTATTCTTCTGTCTGATTTCACTGAAAGCAGTTAAAAATCCAATAATGAAAACAAAGACTGCATAATCATATAACCCTTACTTTCTTGGGGAAATGAGGCTAAAAAATCTGCTTGCTTGATACTTCATACAAAATCCTTTCTCTTTTTACCCCCCATATTAAAATCAAAGAACATTCTCATGCAGTGTTCTCTTGAGAAATCATTTCCATCCAGAAGAGACTGTCATCTAAAGACCACAGGGAGCTTCCAGTCACATCGGTACACAGGAGAACAGAACAGAACAATGAAAGGTCATCAAGAAGATGAAGATGAGCCTCATATTTACAAACCAGGACACTTCTAAACAGTTGTTTTCCATGGACTGTATGTACAATTGCTGCAAACACAGGCATAAACGCGGACCATGCATGAACCTCTCCAACTCTTTGTTTTTGTTGAGTCTCTGATTGAAAAGTGAAAAAGGCAGTTGGATTTTGGAGTTTTTGCAGTGAGTAGAAACCACATAGCTTCTATAAATTAAGTATATATACCAATAAAGACTTTGCAGGTGACAATCTCCCTGAGAGAATCGGAGGTAGTAGCTGATGTGTCCTGTGGTTAAAAATGCAACTTTCGTGAATCAAGTACTTAACCAAGAAACCAAATCCACTGCATGATGTTTACAAATAAGAGACTGACATATTTTAGAAACAATCCAAAGAAACTGGCTTCCCTTTGATTGCACCTTGAATGAGACCAGGTGAGACAACACAATGCGGTCCAGGCAGAACCAGATGTGCTACTGCTTGACACTTGTACACTCTTCTGGGAACATGATATGCTCTGGAAACACAGTCAGAGGTGGTGCAAAGGCTGATGAAAATGCATCCTACCTTTAAGATGTTTCCTTACCCCTGGATCAGAAAGGTGTAAAGTGCCTAAAGGCACGATGGTACAAGTAACCTTGCCAGCACACAGGCCTTGACCCAAGGCGGGGAATCCATGGTATTTCAAGATATGCAAGATCTGTGGTACCAAATGCACTGTTGAGCAGACCAAAGAAAACAAAAACCTGCAGAGACTGTAACTTCTGTACTAGTCCCTTTCTGGCAGTAGTTTGTTAAGATGGATGAGTTCCTTCAACATTGATGTGGTTCCAGTACAGGAACACTGGGAAGTCTGGTAAATTTAGGAGGAATCCCCAAAATCTGCTTTGCAGACGCACTACAAATGGCCACACAAGTTCTTCTTGAAAGTCTGTGTGACAGTATTCCCAGGTGCGATGCTATCATGTGTCGGATTCAGTACCACCCTAACACTGCTACACAGCCTGGATCAGAGACAGCTCAGACCATGCAACCGCGTGGACAACCTGTACCCATTTGTGTACATGTCCCTAACAGGACAACTGGTCCACAGGTCACTTAATCATGCCTTTTCTTAAGATAATTTTGCCTTACATCTGTAATGAATGTGTAAAGACTCAGTGGAATTTCATAGATATTTCAATGCTAAAAATTCCCAAGTGAACAACTAGAGTGACTTCTAGATGGTCACAAGCACAAACTGAATAAATCTATTTCATAGAGGCAGTTCCATTTTTAAGGTCACTCAAGTTTTAACTGCCAGGAAACTGCTGTCTTTAATGTTGCTCTTATTTAACCATCAGCGTTTATGGGGAGCAAGGAGTAATTTTACCAGAAGTCAAAAAGTAAACAGACAATCAGATTTTTAGGTACTTGGAGGGATTAAAAAAACTGTTAGATACCTAAAAACCATTATAAGTTTTGAGAGGTAGGCATCCAAACCACTTACACATATTTTGAATGTTAGCTCCCTATTTACCTATTTCTTATCAAGATCTCAGTGTTGCCTTCAGAAAAAGTTATATTCACAAAGCTTTTTCTTCCCCTTACATATATTGACATTATTCAGCTTGCTTTTAAAACACATCTGGTAATTTAATAAATGTCCCTATTATTTATTTATTTATAAACTTCATAAACTTCTCTCTCTTTTAGACATACCGTTTAATTACCATTACAGCCCCCTGAAATACATTCTGTGAATTCTTCAGATCTCGTGCCCTAATTTCTTAGCTGAAAGAAATTAGGCTTGTGTCCTTTGCTGACATGAGAGTGCTACTACGTGGATTTCAGTGTTCAGCTACCATATGGATCTAATACTGTGCAGACACTCAGCTGAGGGTCCAGCTCACAAGCTCTTCTCTGTGTTCAAAACTGACTCAAAGGAATATCCTCCAGATTTTCTATTTGAATCACTGAAAAAGGGGGACGTTAGCCCCCCCCCCCCCCCCATTTTCTGAGCACCTTTCCCTGCAGTCAGTTGGAGCACACGGTGTGTTGTGTGGTGCTTTGCCAGAGCACCCACCCGTTCCGCTTTTCCTACCCCTTGGGAAAGCCATGGAAAGGTGGCTGCTCTGCTCTGCTGTGTATCACAAAGCAAGACCGGTCTGGTACAGTTTCTCAGTTTATTAGAGATGCCCAATCCAGAGGGGATTGGCACATTCACAGTTTGCTCTGTCGAGTCATCGTATTAGATCAAAAGTCTTAAAGTAATTGTGCTCCAGTTAGGCTACACATCTTGGTTAAAGGGTTTCATGTTGTTCACCCCCATAGACGGACCTTGAACCTGCCTAGTAAGCTCACAATTCTGAAAAGAAATCAGGCTAAGGGAGAAATCACCTGTGCTCCTGTATCAGTGCTATATTTTCTTTTGCTTTTTTTTCCCCCTACTTCCAGAAAATAAACCCTGACCTATACAGAGTATTCCGTAAAGAAAAACAAAGATAATTATGAAGCAGACATATTTTTGTAAACAGGAATGCCAGGCATGTCATCTAGAATAGAAGGTGGAAGAGACGTTACATCAATTAAAAAATACTAAAGAAAGCAGCTGAAGTTTTCTTAAAAAGCCAAAAAAGTTTGTAAGATGTGAACAGATTTTAAAGGTAATAATAAATAAATAAATTTGAAGCAGTAGTAAAAAATGTCTTTCATCAGATGAATATCTTGAATATGGACTCACAAATTATTTTAAAATTTCTAAGCAAGCATGGAAAACATGATAGCTCAGCTTGTCTTTTTTCTTTTTTTTTTAAATATTCAATCTTCATTACCCATTTTTCAAGAGATGTCTGTTTTATACTCTAACTTAACTCTATAACCCACTGCACAACAAGGTATATACATGATAAAATGCAAGCTAACACATTACAGAAAGTTAATACACATCAAATACTAGGATTTTATGAAGCAAAACTCAACTCAGAAAAAAAGCTGTAAGGTGAGTTTCTTTTTGTCCAGGGAGGGTGGCAAATGGAGGGCTGTGCCTGGTTTTTTATTTTTTTTTATTAACTGAAGTATTGGTACATGTCTTTCCAAATATTGGAATGAGATATCACTTTGTAAGACAAAATACCAATTTTTGTTATTTTTATTTACCGCCAAAAAAACCCTGCAAACCAACACTGTCGGTTTCATTTTTGCTAGAAAATAAATTAGCAAAGAAAAAAAATTAGCTTAATGGATTAGGAAAAAAAAAAGGCACTATCTGCTAGGCTATAAAAATTTAGAAAAGTTCACAATGTTTTCAGCTAGGCACAAAAATGCTGTTAATTATTAGCTGTATAACAAGAGATTTATCTCTGTCTTTTTTTCCTTTTGTGTGTGTGTGTTGCAAAGGCAACACAGCCATACTGCAGGTCTGTCCGTGCCATTCTTAGGCCACTTTCAGGCCGATTGAGAAAAGCTGGAAAGTAAACACAGGTGTTTTAAAACTGGAGCCGCTGTCACGGACAACCACAAACACCCTTAACTCTGATGTGGCAACGCCTCTTTCCCGCCCTCTCTTTTTTTAAAGCATTGCCCCAAAAGAACATGTCAAATGTTTCACCTTTCACCACCTCAAAATAACTTGGAGCTTATAGCATTGTTTGGCAGATCTCAAGTAGAGAGATCATTTTTTCATTCCTTTTCAGATGCAGCCAACTCCAAATCAGTCACATAAAATAAAGAGCCATTCTGTTTCTAACTATTTTATTTTCAGTGTCCGCTGCTTTACCTGCAAGCACCATGTCTCAAGTTGAACATTTCCTTCCTCAAATGTAATTCAGACTCCTTGTTTTCACGATTCAGGTTCAACTAAAGAGACAGCGAGGGATTTTGCAATAACTAAACAAGAGATTTAATCCAGTGGATAAGAGGATAAATAAAAAAACATAACATTAAAAAAAAAAAGAAGCCACAAATCCCCCAAACCAAAAGAACAAACCTTGGGGTTTTTTGGTTGTTGTGCAAGAATACGTACAAAACTGAAAAAGTACTTGCTTGTAAATTCGCTGTTCCAGGAAACAGTGTATCCTGTTTAACAGCCATGAAGTATTGACCAGCTAGAGAGAAAGTATGGAAAGCAAAACCAGAACAAATCCCCAGAAATTATGTAGTCGCTCTTCATTTATGCAGCTGATGTGCAGAGGTGGTGGTGGAAGTAATGCATTAACAAAAATGAAACAGCTACTGACATTTAAAATTTTGTTCTGAAAAACTGGTAAACCGAAGAGAGATGGTTACACTTGGACTGCAACTAACTGCCCCAGCAACACTCCTCACCCCAAAATGCAGAACTTGTTCATAATCTCAACGTCAAAATATAGATCCAGCAAAAAATCCTGAAATTTAACATTCAAAGCGGAGTGACCCTCGCATCTATACCAACAGTGAAGGTATTGCAAACATACAACATTGCTGAAAAGATAACATATGTCAAAACCAGGTCTTACTTAAAGGATGATTTTTCCTGTCAGTCTCAGCCTTCAGATTCCAGAACAATTTTCTTTTTGACGTAGATGCTTATACACCCCAGTTTCAAAAACCAGACACCAGACTTACCGTGTGTCCTGTGCTCCAACTTAAACAAACACACGACTTCATAAGATAGACAGCGCTCGTGCATACATTTATTTATGTTAGGACACAAGCAGGATTTTTCTTTTTTCCACATTTTGTCCAGTGTGGTAAAAAGACACTATTATTTATCAAAGGTTCTGTCTGAATAGCCCTGAGCCTTCTCATCCCCTATTAACTTCGGCAGGCATTCAAAATAGCTCACAATCTCACAAAACAGGCCTCGAGATGGCTTGCAAAACTGAACTTTACATTAAAAATCAGCCGTTATTATTTCCTTCAGGCCATATTACCTTGTTTTTGACAAAATGATGAGCTATTTTGTATACTGTTATATCAAAAGTCTGACCAATAGTACATTTAAAGCTTTTTAACATAGCCAAAAGAATACAGCTGTAACAAATGTAAAATATCAACTGCTGTCAGCAGCGAGCATCACTCACGGTGCTGTGCACTACCTAATAAACACTTAAAAGAAATCACACACACAAGCACACTTATTAACCTACACACGTTAAGATTGCAACAAAAGCCACAAAGAGCAAGTGTATTCACTGTTTTGCCTCATTTGTTGCTATTTCTGGCCTTTGCATTACGCACACGTGACTTGAAAATCATATATCGTTGAGACTATTGCACATAATGAAGAAATTAGGTGGAACAATATTGTGTATAAATTAGCCTGTTTATTGGTGTGCATTATAACATATTTGCTGTTAAAATATGAGGGGTTTATGCTCAGCTATAATACAAAGCAATAGAGTTTAATCTGATTAATTTAAAAGTGGACTCAGACTAATGGAGAAAACCATTAAACATTCTGATAGCAACAATTCAGAGAGTGCTAAAAAAAAAAAAAGAGAGAGAGAGAGAAAAGCTTGTTGAAATAACCCTTATTAAGTGCAAAAATTTTACCCCCTACAAAGATGCAGCAATAATGGTGTTATTGACTTGCAGATCTGTGGAGTCTCAGAAAGTGTGTTTTAAGCTAACAAACTGAGTTAGGGGAACTTTATCAAACCACTAACTGCCATTAAACAGCAGTGATAGTTTTATCCCTCAGCACTACAGTGACCTCCTGCCAGAAGCTAATTTCTCATTCCTCCAGCCTTTTGTATTCAGAGTTATTACTTGGTGACACAAGGAGCTGATTTTTGAAGCAAGAAGCTTGCACTCACATTTTGAGAGTTAAGGGGCGCTTTCAAATGCACCTAACTTCAAGAGAACTTGCGGACGCTCAGCTTTGGGGATTTATTATTTGACACAGCTTTGGAAAGCAACTTCTTTTTTTTCTACATGTCTTAAAGAACCAGCAGGAGATATACAGTAAACCCATAAAATATACTATTAAGCTTTAACTGTGAAAAACGAGTCTTACTTAATGAACCAAATAGGGAAACTGATTTGATCTTTTAAGAAAAGGGGAAAAACCCCCTTAAGAAACAGACTAAAAACCGATCCCTGAAGTTTTACTCATATGAATAAAGGTACTCACAGGAGTAGCTTCCTGCGTGAGGCTTGCTGGATTAGGCCCCAATTTGGGAAAATGTTGTTTCTGGACTGAGACCTGCTATTCTAAATTTCAGGCTGGAATGAAGTTTTCAAGAGTGGAGCTCTTAAGTCCTAAAGATAGGGGTCAGAAGGGAAACAACACAAGGGTGTGAAATACGCGGTTGCTGCCGCAACATCAACTCTGCTTGGTAATTTTTCTCAAATTACCAAAGAAAGGAAATATGAAGTCTGATGTCACTTTCTTCAAACATAAACACATCTCAGCAAGACTGCGAGTCTTTTTCTCCTAAAGAATAACTGAAAAAACAAAAATGCGAGAAGCAGACATTCCTTTGTGAGGACAAAGTTAATAAAACATTTTATTTGGGAAGTAGACTTGATACAATTGGAGAGTGAAGGTGCACTTCGCTCTGTTCTAATACTTTAAATTTGACAACACTTGTCAAAAGATGTTAAAAATTGTTTTGTGGTCCAACAAGTCACTCAGCAAGAATAATTTTTAAGCAGCTTTTCTTTTTGTTTCAGTTAAAATTAAAATCCATGCTGTGTAATCCTTGGAGTCAATCTGTAATTAAGGGGATTTGGAGAGAGACCACGCACCGCATTAATGATAAAATTTAATATCTGTTTTAATACTCTAACATAGGAAAAAAACCCTAAGCAACACACAAAAAAGCAATCATCTCCCTATTTTGTGTGAATACAGCACATATACACCATTACTATGTCTAGCAGCAATGCTGTATTTGATGTCAGCTTTTTGTTTATAGACCAAATGTTTCAGGATTTAGCATCTATGGAGCTTAAAACTGCATCTGCTTGAAAGTTGGCACCCAGATTTAATAGGCTAGATAAACAGATTTTATTTTATCTAGTTTGGAAAACGGGTGTTTTTGTTGTTACTGTTGTATAGCAACTCCAAACGAAAGGAGCTATCAGCAGCATTTCCAAGTTCACAGTCACTCAACTGCTCTCTCCTCCAACGTCTAAGACAATTACAGCTCAACTGTAAGAAATAGGAGCAGATAACCGATTTAAACCAATTCACTTTATGTGATATTCTCAAGTGCTTGAAAGTCTAACACAATATAAAAAATTATAATGTTTGGTATACTAAGTCTCTCCTCTGGACTATATGCAAGGAAAAAGTTTGAAATCTGTGTCTCCAAAGTGCAGCTACTTGACATCAAGTAGCGTATTCAAACCATTTACCCGTTTGTTTAACTGTGGAGCAAACACAGGTCCATTTTAAACTAGAAAAACGTACTAAACAGTTTCATCCTTTCAGAAGAGGGATTAAAGTACCAGGGCAATGAGGTATTTTATGATTCATTCATTTTTCCCCTCCAAGAACTCAGTAAGAAGCATGGTTAAAGTAGAGATGCCCTTAATGACATTTTAGGTGGAAAAGTTTTGAAGGGATATATTTTCCACTGAGAAAGGCTAATAGATTCTTTTAACGTGGACATCAAAGATTTTTTCCTGTTAAAATGGCTTGAGCTCTTCGGAAAGAACTAGCAAAGCATCGATGTATTCTTACCAGATCTCGTTGTATGACGTAGGATACCTAGTTTATGAAAACAAATTGAATAGAATTTCCTCTAATTTCTGAATATTGTCATAACAGCCTAAATGTGTGTATAACCGCCTAAGGCTTCATCACTTTGGGACCTAGTTCTGTTAAAATTTAAGTGCATGTGGAACTCACAAGCTTCAATATTAAAGCAAGAAAGGGTACATTTCTTCTCAAAATTTAGATCCTGTAACAGTGACTGTTAATGTCAGCAGGATTGCTCTCTAGCAGTCACTGCTACATATGTGCACAGAATCGTGCCTAATCTACAAGATTAGCTTTGTGGTGAAAAGCCTGGGCTGAAGGATGCTTCCAATGTAAAAAATAGTTCAAATGGGATTGATTTTTTATAATAAGTTCTCTCAGTTTTTCAAAATGTGCGACCAAGATACTTGTAAAGAAAGAACTGAAGTTACACCACCACCTTAATAACTCCTCCAGCATAGCAGGTATTCCTTTAATAAACAAAGAAGCATTGAAATACTGTCTTGACTGTGATCCACAAGGAAATGGCAAATATATGAAACTGTACAGAATCTGAGCATGTCCAGTAAAACTGTGAAAGATGACATCTATTCTTCAGTGGAGAATTGATTCTGGAGATGGAAAATCCAGTATCAACCAACACAGTTCAGAAAATGAAGTTCCAGAAGCTTTCTTTATGTATTGGATCTAACTACAAAACGACATTTGGGTCTTTGAGTTTAATTTTAAATTGCAGATTTGGCTACTTAACAACAAGCACCAATGCACAATACCATGTTCAGGCAATGGGACATATACTTATTCACTATTACACAATAGCATTTGTTACTTCAGCTTTCTATCCAGTGTTTAAAGACAGCTTTTTTCTAATTACACCTTTTTGTTGCTTTTTCTTTGTAAGATATATTTACCTTACCAGTGAGGAAGGCTGAATTTTGGAAGTAACACAGAAGCTGACTAAATTTTGGAGGCATAAAAAAATTCAAGCTTTAATTGCAAAAGTATTTTATAGGAGAAATCAGACCTTCTTTGAGTGCTTTCAGTGAATAATCCATTTTTTTTGCAAGTGTAATGAGCAATTTTGATTCAGCTACATGACAGAGCTATGCATGCAGTGTTTCTAAATATGAAGATAAACCTAATATATGTTGAGTTGAAATCCTGATGCATTGATAGACTTCTGCTGATGTGAAGCTTACTTTATACCTTTCAAGTCTTCAAATAATAAAAAACAAGGCTACATGTTTCATATGCCAAATTCTGTCTGTGCTTTTGTTAATAAGTAAAGGTAATAATATACTTTCTGAACAGGTGGTACACCACTGTGCCTGCATAGGTGTTTTATGGTTAAGGTTTAGAAACTGTGAATTACAGAATTACTGAATTACCAAATTTACTACTTGACTCCCAATGTATAGCTTGCTACTCTAAAGCTTACTCCTAGAGAAAAGCCAAAGTCCAGCTGCCAGTCCATAATCTCAACAGAAAAGCAGGAGATCTACTGGAAGACAGGTAAGGAATATTTTTCTTCATAAAGCACACTTTCATAGAAGAAAAACAGAAAGATCAAAATAAACCCAAGTCCATTCATTCCTTCTGCTCTTCAAGCATTCTCCTAACGACCTGTGTACTCCCAGGGCAGACATACACACCTACTGCACACAAGGAGTACATCTCTTCCTCTTAGCAACGTGAATACGTGAACAGCACAGTCCATTTTTCCTTTACACCTCTGTGTGGCCACACACATGGAAGTCAAATCAGGATTTTGCATAAATAGATGGGGAAAAGAAAGGGATTTTTCAGAGGCTCTCAGTGATCTAGGAGCACAACTGCCCTAACATCAAAAATGCGCCTCTGCACCAGACCAAATAAATAGGTGGGAATTATAAAAAGGACAGGCGAAATGAGTCCTGACTCCTCTCAGTAAATGATGGCTCAGCACCAAGCTGCACTTTCTGGACATGGGCTCTTTTGACTTCATCTCATTCTAAACCCTGAACTTTTTTCCCAACTGGGAACAGAATAGGAGAGACTTTCAGATTGCAGTAGAAAGATAAAAAAGAGCCAACATGTAGCACCTTGAAGGCTTCTGAATCAAGCCTGGTCTGCAGCCCTACAACCATATTGATCTAATTTTCCAGTGTCTTCCTTTATAATCTGTTCCCCTTCTACTCTGAACCATACTTCATATGATCACTTGCATGAAAAATGCTAGGAAAGTGTTCTTGAACTCCAAACAGAAATTTGTATAAACTTAAAACATTCCTTTTTATTAAATACTTAAAATTCTGAAATATTTATATTGATCCTTTACCCTATCCCTGGTTTCCTCTACCCAAGATCTAAAGTAGATTCTATCAATTCTGAGAGGCGTTTCAGATAAGGAGGTCATGGATGGGTCAGAGCAAGACCTTTGCTATTTAATGACCCTGTAGCTTGCCTTTTGCACAAGAGCTTAGGTTACTACCTTTTATACATTTTATTGTAGGACAAATAACTGACATGTCATCCTGCACTCAGGCTCAAGATTTTGTTTACAGTTGCTACTCAAACAAAAGAGGATCATTTTCCTGTGCAGCACAGAAAATGAAGGGTGTACAGTAAGACACTGAAAAAAATGATTGAAAATTAAGATTTACCACACTTTCTTTCTGCATGTATGAATAACAGAATTCATATGGAGAAAAAGCTAAGTTTTATGAAATAAAAAATAATATATAAGAATGTCACTTCTCCTCTTCATTCATTAAATCTGATATGTTGTCTCCAGCTTCATTAAATACTTGGTACCTCTGATAAAGGAAAAACTTGGCTAAATATTTTTTGTACAATGCCAGAGTTACTTTGAAAACTATACCTTTTGTTTTATTATGGTACAATGCCAATAGACTGAGAACTATAGCAGTGAAGATTAGGGATGGTATTAATAATAGAAGCTAATGCCAAGAGCTTCTTTAAATATTGCAGAAAACAGTTACTATTTTACGTACAAAATGGCTTCAGATTTAGAATCTCTTAACTAAGTTTGGAAATAGGTTTTATAGTATCAGAAAGTGGCAAGTGAAGGAAGGAGACCTAGTTTTCTTATAGGAAGACTGATACATTAGGCTTCATGATTATTTTACAATTAGATTAACATATGCCCTTCATTCCTGATCCATGTAATCTCAAAACAAAGATCCATAGTAGTGGAAAAGTAAAATATTTTTTTTTTTTACAGCTGTTTGAAGTGCAGCAATATGACACCTTCTCAGACGTTACAAAGGTATGAATAATAGTACTACTATTGACATGTTACTGGGCAGAAGGAAGGAAAAATGAACCCATGACTGGGGTGATAAACTATACCATTGGAGATGGCAATGAAGCTTATCATTACAGTCAAATAGGAGGTTTGTTTTTATAAGAACTCACCTTTCCATATAAGCAGCTTTCCTAACCTGATTTCTACAGTATATTTTACTTACGTATCAGGTTCTGTATTTCTAATTTACAAGACACTGCTGAATTTCAGTGTATTTTAGAACACACCAATTTTTCATCATTGCTTTAAGGCATGGGTGTCACCTCTATGAAGATAAGGAGTGAGAGAGCAGACAGCTTTCTATCTGGCCACAGGATGTCTGCACAGTTTGCTCCATCTTCTACAACTTCACAATGTTTGTTCATTTTAGCACATGTATTTCTAGAATACGTGTATCTGAGATCTGCCTATTCTAATTTTGAGGTCCTTTAACAGAGTTTAGACAAAAACCTAAAAATGCTGCAGAACATTTACAATTGAAAGAAAGCATCCTTGAAACTGGAAGGCCAAGTGGCAGCATCACTGAGCAAGGAAGGAACTTCCAGGAAGTCACCCAGACAGTTTCAAATTAATCAATGATACCAAACGGAATCTACCCTGTTAGAAGCAACAACAGGTGCATGAAAGCGCAAAGTATCTGTGAAATGCTAAGTAAGTATCCGTGAAATGCTAAGTTAATATAATATGTGCAGATGCAGAATTACAGAATGGTTAAAAGAAAAACATAGATGAGAGGACCTTGTCAACGGGCACTTCATGGTCACAGAAGTCTATTATGATGCAAGAGATGACTCTTTGCATACCAAAAGTGAGAACGTTGAAGCAGCCTGTACAACTGTGAGAAAGATAATCCAGATTTAGAATAACCTGAAACCAAAATATTGCATTCCAAGAACCTGCTGCACTCATCAGAAATAATACTTTGGCTAATCGGAAGTAGTAACACTGGCTCTGACCTCATGGGAAGGTAATTTCCACCTATGAAATGGAAACCAAAAAATAAAAGACTCAGCCAGAAGGTCTGAATGACCACATCATCCCCTATGACAAAGCAACTTTTATAGTATATACAAATAGTTTGTTGGTGTTTAAGATTGTCAAGAGTAATCTAGTGCCAAGAGAGACTGAAGGCTATCAAATAAAAAGTAACAGACCTCTAAGGAATTTGTAGTGGAGCAGATGAAAGCTGACATCAAACACAAAGTGTGAATGAGTAATGAATTCCTTAATGCTTAGAACTGAATCAAAGTTCAATAAATATTTCTGCTTTGGTTACGAGACATTCAGCATCCGTTAACAGGACAGAAGGAAGAGGTATGCTCCTCAGGCAAGGTGAACAAACTCTTTTAGCCAAGACAATGTTTGCTCAGACCAAGGCACATCCAGTGCCATTCTTGTGCAGCAGTTTACAGGTACTATGATGCCTGCTAAAATTCCTGAAGACATACAGTCTCTAGACAAGCATAATTAATTAGATGCAACTCTTCTCAGGATCATTTTCAGGACAAATGTTCTGCCAATAAACATCCACTCTCATCCATATATTATTTTGCTTTGAAACAATTCTGAAAGACCTGAGATCACAGTAAGAAACACCACGGCTTGGCCTTTTGTTTGAACAGAGTCCAAGAAATCCTGAGCAGCCGCTGTGCAGGGAACACTACACACAGGGCTGCCGTGCCAGCCGGCGGCGAAGGGGCAGCCTTAACAAGTACAGGAAGGTGGCACGGCCAGTGCAACCCAGGAAGCAAAGATGAGAATTTAGGTATGTCTATTTGTTTCCTTCAATTTGAAAACAACCCAAGGCTTGAACAACTCCAAAATTCTGGCCCGCAGTGATGCCTCAGTGAACCAAGAACAGTACCGCTTATCCACACAAGCACTTAACGGCATCACAAGCCGACCACTGAAAAACAATCACGCAAGTACTAATGTTATCAAAGATCATTTCTCTTCAAGTCCAAGGTAGATGTTTCATATAAATCAGATTTATCAGACTCCAGAAGCCTGTGTTTCTGCACAACTTCACTGTCAGTGACAGACAAGTCCCTCCTCTTGTAATTTTCTCATATTTGCTTAAGGCACATTTAAGCAAAATTATTTTAACTTTCAACTCCCTATACAAATTAAGATGTTTTTGGGCAATGAATACAAATGTCTACCTGTGCTAAAACATTAATTACCAGATGGGAGGAGACAGTCATTAAGAATGTAGTTGCCGCTTGTGCACAACTAGTCTGTCAACATCTGCATAATTAAAGAAAGCCTACCAGCCTGATGGCTACAAAAAACAATTAACAAAACTGGCCACTGAAAGTGATACTAGTATAACAGATTCCTGAACTTTGCTTTTTGACTCATGGTCAGATATATGTGTTAAACTAGTCACTTCCTGCCTATAGGGGATACACCTAAGTGGAGTGTTACGCTCTGAAATATATGACAGCAGATGAAGGAGAAATCCCTGGCCCAGGATCTCTGGACCTGAACCCACCAGAGGACCAGCTTACGACATCTGGCTCAAAGGAACAGTTGGGTCCAAGGAAACTTCAAATGAGTGCTTTAAAGACCGCTTGATCTTTAAAAGTGCTCACATTTTTTGCCCTGCGATTGAGGGGGAACATTGGTCATTGTAGGATTGTGAGTTATTTTCTCCCTCTCCATGCATACAGCTAACGGCGGGTTGTCAGAAGTCTGTAGCAATAGCTTTTGGCGACACTGCAACTTAAGCAGAACGGAATGCAGAAAATTAATACTGAAGTGGAACATGAGAAGAATTACTTCTGCAGGAGTTGTACTCTGCCTCATTTTAGTGTTCATTTACGGCATGATGCACCAGCCTACACTGATATCCTCTGAGGTGTACAGTACTATTTAATAACACCAGCCATAAAGTGACTAACCGTGTTTCTAGCATGGATAAGAGCTCAACAGATTTGGGTCTAACCTTAGTGACACACTTTAAGGCCTGGTGATTAAGCGTTTTTGGGCGCAGCACAAGCAAAGGCTCTGTTCAATGTGATTAAGAATGCAACATATCCACTTTGTCTGATAAAGTGTCTAGGAAGCAGCAACTGAAGAAAAATGTGGATTCTTAGCCACATCCACATTGTCAGCAGCATGTTCCAAGTTTTACTAGGTCTTTTATTTCCACCTCCACTACGTACTTAAAAGCAATTCAAGTACTCAAACTTCAGCAGACTTCCACTCTAAAAAATTAATAGCAATCTCATGCGCTTTGTAGCAAGTTTTATTGACCGAGTAGCAAGTTTGCCTCTCGCATTGCCCAGGCATTTAAATGAGGGCACATACTGCTTTAGGGTAGCTGCTGGAGTGGGAAATGAATTTGTGTCTTTCTAGAACTTGAACCGGGCAACTCTTCTGAAAGCAGACGAAGTGGCAACCTTCCTAGGAGAAGAAACCGAACTAATGAAACAGCTCTTGCACAAAGTTAGGGATTGCAACTTTCTTTGATAAATCCTCCAGCATTTTATCCTCATGTAAGTTATTGGAAGAATAGCATGAGGAACCTTTCAGGATTAGTTGTAACAACATATTATTTGCTGGAGATAACCTCCAAGAAGCCTGTTAACTATTCCCGTTGCTCCTGAAACATTCCTGTAGTTTCAGAAAAATAAATATAGATCATAAGAAAATGCAATGGCATAGTGTGTCTCCTCACACTGAGCAGCAGAGCTGCAATCTACTTCTCCTCCCCTTCTATTTCCCATATGAAGCTGGCAGCCAGGTCTTCAAACATAGCTATGAATTAATTTGCAAATATGACAGCAGTCCCTTTAATATGTAGGAGCACATGACATCTAAAATGAAAAGTATGATTGCTTTAGGGTTAACTCCACAGAGCAAGCTCGCAAGCTGACCATTCACAGGTTGATGTTCTGCTGGCACAGAGGGAACAGTGCTTACTGGCCAGAGGAATTCGTAGCAACACATGGGAGAAATGGGTGGATTGTCCAACATATGAATATTGCTGAGTTGCTTCACAGGAAAAACCCCAACCACTCTGAAGGAAGCACAAAATTTTAAAGCACCTTTTACCAAACAGTAACACCATACCAACAAATAGATCAACAGCAAGTTTTAAACTCTTTTCAGAGTCACGCCTAGAAACTACAAAAGGAGAAAGCTGTAACACCTGTGACACCAGTGGGTAACATAGCTATTCATCTGTTATCTAGAAAATATTGGTTGTCAGCAGCTGGCTTCCCTCACTCACACAGCACTGCAGGTAGTATCAGTGCAAGAGTTGAAGTGGCTGAAGCGGGCAGAGTGACCTTCTGCACACGGCTGGGCCGTGCCACGTTCAGCCCTCACCTTCTAGGTTTCTAATAAGTCAACCTGGTCTGTTGCCTCATGTAAAATGATTATGAAAGTATTGAAAGGCTGTTCTCTAAGTGTTCTAGGATGTAATTAATTAACTGTAATAAAATGTAAAAACTGTATGCTGAACTGGAATTTGAATAGAAGAGATGAGATTGGAATCTCCGTTTCCCAGCACTGGTTCAGGCAAGTTTCCCTGGATTATCAAGCATTTCAAAAGCATATGTCTCTATTAGAAACAAACCAGAGGCTTTATAGCCATAAAGCAGCTCTAAACTCATTAAAATGAAGCTCTGAAACTTCAGCTCCGAAGCTTTTAACGTGAAAATTGTTAGAATTACTTATTTTTGCAGATTAGAGCCACAGTAACTATTTTGTGAAAGAAGCACTTTATTCCACAATCAATATTATATGCCTAAATAGCATGAATATTCCATGTCTTTCCACAGTAGCAAAATTCTAAACTTCCTGTTAAAGCTTTTCTTAATTTTTTTCTAAGCTCTCATGACGTCAGATTCTCCTGGGATCATGTTCGTCATGGATGACATGTTGACTATTCAGCTGGATTTGTTTTTGGGCTTGGCATTGTCAGGCAGATATGGAAAAGTAGCTTCTACTCTAGGAATCTGGGAAATTCCGAGAATCAAAACAGAGCTTAATATAATTTATGACAGCCATCAGGGAATACTTACATTAAGTCTTCTAGTGGCCTTCTCACGGGCATCACCACTGGCACAACTACCAGAGTGCTATGCATGGTAGATTTCCTGCTCTTGATACAATTCTTTTGTGTCAGCAGAAAGCAGATGACATCAGCTACAATTGCTTTATGACACTACTGTAGATGAGTTTCTAACAACTCCTTCAGGCCACTTTCTTGCCTCTGACTCTGAATTTATAATATCCTTAATAAAGTCAAGGAAGCACGTAGGATGAATTCTACAGAAATTACTAAATAAACTAAAAACATTGATTAGTCAGAAAAACATAACAAGCCAATCATAAGCAACAATTCATCTTAACAGCTCTGCAGGAGATTAATGACCTTTACAACTTCTAATGACATCATACTTGGATGGAGTAAACTCATTTAGTCACTAAAGGGCACCTGATTTGTGTATCATCGTGAAATAGCCCCCCTCTCCATTTTGAGAGATTGGCTTAGAAGTAAAATTAGTACGTCTCGCTGGTCTTTAAAGCAGATTAATAGCTGCTTTAAGAAGAATGTACCACCTAATTAAAAATTACAAAATAAATCAGGCCTGTGAAAAAGAAGTCACCTCTCCTTACAGTTCATTCAAATCCAGTTAAACATTTTCCATGAATTTTCACATTAAGTTATTTGCTTCACAAGACTTATTTCCTATTGTTCTTCAACCGAGTGAAGAGGACATTCACACTGGCAAAATCTTTATTCTTCCTTGGGAAAATATATTACTTAAAATTCTGCATGTCAAAACTACACAGTATAAAGCTAACAACAAAAAAATGGTCCACAACAATATTTGAATACTAATGAAAAAACAGCAATTCTTCAACTTTTCTATGTTTAATTGAATCAGCTATTTCAGCGTATTGTGGGAATACATTTATCAGAATCAGTAGAGACCAAACGTTAATTATGAAGGCCAAGCACAAATGAATAATCTTATGTATAGACCCTGACACATTAGAACTGCAAAGCGCTCTGCAGATCTTATTTTATGAAAATGTGCTAAGAGCACAAATGTATAGGCCCTTAGGAAGCAATTATCCCTAAAAGATTTAGCTATAATTCAATCTGAAATATTCTAAGAGATTTTTTAAAATGGTTTCACAAAGAGGAGGATTATTTTACTTTAACTATGGAAATAGAGGCCCACATGTCTCTCTGAATGACCTCTGTGCAGTTGTGGGCATTGCCTGGAGGGAACATTTGAAACTGGCATTTTTGTTCAATCAATACAATCCTCTACAAGCCGTAAAAATATTACAAAAATTAGGAGTATCGGTTTGGCACTGTGGGACTGAATGGCCCACATCACTATAAGGAATGTTCTATGCAATAAATACATCAAATATGGAAATTTTAAATCACGTACTACCAATATGTATGGCAGAGATTAGCTAAGAAGCGATCTCTTCTTACCGAAGACGTACAGATATTCTATTGCACAATAAGATGAAATGACACAGAACGGGTCTATACAGCATGCCTATTGGTCATATGCTTTATTTGTCACATGATCCTCTGGTGTGATATGGCATCTAAAATAAAAAGTATGCATGAGTGCTTACATCATCTTTAGGATCTCCAGATCCTGGATCCAGACAATTTAGTGCCACCACACCTCTCCCAGGGTTACCATCTGTCTCGCCACTGTTTCGCCTCACTCAGGAGTCTACGGGCTGCTGCGGCTGCCTCATAGAAGGGTGACAGTAGCCCTGTGAGTTAATACAGCTAAAAATAAACCTGAATATCTTACCTATTAGACCATAACATCAGTGGAATGAAATACGTTTCTTGTGGACCGGCCTTATAATTTTTTCCGTCTGAGCAACTCACTATTGTGAGATGGTTTTAAAAAGTAAGAAAGACACAATACCTGTTGGGTTAGTGTATTTTAGACCCCATAGAGGTAAGGATCTCATCTTTTATCACAAACTTGTATGCCATCCTTAATCTAGCTGATCCCGATTACTGCTTTTAGCCTGTTAAGACTGCAAGTATCCTTGCACCACACCTGATATTTACACGTCTTCCCTGAAGAACATCTAAAGCAGATCAAATTCCTCACCTGCCATGTATCACCAGAATGCATCTTTTGACAAACTGAATCAGACAACTTTAATTAGGTTTAAGAGAGTAGGGCAAATTAAAGATTAGAAAAAAACCCCAAAACCAGAACAACTTAACAGGAACTGTCCTGGATGGAGGCAGAAGGAATACCTGGACTCCTGCAGGACAGGTGTTTACACCTGAATTAACAGTACATAGCACAGTTCCCAGTTTGCACGTGGAGGTGGTTAAAGTAAATGTAGTTCTCTGGATCATGGTGAAAATAAAAATAGTTGTGTTGATATTTAACTCTGCACCACAGAGACAAATGGCCAGTCCTATTTCTCTGAAAATGGTTGGACGGTCAGAGGGTGATCTGCAGCAGAGAGGAGACAGGAGGGGATGCTTGGGTCTGTACGTACACTCTGCACGTAGCACTTAAAATTACTGCTGAACATGTAACAAGAGGCAGGAGGCGGCAGTTAAGAACCAGAGGGTTTCACAGGAGAGGTATGTGCACCAAGACCCCCCTAGGTGTTACCTGTCAGGGGGCTCTGACTGGATATTTCTCCAGCAGGGAGCTCTGCCTCTGACCCACAGCACCGCTCATACCCATCTCTAAAGGAGTCATGACCAGTCAGTCCATATTTTCCAGGCTGTAGTTACACTAAAAAGGGGTGGTGATAAGCTTTTCATTTACATGAGTGCTTCGGTCAGAATGAGTGTTCCTATGCTGTATGTCAAAGCTAACTACTATTGCCAGTATTTCATAAGGGCATTTTAAAGTTTTCAGGGTGAAGAATTCAACCTCGCCCATCAGCCTTTGAAAACTACTCCAATGGACCTGTCCTCGCTCTAGTCAACAGTAATATGAACTGAGATATTTGTACCTACAGAAGTACAATATTAAAAAAAGTTCATCTTTACCAAAACTAGAAAAATATTCTTTTCCTCTCAGACTCCCATCTCTAAAAGACTACTAACAATTAACCTCTAACTCTGAAAAATCAAAAAATGCCTGTGACAGCCAGAAATTAAATTCTTTAAAGATTAGGTGCTGGGAGAGCAATATCAGGCTTAGAATGAAATCCTAGTAACACTCTGAACTATTAAGTCACTTCTTCCTCTGAAAATATAATTATTCTGTAAGCATTATGTCAGGCAATATTAAATGTAAAAAGTGTAGTTTCAATAAAACATTTCAGTTTTCCAACAGAAAGACTCTGTGCATAATATTTTCAATGACACAGAAAAAACAAGCCAGCATGCAATTAATGAAAAACAATACTATGTTCAATAAGTAGCACGCTCAGCAACCACTAACTTCTAGTGATACCAGATTCAAAGCAATACTATTATCGTGGTCAGAAACAGCCCTGAATGTTTACGATCTCTATTTCTAGTCATCTGAGGATGGATTGCTTTCAGTATTGCACACCTGCTTTTGTAATATTCACACCATAGATTCTGATGGCAATTATAAACCCATGGTGTGGCACACAGCCTCTCTCCATTTATTCATTATACTTTTTTTTTTTTTAACTGAGAAATGTCAAACTATAAAAGGATTTACCTTTATTCCTATACTTTGCATTGGTTAAGTTGTTGTATGAATAATGATGTTTCCTGAATATTAAAAAAAAAAAAAAAATGAAAGAGGCGGCAGAGGAAAATCTGCCTACAAATGAGAATGTCTGGATCTTGCTGCCTAAATCACAGTTCAAAAAAAGACAATACAGTATCAACAGAGTAACTTCTGTATTTGTATTGTCTCTCCTCTACCCATAAAAGAGATTTTTAAGAATACAGTGGTTGAATAGGTTGAATGCTTGCACATCTTACCCCGCATAGTATCTTATTCTGGCTAGTGGTGAGATTGCTGGTTATGTAGCTATCAATTCCACTGACATTACAATTTCCCTTTCTCAAAGCAGCAATAACCTGTCACTTTACACTGTCCTTTCTCTGACCCTCTCCCGCCTTGCTGCTCATTTTTATTCTTATTGACAAGACTTATTATTCCTCCTCCCAATTCCAACTAGCTACCCTTTTGCAAATAGTAGTATCAACTATGTGGTCACTAGTAGTATAGGTCAACAATGTTATTAATATAGCACACACTGCCGGGAGCAGATCAAACAGCAATGCCTTAAAATATTAGTTTTGCAAAGGCACCATGAAGCAAATAGTTGCAGTTTTTGTCACGTTATAACATGTAATATTGCAAGGACAGACCCCAAGAATTTAGCATTAATTACCAGCCCAATAATTTGGAGGATATGTTATTTTTTCCTGTTGTTTTCATACACAAAATAAAATAAAACCGTAACAGAAGGGTGCTGTATCTGTGTTTAAAGAAGGGGTTGTTGGCAAACACCATAGCTCACTTCTGCTGAAATGTACACAACTGATATATGCAGCCCCGAAAGCTGGCACCAGGGGCTTACAACCTTAATTTGCCTGCAAGAAGAAATGGAGATTTACCTTCAGAGCACGTTCTTGATTGTTTTCAGCAGTCAGATGTCTCGTGTTGTTTGCTGAAGTCTGGTTCTGCTCTTTCAGATGATGAAGCTCCTGCTCCAGCCGTTTGCACTGCAACGAGGAAAGAATCCCATTAAGTAGAGGAGTGTGGGCATATTTTTTTCAACAGGCCAAATGAATTAACGTAAATAACCCCATCACCATTTCTGCAGGAGTGAAAGCATCAGACAAAAGCAAGTTACAATCCCAGACCAGTACCAGAGCTATGTTTTTTAAACATGCATCATTATTCGGTTTCTTCCTGGTTGAATTGTACGCCAAAAAAAAGCTAAGTTTAGTATCAGATAAAGACATTTTTTAGAATGTTTTAAAAAGTCTTAAAAATGTTGGATTGAATTTCTCTTCCTAGTTATGCCAATATCAGGCTAGATTTTGGCTTTTATGTATTAGGTAAGTGGATATAAAGAAAGCAAAACATGCTTTTAGAAAAGCAAGCAAATGAAAGACCCTGTTCCCAAACCCAGAACCCAGCCTTTTATTAGAAAATATACATGTAATTTTTATACTTGTATTTTTCACGCTAAGCGATTACTCTAATTCCCAAACACACACCACATCCTGAAAAAAAATGTTTTAAGATTGTTTTAATATTTAACTTAATGACAAAGAATGAAAAAATTAACATTTGCTACTGTGTGCATACACACATATACTTACTGCTGTCAGCCAACCATCTATTTTAAAGATTAAAGACCTGCAAATTGTGAGCTACATTATATTTCAGTGTTTTTTATGGTAATCATAAGAGGTCTTGCCCAGTTACCCTGGTTTGAAAGAGTAATTAATTGTCAGTAGACAGTTCATTGTCTTATGAAAAAAAAACCAACCAAAAACCTGTTTTACAAAAACAAGAGGAGAGCAAAACAGATGAAGTACCAAGACGACATAGGGGAACAACTGTTAGAAGTAGGGAAAAACACAATATTAACAGAGACATTTTAAAACAGTATATTACAAGCAAGTAGTTTGGGTATCACCACCAAACCCAAAGCTGATACACACTGTTGGAACATAAGAAAATTAATTGATATAAAGTATTTTCATAAACACTTTCTGAAAACACCAATAAGAAAGGAATGACAATGGTGATATGATGCCCATGTAAGCACTGCTGTCCCAAATGAAAGACCTGCAAATATCAGTCTCTTGTGCTATCTGTGTGGAAGGCACAGAACTGAGCTTCCCATCAAGAGCGTGCAACCTACTCCTGAGCAACTCAGTATGTGGGTCAACTAAGCATGGCTCACATCAACTCTAAAGAAAGAAAAACTGCAAAATGGAGATCTGTGGGACTGCAAAAATTATAACTGAGGTCTAAGTAAAGTAAGGAGTACTGAAGGATACTAAGACAAATTTTAGACATACCAATACACAGGCTTAAACAGAAAATAAGTCATTAACAATGTGGTATCTGGCACAGTCTATAAAACAGTGATTCAATCCTATATTTGACTAAGTTTTAGATAATTGTAGGCACCCAACAGTACTATTAAAAAAATTCAATTCACATGTCTGTTGCTGTACTTCAATACTTCTGTTGGAAATCTAGGCTCATTTCTAATAGGATTACTTATTTTAAAGGCAGCAAATCTCTCTGGCCTAGTGCATTCTCTCAGTGTCTGTTGTAAAGTTTAATACCCAGTTTCATTTTTATTTCAAGAAAAAGAGAAGACAATTTCCCATAAAATAGAGAAATAAAAAACCCCCAACCCCATAGATACATTTGATTGAAAATATTTTTACAGACTTAAGACATTTAATGTCTATGTTTATCTCTCATACACATAAAAAAAAATATCACAGAATCACAGCTGTAATTCTTTTTTCATGTCCAGCATGAAAAATAAGACATGAAGGGGCTAATAAAACTACTGAAGAACAAAACCCAGATTATGCAGGTTTTTTCTCTAGCATACATGGTCTGAACACCATTAAAAAAATAAAATCGATCTACTACTTCAGGTATCATTATGACACTTTACACATTTCATCATGTAAGGTCAGCAGGCCTCTCACTTTTCTGCTTTGCCAACACTCTTCTTCAAAACGGTGCTTTGGAATTCCCAGTTTGACAACAGCACCGGGCTTCTTTACAGTGAATATTATTAGAAAGGCCAAAATCTCAATCTACCTTTAAAACATGAATTTATATCCAAGCTATTGTCCTGATTCCAAAAGAGAAGAGAAAATATGCTAAGAGCAAACCCATCTTGATATAGAGGGCAGGTTGCACAACTAAGGGCATGGGTGCAATCTTCTTCCCCTCCCCACTCTGTGGGAGACAGGCCAGCGAAACAAACCGCAGCAGTGGGATCTAGTATCCTGCAGCACATGGAGTATATACAATAAAGATGCAAGACAAGTAATATAAAGCGGATGGACTCCGTATCAAGTCTGTCTTGACATTATTACATTTACATCAATCTTGGGAGCATCTTGTAATTAATCTTTAATTTCACTTCCACTAAGAATGTTGATAGCTGAAAAAACCTAGGCATATTCAAATCACCACAGTGCTTGAATCCATTTTGAGGGTAGCACTGAAAAACTGGTGATGTAATTTGACTTTGCGCACAAGTGTCTTAATATGCTGAACACAATGTATTAACAGAAGATGTTCTGAATTATCAATCAGAATTTATTTATTCCTAGCTGTCTAGGAAGTAAAATCTTTAATTATCCTGTTTGTGAAAGTACTACAATAATACTCTTAAATGGCAACATTGTGTATGCCTTACTAAAGATTTATACGACACTTTGATACCTGAACTACTTTTAATACAGTAAAATTGCATTCTAAAAGCAAGCACTCTTTTTCACAAGAACAAAAGCATATGAAATTTCTCTGTAATCTTGCTGCAAAGAAAAGTTTTAAAAATAGAATTTAAAACAATGCAGCACTTCTATCCATTTGAGCCAACATTTTTTGGATTCTGTGTCATTGATTGTTAGCAAGGTTCAGTAAAAATAGATGTTCTTTAAAAGAACATGTGTTTTTATTGGTTCACTCCAGGGCTCTAAAATGCCAACAGCTGCAAATAAGAAACTGGATTTCCTTCTAAAAACATATATAAAAATGCTTTTTGGAGCACAGCAAAAAGAAGACATCATCCAATTCAGTACTGGCAAAAGGAAATGTTAGATGTAACCTTTTAAGAAAGCTGAAAGCTAAAGGAAGTGTTCAATTTTAAATATTATAAATAAGAATGTCTAAATACTGTCATCCCAAACTTGTGAAAATTCATACTTGGAAAACTTTCAAACAGAATCCTCTTAAAGTCAGAGACAACATACTTTGTGCAACACAGGTTGCCTAAATATCTGATCTGAGGTAACTGTGTACTTAAAAGGAAGTTCCTGTGATTTTAGCACTTTATGAATGACAGGCTGTTAATTAAGAAAACTGCTTCTTTACCTCACATACTTTGAGCACTAAAAAGATACTTCGAGGACTCAAAGAATATGAGAGCAGTGTAGATGAATGTCAAAGGGAATATACCTCGATCAGAATGCTGAAGACTTTGCTAAGTAAAGGATAATAAAGCCTCACAAATGGTAACACATCATTTTATACAGGTTTAACACAAACAATCCACCAAGAATTAGCTACATCCTGTGGTCTACCATATGCATTCAGAGTCCTGTAGCCAGAGAGGCAATACTGAAGATATAAAAAAGCCCCCCAAAACCCAACCAGAAAAAAGGTTTCCTTCCTTCTTTCAAAGGAGAACAAACCTCATGCTTGTTCTCCTCTCTGAAAACATTTCCCACAAAAAGTCTCCCACCTCAGCCAGCCTCATTGCAGCGATAACATACCTGTCCGACAGCAAACCTCTTCGAGGCCATGGCCAGTGCTCCTTGAGCAACCATTTGTGGCCGGCTGCACAGTTTTCACTACATCAGCCATTCCCACCAACAGGCACTCCATCTTCTCTTTAACCGTTATCTCCACAGCGCAGCCCGGCTGCACTCTTCTAAACACAATCTTTTGAAACAAACACCCCTGTACCCAGCAGAGGGTATATCACAAGCAGCTAAGACACAAAACGAAAAGCAAAGCAGGTAACGTACCAGAACAATCAGAAGAGATTCAGAGAGGAAAGAAAAAGATAGACAGCGAGTCTTCTCCCATCTTCTAATTTAAACCATTAGGCTATTGGTAAGCCTTTTTTAACAACCATCAGCTAACAGGATTCAGCAGCACAAGGATGTTTGTGAGAGGCGCTGGTTCAACTCGTACCAGGTGCTGACCCCTTGCAGTGACTACCCAGGTAGGACTGTTGAGAAGGCTCCAGGGGAAATCCAGACCAACTGTAAAAAGGAGCAGCTGCTGAAGGGACACTGATGGAGAGGTCAACCAGTGGGCCAGGAGAATATCACACAGTAAAGTCCTTGAGGCTTGCACAGAAAGAGACAGTTAAAAGATGGTCCTAGTTCCAGGTACACAGAAGGAGTAAAGATGGTTTACAATGAATTGAGTATTTCAGAAGATAGAAAAATCAATGCAGATAACCACTTAATAGTGTTTGGCCTTTACTAGAAAATGAGGTTGCATTAACATATCAAACATAACTTTAGCACTTGTATAAACAAATCATCTTTAACATGCTGTCAGCTTTTCAGCATTTTCTTCAACTTGTACCTATAACATGTTAATACAGCGTTATGGTGCCTGCCACATCTACACAGACTGATGGGTTATTTTTTGACCGTTACTTAACATAATTCTTCTTCACCAAGGCATTCTGAAAGTAAAAGATACAGAGATTACACAAGAGTAAAGAAAAATCTGATGCCACTGGAGAAATAACGTTAGTAGGGACAAAAATGAAATACAGCAAAGCATTAACATGAGCAGAGCAACCCCTTGCCCCCAACCCCTTGGTTGCTGTGCCATTTGTTTCACTGAAGACAACACCTATCCCTGGGGGCCTCATGGAGAAGTGTATTTAGCTCTGTGCTACTCAGGGTGATCGGACTGTTCACGTGCTTTCAAAGAGACCCAAATATTTTGCTACACCTAGGCCCCTTGCTCTCATCTCACTGAACTAGATAGTAATGTCAGGTGCACTACTCATTCTGTATTTCAGCACAGATTTGACCCAGAGAAAGGGTACTGTGACACTCCTTGGCTGAGGAAGCAACAGCTAAAGCTGAATATAACAGAAAACCAAAACACTTTCTTAATACAAATGCAGTTTTGGTAGCTAGTTAATCCTGTTACATCTATATCTGCTTTCAATATTACTATACAGCATACAATGTTTTCCGTCATCTTTCATTAAAAGGAATCCAAACTAACCCCTCCTGAACTTATGGCAATATGCTGGGGCGGGGGGGGGGGAAGTCAACACATTTTATATGCTAGGTAAAAAAAAAAAAAAAAAGAATTGATTTGTCTCTGTTAATACACGTATGAGGGTCAAAGTCTGATGAAATAAATATACTAGGACTAAGATTAGGCCAAATTCTGCACAAAGTTCTTTCCTGAATTCTGAATTACATGTGATTGTCTCATCCAATTAGTACGTACAAAAGATAGTATTTTATGAGAACATACGTGTTCAGCTAGAGTCCTTGTCGAAACCTGCAATGCTTATAATCTTAAGAATCCCCACTGGCGTATAAATACACAACTCCACTGATACGACTGTTGAAAAAAGGGACAGTGTGTAGGCAGAGAGAGGCACTGCAACGTGCTTGCCCTGCTCTGGCTCTTCCTGCACCTACGCTACTGCCTGAGTGTGGCCAGGCTGGTGACCAAGGTGCATCTGTGCTCTGACCCGATCCCAACCAGTCAGTCTCAGGTGGTCTCCGTGGTTTAATAACAGATCTTGTACATAACCACAGCCTTCCACAAGTAGCTTCATTCTCTTGTTAAATTTAAGGTAATGTATTTTTCTTCAAGTCAGACAAAAATTAAAAGCGAGCGCTTAGTCGCTTATCAGGGGTCACCCAGTGCATAACAACTTGATTGCGTATCAGGGCCTTCACTTTAAATGGCGAGTACTTTATCACATTCTGTGGACTTTTATACATGAAGACCTTGCTGAACTGGGATCTCAATTACTGAAGTAGTGAGAAATAAAAACAACCTAATTTCTACCAAATAACTTTGGAAAATCATTTATGTCCTCCAAATTACGGGAAAGTAGGAGTCCGTCTGAATGGCAGATGAACTATTTTATGACATGCATTTCTTCCATTATGTATTTTAAACAAAGTGCTCATCAGCAAAGTAAATGACAAATGGTATCTTGATGGAAAACTCACAAATACCATTAAAATATGAGGTTATGGGATACCAAGATCCAACTGCTCCACAGCATAATACTTTCACAGGGATAAACTGCAGACACATGTTGAATTAGTCAACATGTACTCACTGCAACAAACAACTGAAGTACATATAATTATCCTAGACACCAAACATTAAACCTATGAAGAAACATGGCTACTTTTTACTTTTTCACCTGTTCTATTTTTTAAGTCGTCACCTGTGGAAACATAAATACAATAAAGAACCATGTGAAGCAAACAAAACCCATCCAACTGATTCTTCTCTTGGTTTTTATTTTGTTCACCTTTTCTTATTTCGTTTATAATGACCTGCACTTCAGAATAGCTCCTAGCTCAAAGACGCTGAAGGGAATACAAGTGTTCTCAGTTCAACAGCCCTTCTTCTCCCCTCTCCCCTCAGTGGTTTTTTTTTTTTTTAACAGTCTGCCCCTTGTCCTAAATTCATCACGATTTCTGGAGAGGCAAACATCTTGCACCACTTGGATGCTGCACAACTCTTTCCTTTGCAGACAAAAATAATACCAAAGTCATCCAGTCAAAACACAAACCAACCTTTGGTGTCACTGTGAATTATGTACTTTGAACTGCAGATGTTTGGAAGCACTTATATTTATATAAATAGATTTTTAACCTTTTTCTTCTAAAATAATAATTTTAAAAGAAATAAAGAAATAAATTACTTTCTACATAATAATCACCAGAAGGATTTTTCCATTAAATTATGATTTTGAATTAAGGCTTTCTAACCTCTGAAAGAAAAGACTTTTCTTCAAAGTTCTGGCAAACCATCAACAAATGTGTTTAAATGATTATTTATACAATGCCCAGCAGCTTAGAACTACTGGGATTTCAAGAAAGAGAAGTGCTTTTGTAGAGCTTAGACCTCAGAAACATATGCATCATTAAAAATTTATATTCTATTAGTAAGAGAAACACTTAAATGTAAACCCCTTTTTTTGCAGCACTGCAATGGTGTCTCGCTCCATCAGATGCCACAAAAAGAAACGCATCAAAATACAAATGAAACCTTTTTGTCTTCCTTGTGACTATGAGTCAGTTGGAACCTGCAGCATTAAGGCAGGTAGTATGCTATATACATGGCTTGGGTTTCCTCCGGCCATTCCTTTCCCTTTCTGCTTCTGAACACTTCAAAATGCAGCAAAACAAGCTTTATTTTCATTTGAACAGTTAAAGGAGCTGTAAACTCACAGAAAGACATTCAGAAAAATCAGACCATCAAGTGTAACTGTTTCCACTGTTAACGTTAACAACCCTTAAGCACATGTGCAGCTATTCAACAGCGCTGAGTAGCCCTACGATACTCACCCACCTGACTCCATTCTCTACATATGTATTTTTACACTTCCCTTCAGTGATGACATTTCAAAGCTCAAGACAAGCTTGATCTACTTCTCAAAGAGCTCAGCACACACAGACTTTCCTAATCAATGACACTCATTATAAAAAACGTGCAAGGAGAAGAAGAGAAAGGAAAACGTTTTGTTCTTGAGCTCTACGTGATTCACGGGTCATTCAGGCACGTTCCTCTGCTGGCTGGGCCACCGGACCATGGCTCTGCCAACAGGGGGCTGCTGACAGACTCCTGATCAGCAGGAGGAAACTTCGCCAGAGCTGCTGAAACCACGGAACAGGGTCACCTTCACAGTTCCCTGCATCCACTGCCTGTGAGTTACCCACCTTACCTCACCTCCCATCCACTCTTTACAGTCATTTCAGATCAGAACATAAACGTAGTAACCTGGGGGCAAACGTTTATTCAAGAGGATGTACTGGGTCTGAAATTTAGCAAAAACGCATTTAGCTAACCTAAGAGTGATTTTTTCCTAATTGCCTGTCATATATAAAGAAGTGACTTCTGTTTTACATGGGAGTCACATTATTAATTCACTTTTTTAATTTGATGCCTATAAGTCTAATAAATAATGTATAAACTAAGCATGTAGGCTGATGAGCAGTACGCAAGGTTAGTATGCTTGCTCACACACACTCCCCACTGCAGAGTTGTAGAAACACCAGAAACTGGCACAGTACAATCAACTTCGTATAGTTCACACGTCAGTATGTTATACTCAAAAGAAAATTACCAATACTCCCAAATAATTCAGCAAATGGAAAATATTAATTAAAATTTTATCATAAGAGGGAAATATCATTCAAGAGTTAAAATTCACTTTCAAAAGCAACGACAGAAAATATTAAAAGGTAAATCTTTATTAGCTAAATTCTAAATCACTGACTAAAAAGTCTGTAAGTATTGCATATATAAAAATACATATGCATAAAATACAGTACATAAAAGACTAGAATCAGTTTTACTTTCAATGCATGGCAGCAATTCGAGCATACAGATTCAAAAGACAATTTCAGAGTAGAAACTTCTGCATAGACAATAATTCAGAGTAATTAACCTCAATATATTTAAAAACATCTAAAGAATGAAATTATACCAATCACAGAGGTCTTGTAATAAATTTGCCATTAAAATGGCATTATTAGTGTACAACTTAAGGGAGAACCAGGACTGGAATACCATACAGACTACCTGAAATATAATTTCTGCCCTGGTTGAGTAGTAAGTAGTACTGCAAAGAAGGTCCCAAAGAAGCCATTCAGAGCAGCTGGATATTAAAATACTATTCTGATCTCCTTCTACTGAAGAGTCTTAGTATCCATTTTCCAAATCAATGCAGCTCCAGCATACTCATTTACACACTATGCACCCAAAGCCAGTTGCCCAGGACCGTTATCTAGATGGTTTTAGAATACCTCTAGTGAGGGAGACAATAAAAGGACTATAAAAGACTATGTATTCCTAATAAAAAGGAGGAACTCAAATTTCAGAAAGCCACAAATGTTATTTTTACTAGCTAATTTACTTCTTTATTTCTCCTCTTTTGTTATTGAATGGAGGAAACACAAGTCGTCCCTCCTCAGTTTCTTTAGTCTCTCCCTCCTTCAAACACAGCATCTTTCCTCTTCTCTTTTGCACAGCAGAAGGTACACATACCCTAATTCTCAATTCTCACCTTGTCCTGTGTGAGGTCCATTCCACTCCACTGTCTCATTTTTGTCTGTATTTTTCCTTCATCGGGTTTCCATAAATGTTCTCTTTATTATGCAATTCTCCTCAATAACTCTTTTTTAATTACACAAGAGTTCTGTGATGTTATAATTCTTGATAAACATTGACTAATCACTTTTTCCAACACTTAAATTAAGTTAGTAAATAGGACTTTCTTGATTCACGGGATGAGAAATTAGCACAGAAAGTTTAAGAAGCTTAATTAACTGACAAAATCAAGTCAGAACTGGGATTACTACACCTAAAACCTTTGCTTTACTGACTTGACCAAATGATAGGGAGCTATTGCTTCCCGTGGCCACATATTTTGCTGGCTCCTTAGAAGAGTAGTTGGTTCCATTAAAACCAGATGGCCTGTGGCCAAGAGACAGTGTGTCAAACATCTGACACAACACACCATGACAGATAGTTGACAATTGCTTTTATTTAAAGCCTCACCCCCCATTAATAAACCACAGTGTTGGTACTCAAAAAATATATATATAGTAAAATGGAGGTAGTGAAGATGTGAAAGGTGTATGGAAAGGAGAAATTTTAGAAAGAAACATTCATGACCTGATCTTCCAACTAGATCTGGAAATTAGGAATTTGATCCTCAGATATATGCAAGGCACACATGCTGACAGAGGTATTTTTTTAGAAAGTGTAACCTTGTTTAATTGAACGTAACCAATATTAGTTAACAAGAAAACAAAATTTGGTAAACAATCTGTCATTCTAATGAGCTGGTTTTCAAATAATCTTCAATGGATTTTCTTAAAATCCATATGCAAACAAGACTATCACCTAAACGTTAAATTGGCATTTACTGCACAAAAGGACCGGACTACTTCTGGTCCATTTTGAAATATCATCACTTACTTAAGAAAACTGTATAATGGATCACTGTACAGACTTCAGATCTCTTTATTGTAATCATGGGATTGCAGCTGTTCCTTGTAGTACACACTCTCTGTTTGTCCTGATAAATACTGTACTCTCAACTGAGCCATCAGTTGCTTAAGTGGCAGTTCTATTTTTTGTTGTGTAACGTGTTCTCTCAAAATGCCTTATGTGTAATAAAAGCCACTTTAAGCTAGAGATTATAACAAACTAAAATAGCCAACTAGGTAGGTGAAAGCACAAAACTCTGCAGATACGTCAGGGACGAGAAACACTTTTTGAATAGTATTTGCTCTTTCTCCATGAAAGCAACATGCATTTTTAGGAAACTTCTTTACTGAAGATCATAACTATCTGAAAGCAATATTAATTGCTTTTTAACAGTCTGGGAATAAGTGTGAAAATGGAGTAACTAATTATAAATATTCAAATGTTATTGTGAAATCAAGTTTCTTCCTCACCAATACAGAGATCTAGGTAATGGCAAATAAATTAAAAATATATTTCAGACACATTTCCAAATTTGCTCATGTGTAAAGAGAAGAGGAATTAAAGTATTTTTTAGAAAAATCAAGAAATAAATCAGCTTTGAAAAACATTAAAGTGACTCATATGTAGAAGACAAAGACACTCCAGAAAGAAATGTTTAAGAAAGTAAACAAAAGCTCTGCAAAACTAAGCCGAAAAGAGTTAGAAATTAGGTATTGCTCAGCTTCAGTAATACTGAGAAACATCTGTAGGATTTTGGCACATGAATAAGATTTTTCAAATATTAAGTAGTGGTAGAATCTGAAGATTTTACCTCTGAAATAAAATTTAGTTTTAGCTTCACTGCTGCAGGGATCGATGTGACTAGCTACCAAAATAGATGCCCACTTCTCAAGAGGATGGACCATGCAGCTTTGAATTAACAACGACCAAAAAGCTTTCGGCCGTGTTACTGAAAAGCAGAAATGCTTAAACCTAAAATCAGCTGCCTTAGACATGTGCAATTACCAGCACTGCCCTCATCCAACTCAAAGCTTCCTGGCAATTCCACCACTCATGTAGAGGGCAGGACACCCTAAGCAGAAAAAAATTAAACCCCCCACAAAGATAGAAGAATGTTATGACAACTTCTGAAAGCAAAGTGATGGGCCTGCCTGCCAAAACAAACAAAACGGGTAAAATGCATGACTACTGCTGAGAAGTGTCTGGATACCATAGAAGACAACAAGCATGACACAAAGAGAACGTGTCATGAGACACAGCTGCTGGCTAGCCCTACAGCAGAAAGCAGGCTGATAGGACTGTTTAGCACAGAGGATTAACAAGGATTTTGCTGCTTCTTCTGTGGCTGGCACTGGATGCTTTCATTTTCACAGTGAGATTTTCAGTCTCTAGTTTTGCAGACTGAGCTTCAGTTAAAGTCCTAACATCATGATTATGAATGGGACCACAAGCAATGAAGCTGAAAAAATACTTGCAGATTGAGAAATACTACTTGTCTCAAAGCTACAGAAGATGAAGAAGGTAAACTCAGAGAGGGCTGGTGTTCACTCCTGTCCTGAACACAATCCAGCAGAGCTCTTTCAAGCAAAAAAGAGTGAAATCTATTGTTTCCTAATATTGCTGGGATCTGTAATACAGTCTCTGTCTGAGGTATGAAATTCCTCATCATAATTACAACATGACTTGGAAGGACATCTTACCTGTTGGTGACAAGTCATCTCATGAAACACCTAGGAGTAAAGTGTTCATCGGCATTCTTCCGATACCGAGCTTTACTCTGGTTTTTTTTTTGTTTTATCTAAACTTTGGTAATACTTCTGCAAATAGCAGAGAAAGGTGTTACAGCTAATTAAGAAGTAAGCAACTCAGCACAACTGAAAGATGACCAGGAACTGCAGCAGAAATTTGGTTAAGATACATAGATTTACATGTTTATAGCTGCTAATTCACTAACTAGAGGTAATGTTAAAACTCCACCATCTCTCAAAAGATAGTTATCATCAAGTCTATGTTATGAACAATATAAAATATACATTCAGAAGCATTACTTCTGATTTTCCTCCATCAGTACACTGCACCAATGAAATATCCTGTAGATAGCCACTTGTTGTAGTCTGTAGTTCCGATAACTCCAGAATTGAGAAAAGTTGTCAAAATTTTATGATTCAATACTGTTCTTCATCCACAGTTAAATTTTATTTTGTTATAGCTCGAAGTATGATACTTTTTACATAATCACAGCTTCTTAAAGGCCTTCAAGTATTTATGCATATTTGAACTGTGTCATTTAGAAAAGTATTTTCAACACAAAACTATCAATCAGAATATGACAGTTTGTGCTGACTTGGTGTATACCCACAGCATAGACAACAATAAATTAAAAACACTACTGAAAAGAATGAAAACAAAACATTAACATCAGAAAGTATTAACAAATTCCCTGACAAAAGCATCTTACGGTCATATGTGACCACATGCAATAGGAAAGCCTGTCCTTCATTTGCAATAGAGGGTAATAGAAGCTAAATTTTTCTTGCTCTCAAGCAACTCAGCTTGAAAAATAATTAACAGTGAATAAACAGAACATGGAAAAGAGGGTAAATCCTAGATACCATCGGAAGCATGAAACAGTAAAGCCATACAATAAACAAATGTAGGCATACTTGGTGAACGAGACATAGATAAGTTAATGCTACTGTGAAATCTTTCTTTCATAAAAAGAATATTGATAGATTTCCTTGTTCCACTTTTTTTTTTTTTTTTTGCTAGGGCCACTACATCCTTTAGACCAGAATATGTAAAATAACTTAATCAAACCTGAGGACTTCCAGGACTTGATTAATGGCTTCACAACTGAAAAAAAGAGTCGCAACGTCCAGACCAAAGCAAGAGGGAAAATTGCTGTTGTGGTAACTGTTACCTGTTCATTTAAAAACAAATAAAAATCTAGAATGAAACTGAAGTAACAAAGATGTTTATTAAGTCCTACATTTCAGTCACAATCACCCTACCATTCTGCTGAAAATGAGTAATCTGCTTATCATCATTACAATAATTTTTTGTTACAGCCTCTGCTGGACCTAAACTTCCTTACCCACCACCTCTTTACCGCCTAACATGCACGTTGAATCACAGGGATGACTGTGGAGGGTATCGCATGCTAGAAGACAGGTCAATATTTCACTTTAGGGACATGGGGGAAAAAAAAAGCAAACTCAACAAAAAGCAGCTCCATTCTTCCTAGCCCCATGTCCCACCATATTCTTAGTCAACTACTGATGCCATGGTAGTGGCATGATCAGCAATATAGCTTGGCTGCTGTTCTCTGAAGACATCTCTACTGCTCAATTAAATCTATACTTTACATTCTGTGTGTCATTTTTTATTTGTGATCTATGCTACTGGTTCAAAACCTATTTCTCCTTGAAAGAACAAAATTCATTTATGTCTTGCGGACAGATCCAAAATCTTCAACCAGTGGAGTCTACACATAAAACAGTCTAATAATTTTCAAAGTAAAAAGGCTAAATACAAATGTACTGGAATACTTTCTCCAAGACCAGTGATAGCTTTTAACTCCCTTTAGCCATTTCCTTTATTTTTTTTAATAAATCTGATTCTCCTTCTTGAAGTCATCTCATTTTTATCCTAAATTTCATGTAATACACTAGCAGAACTTTAATGTGATGAATTCTTAAAATACTTTCTTGGATTAAATGTTTTTTTCCCGTTTCTATACTTACAAATAGTGAAGCTTTGAACCCTTCTCTAAAGTTCTCAATGACTCGCAGAAATTTTCACTCAAGAAACACAATTTATATGCTACTTTGCACTGGGGGTGCACTTTGTAATTTCTGTCACCTGTCTCTACTTCTTATGCTTTCTTTTGCCCCATGGAGTGCTATCCCAGAACTGGAACCGGATTCCTTTTTTGATTAAAGCAAACTCAAAGATGCACTCCAGGAATGCACCTAGTGCATTCCGACACAAATGAGTATTCAGTTTGTAGGACTCGACTACAGCTAGTCTAAAGTAAAAGACAACCAAACAAAAACAAATAAAAAAAATTCAACACCCTACCCCACTGAAACGTTAACGTCCACAGATGCTGGGAACTATTTCATACTGCAGATCCATTTCTATTTGTTCACACTACTTACTAATACAGATATAATCAATCGTGGAGTTGCAACTGTGAACATTCAAGAAGTAACAAATGAATAAGGGAAATGAAGACACAGGTCAGACATTAACCTTTTCAGACTCCACATCAAATAGAAGTATAAAACAAAAAAATCTTGTCACCTGTCAAAAGAATTTTTATGCAATGTTATCTGTGTATCCAAAACAACAAAGTATTTTTGCAGAAAGACTTAGAAAGTTGCCTAAGAAAACTAGCTTTTAATAGGAAACACAGATGGATTTTTTTTTTTAATTTCTAAGAAAATCAGAGACATTTTATCCAACAGGTAAGCAAACTGGAATCTGATTCAACACTCTGTACCTAATTTGAAACTGTGAAGTGTTAAGTACCATGGAAATCTTACTTTTAGGTACCTCTGAAAGAGTTCTGGCACCTACAGAACTTGTGCATGCACAGTGATCCAGTCTCCTTTTCAGAGGGAATACTATTTGGATTCTGCTTGTATCACATTGGAAATTTCCTCTATGGATTGTTGCTACTGAAACAGGCAATCAATAAGCATACAAAACATTATTCCTCTCTTTCATCCTAGGGTTTTGACATTAAATATTTAAATTAATTCTAGAAATTGGTTTGGAAGTCTAAGCTGTGTGAACCTAGAGCTTAGCACCATGATAGATGAGTCAAATAGCAATTAATCAAACAAGCTTGCATGCAGATTTACTGTCATTTTCAAAGGGGTGAGGAGTTTCTAGGTACTGAGAAGATGAATGTTCGACTGGAAATTCATTAAAGTTTACAATTAAAGACACAAAGCTCGATCATGCCCTCAAATACTATGCAGACATGTATTTTCTGAATTCTGCACAACACACTGTTTGCAGAGGAACAACAGGTGATTTAACAATGCAAACAATGATGTGTCTCAGGGCATCATTCAGCCAAAACCTTATGGCAGTAAAAAGAAGAAATGTAGTATCAATTAAAAATTTGCTTGAGAAGTTCAAAAAGACAAACCGTAATCTCTTCAAGGAAACATTGCATTAACATTTACATATTTACTCATAATTAGCATTCATGGATTAAATACAAAAGTTCAGTATAAGAGCTCCGTAGGCTAATTTCCTTTGGATTCTCCTCTCCCTCCCACTGACCTACTCACTGACCTGCACTCCCAGCTGTGAGAAGCATTAACCCAAAACCTACAAGACCTCCTGCAACCAAAGCCTTGCTAAGGAATAAGCTTCAAAATACTCACTTTCACTAGTGAAACTCTGACTCCAGTGAAATAAAAGGGAGTTTCATGCCTTACTAACAGATAGCTGCCTACCGAGAAATCACAACCTCTGCGACATGAACACAAGAGACCAACACTACGGGCAGAGGTGTGTGATGTCCCCAAATCATCTTCTATCATCCTGTCTGAACATCTCACCTCTCCTTAGCTTTCTTAACACCTGGAGAACTGAGAGTTACATACAGTGATCAAAGAGAACAGAGCACCACAATGAAAGATTACACAAATGTTATTCTTTGGGGGAACATTCTACACAAACCAGGAAACCCAACGTAAGGCATCAAGAGGATTCTGTTTGGCCAGTTTCCTCTCTATTTTACTCTTCAATTCCTACTTCAGAAGAAAAAAAAACCCACTTTCACACATATTTTGAACGTAGCCAAATATTTAACTGAGTATTCCCCTGGAAAATATTCATGCTCCAGCTAGCACAAATATAACCGAGGTAGAGAGTCAGAGCATACCTAATTGTCTCAGAAAATAAACTATTATAATTTTTCAAGCTAGGTTTGTTTTAAGAAGTAAGCAACCAAGTAGGGAAGAACCTGCCCTTTTATGAGATGCAAAAGATTCTTGATGCTCTCCAGCATCATTCCCAGTAGTTTTACTCCATGTCTCCCAACTACAGCAGTCACTGGCTCTGTTTGGTTCTTTGAAAATTCTGTGAGTTCTTTGAAAAATCATGCTGAGATTCACTTGGCTTATTCTGAGCAGCAGTGAAAAAAACATGGATTTAACCATGCTTAGTATACCATGGACTTCCTAAAACATGGATTTAGTCAAACTTTCAAAGGATTATTTTTATTTAGGTAGACAAGAAATGAAATTTGACATTATAAAGCATCTTTCCAGTGCAACACAATCAAGTGAAAAACTAAGACTGCTAATCAGACTTGCTCGTGTAACTTGGCTTTTTGTGATCTTTCTGAAGGATCCCTTTTACTCAGCAATAACTCCAAAGAGGAGATGCCTGTGAGGTTTACCTGAGGCCACTGATGTGAATACCAACAGAACCGACAGCCATTTCCTCAACTCCTGTTTCTTTTCTCCCTACATTTGCAATGAAACTTTTAATGTTAAATCTCAAATAATTTTTATAAAATCTATTCTATATTTTATTCCAAATCCCTATTACTTTCTCCTAGGACTTGGACTAACTTTCAGGGCAAAAGGGGCATATTGCAGACAGCTTATCTCTCTCTGTTTAACCATCCTGCTAGCAAGTAATTTCCTCATGCCCATTCATCTGCTACCTCTGACAGAAAAGCACTGCAAATGAGGGCAACAGGAACCTGCTGTTGCCCGCCCAAAGGAAACCAGCCACAAGAGTGAACCAGCATGGTCCCTGGATCCTCAGGTTACCATAAACCTCCCCTTGACCTTCACTTCCCTCCTCATATAAGCCCATGACCAAAATCATCAGTACCCCACAGCAGCTGGCTGGTTCACAAACAACCGTAAATAGTGTCCTACCTTTTCTCTCCCTGTTCCCAAATATCAGTTGTGAAAGGGAAAAGGTAGTAGGGGAAGCATCCTGGCAGAACAGCTAGGGGGGCACTGTCAAATGTGCTCCTGCCAACCAAGAACTTGGCTGGTATCCTTAACCAGTAAGAGTACCAAAGCACAGAGTTTAAAACTGAACTACTAATTCAAATCACTAAAAATAAAATCCCAAACTGTGGTTTGGGTTGCAAAGGATCACCTCTACCCTAAGATAAAAGAATCATGAAGCATTGTAACCTGCCACCTGAGTATTCCCCAATTAAGGACCCAATATCTGTAATTTTTTTTTTCATTTATATATGCTTTTCTTGTTTTTACTCTTCATACAGCTCTTGGGTTTATTACTTCAATAAGACCTGTTCACTCATGTGTGCTGAGAGTGCCTTAATGCTCTGTGAATCACAGAGCTCTACACCTTATTTGGTGTAAAAGGAGGGAAATAGCTTGAGCAGAACGTTAAAAAAAAAGTTGGCAAGAAGCTGGCTTGTTGTAAGCACAGACATTTATCAGTTATTAGTCATTAGTCGAAACTGATAATGATGGGCAGTCAAGCATACTGCTTCTCATCTTTGTTTTAAATGATGATAAAGTGCTGCCTGCTGCCAAACAGTGCCTCAAAATGGAGAAAGGTACTTAAACTTGCTTCAGATGAGCCACTGGGTGCATGCCAATTTTTTACATGAACAGTCATAAGCATGTTCCTGCACAGCAGGATGTGATCAAACTATTCAAAGCTGTAAAACCAGGTTTGCTTGCCAGTTATGTTATTGCTTCAAGATCAGTGTATTACAGATGATACTTTGCCAGCCGTGAAACCACTGTTTTTCCTTAACAACGAATTCAACACCTCTAGTATTTAAAACTTGGTATAGAATTGATGGTTCCCAATTAGGAAAAAATACAAAAATCACAGAATGAAAGTTAGGACTACAAAAATATCGAATGCAGTAGCTCCTGAACTATAAGCCACCTCTTATTTAGCTTTAAAAAAATCACTTCCTTCATGCTGTACCATTTAAAAGGCCCCCTTTCTTCTCTAAACCAGAAGAAAAGTAATTGTCGTGACTTACTCAAGTCCTCAGCTTTAGCTGCCAACACTGTAATCACATTAACATTCCTGTCCATAAGGTGTGATGCGGTTAATAGGTGGTTTTTGAGACATTGCACTATATTGCCTCCTGCTGGAATCCACTTCTTTAAAGTACTTTATGAAGATCACACAATGTGACTATGCCATATGCGATCTTCATTAAGTGTCTGTCTCTAATTGGATGACTCAAGCAAGAAAGATTTTTGAAGAAAGGCAGAACTGTAACACAACCAACTGGACAAATAATTTTTTTCCTTGAATGGGTTAAGACAAAATCAAACATTACAGACAAGAAACCGGTGTTATATTTCTCATGACAGTCAGCATCTTTCTCCATTTTCCTTTCAGAAGATCAGTCATAAAACAGACACAAGATCCCCAGAATAACACAATATCTGTTCACTAACAAACAATCTTAGCAAATACAACCAAACAGTTGAGTTTGTTTTTTTAAGGGGGTTGGTACAGGAGAAGATGGATGTCAATGTTTAGCCACACTTTAGTTGTTTGGTTTTTATTCACTTGAAAATACATACTAAAAGTAGTATCAAATATTTGAGTTTATACCATTTTATTTGTTTTCACACATACAAAAAGTAGTTTGCATATTTGCTCAGCAATCTAGTGAATGATCTAAGATTACATACACATGCACAGCTCAATACAGCGATAGAAGTGCCTCTATCTGCTTCCTAGTAAGAAGTAACATTCATGTTGTAAATCTCAAAAAATATGTAGAGGTTCTTGTGTGTTATGGCTCAAAAAAAAATTTCATGACCTTTCCAAGACATGGACAGTGCTCCATTTTTCTGAAGAATCAAAAAATTTTTCAAGTAAAATTCAAATACAATAATTGCAACTAGCTAACCATTGTCAAGTATGCTGCAACAGCAGTCCATTTAAATGCAATTTGACAGTATAACTACAAGAAAAAGTATTGAAAATTGCATTTCAAAAACTATTTGAAAGTGATCTGTATTCACCTGGTTATAGGAAACACAGTTTATAAAGTGTCCATTCTCTAGGAATATAACCTTACTTGAAATCAAAGTGATGTGTTCAAGCTGTAAAAGCTAACGAGAAAAATCAGAAATCCTACAAGTAAACCCCCAAAAGCTAGATACTACTTATATTCACTGTGTTTAATTGACAAATGCCAGGCTATTGTGAAGAAAACAATAAAGAAGGATAACAGATAAAGTTTCATTAAGCAGTCAGTCCAAAACCTTATTATAATATAGGTGGTTCTCTGTCATACGGAACTGGTTATAGTGGTCACTTCAATGACATTGCTGTCTCCAGCACCACACAACAGCTTGCAGGAACCGAGCTACGCAGTGTTCACACAATGAGTCACGAAGCATTCAGCTTCCATTGCCCAGCCACCTCTGAACTTCAAAAATGCCTTTTCTAGAGGATAGCCACAGCATGCTCATGGTTTACTCTCTCTCTGCTTTGTCTAAGTCTGTCCTCATCAATCCCCCCCTCATATCTGATGTCACCTCCATCAAAAAGAAAAAGATTTTAACTTGCAGATGTTATGAATGCCTGAGGCGACCTCAGATCTAACTTCCAATAATTTGCATTTGCTATGCTAAGCATATACATCCCCTGAATTATATCTAGTCCCTTTGTGGTCTAATGTAGGAATCCCTCTCCTATTGTTCTTGCTGTTAACACTGTAATAACTACCGCGATTGCAATGTTAACAAAAGACTACTAATAATTCAAGCACGGTACGAATTCCCAAGGAATCATCAAGTAAGAAACGCAGGTTGAAATGGTAGCTTTAATTCCAAGGACCTGTTTTCTAGATTCAAGAGTTAGAGCTGTAAAAGCATCACATATGTGAAAACATAGCACATGATCAATAGAGTTCTATTAAGAATAATTAATTTAAAACAATGGTATAAATTGTAAATGGTATCACAGTAGTACAACTTAATACAAGACATTTAAACTTCCATTTGGCAAGGATTTATTATTTTATTAATTTATTTTTTCAGCTGCACTATCTGCTTAACATTACCTGTGCTTTTTGCTGACAGGCCTAAAGATGGCTTTGCTAGTTGTGCACTTGAGCCACACTTAGCACGCTATATAAAATAATTATCTTTATTAATTTCCAAGCTGATTACTTGGAAAAGATTACCCCTTATACAGGCAGCTTAAAAATCAGTTCAATTAAAATGTATATTAAAATGCCCTACAATGACATTCTTCTGATATTCATAGTTTTATGGTCCAAGTATGCTTGAAAGTCCACTTCAACAAAGCAGCAAAAACTGACAAAACAAAAATAAAAATATCAAAAGATCTTTCTCTTTTGCTGAGAGCTTTACTCTTATAAGCTGCTCATTTTTCAAATGCCTTGTACAAAGAAGACAGAACATAAACTTTTGGCAGGACTACTGGATGTTTCCCAGTAGCAATGGTGCTCATCATTATTATAAAAGCAAAAGAAAGTAGACTGAAAAAATAGTTCTGCCATTAACATCTTCCAACATTAACATCCTTTGCCGTGCATACTGGACAAACACACAAAATATTTTAAGCACCAGGCAGATGGGGCATTCAAGGTTAAAATAGGAGAGAATGCATAAACAGTAATTGTAAAAAAGGGAAAATTATAGGCTGTGCAGAAGGGACTTTTTTACCAGGACACTTCTACAATAAAATATAAATTCAACCAAGATTATCATTAACACTCAAGATCACAAACCTGACTTTAAATCTAATAGAAATTAGTTAGATGTGGGCTAACTTTGGTAACTCACATTAAAAAAGCCTAAATTTTCAATACTGGAAGAGTCAGATGAAATTTCTCATTGGGGATGAATACATAACAGTGTTTCATACAGTCCAAAATCTTGTGTTTTCCCAGGAGGTATATCCCCTTCCTGGACTGCTCCTCCCTACAGGCTGTTCCTATTGAGTTAAATCTAGGTTAAAATCCAGGAAGGAAAACCTGGGGGGGGGGGGGGGCGGGCAGAAACCAACAGAAAAACTCTTCCATGAGATGGGAAAAGTAAGGAGACTCTTGTCATGGTGAAAAAAGACAATATTGTTCTGTGAAAGTAGGAAATTGCAGGGAATGAATGATCTGAGCAGAAAAAGAACCTCAGGTTCTTTCAAGTCATGTAACAGAAGTGTAAGACTCTGAGAGTCAAGGACCACATGCTGATTTTTATCGCCTGAATAAAGCAACAAAGGGAGGAATTGCTTGCATTGTTGTATGTGTTACTGTATCTTCCTCTAATAGATATTTCTGCCACTTCGAACCCTTTACAAATTCTTAAGTCCCAGTTAGCTGTCATCCAATACATTGTACCAATATAGCACACTGTAAAACTAAGCCTTTAACAGTTTTTAGATTGGACAATACACTGAAAACTATTTTGTTTTAAGAAAGCTAGTGATCAGGTGCAAAAACCACAAAAAAAAATTCCCTGACAAAACGCACTAATGCCATTTCAATGGGCACTATTACCATGAAGCAGTTGATCATTAATCAGTCATTTACTACAAAGGCTCTCTTTGAGATTTTCAACAGAGAAAAGTAAGCGAAATACTTTCTTCCCCAAAAGTAAAGAAAAAAAACCCAACAAAAAAAAAGAAAAAGAAAAAACAAAACAAGAAAAAAAAGAAAAAAAAAAAATTTGGTATTGAGTGATTATACACTTGTAGAGACTTACTTGAGACAAAGCAGCATCCCGTTGTTCTATTACTGCATTCATTTCCTCAGCTATTATTTTCTTTTTACGTTCTTTGGTCCTGTGTATTCGATTCAGAATTATAGCTCCATTCTTCAGTATATCTATCCCTGTGTCTGCATTGTTTATTCTGTTCAGTAATTCCTGTAATGTCTACCAACAGCATTATATGTTAGTCAGACATGAAGTTTTAATATATTTTATTTAATATAGGGTTTTAATTAATAGGCACATGTGAATTGTAAATTGACTGAGTGAAGTTATTGAATTTTCATATTGCAGCAAAGATGTACATTATTAGTGTGTCAATTCTTCTTTTTCCCACATCTTAGTTCTTGAAACCCACTCAATTGAACTTAAGCCTCTAAGATATAAGACTGACATCAAGAAATCTCCTCAGAGAATGGCTTACCATGTCATTTTCTTCAGGGTTAATATTTTCTAGCCTAGAAAAAAGGGACACAGAAAGCCTGATCAGTAGCATTTCCTTAGTGCAGCAAAATGAGTTCGCTTTTTAAATCTTTAGAACCTCAAGTAATTTCATTCTACTAGTCTTTAGAGTCAACCATGACACTGAACATATTAAAGTGCCACCTGCTCGACTCCATCTTTCAATAATGCTCCATATCTTCAGCACTGACTTCAGACTGTTAAGTTATTAATGTTTACTGCTATATATGACTACAAGGATCAATTGTTCATATGTGCTTAGATGAAGAAAGTTCCCCAGCGGTAGAAATGACTGATGCTCTTATTTTATTTATTTCTGGGCTTACAACTTTTACCTGACGGTGTATTTTTGTTGTTTTTACTGCACCCTAAATGAAACGGGACAGGACTTTTGTGGAGATTTTTTTTTTTTAGATTGTAAAGCAATTCTTTTTCCACTTCTCTCTTCCAAAACGAGGAAAAAAACCTAGCTGAAGTTTCCTAAAAATATTTTGATTTTATATCTTGCATAAAATAGCAAGCTAAGCCAATTCTCTGCAAGGCCCTTATTTAATTCTGGAACAATCCCCCCTGCACTTTCCTCCCTTTCTATTTCAACAGAACATATATTGACCTATCAAATACAAAGATGATACAAGGAATTTAGTCATACAGCACTGAACGCTGGCTGTGTAAAAGCAGTGAGTGATAGCACAAAAACTTAATAAATGGGATAGTATGCATTTTATTTTACCGAAGGTTAGTTATATGGACAGCATATTATTTAAAACACTTATGTGTATTTTAAAATGGAAGAGACCGCTTTTCTGGAGCTACCATTCCATTGCTACTTACTTGATGGTGACTTCTACTACAAGTAGGTCTGTCACTAGTGTATGATATTTTAAAAGACAGATATAGTAACATTAAACATCTACTAAAGAGCAACACACACTTTTTCAACAGTGCTGTGACAGATGCTGCTCTGAAGCCAAGACTTCAGCTAGCAAACAGCACAGAGCACTTGACAGTACACTAGCACCTTTTACATTAAAGCGTAAAGTTTTACCAGATAACAGTACATAAGGCATAGTAAATCAACCAGTACAGAAATTAATTCTTTAAATAAAAAAGAAATAATTCAGAATGTACTACCAGTGTACAACAGCTGGTATATTTATATGGAATTCACACGCAGTAACTACTCCAACATACACAGTCAGCACCAGAACTAAACAAAACAAAGTAAAAGCTAACCTTTGCTGGGTTTGACTTGTATTCATAAGTAACACAAATCATAAAATAACAAACATATTATAAGTCCAAATTCTCAGAACTGGCTCCTTGACTTGGCTCCTTGTAGAGTTCCTGCTTTAGGTTTTTACATTGCTCTAAGTGCCACTTCATGTGGGACTTAAAGATGGTTCTCCAGCTCGTTTGTATGCACAATGAAAGGAACGGTATTTGTCAAAGCAAATTGGCAGGACTGACCTGGGTTCTCCAGAGGACTTCTACCCTACTAAAAGTGTGGGTCAACAAAATCACCTAGCCGACCAACAGGCTGGGTAAGCAAGAAACCTTGGGGAGAAATGGGGGTGGGAAAAAGAACAGGAACCACCGTTAAGTGTGGCCCTTCAGCATGCTACTGCCACAAGGGATCTGTCCGTAGGTACACATACACCTCCTTAGGTGACAGCATTTTTTAAGAAGCAGCATCCCGAGCCATGTATTTGCCCTGCTGCCTCTCCCTGTGCTGTGCACAGGCAATAAATGACCCTTAGATTTCTCATGAGTTTAAACAGCAGCAACCAAGGATTCCTCTGCTCCCATTTCTATACACATTCTGTTAACTAACCCCTAGGGCCAAGAGGATTGAAAGAATTTTGGTTGATACAGTTAAATAATGACAACAGAATTGCTCCAGCTGCTAATTAAAAGAAAGCATTAAGGCGTTTGACAAAGGTTGGCAGCCTGTTCAATATTGCCCTCTTCTAAAGATCTCTCATTGGAGGAAGTCAGAAGCAGATGGAAGGAGTGACCTGTGCTCTAAAACTTGATGTGTGGCACAAGCAGCCAATGTTCTTTAAAAAAAACGCCACAAACCTCTATGTGCTCCATGTCTGAGACAGAGAATGCAACCTTCCAAACAACCAGCATCAGAAGAAAATATTAAAGGTGGTAGTTGGAAAAGTTCCAAGATTCCAGAAGAAACTCCTCAACTAAATAAACCAAGTCCCTCATGGCTCATCCCATCATCTTTACTGCATACAGAGGGTTAGTGGAGCAGTGAGGTGAACTCAAAAAAAAAAAAAAAGTCCATTCAGCCACAGTAATAAACTACTTAGAATATAGAGGTTGAGAAAAGTAATTTCCTCATGGGGTTGACTCTGCTGCTGAGAACGCAGTACCTCACTTTGACTCTTCTCACAGTCCTGGCTTGCTTCTCCTATTGCAAAATGCCAGACATCCGAGCAGATAGAGAAATGCGCATCTAGTCACCTCAGCTGAGATGTTACCACACTCAGTAAAGATGCCCCATGTTCTGAAAAGCCTGAATGCTGCAGTCAGGCTGGTGTTCCAGCAGGAATCTTGGCTCCACTCAACCATTTCTTGTTTGCAAGGTGTACAGCTGCATGAATTAAGCATCACGTAAGTTTAGAATAAGCGGACCAGAAGAAAAGCAGATGAGCCTGATGAAGGCAATCCTGCCTTCTTGGTTCTGTAATGCCCAGAGATTTCAAAACCAGCAAAGAACTTTCTTAAAAAAAAAAAAAAAAAAAAAAAAAGAATAGTAAATGTTTCCCTGCACCATACCATTGCTCTTTTTGGAAGAAATATCACATTATCCGGAAGGTGCTGACTCATAGAGGACTGATACGGGTCAGGGAAGATCTGTGGTCAGCTTGACCTTGGTCAGGTTGCACAAAAGGACACAGTCACTGTGGGCAGAGGTAATACTGACTATAAATTGCTGGAATGCAGCGAGACATTTTTGAAGTTTCTTACATTGTCTGATATGGCTTAAGACATTACGTATCAAACTTGCACTTTGGCTGAATGGGTAGCAAGATAAGCAAAAAGGCAGATATTAAGACATATGATGCAGTGAACGTGACAACATAAAAAATGAGGTTTTCTCCCTTTCAGGGGATTACATACGGCAATCAATGCCCAACAATGCATTGTCATGAAGTACTTGCTGCATGGATGATTAAAAAACTTTAGCAAACTTTATAGTGGGAACAAATGAAGCTTTTGGGCTCTCTGCCTTTGTGGCTTTTGTCATTTAGGATTTTTCTTCTACTGCCATGATGGCTGACACTAAAACTATCCATAAAAATAAAAGCCTATGACATTTGTCAGAACCCTTCAGGAACATATTTGTGCCCTATGTGAGGCATAAGCTTGCTTGGGATCTGCCTAATTTTGTTCATGTCCAGGATGCCCTCAATGACAGGTCACACAGCACCCAGGAGAGGAAAACTTGGGTGTGACTGCCCAGTGAGCTGCCATGGCACAGTCTGTGTAATGCAGAATGGGAGTCCCTGATCTTACAGTACACATGCAGTCTGGCAAGGACAATTCTTTTGAAATTAAACTGCTTTTGTCCTCAGTCTTGCGTTGTCGTGTTGGCTCTCTTGACAGCCACAGAAGCCTGATCTGCACCCTTGCAGAATACACAGGAAGAGATACTAGCTACAGACAATGGCTCACTGTTCAGGCAGAGAGGAATTTATATCAGGTATTGAACCCACAGTAGCTGGTCAGCCCATTGCAATTTTTCCCTGTGTTAGGTTGGTGTTCTCCCCAGGGAAATCTTCTATGCCAGTTCTGAGACTGTGAATGGCATCAGGGTATCAGGCCTCTCTATAGAGCATCAGTAAGAGCACCCAAGTGGATGACAGCAACAACAGTTGTTATTCTCTAAATGATAGCAAAAAGGTATAATGGCTGATGGCTTGGGCCCAAGCTAAGGGAGTTACTGACCCTCTCCTTGGAGCAAGTACCTTTTATTGGTCATTAGCAGTGCATTCGGTGCCTTCTGCACTGAATTCTTTTGGGGAAGGTAGTATGCATGTTCGCCAAGAAATGCAGTTTCTTCTCTTTTCTCACCCTTCTGCTTAGAACTGAGTTGGGCTTCCAGTACAAGTGAAGCAGACAGAAAAGGTTGAAGAGAAAACAAATGATGGTGTTCTGAGGGATTCGTGTGTGTCAAGACACACATCTGTGTGTCTACAGATTCCACTGCAGACAAAGCAGCAACACGCTTCTCACAGACTTAATAATCTGTGTTTTCTTCCAGAAACCCAAAAGTCATTGTATAGGTCTGTCGACCAAAACAGTTAATTTGCTGCAGAACTGGAGCTCTTTAACCCCAAAGGTCTTGCATTTATGCTAACAGCTTATACAGAGTTTGACATTTAGGGCCATACAAAACTTCCTTGCTTTCTTTACTCTTGGAACATATAAAATTACAAGAGTGACAGAAGAAATTGGAAAGACTGGAGTAAGGCTCACAGTTATGATGCCTCTTATAGGAATTTAAAGCACATTTGTAATTTCCTCAGAGACTGCTGCTCAAAGCAAGATTTCATATGCATGTACACCTATAATGGGCTCTGTAGAGACATTAACAGACTGTGCACTAATTCTTGTGGGAATGGAATGTCCTAATCTTGCCGTTGAGTCATACTTACAGGCTGTGACAAACTCTAGCAACTTGTAAATTCCACAGAGTAATGGTGCACAAACTACATCCAATTATTGAAATTTATTTTGATAACATTCTCTGGCCTTACCTGCAAAAATACCCAAAAGAAGATGACTGATTTTCTGCCACAAAGAGGGAAGAGTGTTCTTAGTAAAACCAATTATTTAAAACATAATTGCCTGCTACTTGGTTAACTAACAACTGCACCTATTCAGTTTCCTACCATGAAAAACTTCTGTTTGCCTACTTCTGTTGTGTTAAAATATCATACATAAAACTCTATAAAGTATCCTTATTGCCTTACAAACTGCTTCTACACTAAAGATAAGAAAAAAACCATATATTTTCATGACGTCACCCACATCAGTAGTAGAAATTTTGCTGAAGGAAATGTCTAGTGGGCTTAAAGGCTTGATTGATTTCCTATACACGGCAACTTCTGACTGACATTCTGGTACTGCATGTCAAAAGATCCCTACAAAATGTGGTATTCATCTTATTCAACCCTGAATAAATCAATAAAAAAGCTTTTAATTTTATTTTTAATTTTTGTGATCAAAATTATTCACTTGTTCTCAGTCTCCAGAGAAAAATACAGTCTTACAGGATGTCTAACAAGTTAACCAACAGCACAGTCAGACTGGCACTAGCCTGGTATTTCACCATAGAGAAGTTTGTGCTAAGTTGAGCAGTTTATGACAGTCACAGACTGACACAACAACCTTTTTGCACAGGGTAGGAAAAGTAAACTTACTCTTTGAGAGACTCTTCTAAACGCTGGACTCGTAGAAATGCTTCATCTCTCTCTTCGTTGGCTAACCTAAGCCTTGCCATGACAGCCTCATCACGTTCCCGTTGAGCAGAATAAACTTCTTCCACCAGAGCTGTGAAAGTAACCAGTGTGTTTAACAAACAAGCTTGACAAGGAAAGACACTATTAGGTGCATTATATGGGCCTTTGCCAGCATCTCCTAAAATCAACTTTTCTCCACTGACCTCGGATTACTCTGGATAAGGTCTACATTACTCTTCAGACACAACACTAAATTCCGGTTGATTGCTGAAATGAATGCTTTAAGGAATGAAATAAAGCTCTGTGTTTTCAGATTCAGCCCTGTATAATCAAACAGGGCACAGAGGTGTTTTGCTTTGCATTCGGAATGCTTGCTTAATGGAAAAGTAATTCTTAAAGCTCAGAATCATATGAGATGCTATTAGATTTCTTCCAGGACACAGAGTTAAAAGCAATGATCCATTAAAATTACCATCACACTGCTTCCTATCAGAGTGGCACACTGATATTAAATATTACAATTTATAATATTTTCATAGTCTGTCTCTGGTATCACAAGAGTGGCACAGCTGGCACCCTCTTCTCTGCCAAGCCTTTACTTTATTTTGTAATATACTGTTATATTATCTGTTACGGCATACGTGGACCTTGGAGCATTAGGTGCCAATAAACTAAGATTTACTGTCTATCCTTGGGAGCAAACTAACACCTTCGAGTCATTCCTCATCCCGAGCTTACATTTTCTCCCTGCCTCTCCCCTGTCAATACGTCTAACACCATCTCTGGCACATTGCCAGAATCCTTACCTCGACCCTGCCTCCACTAAAATCTTTATTCATACTTTCATCATTTCCCTCTGCAATACCGCAAATCTCTCCTTACAGTCATCATAAAACCCTGCAGTTGAAACGTCTAGGGACTTTCAGGATGCCATAGTAAGACCGCTGTCACTCCCAGACAGAGGACTATATCCTCTCGAATTGTCACAGGCACTTCCAAAAAACTCAGCTGAGGTCTGTGTGTTCCAGAATGCTCCATGCTGCCCTTCTAGTCTGCCAAGCTGGTGTTCAGCCACAGTCTCCTAACACCATACTACAGTCTTTCAAATTTTGGCACTTATTTCTCAAGAACCTTCTGCATTAAGCCATTGCTACTGGGCTTCCTTATGTCCTTCAGAAAACTGCTCCTCTCTGAACCACTGCTTAAGTAATTAAGATCTCAAAAAAAGGCTTCCTCCCTCTTCACTTTAGCCTAGAGCTTTTACCCCTCCATTCTTACCTCAACTGACATCAACTTTGTTGTGTTTATATGTTAGCTTATTCCTACTTCACAACTTTGTACGTTATTGTACAAAAACTTGATAGTGTGATATAACATAAACTACTTTATGGTTCTTCACAGAATAGAACTAGAGGAACACAGCAGTACATTTTAGTAGCAGCTATATTGGTGGCACAAAATATGCTTTATCAGTACCCAAAAAACCCCCAAACTCCCCAACCAACTGAAATACAAAAAGTGGTAAGTTTCTGTACAGTTCACAAGCAGCTTGGATAACTAGGGATGTAAGACAAATGAGAAGACGAACAGAAAAAGAGTATGGAGAGATGAGTTAGGAAGATGTTCAAGGTAGGAAAGCAATCCTCTTGTCCTCTGGCTGGGGAAAAGAGTGTTACTGGGGAGTAAGGGAGCATTTTCTGCAGCTCTAGCAAAAGGTTGCACGATAACAGCAGATTGGACAAAAGATGACAGGGAAAGGCTAAATGTTACTTCTGGAAGTGCCGTCCCTCCTCTCACAAAAATCTGCAGAGGAGCTGCAAGCCTAGCCATGAAGCTAGAGCTGTAAGGAGCTGCATTCACAACAATTCTGCATCAGAAGCACAAATCTCAAGACATACACTAAATTTAACAAACACTGATTTAATTCTCTTCTATTTCAGTATTTACTTGTTACACAAGAACAGTGTCTTAATAGTGTCTTTTATCTTCAAGATCTTTTCCCCGTTTGCAATAAGAAAGCTTTCCTTGCTGTGGAATAGAAAAACTAAGGCATGAGTAAAGCAGCTGCAAGACCACATGTGCACAGATTAGTGGTCAGGAATAAGTTTGCAGCACTCACAGAGGGTGAGTCCGATATCTGCAAAGGTAGGGGGCTCAGCAAGAACAAGAACAAATTGTATGTGGTGGGCTGTGCATTTCAGCTCACCAGACTTCCACTTAGGTTTGCTTGGGATCTTTGAAGCATGGAAACTAGTGCTTCAGCATTGACTGCTTAGGCAAACTATAATGCAACTCCTATGTCCCAGTTGGATCTGGAATACACAAGCCATTTAATTCTGTATGGTAATTCTTACTTATCCGTAACTTAATATATTTGTTTACTATAGTATTTCCAGTAAATTATGTCAGTTTATCTAGCATCATGCCAGAGACACTGCACCGACAACCCTTTCCATAAAGCTGCAAGTGGAAACATTATGCGATTTTCATAATGAAAACAATTGCTGGAATGAATAGAAAGCTGTCTAAAATAACTGAAGATTTGGCACTTACTACTTTTCTGGGGTTAATTAATTTCCACATTAGTTAACGTCCTTCTGGTCTGTTTGAGTGCATCCTCCTTTCTGTCAGACCTTATAACATCCCCACCTCAGCATGAAAACCCACAGTTTGCCGACTGCTGCAACGGATCATGAGCATAGTACACTTAAGAGGGACTGTGCTTTGGCGTATTAAATTCCCTCTCTGCTTAACTACAACCAGTGGTAATAATGACTATCCAGGCTTTTTAAAACCAGATTATTGCTTCTTTGTCCTTAAACCAAAATAATGTATATATAACAGTATGAAAACATTCAGAAAAAGATTTTTTTAAAGTTACTTCACCATCCTGCTTATCTCAAACATTACCATGCCTGATGGCAGCTCAGAGGCTGATTGCCTTGAACAGTGAACCCTTCCCCCACCAAAGGTCCATTACAAAATACTGTCTTTTACCTATTGGCTATGGCAGAGTGACTTAAATTGAGCAACACTTTCCTGTTATTTTCTTATCCTTCCACTAAATTAAAGCATTGGAGTAAAAATCCCAATGACTACATCCATCAACTACATTTTTTTTTTTAAAAAAAGTAGTTCCATATCAATTACAAGTGTTTGGCTTTTGCTTCTATTTCTTAAAAGTAATACTGCAAGTTAGTTTTATCATATTAAAAAAGATTAGGGAGAGAGTAGAAAATCAGGTAAGTTTAAAAAAGAAAAAAAAAGAGAAAAAACCCAGATACTAGACACTAACCACAAGAAATTACTACCTTAAAAAATACGTAAAAGTCTTCATTTAATGCATTTTAATGGTCTACAGAAAGCTAACTCACCTGATTCCTTTACCAGCCAAAGCTTCTGTTGAATTTAGGTTAGACATTTCTGTTATCCAATGCCTAGACATTTGTGACTATTTAATATTTTACAAAAAACTCCTTTTTTAATACTATATGGAATATTGTAACAGTTACAAAATTGCACGTAGTCCATAGCTATTGTTAACAATAAAGTTCACCATTCAGATTGAGCTACACATGAGTCACATGTAATATTAACATAAATTTCAGGACCGTAAGGATCACAGGAGTCTTCAAATAAGCCACTGAAATACACGCACCTTTGGGCTGCAATGCAGCAGAAAACCGAAACATTTTGTGTCATGTTTAGGAAAGTATGTGCAGCATAAGCTGTCCAATGAAAAGTCGATGAGAGACAGAGTGAGATAAAAATCCTCCATATTAAAAAGAGTAAAAAATATCCAGATTATCATCCTCATGCTTTTTAAAAATGCCAGGTGAAAATTAATTGAGAGTACCAAGTCAGGCTCCTAAGTCCCATTCAAGATATGGCATACACAGCAAAATACTATCCCGTACTGGCACACTGACTTGGTGTCTGATCCAATGAAGAAAAGTGATCCAGCTACTTAGTCACCAACTGCTCTGGTCGACACCATGAGGTTTTTCTTGGAGACATTCCAATGGCGTACCAACCAACCCTATCCTGTTTATCTTGAGGCCTGACCAACCAGAAAGACAAATTCTTATAGAACTCATGTTTCAAGCAAGAAAATGACACACAAAAATGTAGTATGAATAGTCAAGTATTAAGCTAAAATGAATTGTGTCATTTACTAATTCATATACATACAATGACATTCAAGACTTAAAATATTTAAATCCCATAGTGCTAAGTTAAGAAAAAAGGATTCTTTTCCAATGCTTGCAAACATCATAATATATACAAATATGACATTACTATTTAGTTGTATAAACTTTATTTGCTTTGGAAATAATTTAATAACATCTTTCTCCTTGCAACTAAAACCTCTGCATACTCTAAAAGAGCTCTTTATTTTAAAAGACTCATTATACTAAACTCATCAATTCTAAAACATTTTTAGTTTTTAGTAAAGAAAACAATTGTAAACAGAGAGCTTTTGTAAGGTAGATAGCTATTACAAAGTTCACTTAGAAAATCAATATAGCATTTTAGCTGGAATTTGCTCATTAAACACCCACAGCTCTAATGCAAATTATGATGGAATGAATAAAGCAAATACATATGCTTCTTTCTTTTTATTAAATGTAAAATCTACTGTTAATTGCATCTGGTATGTCATATAAACTTTTCTCCTTAACTATTAAATGGAAGCTTTTACAAAAGTCATTAGAGATTCTCTTTCTTTGACTTGTATAAATTTCAATATTTGTTCAGTAAAGGTTCACAGCAGTTAAATTACATTAACAAATATTATTAGCTACTATGTAAGCCAACTAAGTAAAATACTTATATTGCAGGTAAAACAAATCAATGGGTGTTTACAATAATATTTGGATATGTCCATTTTTAAACAAGCTTATCAAATATCATGTAATTCTTAGTCAAATGAGAGAGACTCAAAGTAGATTTTTTCTTCCCAAATACTCAAATTTGTTTAGTAAGCTAATTGTTTTCTAATATGGGCAAAAGTAAATATGAAGAAGATGAACCATACCGAGTATGAGTTTACCGAGTCAAAGCAGTGTACATATTTTCTTAGTTGAACCTGATTCTTTTGGCAAACCTACCTTCTACACTTTTTAAACTACCTTTAAAATACAGCACTAGTGAGAAGGTGTGTTGGAAATCATTCTAGTTTAAATAGTGGTTCATGATTTTCCAAACAAAAGAACTTTGGGGGAAGGGAGGGAAGCACAGTTCCCAGGAAAAAAGTCTGTTTGCTGATTTCCTAGAGGTCATCTGTGTAAATAAAAAAACTGAATAGGAGAGGCAAGAAAGAAGAAATTGTTTGGACTTAAAACATCTATGGCAGCAGAAAATCACTTCTCATTACCCATTAAAAAAGGTAAAATATAGAATATTGGCCAGATCTTATAAGAAAAAAATGAGACCACTACCCACGCTGCTATATCAGAAGATACAGTGAATATTATAACACTATAACAATTGGTTTTCAAGACAAGTCAGTTTTACAGAAATGGTAACAATATTTTGGACTTTGCAAGGTGTTTGACATTAACAGATGCAATGAATACTGCTTTTGGCTTTGGACTACATGAAAAAAAAGATGATCCAAGAAATAGTACAATCAAAATTTTGCTATTTTTTTTGTAACAAGCCCTAGTTACTGTGATCAGTTACTTCTAAGAAAAAGACTTGGTGAAAAAGTATTTCCATTAATAACAATGTATTATTGCAGAAAGTCAGGGTTTTGTGGTTTAAGATTTAGTATTCAAGATCAGTGGTTGCTGAACAATAAGTGACTTGGGATTTTCTTTGGCACTGATTCTGGTACATTCAAAGTAATTTTACTAGCTACTTGCACCATTATAGCAACAAGACATAAACATGAGATTATATGTTTTTACAAAAAAGGCTCTGAGCATCTTAAATATTCAAGAATTGACTGAAAAAAATTGATGCATGATTTGACTTCTGTTTCATACAGATACACAGCTCTAACATAGGATTGAATGTTGAAATGAGAAAAATGTAGCAAAGAATATTTTCTGTTTTCTGCTTTTTGGAGATGTATATTATTCTGAAAGAGAAGTATGAACATGAAAGAACTTGCTTGGCCAAGTCGTACTTAGAAATCAAGATTCTTGTAATGAGCTTCTTGTTTATTCTGCTCAGTCGCTTCCATGAAAAAACTGTCAGCTGAAATTTATCCTACAGAGAGGTTTAACAAAAGCTTTTTAGGAATTTTTGTTGTGATTTCACTTTGGATTTCTGAGTACCAGCTGCACAAATGTGAGGAATTAGGTAAGTATACTGGGAAAAGAGGTGCAATGACTACCTACATTTTCATTTTCATTTGTCTTCCCATTCCTATCCACCATTGCTGGGTCTATGTAAACAGGAGGACTTGGAAACTATCCTTGCCATTTCCAGATGAGCCACTATAATTAAATTTTATTTAATCATATGGATATATGCTTGTTCTCTTACAGAAATATAAACATGTATGTATTTGTTATCCAGTCATATTAGAAATCAAAATCCTCTGACACTTCTTTCTACTAGATTTAATGACTGTGCTCAAAATTCTTACATATGAAGTCAATCTTACCATAGCCAAATAAAAAAAAAACCAACAACCAACCACATTTACTGCATTGCTATGAAAGCCTTTAAAATGCGTCATTAATTGGTCTCTGCGCATACATGTTACAAAATGCAGATAATCCCTAGAAATGTTCAAAGCCTACGGCCCTTGCACAGTTCTCATTCAGGTTAACAGCAAACTACCACGAGCTCCAGGGCTGACTGTTGACTTAAAAATTGTGCTGAAATATTACTGTATTACGAAACAGGCAACTTCAGTTCCTAGCTCTTTTTTTTTTTTGGAAGCTACCATTCATTTATGTTCAATTATGACCTACAACTGAAAAATAAAAACAAAACAGTGATAAGTGGTCATAGGAAAACTACTTCAAGAGTTTTCACTCGTCTGTACCAGGAGTTATAGACTAGAAGTCATTTACACCTAAATGTGACTTTATAGATAAAGCAATCTGAACAAACATTGATAGAACACAGTGACTTCTTTATTGCTTTGTGTTTGTCGTATGTATTTAGTGCATAGCATTCATCTGCTCCTACATTTCCAATGCTATAAACAGAGTGTTCTTAATAAAAGGCTAAAGTTGCTTAGTGGCAGCTCTACATAGGGTTTTCTTTGTGTACTCAGATCCCAATTCAATTAAAAAAAAAATAAAGTGGGAAAGAATAGGAGAGAGTATTATACACAGACCCCAAGGCAGTTCTTGTGAAAGCCAATCCCTGTACAATACTTAAGCCTCTGCTTCTAATACACTAAACACAGCTGACTTCAAAATTCAAACCATAATGCTGTTACAACTTTTTTTCAGTGAATAATTACTGATGCCTGAATATTTACTTTAGGGGGAAAAATATAAATGTTGCATTGAAGTTTCTAAGTTATAATCTGACAGGTTAAAGAAAAGTTTTTTTAATACCCCAAGAAGTAGATTATTTGAAGACCTTTCTATTCCTGAATAAAACTCAATTCTTCACATTCATCTAACACCCCAGTGGGGAAGAGAGAAGGACCAAGCTAATCATAAAAATATGCAAAGATACTGGTTTGCTTTTTGCATACCAGCTCCACCCATAAATAGCTTAATAATTTATATTTTAACCTATGCCACCCCACTATTGTACTTCAAAGAGCTGCATGCAACTTTTTGACAATCAAAAATTCTGACAATCTGAAGGTAAAACTACATTGTTTCAAATTAGGCTGTTAAAATTAAGCCAACACCACCCCCATCTTGTTGGTCAGTTGGTTTGTTTTCCTGTCCTTTAGATGGATTATCTACCTTCCCCTACATAGGATTTAAATCCTTCAGTTATTTTCACAATTCTGTTATTTACCAGAAAATATTTTGAAAAAATATTCAGGAAATAGTTTTGCATAATGAAGCATTAATAGGACAAAACCCTTAAAAACTATATAGACTATATATACAAATCACAGAAAACTGTGTTAGTGAAGTATATGCATTTCCCACTTAAACTGTAAAATATCATTCATATTTAGGTTTATAAACACAAGGGTTGGGAACTATTGAGTTCTTTTGGCTAAAGCCCAATATTGGCCTTATTTCAGTTTAATTGGAAGAGGATCTTGAATTCATCTTCTCCATGAGATATCAGGAACCTGGATTTCTGTTTGTACCAAAGGTTAATAAGAAATGTGTCTGCAAAAGTCAAACAGCATTAAATACCAAAAACTGATTATTATTCTGCAGGAGTTGTTCTGTCATTCATAATCTCTCCATGCTCCAACCTTCCACAGCTAATCTTTAATGGATGACATGCAAGAAAGAAAAATAACATCTAAAACGGGGCTCTAAAGTGAGCTTTGAAGAAATGGAAAATACTTTTCTTCTGTGCTGGAAGTTATTGCCACCCAAAGTTTATTACTGAAAAGATTACTTATTTCCTTTTACTTTATGGGATATTAAATCAAACTAACTCTAAGCTAATAGCCACCTGCATATTTGTTTTCACTTTTGCTATTAAAACCATTGCATATGCATTCAGTAACTATTTTTCAAGTTAATTGATGAAACTTCAAATAATGTTCATGAACGTTTTCATGCTATATTCAAGAAATTCAAAATACCACAAATGTAAATCCTCAACATTTTTGTAAAAACAGACGTGAAAAAAGGGGCTTCATTGTAGGTATATTGCCATAGTTTCCAAGAGATTAAAAGCTGTGTAACATATATAACAGTATTAGAAGTACTGCTTTCCCATTTTTCCACACTATATTTCCTATCATTACCCTGGTCTTTCAGAAAGTATGTGCAGAATGCTAACACAGTTTTCAGGCATTAAAGGTTGTGTGCAACACCTAACAGACCTAGCAGGGCTGGACTCAATCCACTTCTTCCTGCTGAGTTGACCATGATTTAAAAAAGGTGCTAAATTTTCATAAAATTACTGTTAGATATTGGCAAAAAACCTACCACAGAATAGCCCCTGCTACAGAAAGATTTAGAGAACTATTTTATTATACTTCAGAATTATTCTTGGTCCCAAGATGTAGCACTGTGATAACAAAATATTCCAAGCTGAGGCTCTGAGGCCAACTATGGTATATCTTGTTGCAGTAACGGTGGGAGTTCTGTGAGAAGACCAGGGCTTTGGTATTTTTTCCAGTCTAGAGAGGTTACCACTGTGCTCTACAATTCTCACTTACACTCAACCAGTTCTTTCCTCTGAAAGTTCCTACATACTCTTTGTATAATTCTTCTGTTAGGAAAAAATGAAGTCCCTTATGTTCATCCAAAGTGAGATCTGTTCTCTCTGATAGTTCTTTGAGAGACTTAGTCCTTTGCGAGACTTAGTCCTTTGCAATGTCTCCATCTTTATCTTCCAGTCTGTCCCCAGAAGATGTGTGCTCCTTTCCCCTCCCACAAAGATGCACCCATCCTTTTCTGTTCAACATATGAAAGTTCTGCATTTTCACATTTCAAGATTTGTCTGTTCTTCATACCCAGTTCACATGTGGTGTTCCCTCTTTTCCTGACATTATCCTAGTCTCAAGTTCTTTTATGATGCACTCTTCCCTTGATTTTCCTGATGTTGCTCCACCTCTGTTCTTCTTTCATGACGGGGAGTGAAACTAATGGTACCTTCTGACATTGGCTTATAATGAGAGGAAATCCAACACATGAGTAATGAAGAAATAGCAGGAACCTGTGGCAGCTATGACCACCAGAAACAATAGTCTCTAATGCTTCAAAGCCTGCAACCAAACCTGTGAATTCCCTCATTTTCCTTAGCCGTAGCTAGCTGACACAGGGATAGGAACCCAAGGAAGTTTTAAAATCCATTTTTCCTGGGTAGTAAAATTGAAAAATTAATACCTTCTGAAAATAAGTTATTTACTGCACACAATATTGATCTTTCTCTTTCATCATGTGTATACCTTCTGTTTAACTCTACTTTTTCATATTTTTGCATAAAGTATTTCACAAATTTACACCTTTACTCTTCATTTCTTCTGCAAAAAGGAAAAATCATGAAGTGACAAGCTTTGAGTAATTTATTTCTGAAGACTGTTGTAGCTTCATTTTAAAATGCCCTTTGTCTTCAGCTTTTCTGTTCTTTCCATGGGACTTGTTTCAGTAAAACACATCAATTAGAGGGTTATATTTTAAAACAGAATTGTAATATTCCTCAAAGTAGACAACATTTTTATGGTGTACCTTTCTGATGTTTTTTACAATATGATTTTGTGGAGTCATTTTCTTATCATAAAGTCAGTACTAACTAATAATAAAAATGCAAACACCCATATTTACAAGCTTCGCTCTACCATGTGTTATACACTGCAGTAATTAAACATTAACTAGCAACATGAAATCACAGCAGCATGTGTTCTCCTTTCCCCAAAGGACTTAACACAAGGGGAAAAAGTTTTTTCCTTAAATGGGCTGTCTTTTTTATTAGGTTCTGCTTGTCCATTAGAACTCTCCCCAAGGGTTTTATGAGAAAGACCTCCACAAATTCAGTTTGGTTCACATCATTCCAGATTTCAAAACATTTATCCAAACTTCGTAACTTTCTTAGAATTGAAAGACAGGAAGCAAAAAACCCCATGAAATATTAACGATGCTTCCTTTTGGCAAACAGCTTAAGTAGTGAGGAGCCTCCTGCCCTCTCTCTCAGCGTTTAAAGGATTTTATACTTCCTGAACTTGTAAAAGGAGAAAACAAAGGTATTTTTTTAAAGGTCATCCTTATTACACATTGTAGCTCTCATTAAAATTCGGCTTATTCTTCCTTTTAAAATGGAATAACTATGCTAATTATTATATCCATATTTATGCCACACTATTTTGATGAGACTGTTATGCTTAGGACATATTCAAAAGTTTAAACAGTAGTGTAGGAAAAAAACAATTTACTAAGAAATATTTCAACTGTATCCATAAAAATGAAACTATACATGTTTTTGACAACCTTTGACACACGTTCCTTTCCAGATTTTAACAAGCAATGAACACCTATATCAAAGAGAGTATTTATTATAGATACAGAGGTAAAACACTGCAAATATCCAGGAACAAATACAAAACTTGGGATTCAACCCAGACAATCTGCATTAGCTTTCTGCTGCTGGATATAACTATGATATGCAGTGTGGATTTTTTTCTTCTGAAAATAAAGCAAGCAGTTTATGTAAAATGAAATAAGAATAAAATTATGCCTGTATTTCAATGTTTCCTAATATGCAGATTAGATTTGCCTTTCCTTTCCTCCACCACAGAAAATCTAGGAACTCTCTCTTCCATCTATAATATACACAGAATACCGTACTCTCAGGAGTTTGACATTAAGTGGAAAGTCAGCCATCTGTTTTTTCAGCTGCAGAGTTTATTTTCTGCTCCATTTTCCTGAAGACAGCTACTCCTTCCTTCAGTACCAATATTCTGGAGACAGGTACTAGTACTATTAATACTATATGAAGTGTGGGTGGTCTATAAGCACACAATTTTATCTAGCTTACACTTTATTTATGAACAAATGATACAATGCATTTATAAAAGCACTCCCCCTAATTTCTTTGAGAAAAACCTCAGAGTATTTTTCACCCACTGGGTACACTGTACACACAGTCACTTTCCAATCATAAAAATACTCAGCTTCATTACTTCAGAAATTTCCAAAATCATTGAACAGAAACGGTCTCCATTCTTGTACATCTACCCAAAGAACAATTAACAACAAACACAAGCATGCATTCACTTTCAACTATAAACTTTAAAACCTTTCATTTTGGGAACTTTTATAAACATCATTCACTGGAGACATACCATCATCAGATAAAAATTCATTATAACTACTAAAAGAACAGATTTTTCAAGAAAAGTGCAGGTGTCTAGTTGAGGTGAATGTGCGACTATCTCCATACACGGGGAGGGGGTAGCATTGCTCTGAACGAGCTAAAACAATAAGTGGTATTTGAACTGCTGGTTGAAAGGTAGAGGCACTGGTAATCATTATTTCCCCTTGTTTGTTCAGGACCTTCCAACAAAACAAACAACCTTTTTGTGATTGGATTGACATGGTGTTAACAATGCATTTAATGCCCAAATCAGTATGAATACAGGTAAAGCTTCTGCTAATACCAGTACCAGGATGTTAAAGCCACCTATTTTCTAAGCAACTCTAAACAGCCACACATAAAAAAAAAAAAAAAAAAAAAAAAAGTGTCAAATCTTCCCTCCTTTAGCAAATAAAGCTAACATTCACTAGGCCACGTCATATAGCAACCGCAGGTACTGTTTGAGCCATACAGCCATCTGTTAAACGCTTGCCTACTGTACCTGCAATCTTTTCTGCAATCTTAGCTTCTGTAGCTCTCTCTTGCAGCTCTAAGTCCAGTTTTATTGTCTTCAGCTCCTTGTCCTTTTCAGACAGCTTATCCTGAAGCTGAATTGAACAAATGGACAGTAAGATTCTTACCTGGCCAATACAGTGAACCAGCTCTTCTAACCACAACAAAATTTTAAATAATAATTTAATACCCCCAAAATACAAACACTATGCAATACATCAGAAGTTCAATTTATTTAAAGGACAAATGTTAAAAACATCTTTTTTATCATATGCCCTATCTTGTTCTGCAAGACAGGCGGCAATGTGTATGTCACTATTTTCACTTGGGATTCTCTTCAGATATTACCAGCTGTGGTCCTTCTTGCTAAGGAAGTTCAGAATTACATGGAATATGATGCAGGTGGCGTCTGCATGAACAGCCTATTTACTACTGAGAGTACTGGCATCACAGCCTGAAGAGTCTGTGGTGTAAATGCATAATTTTTCATGTGTATCACCAGATAGAAAATTGTATTCTTTCACAGGTTGAGGCCTTTGTGTTAACTGGGAATCCACTAAATCTGCTCTTGGACAGATACCCGAGCTTGCCATTGAATATTCAATGACACTTCATGGAAAGACTATAGACTTTTCTGTTGTTTAGGTGCACACAACTGCTACTAACACCAGTAGCAAATCAGTGTGCAAGCAGGACGGAATTTTCTTTCCCTCATCAAAGAGGAAGTATCAGGGCACATTCGTTATCTGGACCACATACACAGAGGCAAGAACTCAGATTCTATTAATGAAATCCTGGCCTTGGTTTTGGTCCTCCTTGGTTTTCATCCATGGTGCAAGAACTTACATCACTGATTAAAAAGGTCAAAGGGTAGGATAAAAGTGGTGGTTTTTTTATTTTATTTCAGAGAAGCAGTTGTTAAGCAGATACTAAGAATCCAAAATGACAAGAAAGCTATTGATTGGTGCACTAAAATAAATAACAAAACTAAATTAGGCACTGTTTAAAATGTATGTTTTGTAAGACAACTATAAAAGAGCAAATGCTGTGAGCTGAATATCTCAATTGTACCTTTTTATTTTTGGCTCTCAGAGTGTCCAGTTCTTTTAAAAGGAATGCTGTTTCCGTTTTTCCGTCTAAATCTGAGGCATCCCTCCATGAAGATACAAATTCAGGGAGCATCCTGTTAGCCTTTTGTTCTACGGTGCTGCATTTCAGAGGGGAAAAGAAAGAAAAATAATGTACAACCAGTTCCTCCCCCTTCCTCTCCAAAACAAAATACATGAATTATCAAAACTTGTTAATCATTGCAAATGTATTAAATAGACAGTAAAAGGGATGGCCTTCTATCACTTCTTAAATCTGTAGTTCTGAAAAAAATCTGTAAATCTGGAATGGTAAATATATATACTACAGTACTAAGGCAGAAATCAGATGAATATAAAGTAGCTATGAAGCCTATAAACAGAAAATGCTTAAGGGAAACAAATTAAAAATCTGTGCCTAACACAGAGCGACAAAATAATGAAACATTCAGGTATCAAATTGATGCTTAGGTTAAAAGAAACCTAATTCTTCAGTAGGATGGTCAATTCCACATGAACTGAAATGAGAATATCCAGAAAACAAGATCTAGGAGTTCATCTTGAAGAAATGTGTAAAATGACAATGTTATTCTAAATATTATAACTGGCATCAGCAATTCCATACTGTATATCACTCACATAGTTTTAAGATAACTTATTTAGCCAAGACAAGATTCAATGACCAGAAAAATTCTGTCTCAGGGTAAGACTTTTATAAAACTCCTTGGCTATCCATTGATACTCACAGATAACTCAGAAATCACAAACAGATCTCACTTGTAAGATGGTAGCAAAATCAGTAGATGAATGGATTAGAAGGGGGATTAACAAATATTTTTACCATTCACTTCCTCTAAGCATTTTCTGTTTATAGGCTTCATAGCCAATGAGTCATATGAAGTAACCAGATAAAAGCTATACCTTCTTAACTACTGTTTCTACTGTACACATTACTTTCATTATGTGTAATTAACACCCTAGAAAGAAAAGGAAAGCTATCTGTTGCTCCTAAGAGTCATTCTCCTATACTGTTGTTTGTACTCAGTCTCTCCTTTCTTCACCTGCTTCCATTGGATTTATTTTCTCTATGGTTCTTTCAGAAGGAAGTTAAGGTCTGTACTCTGCAGGCAAACTATGGTGCAACCTAAAGCACATCAAACATAGACAGCAGGAAGATTCACGTTGAAAAAGTACTTACTTGGTGTATTACACTATATATGGATTGGAAGTGTGCTTAAACTGCCTGTCTGCACTTTTGAGATTCTTCAAAGACTATTCCATCTTTGCTCTGTCTAGCAAATTTCATTTACTATTGTTTTGGACTGAAAGTGATAGATGCATCTGGATACTACTGCCCAGATATTACAAACCTCAAGCTTTTTTTGAGCATTTTCCAGGTTCAGGAGATGCTTTGCATTAACAAGTTTGAATATACCTCCTCATCATCTTTAAATCCTGCAAACATTTTCTTCCTGATGTCTAAAAGAAAACTTGATGTTTTCATTCAACATTCCAAGTCACATTGATGGTACACCAAGACCATCATTTACAGTGCAAATCAACACTGACTCAATGTTTCCTGGGTCATTCTATACAAAGATATTTTCTCATTTTATATTCTGATTGCAATCTATTTGGGGAAGGACAGATTTTACGCAGTTTATATAGTCTCTACCACAATGAGTTTTTGGCCTAGATGCCATGTATTTGCAGGTGAGATAGTTCAACATGCTGACTGCTGTGGGAGGTTAACTTCAGTGTTCAAGATCAGCCTGATTCCCAGTGCAAGTGGCACTGGTGAAGGGCAGGAGCAACAGCCTTTGGTTGACACTGTGCTGGGCTGTACCTAATCACTCAGGATTACATTTGGCTTTTAGTGCAGGATGCATTGCCCTAACAGCGTATCTCAGGCCCTAATGTAAAAAAAAGGCAACAAGACAGACGGAAAAGTACTATGGACTGGTTTGGGCCCAATAGATCGTACTAAAGATAACAAAACCAGACGCAGAATCTGCCAGACAGGTGAAGAATTAGCGTATATTTTTCAAAAGTACATCACAGGGCTCTGCAGCCTTGGTCCCATTCTCAAAAGCAAATCTGTCACTCAGTTAAGACTTGGGCTTCAGAATGCCTAAGTTGCTCAAAACCGGTAGCATGTTCCCAAGTCAGTTGGGTTTACCTTTATATATTATGTCACATAGTGCATGAGCGTATATGTCTCCTAAGATTGCAGTAGAAGGTCATAGCTCAGTATAGAAATTAATGACAATAAATGATCAAAAGTAATGACAGAATGAAATCTTTAGTTTGTATTATACTTTGCAACCATAATTTCCCTTCTCCAGATGCCATTCACAGACTGCCTACAAAGTATTACAACTCCTCATCTTTTCTCTTTCAACTTCATCTACACTTCACCCTGCTTTATTCCTGCTTCCTAGCTGCTTTATTCCCATTTCCTACTCACTTTCACCCTGCTTTGTTCCTGCTTCCTACTCACTCATGATACTTAGGGTACACTGTGTTTGTTGTGTAAAGTCACAAATACTACCAGACTTTTAGATCATCTTTTCTAATTCTGTTCAGTATGCATTTTAAAAATTAAAAAGAGATCACAATCATCGAAATACCCACAGCGTGTCACATAAGCCATTGCCATGATTGTTTTTTCTGTCAGTGCTAGAGAATGCAGTGGTGAAATGCTGCATTCCACACTGAAAGAAGGGCAGATATGGTAAGTCTGAGTAAAAAGCTGACTTACTGATTCTCAGTTGGGAAGTAAATTTCCTTACCTTTATCCAAAAATCTGTATGTATATTATACATATTATGTATGTCTATAATTTGAATCTAAAAAAATTATATATATTGGGATATTTGGTTCTACCTTGATTCTTCAGGACTGGAATTACAATCATTTGGGGCTCTTCCTCTTTGACTGGTTACCGGCAAATCTGGAAGTTTCAGTGGTTCAGCTTCTGCCTGGATGAATGGGTTTTTCTGAGAATTCTCATGAAACTGGAATTCAGCACAAAAGTCTTCTTTCTTCTGTTCCAGGACATGTGTTCCTAATTGGAAATGGAAACAAACATATTTTTTCATTTGGAAAAAGAAGCACAAACTTGAGATTTCTCATGCAAAAATGGCTTGCTATATTCTTATTTGTAGTAGAAAGGAGAAAGTACTCTAGTTTCAGATTCACAGCTTCCTCATCCCACTAAGGAACCTAGAGCACAGATGTAGGAGTTATGAGCTATTTACTGTATTTTTCTCATGGAAACTTCAACAATTCATCACCATTTCCTAATCCCTCTTCCCCTGAAATGACTGTTTAAAATAATGCTGACCCTATGAAATTATCTACTTATCTTCTGCAAAAATCTGCTTTAGCCCAGTGAGACATGATGAATTTCTGCTGTAGACTGGGAAATTTGCAGGTTGTGAACTAGACTCTTACTTATATTGAGGTCTTTTTCAAATCCATTTTGGCTACAAAAAAAGTATCACCAAGCTGTAATTAGCAACAGCATATTTAAGGCCCCATTATTCACTCCTGGAGAGTGCAAGGTTCAGGCTCATACAACTAAAGAACTTGAAGAATGCAAAGCACAAATTGTGCCAAAGAGGAAAAGTATCTAATTAAACTGTTGAATGTGATAGTTCTCTGAAGCTTGGCTACTAGATACATTTAGGACATATTTCTGATATCAGGGTATTTAAATGAAAGAAAGATCTACATACCATGAACGTTCTTTCATAAAGTAAGAACAAGTAAGTTTTAATTATAGAACTATATTAAAAAAAAAGAGGAAGAAGCCTAAAAAAGCTGGAATGGAAAAAAGTGCACATATTCTTCATTTTTTCATTTAGATTAGCAGAGAATAAACATCAGAGCTTTTGCTTATTTAATAAAGTTAGTGTTTCCAAACATTTTGGTATATATTTTATGATCCAACTTATTACTTCCTTCTCAAAAATACTAAGAAACTGTCTATACAGTTGCAATCATCTATAAATAGTCCAAAAATACACATCAATCAGTATCAAGGTATCACGCTGCATGTAAGATATAAAAGCACAGACTCTGAGTCAAAAATACCGAAAATACTCTCTAAAATCTACTGCAATAGATTACTCTTTCCTTGAAGAAGGAAAGACACAGCCGATGGCACAGGAAGCATCCCAAGGGCACAGAGGGATGACTCATGGATTGGCTGGAGTCAATTTAACAAGTTTCCATACAAAGCTATATGTTACCTCGAGGAAAAAATTTTTGTACCCGCTGCTCATCTGTACTCTCCTTATCTACTTCGGCACAAAGCCACTTGAATCCACTCTCTCCGTTCCTCTAAACCAGAACCACTGATTTTTGTACTAGAGGAACAACAGTCAACAGTGTATCAGAATCTTTGTTTCTAAGCAGTAATAAACACGTGGTGACCATAACTTGCTAAATAGTTCATTAACAAGTATAACCTAACACTAGTTTCAGTACTGTGATTGAAATGTGTTCCTCATATCATTTCACAGCCACTAGGATTCTTTGAGCAAATGTATGCTGGTGTTCACTGGCTTGAAATCCTGCATGTTTTTGAGCAGACATTTCCTTTTAAATGCTGCTATGTTTCAAAACTGGACGCAACATCTTGCTCCACCTTACAATAAGAAGCAAGGCTCACTATAGAAACAGGCATTAAAAAAATCACTATGTATACTCTAAGAATCTGCCCCATCTTGGGAGAGGCAACACATAAGGGTGAAATTCAGAAACCTCTCCAGTTCGTACTACCTGAAAACTAACCTAGTCTGAGTTTCAATCCTTGCAAAACATTTTATAGGGAGGCATATACTTGGATGTGTTTTCCATTTGATTTATATTATAAAGACCTATCAAACATCACCCTGTCCACTTCTCCCAATTCAGATGTAGCTATCTGTGTGTATATATATATATATATATATATAGTTGCAAGTTATGCTCCCACACATTGAAGAGGAAGTGCAATGCTTCACTTGCCATAACCAATTTTCTTCTTTTCTAGGGCATCAACATTTCCTTTAAGCCGTATATATTTGAAGTGCCTCAGGTGAAGCATGTTGCATTCTGTGGAAGAATTCAAGCACAACGTATCTGTTGCAATAACCAGTAACTGTATTGCCATGAACCTTTGTTCCTTGTTTAGCATTCCTGCACTCTCCTTTGGCCCACACTATATGAAAGCTGGAGAAGAAAAACCTCAGTCCAGAATGTTAAGATTAGATGACATTAGTTGCCACAGTCACACTGGGATGAATAGAAAAAGGGATTCTATCCCTTTTAGTGTAAGAGTAATCAACCGAGTAAGTTTTCCTCTCTGAATAGCAGCATAACTATCTGGTGTATCAACTACTCCTTGCAGTTTTGTATCATCAGCAAACTTGCTGAGGGTATACTCTGCTCCATCATCCAGATCATTAATGAAGTCATTGAAAAAGATTAGATCAATTTTTGATTCTGGGAGTAAACTGCTAGTAACTTGCCTCCTACTGGACTTTGTACAACAGATCACCACCACATGGGCGCAGACATTCAGCCAGTTTTCAACTGACATTGCTGTTTACATTTATTTAATCCACACTTTGCTTCTCTATTAGGATGTTATAGGACACAGAGTCCAAAGCCTTATCAAAGTCAAGGAAAACAACATGCTGCTTGATCCATGTTTTATGTCCTGCTTGTCAGGATAGACCACCTTTGAGCTTGGATGAGATGATCCTTGAATATCAACAAGATCTCTTGGATTCCTCTTCTTTCTAGTACCGTAATTATACACAATTCTTCCAAGTAGATCTCTGAGGAGGCCAAAGTCTATTCTCCTGAAGTCCACAGCTGAGGTCCTGCTTTTTGTCCTGCTCTTTCTTCTGAAGATCCTGAACACCAGCACCTCACGGTAACTCCAGCCGAGGCTGCCCCCTGACTTTGAGATCCACAAGCAGTTCTTCATTGTTTGTAAGTATCAGGTACAGCAGAGCACCCCTCCTTGTTGGCACCTCAATCATTTGTTTCAGGAATTTGTCAGTGGACACCAGAAATCTCCCATATCACTTGTGCCCTGCTGTTGTCCTGCCAGCAGATTGTCAGTGTCATTGTAGTCCTCCATCAGGACCAGGACCTGTGGATTCTTCCAGTTGTCTGAAGAAGGCCTCATCTCCTTCACCCAATCTTCCTCCATGCCCTTCCCTCTTATTGGCAGGATCAAGGATAACACCATGGGTTCCCACACCCTTAACCACCCCCCCCAGAGCCATACAGTCACACTTATAGTCACATATAGTCATACTTCTCAGGTCAACCCGACAGTATCACTGGTGCCTAACTAGAACAGCAGCAGGGGCTAACAGAGGGTCAGATGAGCCTCAGCAGCCTCTCTATAACATCCTGAAGGAGCTCTCAACAAGCAAAAAAACTTTCTAGATGACACGTCAAGTCACCAGACAATTTTTTTTTTTTTAAACATTATGAGATAAACATGTCTGCATGATGAAGTAAACATCTGCATTAGCAGCCGAACTTCAGGCTAAATCCTTAGGCCATGTCAAGATACAGATTTTTATGCATTCAACTAAGTTACAGCAGCTGGAAAAAAAAAATAATTTAGAATGGGATAGATCTGTGTTGGCATTTATTAATGCTAATGCTGCTTTTTTAAGCAACTTATGTTTGCAGCACACCTTTACCTTTTCATCCAGATCCAATTCCCTCAAGCACATGGGTAAGACTAAGCGGTATCACAGCAAGCCTGTAAGTGGCATTCCTGGAAATGTTAGGCGAAACACAGAGGATCTATTTTTTTCCCCTACTAGTTTTGTAAGAGAAAAGATGATGGCAGCCTCCTCCACTCAGACATGGAAGCACTCTGCCCGAGGGCATGAAGGTTAGAAATTTTTACTTGTTTCACACAGCTGTAATGCATGTTTTTGGTCAACATGCTAAATCTGTAAGTAGAATGCTTTGGGGAAGACATTTTAACCACTGTCAAATCAATGGGCATAAGGATTTTTTTATTTTTAAAACCACTTTATTCTCCATATAGCCCATGACCCCCACCCCATATAATTTAAGCTCCCATGTACCAAGGCCTGTCTTGCTGTTAAACTAAGCAGCAATATTAATCAATGCACTTCAGTGCTTTTCCTCATGCCTCCTGCAAATTGTATTGTGCACTAATTACCAATGCTGCAGAGGCACACTGGGGAGTACGTAGCATTTGCAATAATCAGGCTGCATAAGGAACATCAGAGAAAGGGTAAAAAGCCTTGCAAGCGTTGGGAAAAATGCTGTAGTTTTCATTAAGTGGTATCACCAGCACTGATTCTGGTTCCCGAGTATACTAAACAACTTATTTTCCATATAAAATAGAGTTAAGTTCAGTAGCCCAGATTAATATTTCACTATAGGGAGAAGCTGATCTTCTGTATGTATTTATCTTGAATGAATAGCTTGTTCACATTGAAGGAAAGAAAAGCAAATGTTAGGAAGAAGGAATATAAAGACACTGGAATTAAAGCTGGGAATTGATTGTAAGTGACGTAAGAGGAAGATAATGCTGTCATGGCTTGAAATAGGAAAGGCAGAAAAGAATTCAATGTTGTTAAGCTAGGAGTGGTTAAAAAGTCAAGTAAAAACATTGAATCTAATGCATTTTGCAGGCAGCCACTATTTCTCACAGCTCCTTTTTAGAAGCAGAGGATTGGCACTGAGATCAGGGAAAGCACAGCATGAGAGAATCCTGTACTGACACTTGTAATATGGAAAGAAGTGCTGGAAATGTAAGTGCACAGAAGGTGCAGATTCACCCCAGAGGCTAAGGAGGCAGTGGCATCCCTTGTTACACCACTCAGCATATTCAGCAGTGCCACCACCCAGCAGAAGCTGGGTGGGCACCTCCTTCCGCCTGTTTGTAGTCTTTCAGCACCCCACTAGCCAAACTGCACTGATCAGCTCGGAGGTTTGCAGGGAATCTCCGCGGAATAACAATAAAGGAGAACAAACAAAACCCAACAGAACATGCACGCAGTGCTGCAAAATACACTGCTGGCTACAGATCTGCCTGCAGATGAGTATGGGGACACTGGAAGCCCTTGGTGTTTCAAACCAGCTTCAAGTGTCATAGTACTTACTGCTTGCTACCTATAGCTTCTTAGTATTTGTTTTAAGCTGGTCTACAGCACAGACAAAGGATCTTCTCATCTGTCTGCAAAGGACTGCATGAATGAACCCTCAGAGGGGTGGCAGTAAGAGGCAGGACAGGAGAAAAAGCAAAAGCAGGAAGGAAGAGAATGAGCCATACACATGGTGGGAGCATGAGCAAAGCTGACTGCAAACTCAGTAGCTCACTCTTCCTATGTGACACTCTCAGATTAAAAGCATTTGAAGAAATGCAGAACAAAACACTGTGGTACGTTTGAGGAACTAACTGCAACCTCAGTTACTAAAAGCCCCAAAATTCAGTGACTGACAAACTTTCATTTACTGTTAATCATGCATCTTTTCTTCTCAGCCTAAATGACAACATAGCTTCAATTTCGATGGGTTTTTTCTGTTTTGCTTGTATAATACCAAAAACTGAATCTCAAAAAACAAGAAGGAATATTCACTATCCAAAAAAACTATCAAAGAGCCACCACACTTCTATACTAACCTAGCCTGTTCCCACCGGAATAAAAGGACACACTACAGCTTAAAAATACTTGCTCTTGCCCCTACCTGCAAACCACACACCTACCTCAACTTGCTACAGCAACTGTCAAGTGTGTAAGAGCATTACTTAAGAACATCACCTTTTTATTTTCACTATACTAATTGCTATTCTTTATTATTGACTTTCAAATTATCTAGATTTTTTTGGGTTAAGAATTTTACAAAAATTTCTGAAAAGATAATTTTTGGGCATATGTATATGACAACACGCACACACCTGCAAGTGTTGTAACAAGCTGTTAGGACAAGACAGTTGCTGCATTAATAAAAAGTAATTTTAATAGCTTCGTATGAACAACGGATTATGGAATTGTCTTAAGTTCCCAAGATCTAATGCCACTGGACCCAAATTCCTAGATATATAAAAAATTAAATATTTAAGTCTAACTGAAAATTTGAACCTCATAGCCACTAACTTTTCTAGTTATGCAAATGAAATTAGTACTATGACTGAATATTCCTTCATGAGATGAAAATGATGAGTCAGCCTTTTTGACAAAGACAAACATTCATTCACTCTGTTGTACAACTACTGGAACTTCTATCAAACAAAATGACTGTGAAAGACTCAGATTGCTCAACAGTTCATCCATGACTGAATGATTCAAAGGCATAAATCCTGAAAATGAGTGGGAAACCAAAATTTAAGGATTTTATAGGCATAAATATGCAAAGAAAGAAAATAAAGCTGGTGGAAGAAATCTGATCCTATTGCCTGGCACAAGTGGAAAGAAAAGAGTTGGTTTAGGTTTTAAGCATTTTCAGAATGCCTGTTATTTCCTTTTTCATTCATATTTGAGTTGACACAGATGCAACATACATGATTTACACGCACATCTCAACGGGTGCTTGTGATTTTTTAAGTTTTCCTCACTATTTTATCTTTCTCACAATCTGCAAACAAATTTTCAGAGTTAATTCCAAAAAAAGATACTACACTTCATTTTGAAGAAGAAAGTAATTCCTGTTTCTGGAAAACAATTACAAAAACTCAGTACAAAAAGTACAAGATCAATATACATTTTCTCAAAAAACCCCCCGAACAAACAAGAAAGAGTGCAACTTTACTCATCTTTGGACTTACTACAGATTTACCTAAGTTAGCAATTATTTAGGCCCCTTCAATGCAGCCCAGTACACTGAGTACCAATAACCTACAACAGGAACTGGTTATCCCTTCACGACACTTCTCTTAACGTTTCAAGAAAACTGGGCAAACTTTAAGACGATAACTCAGTAGGACTCAACATCTCACTAACTCACTTCTGTAGCACAGCAGAACAGCAGTCACAGGAAGCTGATAACAAGTGAAGGCTGAGCTCAGAGTAGTTTTGTAACACAAAGCTAATTCCTTTTATTTCTCAGTGCTCTGCCCAGGAAAAATGCCACCAGCCCAGCCCTTGGCAGTAACAAAGAGGAAATCACCATGCAGATGCATTGCACGGTTAGTGCCCCAGTGATACATAACTGTGCACCCTGCTGAGAGCACCGTGGGTCAACTCATAAGAGTGAGGACCATCCATTTACTTTTAAGTAACCCTTACTCAGAAAGGTCCTGGATTTTTCACCGAGATATCTGCTCTTACTTTAAGAAACAAATGAGGTTCACTGAAATAAGCCTTGAAAACAACATCTTGTGGAAGCTCGCACAGATATTTTATAAAGGATGCTCAAGTACTGTAACAATAACTTTACAGACATCAACACCCAGGCGCACAGTAATGAAGTAACTGGATCGAGGTCATTGACCAAGCCACGGCAGAAGTAAAACTGCAGAACTTCAAAAGCTCCTGTCTCCTCAGCAGGGGCCCTCAAGTTCTCTCTTCTTCAGACAAGCTTTAGCAACTCATTTCAATTGGACTTCAAGGAAAAAAAATACCATTTTTACTTATGAATGATAAAGTAACATTTACACAATCACAAAATTAAGAGAAAATTCAAAACTAAGTTGGTATCCTTCCACACTACTTTATGATAATAATTTTCATTCACAGGAAAGACTACAGTATTTCTACATTAGAAGACAGACATGCAGCGTACAGTATATACAAACTTCCTGTAATTTCAGTAGTAGGCAGAAGAAATTTTTTTTTTTTTTTTACATTGACTGTTGTTCTAATAGAGAACTTCCAACCAGTTAAAACTGTTTTAGAAGTCAGTCAGGTTAACAGAGCAATACAATTCAAATACTCCATCTCTGGCTACAGCTAAGCATTTGAGTTGCCCAAATTCACGATCAAAGAGCACAACATATTCTTATTGCAACTTTGTTGAGAGAGTTCTCTGCAACTGAACAAAACCTAAAGTTCTATTTTGCATCAATGTCTTAAGTTTGCTCTATATCCCACAACACACATACCAGAAAAAAGCCAGGCTTGAAAATATTTTGTCTGCTAAAACACAGACAAAACTCAGAAGTTTATTCGTTCATTTTTTTTTTTATTCCTTAAAGGAATCTAAAGAGAACAGCGACTTCATTCTGTGTTAGCAGTTTAAGTAGGGGGACATCTGTGTTACTTTGAATGCTTCTTTATTCACCTGTACTTGTGTGGAACCCTATCAACACCCTTCATAAAGAAATAAATTGAGAAGGACATTATGAACAGTTGGAGTTATTCTGGCAAAGGCAATTTTTTTTCAATTCTCCAAGGATCCTGATTATTTTAGTAATGATGTTTCCCTCGCCTGCCTCTCTCACCAAGTCTTTTGCCCTCCTATTTTGCATCTAAACAGCAATTGCGTACAAACTGGTGAATATTTAAAATAGAAAAATCATCCAAGTCTTTAAAATACATGGCAAATCATTATTTTAGTATTCACTGCAGTTAATCGTGATGCATTTATTAATGTGTAAATATCAGACATTTCCTTTGGCATTCCACCCTCCGTTTGCAATTCATTAACATATTGTTATTTTAAAACATTAGTCTCTGAGAAGACACCAGATTTTCATTGGATCGGTCTCACACTTGAAAAAGCATTTTTATATTCCGAATGCATCAAAACAGCAGAATCTCTAGGCAGATACTAAGTGGGATTCACTGAAACACAATGTTAGTTCTAATGGATGGATGATTGTGTTTGGTCTTTTGAAACTTTGAAGTATAGGTAAGTCTTGATCACACAAATTAATAAATCCTAAAGCTGGAGTTAACAATAACCATTACACCCAAATTCTGCAGCTTAGCCCAGCCAATTTTTCAAAAGGTCAGGTTGTGAACTGGAGAAGATCAGGGAGGTCCACCGCATAGCTTTGTTGCCAGGCATCTCTCGTCTGGATTGTTGCAGGCATTTATTAGTATTCGTCAGCAGACTCAACAAAGCAAACAAGAAATTCAAGCACGAATAATAAAATGAAATGCTGCTATATAACCCTTTGTCATTCAGCAAATATGGGACTTTTTAGCTACATTGTTCCTAAACCTGGGTTACTACTTTAATTTTTCTCCACAGTGCTGACTGAATGAGTATGCATGTGTGTTAAATGCAGAGCTCCCTTAACAACTGCAGGACTGCCATTTAATCTGTTGGTAGATGGACCATTTCCTGTGGGAACTCTAGCTATGATTTCCAGATCCACCAAATAAATCTCAGATTAAGATTCCAAATGAAACCTGCCTTTGGCAGATAAAAAATGTCAAGATGGATATAAACAGTAAAATTATAAATTATCTAGGTGTTGCACGATGACTTGATGTGCGTTTTTTGTTTACACTTTCCCCGATATCACAACTATACAAGGCATTCATCAAATGTCACACTTTCATAATACTGGAGGCATCATTAAAACTGTTTGGCTAAGGACCTTGAAGTGTTTAAGCAGTAGCTCAAAAGTATATTTGTGCAAAGTAGAAGAATAAATTTACATATCAGCAGCAGCTCATAAGGGATGGGTAAATATTCTGTTTATCTCTCATTGTAATTCAGGTTAGTTTAAATACAGGGTTTCAGGATATCATTACAGCCTATATGGAGTTATTACATAATTTCCAAACATAGTGTCTGCTAGAGTTTTACTAAGCATGCTGTGTTTATATTTTCTAAACCAGCTAAAAACAAAGTAAACCTTCCCACCTCATTTCTCTTTTGCTATTGTCATACCAGACAATTGCTTTTCACATATAACCCTTTCCATTATCTAAATCTTAATGATCCAGAACTCCCTTTTATCTAGGCAGGGTCATGTTTCCTGATGCCCATTAATTATAGTGAAAATTCTCTTATCCAAATGTACTAAACCTCCCCTATTGCCAACAAACAACTAAGGCTTTGCTGAATTAGAGTTCTAAAAAAAATCCCAGAAAACTACTGCTTTAGAACCAAAGAAAAATATTGTCATTTTAAGTGTCCAACATAGAAGAAAGGTCACTCTGCATAAAGTGCCAGTAAGACATCTTGCCCACGCACACTTTACTCTGAGTAAATGGTCTACTAAAGATGCAGGTGAACTCTAAGATAAGAGTCTCCAATGCACTCCCTGGAGAACCCTTTTTTAATAAGTTGGGTTTTTTTGTTATATCTTTGCTCTGAACTTAAGCTTCATTCTAGTTGTTATTAAAACAGAAGCAATGAAGGTTTCTAAAGAAGAAAATAACAAATTTCTTCTGGCATTTGTGCTAGGTCTTCTAAAGCACTACATAAAAATTACTGCGGTAATAAGTGCTGCTCTGCCAGAAGCATATTTCAAGACATTCTGAAGTTAGCTGCACTTGTGTGATTCAAAGTGCAATACTTCCAAGGTGTGCATTCTCCCTATCTTTATCACTTGCAGTACTCAGCGCAGATAAGGCACTACACATTTCAGTGTACTGTAATGGGTCTAACAAAATCATATTCACAACACTCCAATGATATTGGGTACTTAATTGTGCTTCTGACGAGGAGTCTTTCTGCATGCAGCCTGGCCAGAAATGCACTGTATTTTACCATGCAAAACGTACAAGGAAAGAAACGGGATGGAAAACAGACAGATGATAATTTATACACATGAAAGGATTATATTTACGGGAAAGACCAGACAATATTTGATGACTGTTCAGTTATCATTAGCTCCTTTTTATCTTCTAAGTCATGGCACACTATTCCTTCTTTTTCCATACAAGAGGTTTTTTTCATCTTCTGTACTTAATATTGCTCAACAGTTACCAGCCACTCTTTCTGTGTTTGACTCATGCAAATTCATCCTCTCAGCCTCTCTTCTGCCTCCTATACTGTGCAGAGAAACCTGCAACTGTCCTTGCCACTTTGCAGAATCTCTGACAGCTAGCACACTGCAATTTCAATGCTGAAAGCACAACACACATGGAAGACACTAATCAATTGAGCCACACGCATGAAGAATGTCTCTCTGCATATCACGTAGATTCTTCTGCATACACATCAGTGCAATATCCAGGTCTTCTTTCTTTCCTAGGTAAACAGCACTTCTTATTGCTAAAAGAGGGAAGGAGAGGAAGAACAGGCTCACAGTATCTCTAGTTGAGGCATGTAAAAGCAGAAACAGACTTCCATATGACAAATATGGTTTATTCTGCCTCTACTACAGCCTTGGAAGAAGGGCTTCAGATTTTCTTTAGAGTGTTTATAGCTACAATGGGTGTATTCTGGAGGAAGGGGAGCAGCACCTTTACAGTTAGTTGGTTTTTGACCCAGATAGAGCATGAGATGAGAAATCTTTACAACACCACATCACTCTCAATGCTTTCTTTATCCCTTCATCTTTGTGCATGTGTGTATGTGTGTTAAAATCACACAATAGTAATTCCAGACAAAACAGTCCTTGTGATTACTATTACAAAACCAAACCCACAAAAAAGTATATTAAAATCATTACATAACTAGAAAAAACTTACTGCTCAAAATAGTCTACAAATACACGGTGAGGAATAGGAGTTTCATTTCTAGGAAGTTAGCAAAAAAAGATGATTCATTTTACTTAACCTATGCAAATGACTGTACATTGCCTCAATTACAATGAATGCAAAAAGGATGGTGACAATAAATGTCGTAACTTTATAAATGGAAGTAAATATTAAAAAATATTTCTAGAGAGGCTTTATTTCCTGAATATTATTCACTACACAGCAGAGGAACTAAAAAATATTTTTGTAAGCAATACATTGGCATATACACATCATGACCATGACAATACAAGGAAAGCTATGGCCAGATTCTTAACTGTAAACACCATGCATTCATGCAAGACCAATGCATGCACAAACACACAATGCAATTAAGACAATTGTCAATGCATAAGCTTATCACATGAACATGCGTCTGACCAGCTATATATACTTAACTTGTTCATTAGGTTTGTATATCTGTTTTCTATTTTTCCTGAAGGGAGCAAGACTGGAAAACAACAGCTCACCCCCAGATAAAACACTAACTTTTAAAATTTCCCTGCACAAGCTGATTCTGCAGTTCTGTTCCAATCTACATTATCACATCTCTTTAAAGCTAGAGTCTCCTCTGAACTACAGCTTCCAGATAAACAATTTTAAAAGTATTTTTTATAAGCCACACGAACATTCTTTTCAAGAATAATGAATTACAGTGAAAGCATCTATATGAATCATAACTAAGAGCTGACATCAAATTCTTACAGGTGAAAGTGGTTCATTGACTTATATTTCAATACGTGCTTCAATTAGTGGTTTACAAATATATGTATATTTATTTCTATGCTTGAAAAGTATAATAACCACCTTTTAAGGAAGCAAACCACTTTGCCATTAAAAATAATCAATCTACTACCTTGTTTTAGGAAATTCCAGAAAATAATTATACAATGGCTTTTCATTTTGGAGTCAGTAAAATTATAATTTTGTTGTCAAAACAGACCAAACAGTATTTGATATTCTAAGACTTCATCTAATTTCTGTGCTGTCCTTAAAAATCATAGATGCTATGAAATATGACACAAGCAAAAATATCACAGTAGTGAAAGACTATACAATACAGAACCAATAGCTGCACCCATTTAAACACAGTACATAGTATAAGTCAAATGAGACACAAATTTAACTCCAGTATTTGCCCACCCACCACTTTGCTATCTTGCAAACTCTTTTGAAAAATTGACATTAAGTTCTGAATGTACATGTAAGTATGAAAAGCACCCAGTTTCAGGTTCCCTCTTGTGTTTTCACAGTATAAATGTTTGTGCAGTTTTTGTCCTGCATGTAAACCCTGTTAAAGTAACACCTCCACCCAGATGCAACGTGCTTCCTCCACCACCACCACCGCGATACAAAGTTATGTGCCTATTTGCCAATACAACTTTATTTTTATAATGGACTGCCATCCTAGGCTTTCTAGCTTGGATCCTGAATATTTTTCATTTGGAAGTCAGAAAGTCTTCGCTGGCCTGATGCCAATGCTCCTGACACATTCTCTCAAGTATTCTTAGAGAGAAATGAAAAAAGTCACTGTCTTCCTACTAAAAACTAGGTATTGTGGAGATACATAGTATATTTAAATTAGACACAAACCTGAAATACTAAGCCTTGTGCACTGACTGTTCTTTAACTCTTCCTAATATACCAGAACAGGGACAAATGTCTTCACTCCACACAGTGAAATTATGTTCCAAACAAACGTAAAGTTAAAAAGAAAATCTTAACTATCAAACACTTCAGATATACTCTTCTTAAACACTACCTTTCTTTCAAGTATTTTACTTCATAACATTAACAGGTTACATATTATCCCACATAACTGCCATAAACCTATCACTTCTCTGTACCTAATATTTTTGCTGGTTTTTTAAAAAAATTCTCATTGCTTGACTGAATTTTCATCTAGTCAGCTGAATTTAATCTCAGATGTGTTTTATCATCCTTATTTTTTGGCAAATAATTTAATGTCCAATATTTCAGTATGTTATAAAAACATTAATAAATCATTATAGGGTTATTCTAAAACCAGCTTTTAAACTTCCAGGTTACAAGCAAGGAACAACTAGACGCAGAACAGTACCAGTCGCAAAAAGGAAAGATAGCACAGATGACAAAGCAAGCAGAACACAACATGGTACACATTTCAACACAGACATTTAAACAGAAAATTAAAAGTTGCTTTGATTTAGTAGTTCAGTGAGAAAATGCATCAGAATGTCTACAAAGGAAACATATCAAACATTATCTTTCTGTAATTTATCTATTATCTCTATGATAAGAAAATGTAAATGAATTGTTAATGCCCCAAAAAATTCCTCACACAAACCAGTATGATGAGATGAGATTTATTCGTAATCCCTGTTTTTAACTTCCCAAGGATTGTGAGACTTACTAATGACTGATCTAAAAAAAAAAAAAAGTAACAATTTTACTTTTGTCTATATAACAACTTATATTGGACATAAAAATATGTAAGTGTTAGCTTGGAAGAAAGAGTGTTCTGAACAGCAGAAAATACTAACCCAATGCATCAGAAAAAAATACACATGAAACAGTAACTACCCAGTTTTTAAAGTATCTGTGAGCAGCAGCAGAACGCCATTTCTAGCAATTAGACAGAAAATATTTCTCAGAGAATCAGTTTATGGTATTCACTTGCCTACTTGGGACAAGTTAACCTTTTGAACCATTCTTAGGGTATGCTGACCCCTAAAGGTCTATAAATACTAGATCTGATTAAGCCATTACACATTTAAAACATAAATTGTCAGAATACAATTCCCCATTAAGTTACTCTATCATGAGTAATTATGTTTTCAGAGTATATGATTCAAAAACATTAACTTCACTCAGTTACACCTCAAAATTCCATGAATCAAAAGGGGTCTACAAGTAGTTTATCTTGTACAATAATAAACAAATTCTTTTACATATGTAAGAAATGTATTATCTGCAAGATGGAGTACTACTACTTTCTTATAAACAATAGACTCTTCATGAGAAACTTGACATTTATTAACTTTTGAGAAAGAATACATAGTACAAAATTCTAAAAAAGGCAATATACAAGATGCTATCAGTCTCTGATATAGGAGACATCTTTGATGTTGACACCTATTCACTATTTTTTTAACCTATACAGAGACACTGGAAAAACATCCACCCTTTAGTGATGTACTGAAGGTCTCCTTCCTGTGTCTTTCCCTTTCTTCAGTGTGCACATTATTATCTAGCCACAAGCCACTTTCTGACAAATCTCTTCTGTCAGTCAGTCACATAATACGCTCTTAAACTTAGTGCTTTTTGTGCCCCCCCCCCTCCTTTTTTTTTTTAAAGTTTCTGCCATGAGACATAAATGAATGAATCTGAGCGCAAAATTTTGGTCAGCTAAATACAAAAGGATCTTTCCATCCTGATGGAGATGGAAACTCCATGTACCCTGGAAGTTTCAAGTTAACCAAGTCCCCCTCTACCTCCCATCTTACTCTACGATCTGTACTCAGTTGAGGTAATAATGAGAAATACATTAATACTAGTAAATGGCTTAATGCTACTAGCCAGGTGTGAATAGCCAAGAAAGTTCTTTAAGACAGCTTCAGATTTGTTGTTAACCCATTAAGAAAATAAGGTTGGAAAGTAAAGTGCAATGTTCAGACTAAGAATTTAAATAAGACTTCTCAAAGTTATATACAAAAAAAATCTAAATAACACTGACAAGAAAAGTAAAGCTGATAATTTACATTCCTGTAGCTGCTCTCCCGTTACCCCAAATATTTTTAAAAGACAGTGTGTGGTTGTGGGTTTGTGTTTTTCTTTTTTTTTTTTTTTTCTTTTCTTCCGAAGTCAGTCATATATCGGCAAGAACAAATACATTCCAGTCACTGCCTAGCACTGGTACAACACCTGAGGTTCCTTATTAATATCTTAAAAGTCCTTACCTTTTGACCAGTTCTCCATTTGTTCTTCTGAACTCGTTTGATCTGGCACCGAGTCCAGTTTTTGCTTGAAGATTTCAGAGCTAAAATAAAGCAAATTCTGGATAAATAAACTTGAAACAATGTATTATAACACACCTATACTCTGCCTTCAGTCGACACAAAATTTACAGTACAAATGATTTTAAAATATTTATAATGGCACAATAAAGTCTGTGTATTTTAACAGTCAGTGCTAAATTATATTTCTCAGTAAAATATTTTTTCTTCACACATCTAATTTGTATAATGGTTTGGTTCAGCTTTCTCTCGCATGTAATGCCTTAATGGAAAAATTTATTAATTTGTTGTCTTATTCTAGAGTCTGCTCTTGGAAGTACATGCTACTGAGAACAGCCCAAATCATACTGAGTGGTCCCACTGCAGGCAATGAGACTTCTCCCTTTGGCAATTATTACAGAAGGTGGTATGCACTTTACATCACAACATTCTTTCTCTTGCTTTATTTTCCTGGATAAAATACAGGTAAAGTGGCCCATGACCACTCCAATCTGCCCGTTTTTCTAAACAGCTAAATAATCCATCCTATTATTTGCATACATATTGCTTCAGACTATACGGTTAATTACACAGTATTTAATATAATCAAAGACCTTCAAGAAAAAACCCTCAATACCCAAAAATAAGACCTAAAGTAATATGTTTATCTGGTAATGTTTTGAGTGTTAAAACATACGCTCTCTCCTTAAAAAAAATCAGCTATACACTATATCTCAAGGAAATCTAAATAAATTTGTAATCTTGCTGATAAAGTAAGATGTTATTACTTACTCAAGCATCTCTTTCAAATGTGCTTTAAGAGGACATTTTTTCATCTTTAACTACATAGCAGGAAAACCATACAAAATAAGCACAATTATATTTTATTTAAAGATACAACATGTGCCTTGAAGAGGCAATGGCTGGATCATGAAAATATGCAGACTTTACATTGTGTTGATAAATGTAAGAGTTAAAAAACCCACCATCACCAAAACACTCAAACAACACATTTTAAAATTAAATTAATAAAAATTATATCGAAGACCTATGTTCTAACTAACAAAGCAACAGAATAAATGCTTTTCCTATAAACACCATAAAAGCAGATGTTTTCATTTTTATCTTTGAGATTATTAAAAAAAAAGTATAATAATTGTGCAAACACTTAAGATTTGACACTAACATTCACATTAAACATTCAGGAATTATTTATATTTGTTGTTAATTATAAAGGTGCATGATAAAAAAAAAGTGTGTGATTTGATGTGCTTAGGTCTTAACAAAAAATAACAACTTCACCTCATATCACAGAACACAGAGTTCCTTACAAGAATCCCTCAAATGAAGCTGCACGCTTCTTTTTCAATTCTGTGTAACTGTGTTGATTTGGAGTTGGCAATCTTTTCCTAAGTTCCTCATTTACTTTTGGATTAGCTGAAAATATAGAAGGTTATTAATATCAAGAAATAGGTTTCTGTCAATGAAGCCATTTCCCTACATATTGCACAAAAAGGTTCATAATAATTGCAGTATTTTAATAAGATATTCATATAGCAAGACATGAAGAAAATATGGTATTTAATAACCTCTGGAGTATTTTAAAACATGTCTTAGGGCCTTAATGTGCCTAGTAATATACTATTTAAAACCATAATTTTATCCCTCCACAATATACAGTCATTCTTCCTCGCCATTTACCCAGCTAATGAATGCCAGCAATTAGTAAAATGTAATCCCATTGCACAATCATTTTAATGCTTTTAGCACTCAGAAAAGTAAACACCAAATTAATACTGCTCAAGCCATATCAGATCCTAGTTGGAAGCAAGCAATTATAGTTCAGCTCCTCAGGTGTAATTAAATGATTGGAATGATTTAGTTCCATAAATGCAAGTTAATTCATAAGCAAGCAACAAATATACTGGGAGTAATTACAAGAAACATTGACAGTCTAAGCAGGGCATGTGCCTTCATGTACCTGATGTAGGAAAATGCTGCCCTCTGCTGGAAATGATAGATGATGGCACCGGAATAATTGGAGACAGAAGTCAAGAGGCTCATTTAACGACTTTGTCTTCATAGGTGAAATATGTTCGGCTAATTAATAGGCATTTTCTGGTTTACACATACAAAAACATTGTTGATATCAGATTAAGGCAACCTATCGATCTAAGTCAAACAGGAGGACCTTTTGGGCCTGCCTAGGATTTGCAGTATACCTTCCCTGTTATTAGAATTAAAAATGTCAGTAAACAGAACAACAAAATATCCATATATTAAGTATGTACATCTGTTGTTCCGAACACAACAGGTGCAACAGGTATCTAACTTATGCACAACACTTACATATCACTCAAGATGTACCCTTACAGTAGGTGTTTCAAACACAAGGTATTTTTAGAACCAAACCCGACCGAACCATGATTATTCAGATAGAGTTAAACCTTGCCACATCAACAACAAGTAGAAGCTAGCCATGAATGTTTTCCCAGGAGGAATCATTGGAAAAATCAAATACAATCGTTTTAAAGCTTTTCTTTACTTTCATTTGAAGACAATCTGTTAATAATCTATCTGTCTAATGATAAGAAGAAATTAAAGCTGGAGACTAAAATAAAGCATACTGATAGACCAAGACAAAATATGAATATTCAAAATGGAACTGTAACCCAGAACCTAGAATTAATTTTAAATCTACAGTTAATTTCCTTATTCACTATCTATTTATTCAACCTGTGTTAGTGTTAAGACTTCTACTTGAACATCATGCAAAGAAAGCTAAAAAAAAAAGTGTCCTTATCTGTTGAATATAATATGCAATAGTAATTCACACTAAATATTTAAATGCCAAACCACCTACAAATATGAATATAAATCAACCAGTATCTTCCTACTAACAAAAGAAATTCCAGATCTACTTAATTGGCCCTTCACAGAAGTAACAAATGCTTCCCAGTGCTGCATACAGCAGCATGGGAGAAAAATCACATGCTGTGGTCAGTATATGACTATTTTCCACGCAGAAACTGACTGTAAGAAAGCTCAATTCAAAAGCACCTGATCACTGTAAAAGCCTGAAGATGTTCTTTACCAATAGCACTTTGCCATCAAAATATTTCTTTGTTCCAGATCTTGGTATATTGCAAAACAAACCCAAGCTGTACACAAATACCTTCACTGTTACTTTACCTACTGTGGAAATGAAATAAGTTATTTTAAGAAGTCATATTATTAAAAGTTTAAAATGTACAGCACATTTGCTTTGCCCTTTGATGTCACAGTCCTATTTTTCTATTCAAATCTTGTACACTGTAAGTTAATTGCTTTTGGAAACTACTTATTATTCATGTAAAAATTAATGTGCCAATGCGTTTAAATCCTTTTAAATGACCATTCATGCATCTTTCTTCTTTAAGTACCAATGAAATCTGTCAAAGATATCAATGCAAGATGGTCTTAGAGAAAGTTCTAATAAAGATTTTTTCTGCTAACATAAGATTTTCATTTTGGTCAACTTTACTTAAATTCCATTAATTTTTTAAGCTGCTTGTAATAAATTCACAAGTAAAAAATTTTAGGCTCCATAGTCTGTCATTTGTGTTCCAGCTGACTTTATGAATATTAATAACAGTGTTATCCTGATTAAATAGGCTTCATATAAAATCCCTGTGAATCCTATAGCTCAGACATCTCATTTTTCCAACTCTTTATGAATTTGGATTCAGACATTAAACTGGAAAAAAACCTTAAAAAACAGATTCAATGGTACATTCGTGTACTCTTAGGCAAAAAATTAGATGTTTTAATGATTCAAATAATTAAAATTTATAGGACCACATATTGAGATTTCAGGCTTTTTGTAAACATGCAACATATTTTAACTCTAATGAAAGCGTCAACACTTCACAGAACAAAGGATTAAGAACCTATTACAAAATAATAATAATAATAATGTTTGTCCTTATCCTTACCTTAAAGAACAAACGATATGATCTTAACTCTTCATATATGAAGTGCTGATTTGCAGAAGTATTTCCTAAAAAGAAAGAAATTAGTGGATGCTTAATTACATAAGCATGCATATGAAATACATGAACCTTCTAGTTTAGCATGGGTGCCCAGTGAAAAACAGCATTAACTTTTAATCGGTTTATACCTCAGCTAAACCAATCTTTTTCTAGAGAATGTCATATCAAAGCACACAGGAAATTTTAACATTATCCTATACGACACATGCAGTCACAGTTTCAAACTATCAACTTCTTTGCATGCTTATATGCTTGAACTATTTACATCTATGACAGATAAAAATGGAAAACTAAGCTCACTGCACTGCCTTCAGTTGTGTTTATATGTAGTGCTAACTAAAATTACTATTTCCTCATTCATTCAGGGATATGTTCTGCAAAGGTGGCCATCAAAATATTCTGCCTTCCAGTACTTTGAAATATGAATGGATTTTAGGAGGGGAAAAAAAAAATCCTAAACAAAATAATGGCTTATTCATAAGGATGGCATTCCAGAATTACTCAACACAAACACTTAATAGGAATTAAACAAAATCAAGAGGTATATAAAAAAACCATATATCTGCAAGGTAGGAAGTATTCAGTGCTTTACTTGTGCAGTTCTGAATAGCTTTTATTACAGCTTTGGTTGTATTTCCACATTCAGAAGAAAAAAACATCTGGAGTCTCTGCAGAATGTGTTATAGAAGGGTGCACCCCACAACACCACAAACTTCCAACCATCTGAACAGTGATGTTGACCCAGGGTGTTTGGATTAGTGACAGCCTGCTGTAGCTGCCAGTGCTTTCCCTCCCTGGGCAGGAGACTGGGAAGTCCATCTTCTAAGCTGCAGTTCAGTTACTGACTCTCCCTCCTCGGGAATGGAAAAGGCTATTGAGACCCTTCCACATGGAGCCCGATGACTGCAAACCCCTGCCCATGGGTCTCGCTTCGATAGGTTTTGAAGACAACTACTGAGTCGTGGCCTCAGCCACTGTGACAGGAGGCAAATGCTTGCTGGTGTCGACCAAATTCACCTCTTCTTCACAAAACTGTCTTGGGACAGTTTTTCCCCACAAGGAGGGCTACCCTCCCTGCCCTGCCGGAACAAGAGACCAGTTCCCACCACCCCTCAGCACAGCACCAAGCCAGTCTTTGTCCCCCTAAATGATGCAGTTGGCAGTTGCCATTCACAGTGCAGGGATGGAGCTATGTAAGGCAGGGAACACCGTAACTTTATGCATAGGGAAATAAAGAATAATTTTAGTATTATTTTCATAAGATTAATTAGATTACAGGATCTCCTAAAATATCCTGAAATGTTTTGCCTTAGGGCAAGCTAAATTAAAAAAGCCCTACTTTCTGGAAGCATTTCCCTAGGGAACAGACAGTTGTCTTAGGCTAGGTGGATGTCAAGTTTTGATGCAATGATACATTCCACAAGTGTCACATTCCTCTCTACCTAAAGAAACTTTATAGCAAATCAGAATGCTAAGGTAACGCAAAATAACTTAAAATTAGCTTTGAGCGGTCATTAAAATGCTAGTCAAAGAATAACTGAAATAGCCGCTTCTTGTATTTGTCAAATGTGGAATAACACACATCCGTTGAATATTGAAAGTTGTGAAATGAAATATATTTTGATATCTGATTACAGAGGTACTTATTGTAGTCTATTACTTTTATATGCTTTTAAATACAAGTAGATCATGCAAAATATTCTGTTTCTTGTTAAAAGAATGTAAAACATAGGCAAATGGATTTACCCCATAAGTGGATGAATGCAGCATTAGTACTTCAAATTTAAAACTCCAGCACTGCTATAAAGACTTCAAGATTTTGCTTTATAGAAAATACTGCATTATCTGGAAGCTTGATAAAAACATGTTCCCAGAGCTCAGTCATGTTCAAACTTTCTTATTCTCATCAAAGAACTTCCATCTGATTCTTTTAATGATAGCATATACTACGGCAAAAAGTGTTCATTCTCTATGACATGTTTTTGACAAAGGCAAGAAAGGAGGCATAAAAACGCAGTTTCAACTTGTTCACAATATGTTTTACCTATATCTGAATTAAATTGAATTGGATAAAGGACATGTACTTCTCTATTTTTTCTCCCTAATTTCTGCTATTAGTTCAGCGTCCCCAAGGCTCAATTTTCTCTTTACATTTACCAAGAAGTGTTTTATGTGCATATTAGATCACCGACTGCCCCTACCTCTTCTCCCCTCTTTTATTCTCTCTCCCTCACTAAAAACCAAGATAATGATCTTCCTTTGTATTTTATTTAGTAAACAATCTTCAGCCTGCTCTGTTCTCTTCTTCTCCAGTTTTTAGCTGTCTTTTGTCCTCCATTCTTTTCTTTTGCCTTAGTTTGTCTTTTCTTTGACAATACATGCCTTTTCCTTCTCTCCCTGCCTGGCACCTCTTTGAAATGTAGAAAACCACAGAGGATCTCGTCAAAGGCTGTTTCCTTTTTTTCCAGCTTTTCTCATCTTGGTGTGCATTCTGTGAAGCAGCTTTCCTGTCACACCGCTATTAACATTATTTTCATTCTAATAATGAAACTATGATATGCTTTGGTCAAGTGTGGAATGGCCAATTCATTTAGCCATTTTTGTTTACAGCTTTGTTCTAAACACTTCTGGTCTTATAAACTCAAGTATTACGTTTCATGTAGGCAGCCAGATCTCTGTTTCTAACCAGTTTACAACCAGATCATGATTTTCATAGCCTTTAAGGATAAGGATAAATATGTATATTTTAAACTAGCTGTTGTCTTATCCAGAGCCAAAAGAACGTTTCATAGAATATTTTAGTAGAATCGGGACTACATGGCAGTGAGGGATACCTTCAAATTACACTCAATTGACAGGATCATAGCCATCAGACAAAGGGAAGTGATTAATCCCCTCTATCTGGCACTTGTGAGACCACATCTGAAGTGCTGTATCCAATCTGACCCTCTCATGGATATCCTGAAGCAAGTCCACCAGAATGTCATCAAGACGATTAGGGGTCTGCAGCACATTAATTATGAAGAATCGAGAGGAGAGTTGAGTTGGTTTTAAGGAAAGAAGAATAAAGGGGGATTTTATTGGGTCTTAGCTGCCTTGTGAGCAAATATAGAGAAGACAAGAGACAGATTCTTCTCTTGGAAACAAGTTGTAACACAGAAAAAATTAAGAGTTCTGGGTAAGAGATTTTTCACAGTGAGGAAGGTCACTGGAACAAGTTGCTCAGAGGTTACAGAATCTCCATTGCTGGAGATGTGCAAAACTCATCTGGATATAGCAACCTGATCTAACTGTGGAGATGGCCCCATTCTGAGCAGAGGTGTAAATTGGATGATATTCACAGGTCACTTCCTGCATACTTACTATTCTAAGGATTGCAAAACAACATCACCAGAACTAGCATTCCTACAATACACTAAACACTGGGTTGTTCTCTGCTTTACAAGGTAGGGCAGTAGAGCAGGCGGCCGGGGCCGGGGGGGATCAACAAAAAAACATCAGTGAGGCATAGCCAAGGATGACTTATGTGGTAAGACAGGCAGAATGCCAACAGGGTGGAAACGGTGCAACAGCAGCATCAGCACACCTTTTTGAGCACTACTTGCCTTGAGCACCCCATTTTTTCCAGTTTGCAACATGACTGGATGATGTGACATCGGGCCAAATGTCAAATGCTGGTTTGCACACCATCCTTCAGTAAACCAAAACCGGACCACTGATACAGATATCTCGCCAGCCTTTCTGAAAGCATTTGTCTCAGGCCCCACAAAATCCATCTCCTTCCAAAACTTAAGAAAAAGTTGCTGTGATGAAAGAGCTCCAAAGCTAACGATGGAAACTATTCAAGAAACATTCGAGTCTACAGTGCTTATGTTTGTAAAATTCATTGTATAGTGTATTCAGTATCTTGAAATTCCCAAATCGTAATTTTTTTATCACAAAAATTGCTAGCCTAGATTTTACCATAAAAGCACAAAGTCACAGAACATTATATGCCCATAAAAATGAGAAGCAGTAACTTGGTGCCAGATTCATAAACCATTAGTATAAGTAACAGCATTAAGCAGAAATTATATTTCTTCTGCCAAAAGCATTCCAATTTAACTGTTTGGCTGCCTTCACAGAAAGAAAGAAGATCAAAACAGGGACTTAGTGAGGAAAAGGAGGCAATGAACCGCAAGGAAGCGGAAAACCTCAGTTTATCCAGCCAACTCACATTCCTGAAAGTACCTTCAAATAGTGCCATTTTCCCTGACAGCAAATGCACTAAAAAAGAAAAGCATAAAGGCTACAAACAGTGTGGATATTGGAGCCTGATGAAGAACTACCATGAGCACTGAACATGCAGAGGCCTGTCAGAAATGTGCCCACCTTTCAAGATCCAGTCCTGTGTGTGGGGACTGAGGGGCCTGTCGGTCTCTCACAGGGAAATAGAGCTGCACCCTGTTTGTATCTGTCAGGCTGTTTTGAACAGCATGAAAACACAAATGCACCTCCGCTGCTGTCATAAACCAACATATCCAATGCACTGGTTCTACTCCAAATTATTTATTCACTCAAATTCAGCAGCTGAAGAGAATCATATCACCTGGAGTTTCACAAGCTAAAAAGAGCAGAGAGATAAAACACTGACTCCAGATCAGCCAGATTTGTTCTTTATAGAAGAATTAACTAGGCTGTCATTTGCTTAAATGACTATCTGAAAAGAAAGGTATCCTTCAACTAAAAGCATAATTGCTCCCTAAACTATGCCTGTACGGAGTAAGAACATTGGAACATACAGTATTGCTCAGACATATGTTCTGAGGCATTAAACATATAGTCTCTCCTCAACTTCTGATTATTTTTTTTTTATAAGTCTAGCAACTAAATGCAGTACAGAGTGTGTTTGTTGACTGTGAGTAGTAACTTCATTCCTGTAAGCGAGAAGTGGGGGGAATTACAGAGGAATGGCACACTTCAGGACATGTGTCCAAAGAGTGTCCAAGCTGGTGAAGGGTCTAGAGAACAAGTCCTGTTGAGGAGCAGCTGATGGAACTGGGGTTGTGTAGCCTGGAGAAAAGGAGGCTGAGGGGAGACCTTATCGCTCTCTACAACTACCTGAAAGGAGGTTGTAGCGAGGTGGCTGTTAGTCTCTTCTCCCAAGTAAGAAGTGACAGGACAAGAGGAAATGGCTTCAAGTTATGCCAGGGGAGGTTTAAATTGGACATTACAAAAAATTTCTTCACCAAAAGGGTGGTCAGGCATTGGACCAGGCTGCCCAGCATAGTGGTTGAGTCACCATCCCTGGACATATTTAAAAGATGTGTAGTTGTGGCACTGAGGGACAGGGATGGTTTAGTGGTGGACTTGGCAGTCCTGGGTTAACAGTTGCAATCAATGACCTTAAAGGTCTTTTCCAACCTAAATGATTCTATGAGTCTGTTTGTTACATTTTAATAACATTTCAGAGCATTTTCAGCACCTATGCACTAGCTGTGCATCTTACAGCATGTTTAACATGTATAATATATAACATGCCCTATCATGTGCTGTTGCTTATTTAGGTATGATTAGCAGGCTAGTGCTTTTAGGAACATAATCCAGATGCTTCCCTGAAATTCATTGCAATATCAAAGAAAACTGAAAGCTAGGCAAAATTTAAAATAGCAAGCTACACATCCAGAAACGGTCTTGGACCATCAGACAAGAATCAGATATTCTGAGGCAGGCCAGAACTCAATGAGAACCAGAAACAAGACAATGGAATGAAGTCTGTTGAGAATATCCAGAATTTAAATGGAAGCTAAAAATTTAAGAAGCTAAACCTGCAAACATTCAGCACCATGGAGTTGCACAGCTTCCTGGTCTTGCACCAACAAAGGACTGTACGAGATTAAAGGGGAGTCACCACTGACTCCAAATTAGTGCCAGGCAGCTGGAAAGAAAAACTACAAACAAACAAAAACAAAAAAGGCAAAAAGGAGGCATTAGCTAAAGTTACAGAAGTTTAGATCATCAGTCACATTATCACAAACATTTCTGACAGTGGATTGATCTCTCTGCCAAATTTTAAGAAAGCACTGCAAAACTCGACAACATACCAGCTTCCCAAAGAAACTGTTGCAGTATTTTTGTTTACATCAGGGAAAACAGAAATATTTATCCTTTAACCCACCTTTGGAAAATATTCAAAACCTTCTTGCAGCTGAAACTTACCAAAAAAAGTCACCTTCACCCAGTAGGAAGGAAATGCCTATTGCAGAAAAAAAGATAATTATCTGAGATGTTGGAAGTTACAATGGAAAACTCAAAAGACAAGAAGTCTTCCAATGAGAGGTGCAGGACAACTCTAAGCCCAGGCAGAACTGTCAGATCATCCATAATGAAAGCTCTCTCATTTCTATTCTTGTGCAACCAACAAAATAGTGCAGCTTTTTTTTTTTTTAAATATGCGCTTGAATACACAGAACATCCTTATTCCTCAATTTCGTCATCATTTATAATGATATACAACACAGGGAATAAAGCAGCTGGACAGGCTTACTTTTTAAAAAACATTTCTTTACTAGGTTTTGAAGAAAGGTCATTTTAAACCCTTAGTAAGCACATTACTCAGCCAAAACCACAGAAGCCTTAAAGAATTCCTCTGAGAACATAAACTACAAAGAGGTTCATATAAGTTGAGGGTTACACAACTGACAGAAATAGTTCTTATTGGGGGGTTCTGAGCCTTAAAAACAGAGTCTTTCCACACAGACAAATTGGGGCGTGTGGAAATTCTGGAAAAATTCAAGACCTAGGATTATCTAGCCAGTTTCAGCAAAATTATTTTCTTCAGGTTTTTGTAAAAAGAAACAGATGGATGTTCTCCTCTTTCTTGCAACCTCATCATAAATTCTTATTATCTTGCTTTCATTGTTCCTTGATTCATCAAGCTACATTCATTTTTTCATTGCCAAAACACTTGACACCAGAGGTGAAAAGAAGAAATTATGTGAGGTTGCAGAGAGCTGGAACAGCAGCTGAATCTTGGCCCATACCAGTTATTCCTGGACAGAGCAAAGGAGCTCTAAATCCACTTACTAGATGAAGGAGGAAAAATACTTCCTTAGCACTTCTGAAACCTAGGCTTATTTTGATGACTGATTTCTCCTGCACATAATCATGCTGAACAGTTTGAGCTTGCTTACCAGATGTTGCATTGCTTGGCATCACTAAAAAAAAAAATAAAAAAAAAATCAAGAAAACAAGACTTTATAGCTACAGAAGTATAGATAAAACACAAGGGAACAACTCTGAAGACTTTCTCAGACATTGTGAAGCTGTAAGACTTGTAGACTCGGAGCTTTACCTCTCCTTTCGTGTTGAGGGAGCAACCTGACAAAGTCAGGTATGTGCACTAGGGTGGCTTCCGTGCCTAATCACAGCACTAGAAATAACTCCTAAATAGCTTCCTAATTCACAGTCAAACCGGGAGGAAAGGAGGGAGAAGGTCTTCTGAATGAAGACAACTCTGCTTCAATGTTGTGCTTTCATGACTCTCTCCTGTCAACAGCAAATCTTAACGTGTTCAGACTTTAATGTAAAAAAAGGCATAATTTTTCAACAAAGTTATGCCACTTCGACACTGTTTTTACAGTGATCTTCAATATTCTTCTTTTAATTTCTTCAAGACTTTAAAGCTACAACATCTAATCAATTATTTTAGTCTGTAAAAACTTATGCCAGTGAAGTCACAGGCCTCTTGTGTTCTTATCTAAAGGATGTACTTCACTGTACTTAGTTCTTTAGCTGGATTGTGCATCTGCTGAGCACAACAGCTTGGGAAAAGAGGTACTATGGAAAGGTTTCGGTTTTCACCATAACTTAACTTTTCACAATATGCTGTTCCTGCCTGAAAAAGAGTTAAGTTCAATTTACTCATCACACTGAACTTCACTAAGGTGTAAGATTATTTTTGGTTTTATCACAGATAAAAAAACTCACTAAAAGAAAAAAGCTGAAAAAGGTAGTTTAGTACTTAAAAGGTTTTCCACAGTGCTTTCAGGACAGGTTGAAAAAAAAGAGACCTACTCTCAGACATCCTCAATAGACACCTCCCTAAAAACCTGTTTCTCAAGACATTTGAGAAGTCCGGAGACCCTATAACTAGCAAACTCATTCTCCAATATTTTTTTTTCTTTAAATCAGATGAGATACAGGTTTGTTTCAAAACATTTTGGATAATATTAGATGTTCTTTATGAACTTCTTTACAACTGGATTTTAACATTAGTCTGAACGAATTTCTATAGTAGCTGGAATAAAATTTTTCTTTTATTTACAGCATTACATTCCTATATTCCTAAACAGTGACACTTTTATATAGAATTGTATTACACAGGATTACAGTTTTTTTTAAAAAAAGGTCCATCACTGGTTTGTTTGTGTTATACGTTTAAGAGCTGCAGATGCACAAACAACTCAATTTCCCTTATCTCTGTAACGACCTGAATGGCTGTATTACTGGAAAGTATAATATGTAATACTAAATTGGTTCTCAATAAAGTATCTGGTTTGTTTTTTGTCTTTTTTTTTGGTAACTTTTAAGATAAATTTGGAAGTATATGTTACACCAAATAGAAAAGCTACTGGGCAGATACAACTGGAGGGGAACCTCAGTATGATAGCAGCATAAGCTATTTTTAGTAAGTTTTCTCTCACAAGTGCAAGACAGTGAATGTTTGCCAAAAGAATTTTACATCCAGGAGAGTTTTTGAAATATGAAAGATACAAGATACTTTTAAACTATGAAGAGAATTATAATTTTTGCCTAATATTTAGTAACCTTCAGATCCTGTAATTCCACTTCAGATCCTAGAAAAACATTCTGGAGACAAATATTAGTCTACCACTGGATAGTGAAGAGGAGGAACAGAATTATATTTCAAGGGGAAACTGTTTTAATTAGTTACCTTGTACACCTGCACAGCAGTCACCTTCAGTAGTGTGAGAAAGTGTTACACCCCACAACTGTCTTCATTCTTGCTACCATCAAATTCTGACTCAAAGCAAGAAACTGAAGCTCGCTCCCAAGCTGTATCACACTACATTTATGCTACTGTAGTGCAGAAAACTAACTTAAATGCCCTTAAATTGTTGACTACACATCCCAGGATAACAGTCTCTTGATACATCTATTGCATCCTAATCCATAGCATTCATGACAAAGGAATCCTTCATAGGCGCTCCTTTCTTTTATACTGTTGGGGTGCCACAAACGAACTAGTGGACTGGGTCCACTAGTGCCCTTTCACAGCTGTATTGCATCAGAAATGGCCTCATTATGACCCTAAAAGAAATCACATCGTATCAAAACCCAGAAGATTACTCTGTTCTCACAGGGAGCGGTATTTCCATATCCGTCTTTCTGCAGTCTGATCTTTACCGTTCAGAAAGAAAGCCTGGTCACATGAGAGGCAGACCTTGGCCCTCTCATCACCAGCCCAGCAAAGGAAAGCTGCTGAGCTACTGCCTGTGCAGAAGCTTACCAGGCGCTATAGTAGAACTTCATACTTGTCAAACCATTTGGTACACAAACCCCTGTACCTCAAGGCCTACCTGACAAACCAAAGATCAAATCCTGGCCCTGCTGCAGTGGTCTTTGCTTTGCTGAAGCAGAACAAGTTACAAGCTAAAACAAAACCCCACTTGTAATCCCAGTGCTTACCTAGAAGAGCTGTTCAGTGACACCAGAGCAACACCCTAGGGCTGTTGAGTCCACTACTCATTGCTGCCGCTCTCTGACATGATCTAACTCAGGTAACAGTGGCTAATTACTGACCTCATTAACACTGGTACTTTGACCGAAGCCCAGAAAACCTGGAGTCTGTAACAAGCAACAGCTGTAGAACTCACTGTTTCTGTATAATAAAGGCAGCTGATAAGGGCATGTTTTGGAAGCCAACACTTCTGAAAGATGTCCAGCTTGACAAAATACCTGTCAGGTCTATTAACACTTTTTGTGAAGCAGATGCCATGTAAAGAAGCCTATTTCTTATCACCCTAGGACTCAAAGGCTCCAATACACTACATATGGAAAAACCTGTCACTGCTTGTTACAGCTTAAATATTTGTGGTGAGATGAGTGCTAGTCATTTCACTTAGCTACCTACAGGTTTCAATTTTCAGCCTGCAATTTGGTTACTTAGATGTTGTCTTCTTTAGCTCAGACTGGCATAGGCAGTCAGCTGAGGTACCTGAGACTGAGCCACCACCTTACAGGTCAAAATAATCAATGGCATGTGTTCTCTGTGAGGACCTAGAACTCGTATTTTTGTCCTGCCAAAAGTGAAAAAACTGTTAAATTTCCTTCTCTTCAAGACACAACAGAGATCCAACTGTAGATAAAAATCAGCCTTCCTGACAGAAGATGCTCCTGATATGAAGCAATTTATTACATAAATCTATTCTTAAATCATGGGCTCCATCATCTACGTAGCACTTGGATCCCACCACCTACATCTGCAGCACATGCGAAGCCTTTTGAACAGGACCAATCTAATTTCTTAAATGTTATTGCAACAACAGTCCCATTCTCAATCTCTCCTTAACAAAGACATGTTAATTTGGCTACAGGTAATATACGGGAGGCTGCTGAGAGCAGTAATACCTCTTCCCTCCTTTGAAAATGAAAAATACCGAAAGCTCTAACATTATCATGCAAGTAAAGAATGAATAGTAAGAAAGATGGTGCTTATCGGTTTCATTTTATTCACTTAGTATTTTCCACAGTAATGTATTTTGCAGGTGAAGGGGTTTCCATTTACTGACCTTGGCATTCATCAGAACCATACTGTGATTTATATTGAGAATCGCAATCTGATCTTTAATTTTTTATCTTTATCTGATCTTATAAATAAATGTAAAATACATAAAACAATTATCCTAGTGTAAAATTGAATTTTATCTTTCTGTAACCAGCTTTTGTCTATGCTACATATTTCTATGTTTGAATACAATTCAAAATTAATAATAGGCATAATTTATTTCCTGGGTTTTCATTATCTTGACATTTTAACAATTTTTTTATATATATATACTCAGGCTTTAATTTTATCTAGGGCTTCAACCCCACAGCTCCTTTTTAGACATGTACAATGTTTCTTTCAGAATATCCATTCAAGCAATAAGGCTGCTAGAAGAGCATATTGGCCATTTAGCAGACAAAAAAAAAGTATAAAGAAATAACATGATTTTATAATGAAGAAACCCAGCAGATTAGGACAGAAAACGTAGCACTGCATGTAAATGACAGACAACCACATATTAGAAGAAATCACAAGTTACAGTGAAGAATTAAGAGTTCTGAAGTTGGTGGCTATGAAAAATTCACAATACAGTTTAGATTTTCTTTGTTAATATTTTTTTTAATCACTGAAAAAGATAACCAAGTAAGTCTTTTCAAAGGGCAGGCACAACTTTATATTGAATACCACAGCATTACTAGTTTAATACAGAGACTGATCTAACCTGGCCAGGAGCCTTTCAGTGGTTCATGAAAAATCACTTTACTGAGAAATTTTTTTTGGCTTAAATTATACAAATGCACCAACCTAATTGTTTCCTTTCTTAGCACAACTAATTAATATCATTTCAACTAACCATTCCCAATGTTTTACCACCTTAGACATATATATGTTGACTTCAATGAAAGTTAGCTGTGTCTCAAGTTTTCAGTACTGCACAGGCTCAGGTATACTTGGTATACAAGTGCTACACTTTACACGGAAGCTTTCTTTTAAGAAAAGCAAAAGGCTCAGAATTACAGAAGGTCATGCAAGAAAAAATGAAAGGAAAAAAAAAAATCACAAGAAAAATTTCCTTTCTCCAGTATGGCAGATGTGCAACAAAAGCAAGGAGCCCAATTCAGCCACGCTACTTGTACACAAACGTACAAGGTAAAGCATGACAAAATATCATAAAGATATTTCGATAAATATGAAGAACAGCACAGCTATATGGGCTGACAGCAAAATTGCCACTTTCTATACAAGGCAAGCGGAAATCCACAACCACGGCCACTCTGCACAAAGCCAGACTGGCCACACCAGTGCCGCGTGAGCACCGGCAGTGGGATTCCTTCATGCGTGCAGCAAACGAAGCTGCTCACTGGGCCTTTGTGATTAGAGGAGGAATGTCATAACCACGGTGGTCTAGACTGCTACAGTAAAAACAACACATCCCAAAACGAGTGGCCCTTGGTCTGAAGTGGCTGTGGTCAGGATGGGGCATGTTTAGGATGTAGTCCCTTGAATACCTTGTGAGAAATGCATGTGGTGAAAATAAGAGGAAAGAACACTGTAGTTAACTGAAGAAAAGGTTAAAGAAAATAAACAATATTTTTGCAGCTTAGCATTTATTTGTGAACTGCTGGTGCAACTCTATGCTTGACAGAAAAGCTATGAGGCTTTTGGTAGCTTGACAAGACAATCTACAAGCTTGAATGAAATGTTCAGCTTAAGGAATTAGAATAAATCTGATGAGTGATGTGCTACTGAATGTGACAGACTGTCATCTGTTTTAAACAGGATCTCTGTAGGATGTACTGAAAGCAATTTTTTTCCCATTACCTTAAACATTCTAAGACTTTTTCCAATGGATTCTGGCTGATCGATTAAGACAAAAGATATTCTCAAACTCTTGCCATTTCAATAAAACAATGAAATAGCCATTTGGCTTGCTTGCATGATTAATTCATGCTGACACTGTAGTTGGGTGATTAATTTACATCCAGTACAAAAAACATTATAATAAAAACAATTACTCTTACTTCCCAAATTAATTATAAAATTATAAGATACAAACAATAAGTCATTAAAGCAGCTTATCTAAGCCCTATTCATATATAAAAATATAAAATTGTTTACCTGTTATCAAAGCAATTAAATACATTGTTGAGTCAGGAAAACATTCTAGTAGTATCTTTTTTCATATTATCAGCATATTCTATACAAAAATAGGTACAAGCATTCTTCAATAGCTTTTTAAAAAGCAAGAAAACCTGATCAAAAGTCCTACAGTGAAACGGTGCTGCAAGAGATAGCTAGGGATTGATTAAAACCCACAAGCTCTAGTTTTAATCTGGCAAAATTCTTAGAAATCTTAACACATTATTTTAAATATATACACAGACACATAAACGATGTAAAATAAGATAAAAATCTTTGAAGGGGAATTCAGGCTATTTTAAAACACATACAAGCACCAAAACCTTTGGCAATATCTAGGCCCAGTTGGGAATATCCTTGCTCCATCTGACTGTAAATAGTTCCTGTGGGGATTACTGAGGTACTTTATCGTCTCCTTAACCTAGCGATAATGACTCAAATCCGTCCTACAAAACAGAAAATAGGGAAAGAAGGATTTTGTGACATCCACCTGGATGGAATCTCTGTCTCAGATACAGAGAACAGGCAAAACTGCTCGTTGGTGGATTGAAGAGCAGTAATGTCAATTTGAACCACACTGCATTTAGAAAGCTGAACAGAGAAGCCAGCATGACTCGCCAGCTTGTACAACCCACTTCCAAAGGGGAATAAGAATCAAACCATCACCAAAGTCATTCAACTTTCAGAAAAGGCTACATGTCACAGACACACATCATGTAAATGTTTTAGCTATCATGTAAATTTCCCTCTTGGTTGATTTATGTTCAACTAAAATTTCATACCACATTTCTAAGAATAGAACAACCCACATTGGTCTAATACTGACATTTATGAGCTGAACAATTTGCCTTGCTAGTTTCCCTTACTGCTATAAAAGAGTACCACAATCAGCAGTAATTGGCCCAGCTGGAAACTTGTTTCTAGGCATGGGTCAGATTGCAAGTATATACATGTATATTTTACCGCCAGAACACAGAATTAGCATTTTGAATGATTCTTTGCATTGGAGCTAGGGAGATTATGTGTCCAAATGAATGATAAACTCAGAATTTTAAACCTTTGCCCAGTCCTGCTGCTAAGATGCAAATTTAAGCCATAAAAAGTTCAAAAATCTTAGTCAAAGTAGTTTTGCTTGTAAGACTACAGCTGTCTAGTCTCTGATCTCCCCCCCATTCACACTCAGAAACCACTCAGACCTCAGAAGACCAATGGACCTTTCTCAATCAGTTACTGTGTTACAGCCAATCCATACAGAAGATCACAATCGATACAGAAGATCACAAGCATCTGCACAACCTGATAATTTGTTCTGTGTTTGGCAGGAGTTCTTTAAATGACTCAGTTCCCACAATCTCCTTCCACAAGCAATGTAACTTGTTAACAAAAACCACTATAGTAGTGACCAAATCTCATGCTATAGGCAACTATCAATAGGCCTTTGAGGTACGCTATATAGCCAGGAGAAAAATCTATTACTTCTGCTTATATCAGAATTAGGAATTAATCTGCTTCACTTACCACCTGAGATCTTTTGGATCAAGAAAAATGGAACCAGAGCCTAGAAGCTGTGACTCTTCTCAAAGCTTTTCACAATTGCTAGCTCTACATTTCTATCATCTTCCCTGGGTGAAAAACATCAGACCTCACTACAACCTCTGCTATTCACCAAGTGTTGTACTTCCCTGCTAAATGTTTCAGGCACTACATAAAATCTCTCAAAAGAATCAGGTGCTGAAGAGGTGGCCTCCAGTTTCTTCAGGGCAACTGCCAAATTCAACTGATATATCCAGCACAGAAAAACATTTGTTATCAGTCATCTTTTTATGATCTCCATGCACTGGCAGGTGCAAGACTTAGTGCTTCTGTGTTTTGTTTTTTAAAAACTTTTTAAGGCCAAGTTTAATGAAGGCTCGCCTTTTTTCCCCTATCTTTTAATGACCAGTAAACCCACTCTGTTAATTCTACCACTCATTTTACATTTTGTACAAGATTATTAAGCTCCTCTTTTGCATCTAAGGGTAAACATTCATTGGAACATAATTTCCTGGACATTTTGTCTTTACAGCTCTCCCTGTATTTCATTGAAAGCTTTACTGTCAAACTTTTCCTGCAAAAGCCCCTTCCTCTCAGAAGAAAACATTCCTTTAACAAGAACATGAGCTAAAACTTTGTAACCATTCCCTTGAGCAGGGAAAAATCTCATTTTAATAAACATTCAAGTCAAATATTTATATTCTTCTACAGATTCCTTTTTGTGCTAATATCACTGTCTCTGGTAGGAACTAAATAAAAAGTCAAAGAACACAAAAACATGACCACTCTAACAATGCCTCAAAATAAAAGGGCACAATCATTCTCAAGCAAACCAAAGATGTCTTAAGATACATTGTTAATGCCAAACCTACACACTGAACGAAACTCCATTCATATGTGAAAAGTCATAGTAGTGACCAAATGCTGCATGTAAGTCAGATTTCTTCAAAGTTGTTAAAAAAGTTAAAAATTTGACACTTACTGAAGTAGGTGATATTTATATAAATTTTTATGTTCCTCCCTCAAAAATTTAAGATGTATATCTAGCTAAGCTTCTAACATCAATGCATGTTTCTATGAATTTACAAAATGCTTTTTGTAACATATTCTAGAATAAAATAAGGTATTTTTACTATTGAAAAACATGCTTCTACTTGTTCTGGGTCTGGTTTGGATGGAGTTAACTTTCTTTAAAACATCCTACATGGTACTGTGTTTTGGATTTTGGCTAAAACAGTGCTGATAATACACCAGTATTCTGAATACAGCTAACAGCGCTTGCACAGCATCAAGGCTTTTGCTTCCCACCAGCTCTGTCACTCCACCAAGTAGCCTGGCAGTGGGCAAGAAGTTGGGAGGGGACAAAGGCGACCCAAAAGGCCAAAGGGATATTCCATACCATCTAACATTACACTTAGCAATAGAAACATGAGTAAAACAAGAAAAGGGTATGTGGTTTGTCTTCCAAAGCAGCTGTTGCTCAGAGACTAGCTGGGCATTGGAATGCTTGCGGGTGGGAGGTGGTGACTATGTGCATAATTTGTTTTTTGATTTGTTTTTCCTTTCTTCTTTTTCTTTTGATTATTAAATTGTCTTTGTCTTGAACTGTGAGTTTTCTCATTTCCCCTCTCCCTAGCCTCTCTCCATCCTGCTGTGGGTGGTGGTGAGCCAGCAGCTGAGCGGGTGCTGAGCTGCTGGCCTGGGTCAACCCACCACACGACTGTTTTTCTTTTCTCCATCCAAAGCACAAGCATGTTCATAGTTGTGGTTTGTGTTTGTTTTTCTAAATGCACTGAAACAGTAACAAGGTGGAATACTGTCTAGAGCTCCCTCTCCAAAGTGCAACAAATACTTGAGTTTGAATGATTGGAATGCGGTACTGCAGTTTGCTGTGTGCCATTTAAAGAAAATCTGTAATTTCATTTTTGCAAACCATAAGCAAAAGAGTCTACTTACCATTAAAACAAATAAAGCAAACCAAATTATAAGATTCGAGCAGAATTCTAAATCAATCATTTATTTCTGACAAACGCTTTCACAATCACACTTTTAACCCCATTCCCTGACATCTGAATGCCAGTTCCACGTGCATGATGAACAGCAGGCAGAAACACATTCCCAAAGATTATTTCAGATTGCAACTTAGCTCAGTATTCACTTATTCATCAGACAAATCTGCAGGCTTTGAGAATTACTTCATTTTTCTTTTGGGATATTAAGTACTATACAGGAGTGTTATTGCACAGAAATATTAGTCAGAGCAAGAACACCAGAGACTCACACCCTTCCCATTGTTTTGAAATGTAAACATTAAGTCATCTAGAATTTCAAATAAGAAATGCAGGATATATGTTATACAAATTGCATACCTGTTACAATCACAGAATAATCTTAATCTGTCAGATTTTTCAAGTACATACTTATTGGCACAAACACAACAATCCCCACACACAACAAGAATAAAAATCTACCTCTTACCTCTAAAATTTTAAAGGGAGGAAGTAGGATAATCTTAAGAACTTTATCTCATATTTTCAAATAAAATTAGCAGCTTGCTATTTAGGAACTGTTTTCACACTTCAGTAACTTGTCTACATACAAAACTCTATCAAGTAAACTTATTTCTAAAGGAAGTTGTATCTTGCACATTCTTCACAGTTTTACAAGTGCCCCCCCCAGATGTCAACAAACCAAGTCCACTGTATCAGTTGAACTGCGTAACACAGCACTAGGCTGAGGGTGTGGACACACACTGTGCAAGACTGGGAACATGCAAGGTTAGCTGCTGCTAATTCTGAATTTGTGAACTGCACTATTCAACAAATTTCAGTACTCAGAAATATAGTTGCAAATGTATCAGCAGTTAGAATCAGTGAGAAAAACACAAACCCAAACCTTAAATTTAAAAGCAAATTCTTCTGCTTTGTGAGTTTAAGAGCTTCCCACAGGCCCCATTTTCGATGCTCTCAACCAAGACTTGCCTAACGACAAGCAGTTGACTCAGAAATTAAGTAAAAAGGGAAAACGTGTGGTGTATCAGATAAACTCTCATACTCGCAGTGCTCTAGAACAGATCAGGGTATTTCACCTGATTGCCTGCCCACTGTGAACAACGCAAAACTGTCCCTCAGCATCTCAGCACACGCTCATTGCCTTGACTTGCACAGCTAATACTGGACATTAATTTTAAACCCGTGCTCATTCATTACATATGAAAAAACCATATTACAGATACATGCTCAAGAAGCTGCTCCTGCCTGGCTCTGCAGATAAGAGAGGCTGCAGGTCCTCTCACCAGCCTGCTTAAGGCTGGCTGTTGGCACGGAGCTCCATCTACCTACCGGTTTGTGGTCCTGCACACCCCCGGGAAGAGCTGGAGGGAAAAAAAAATTAAAACCTCAACAGCTGCTTCACATCTTCATTTGCTAATGAAATCAGGATATTCAGAAAACTCTACTAATTCAGAAGAAAAGAGTCAACAAAATACATGCACTCACACATGGTTGAAACCATGGTGAAACCATGAAGGGGTAGAAACAGTTGTACATATATGAAATCTTCTATTATCATTTAGTATTTGTGAAATGTATCTAAAAAACTGTTCTAAAGAACTAGCTTTTCCCTACAAGAAGCAACATATGACTATACGCTCCCAATCCAGATGTAAAGCTTTATCGATCCTTCTTAAACTAAGCAAATAAGCAAACACATTACTCTGAAAAATTACCAAAAATCAGTTGCATATCTGCACAATTTAAGGCATTAAAGATGGTTGTCTTTCTTAAAATAAGGAGATTCCTCAAACATACAGAAGCAAAAATGTTTCAGTAGGAGACTGCCATCAGTTTTCATCAAGGGTATTTCTGTACTGTAGCCACTGAAGCTCATGCAGCTATAATATGTCTGACTTTGAAGATTAATTTGGCTACTGCTGTCACATGCAGCATTTCTCAAATTGAGCCATTTAGCCCCTGCCTTACTAACTCCACTCTGCCTTCAATTCACGTTTGGCAGTGAAAATAGTATCTTTTCCTCCCCTGGACCCTCTGTGCCCAGCTGCCAAGCCTGTTGAGCTCAGGCTGCAGAAGAGAAGTCAGAACAGAAGGCAGCAGCGCTACCACTTCTGTGCAGCCGTTCAGGTAGTTACTTGAGCTTGTTTAGAAAAGGCTTACTGTGGTGACGGTGGAGCAACAGCTGAGAAATTAGATTGCCTGCCCAAGCAGCAACCGTGACTAGGTGGCAAGAGCCAACAAATGGCTGACTAGTCACCCCAGTTCTGTCCTCCAAGGCTTGTCTAGCAAGACACGGTGCAAGAGAAGAGACAGAGCTCCACGGCCGCTCCCCAACTCTTTTCTTTAAACACCTTGCCCCACACTCAACACCATGTTGAAGGCAGCTAAGTGGGGCTCCATACTCTTGGGGGCTCATAAGCAATGGGGTCAGGGTAAGGGAATCACAGAAATACCTCCCATCCCTCACGCTGTACCTATACATAGGGAAAAGATGAGAATAATTTAGCCAGGAACACCTGGAAACAACGAACAGATGGTCACTGCAGGGAGACAGGAATGGAGCGAGGAGTAGTAAGAGCCAGGTGCTACAGAATATCCTATGAGGCAGGGAGAACTGGTGAACAGGGACACCAGGGAATTCACACAGTTCCTCCCGGGGCTCAGTCTTCCCAATTTAGTTTGTCCTCCTAAAATGATAGTTGAAGAGACTAATTGACACAATCTCCTCCAATGAACTTGCATAACACCACAGAATGAGAACAGAATGATGCCTTTTTTTCTTTTTTCATTTTAACTTGAAGGAAAAGCAACACTTAAACCTTGAAGATGGCTTTTCACTTGCTAAATTCAAATTTTAATCAAAACGCATCTTAAAATACAACTGAGCAGAAGTATGGGGTGGTTGATGTCTCTTTAAGGAACAATGACATCAATGCAGGCTACACTTGAGAAGGATATAGGTGTGGGACTACATCCTTTTTCATCATACATAATCAGGTGCAAAGAGAAAAGTTTAACTTCAAGATTCCTGTGGTCTAACGAAAATAAATATCATTACAAACAGATCCAAGAATACAGACTTATTAAATACTGTTTGTTTTTCTTCAGATATAGATCATGGGAACAGAGATATTTAACTACCTAAAGACTAATTTTTATTCTATCTTAGACTGTTTACACTGTCAGCAAGCTCTTGATATCCTGACAACTAGCAGAAAGGGGAAAATAAACCCACCCAAAAGTGGAAAAAAGTCAACTAGCATCTGTGAAAACAGATTGAAATTGGTATCCGAGTATTTGATTGTCTTCCTTTGATTACACTGAGCAACTGAATGTCTATGGTACTATCTGTATCACTCCTCTAGTAATTTGCAATAAAGAAATTCAAAATCAGAACACATTTTTGTAGCTCTACAAAAAGAGCTATAAAACATTCGACAAATCTTAAAATTGTGGTGGATATTTCACAGTGCCATTTTCTTCATTACAAGGAAGGTACCAAGGAGCAAATTGGTCATACAGTCCTTATGTCAAACTTCACACAAGGAAAACCACATCCTAATATTCTGCTATAACAGAAAATGGAAAAACTGCCTAGTATGTGTGCACATAAACAAGGACGCTATAGAAAAACATGATGAAAAATACTGCTTTGGTTCTCATACTTGTATCTAAAAATGTACATAACCAAGTTAACACATTCTCACCTACTGAGCACCTAATGCTGCAAAATCCTATAGAACCTGAAATTTACTTGAATTTGAACCACAAAGACAACACATTGAGAAACAGAATCTTAAAGCAAATTGTAAATCAAAGAAATTTGAAATCAAGAACTGTACCTGAGAAAAAAGAACTATGCCTTTCTAAAAGTAATACTAATAATTTTATAATAAACTATAAATACCAATACTAATAGATTTATTATATCAGTACTAATAATTTTATTATAGAGTGGGTATAATTTAGGCAACTACAACAAGCATAAAGAACAATATCCAGACAGGACACTGCATTAGGTATGTGTCTTTACTTTTCACCATCTAAGCTCTCTCAAACAGGACGAGCTGTTTTGAAGGAAATATAGAACTATGTATCATAGCATTATTGAGAGAAATGAATGCTTAAAAAAGAACACATTCATTTTTTGCATAACTTCTTTCAATAGCATTGAAGTGGCCACTGGAATGTCTCAGAATAATTTTTAAATTATGCTCAGTTAGTATTCTCAGTTCTCTAATTCCACTCCGCTACAAGCCGAGTTACCATTTTTCTTGGTAACTAGGCTTACCTTCTGGGCAGCCAATTAAGCTTCTAAAATGAAGTTAATTCTATAATACACAGGAAAAAAAAATCTATAAAACATAGGAAATAAAATATCAGTTTTTACTATCAGATGTAATATGTAAGCACTAAGAATGGTTCCACTTCCTCACCTGTTGAGACATTAGAGTTAACAAAAAGAGGGGGTCAAATATATACATTTGGAAAGAGCGTAATGACAAAGTTAAAGCAGAGCTGATAACTCCCAAAAGAAACAAGCCAAGGATGTCTAAAAAAAAAACATCAGTGTTCATAACACAAAAATGTATACATATTTAACTTTCTGTATTAAGAACCGAAACAACGCGCAATAATATTTTGTGTAAACGCTCCGCAAAAAAGAAATATTTTAATACTTCTCATTTCCATACATATCAACTGCTGTGCCTCAGAAAGCCCTCCTCCCTTTCCTCAAGCCAATCTAAGCTAGTACTATTCATTTTTTAAATGGGCAACTAATGACAATTTCTAGCCTGGTCCCACAAGTGTAATTCATACACCCACACAACCATAAAGCAATTCTTCAGCACTAAATACTGTCTTTAGAAGCAGACATTTTTATTTATAAGCTAAAGTCTAAATCAACATAAATTAGTAGATTTATACATTTTAAAAACACCATTAAAAATCCAGTTCGTTTGTGTCAAGTACAGCAGTCTTTGACCCCATGTTAAATTCTCTCACAGGAGAGCATCCCACAGCATTTTCAGAACAGTTTTGGTTCAGACACAACCCTGCTCTCATTCCACAAATCCTGACAGGAACTACCATCCCCTCCCTCCAAAGAGCTAATCAATAACCAAGTATTTTAATCCTCTTTGTCCTAATACTCTGTTACTGAAACAGATTAGATTTTTTTAATTTATTTCACACGTAACATTTAAATTAGTGCACAGCTAGCTGGAATATTGCTATTTAAATGAACGCAGAACTTAAAGATCAAATTCTGTCTTCAACAGATTTACTTAAAAAGACAGAAAGGATAACATTTGTCTACCAGCATGTTATGTGGATCTCCTTAACTCAATTTACTATGGATTTCATGGTGCAAAAATTAATGCCCTCCAGGAGCTGAACTCATTACCAATTATTTCTTCTAAACCCACAGCGTAACCCCGTGCTGCTGTGACCAATGGAAGTTTTGCCATTCACTTAAAGGGAAGTTGGATCTGTTCCTTGGTTTGCTACTCCAGCAAGTGATACTTAGCAAAATGATACCATAGACACTTTCTTGACTTCTTTCTAATACAGAGAAGACACTATGAGCCAGTCTTATTACCTTATTCCCTGCTAAAACTGAGAGCAACATATTGATGACAATTTTAACTACACATAAAATTGCCAGCAGAATTGTATGTCCTTTTCAACATGAATTTCCAGAATACATTTTAGCAACAAGGATGGCAAACAGCCTGTAGAGTTGCGCACAGACCCTACGGAGCCCTTCATCCCGTTCCCTACTCCAGAACCCACAGAAGCATCCCTGCAAGTTATCTGGCACATGTATCACACCGAACTCACAGCCCATGTCCAAATAGCCTCCCACTGGCACCTGAACCATTAAACTCCTTTTACATGCATGTAACAGAAAAGCCCTAGTAAACAAAAAAAGAAAACAAGTTCTACATGTGTTCTGGTGGCAAACAAAGTTGACCATAGGTCAGGTCACAGGTGCCACAACTCTAGCTTTCAAAATAAAACCCCCTTTCAAAATAATTAACTGAACTACTGAGTTTTAATTCCTCTGAAAAGCATGAAATAGGCCTGACATGTTTGACAAGGCTTAGCCAGGTGTAATGCTGCACAGTAAATACAACAAGCTGTTCTCAAATGTAGATGGCCAGTACATACAAAGGAAACATAAACAACACATACTACTATATGATAGCTATCCACTGGCATTCAATTTAAATGATCATGTCTCTGTTACTTGTACTAGGGACAGATAAAGTGCTTGTTTCATATTTCATACAAAAAGGCTCAAGAAATTCCTTTCATTTGAGAGAACTGTAACCAAGACAGGTGAACTTTTAAACAAAAAATATTTTATTCACTGATACTATGAAAACAATAAAAATCTATCCCGGCAATATTTCATATTGTGGTAGGTTGACCCTGGCTAGACACCAGGTGCCCACTAAAGCCACTCTATCACTTCCCTCCTCAGCTGGACACGGCAGAGAAAAAAAAAATATAATGAAAGGCCTGTGGGTCAAGATAAGGACAGAAAGATATCATTCACTAATTACTGCCACAGGCAAACCAGACTCAACTTGGGGAAATTAATTTATTACCAATCAAATCAGGGAAGAATAACGAGAAATGAAACTAAATCTTAAACACTTACCCCCACTCCCCCCTTCTTCCCAGGCTTAACTTCACTCCTGGATTCTCTATCCCACCCGCAGCACAGGGGGATGGGGAATAGGGGTTGCAGCCAGTTCACAAGACATTATTTCTGCTGCTCCTTCCTCCTCAGTGGGAGGACTCCTCACACTCTTCCCCTGCTCCAGCATGGGGTCCCTCCCATGGGAGTCAGTCCTTCATAAACTTCTCCAATGTGAGTCCTTCCCACAGGCTGCAGTTCTTCATAAGCTGCTCCAGTGTGGGTCCCTCCCACAGGGTACAGTCCAGGAACAGACTGCTCCAGCCTGGGTCCCCCAAATGGTCCCAAGCCCTGCCAGCAAACCTGCTCCAGTATGAGCTCCTCTCTCTGTGGGGCCACAGGTCCTGCCAGGAGCCTGCTCCAGCATAGGCTTCCCATGGGATCACAGTCTCCTTCAGGCATCCACCTGTGCTGGTGTGTGGTCATCCACAGGCTGCAGGTGGGTATCTGCTCCACCATTAATCTCCATTAACTGCAGAGGTACAGCCTGCCTCACCATGGTCTTCACCACAAGCTGCGGGGGAATCTCTGCTCCAGCGCCCTGGAGCACCTCCTCCTGCTCCCCTTCTTCATTGACCTTGCCGTCTGCAGAGTTATCACTCTCACATATTCTCATTTCTCTCTCTGGTTACTGCTGCTCTTATGCAGATTTCCACCACCACCCCCTCTTTTCTTAAATATTTTTGTCACAGAGATGCTACCACCATCGCTGATGGGCTCAGCCTTGGCCAGTGGTGAGTCCATCTCAGAGCTGGCTAGCATTGGCTCCATCAGACAGAGGGGAAGCTTCCAGCACCTTCTCACAGAAGACACCCCTGTAGCCCCCCACTACCAAAACCTTGCAATGCAAACCCAACAGACACATAAAATATTTTCAAAATTCTAATACGTAATATTCTTCAACATGCCAAAGGCTGCCACTCTGCAGAAACCGCCAGTTTGCATTTAACCTGTCCTTAACAGACAAAAGTCCACACTAAGAATCATCACAGAAAGTAGAAGCCTGCTGTTACAGTTTCTGTACCATGGCTCACGAGGCTACCAGGGAGCATTCCAACCATCATATCACTTAAAAAACAGGTGGATCAAAGCAGCAGGGAAGCAGAGATTAATCTTTAAAAAATGAGTATACACACTAGTTCTTTCCATAGCTGTATCTGTTCTGCAAAAAAGGGTTCAGTACTGTTTCTATTACCCCTTCAAAACCATCTTCCTTTAAAAGGAAAAGACAAAAAGCCAGCAATTGTATGGTCAGGAATATCTGCCAGTTGCAACATTACCCTGTAGTTAAATTTGTTAACAGACTGCAGCCCAGAAGAGGTTTTTTGTTTGTGTGTTTTAAAAGTAATTTTCAAAACATCTGTTGCCCATCTAGGATAACAGATGTAAAAGTGAAAAGAAGCCTCTGCATAGATTTGGAAGGTCTGCACTAAAGTGAACATCAAGTCAGATCAGCAATTCATAGCTTAAAGACATTTCACTATCTGCATGCTACAATTAACACAGCATTTACTCTGCCATACATTTTGCAGCCTACAAATTTTAAGAGGTGGTAGGTAGCAAAAAGATTATTTAGGATCTCTCAAGTTCACGTGGCTGATTTTACACAAAACTGTGATAAATAGGCAGGACCCTCTCCCCCTTCATACTCAGCTCATGTGCACCTTCTTGCTTTCAATTCAAGTGAATAATGATTCTTTCCACAGAGAATTACCAAACTTGCATTTTCTCCCCTCCCCTAGCCTCTTACACCAAGCTCTGAAAACTTCCTTGCATTTTTGCTAACCTAGGCAACCTCAAAAACTAAAAACCCCACAACTGCAAAAAGCTAGATCTGGGCCATGGGGCATCAGCACTGTATTCCTGTTTCTGCCAGTAATACAATGCATTGGGTTTGTCTTGCTGAAAGAGAAAGAAGCAGCTTGTTTTATTTCTTACCGGTCAAGAAAGGAGGGTAACACCATAGTATTGCATTTCTAAATTAGCATCACCTAGAATGACTTCTAACAAGCAGAGAGATGGAATAACAGAACACAAAGAAGAAAAGTAACATCTCCTTCTCCAAAGTAATTAAAAGGGAAATTAAGTGAATCCTGAAACTAAACAAAAGCAAGTCTAATTAGTTATCACATGAAAACCGGGGAACAGATTTTTAAAGTTTCATTTGCCTCATTCCACTACTATTGGGCAGCGCAGTTCCCATCACAGTTTGTAATGGGAATCAGACTCTACAGAACTTGCAGCATCGCTATATGAAAACCTGTAATAGCTACAGAAAGGGTATATACAAATGCCAACAATAAGGAATCATTTACTAGATCCAAGACAGTATTTAATCTAACTGACTATGAGATCAGCTAGTTTGGTTTGAGCCTTATCAGTCTCAGTATTTAAAAGAAAACTAGACAAAACATCTAATACTCGTGAAAAAACGGCCATAAAGGAAAATAGATATTCTGCTACTGTATGTCCTCTCCACAGGCAGATTTACCAGGTCCTAGGAGAGCTCCCCGATGATGCTGTCACTCCCAGTGATGAGATGCAGCAGTAACTGCACAGCTTCAAAACTCCACCTCCTTCCCCCAAAACTTGTCCCTAATTTCTAAAATCCTGTACATAATTTTAAGTCCAAGTCCCTCTACTTTCCATACAGCAACCAAAACTGCAGTAACTTCTTAGCTGGATGGGCAAGGCACATTTATCACTTTCAACAGCCTGAAATCAGTGCTAATCCCTGTACCGGCGACAGGCAAAAGACTTCTTGGCCGTCACGCCGATGGCACCTCACTGGTGTATATGGCCCAGTCTCACACACCTTATACAGCTGAAGTACGTTGTAATGAATAACTACATTTTTTATACTTAAAAGCACAATGAAACAAAACCAGAACTACCACACAACATAGCGTGTTTAACTGTTATGACTTAGTTTTAACTCGTTAAACCTCACAAGATATTTAAGTTGGTGCCATAATGTATTTAAATAGGCAAATAATCCAAAATAGGTGGTTTCAGGTGGAACCAAAGCTGTATATACCCAGAGCAAAACTGGCCATGAGCAGATGCTCAAGGACAGGTACAAGAACGAGATAAGGACATTGCTGCATTTCCCCAAGACCCACAGGTGCCACAGCCTCCCGAATCTGCAGCTCTGAGATCTGCAGATCCAGAAATGTACTGCTGCGGTTAACTAATTTTTCCTTCATGATTAAAGCACTGCAATTTAAGATTGTTCTAACCGTAGTTAGAACTTGATGAAACATTTAAAAAGACACTATGTCATGGCAGGGCCCACTGAATTCCTAGACCCAGGGCGAGCAAACTCCTACAGCACCCAGCTCCAACAACCTCAACGCCGCTGAAGCTGTACCTAGACCCAGGTGCAATCGTTCAATGGGCAAACATTGGAGGGTGTGCTGTCTCGGATAAAGCGGGCTTCTGGGTACACATCCCAAATGTTTTTCCTCCAAACCACTCACACTGAAAAAACACTGTTTCCTCAAACGAAATAGACCTTCACAACACTATCAAGAAAGCAGATTAGTGTGGAACCTACTTATATTAGGAGCCCAGGTGTATGACTCATTGAGACTTCCTAAGGAGCTTTTTTCGAAGTCATAAATGTTCGAAACCAGCCCAGATTGCAAACTTTATTCACGCAAGATTTTTGGCGTGGGTTTTTTGTTTGGTTTTTTTTTGTTTGTTTTTTCTTTTTTCTTCCTTTTGGTGTTTTGTTTTTTTTTAATGCATTACTGCTATTCTCAGCACCCTCCACAGTTTGCTCTCACCTGACACTAAAGACCCCACACCGACCCTGTGAACTTGTTCGCGGCCGGTTCCCACACACACCCGCCGAGCCACCGCCCCGGCCCGGCCGCCCCTTCCCTCGGCGGGGCCGGCAGCCGCGGACCCCCAGCCGCGCCCCCCGGCGCCCGGCGGGCGGTGGGTCGGGCCAGCCGGGGGCGGCCGGCGGCCACGGGGAGGCGGGAGGTAACGGAACCCAGCCGAGGGGCTGCGCCGGCCGGCCGTCGCGGCCCACGCAGCCGGGAAGCGGGGCGAGGGCCCGGCGGCGGCGGAGCAGGCCGGGCGGCGACGGCTCGGCCCCGGAGGCGGGGGGAGGAGGGGAGGCCGGGCCGCTCGCCCGCGGGGAGGCGCCGAGGGCACGGCGGCCCCCACGAACGCCGCCTCGGCGGGACCGCGCCGCCGCCGCCGCGCCCCGCCACGGGAAACGGAGCAAGTTCAAACCCGAGCGCCGCGGGGCAGCCACGGCCTCACCGGGCCGCGGCCGCCGAGGGAAGCGCCCCGCCAGCCCGTTACCTGCGCGCTCCTCCCCCGCTGCCTGCGTGCGGGCTGCCCCGCGCCGCCGCCTCCACAACAAAGCCCGCGGAGCGGGCGGACCCCGCGGCCGGGGCGGGAGGAGAAGCGGGCGCGCGCCGCCCGCGGGAGCGCGCAGCGGCGGGGCCGCGGCCCGAGGGCGGGGCTGGGCGGCGCGGGCCCCCGGGCTGGGGCGCAGGGGTGGCGCCGCCTGGCGGGCGGGAGAGGCGGCGCAGGGCCGCGGGGCCGTGCGGGGCTCCTGCGGGGAGCGGGCGCGTTCCCCCGCGCCGGGAATGGGGCTCTCCCGTCTGAGGGGGAGCGCGGGGGAGGCGGGCCGGGGGCGGCATCGCTGCCGAGGCGTAGGGCAACCACAGACGGAGGGGCAAGGCACCGCCAGGGCTGTTGGGGAGGGAGGAGGCCGTAGTGGTGCGCGGGTGCTGGTTTGGGAAGAGGCCGCGTGGGAATGGGATTAAGCCCAGAAATGCTTATGGAAACCTGCGTGATGGGCAAGTTGCCCTTTGCGGGAGGGTAGGGAGGGGCGGATGGGGAACAAGGGCCATGTGCCGTATGGAAGAGACTTTCAGCTGGAGAATTTGCGTTCAGGTGAATAGGTTTGGGGTTTGGATACTGTGAGACAAACTTAAGTTTCCTAACACTAGCAGGTGCCACCCTGTTCTGTAAACGTATTTCTGTGTAAATTACATGCAGGCTGAATGTTATTTGTCAGTTTTTTCCTGTAAACCTTTTTGTTGCAGTGACACCTCCTGCAGAAAACAAACCTAACCAAGAGGTTTCTGCACCCTCCAATCGGCTCCACATCCTCTTCACTGTTGAACTCCTGCAAGTCCATCTTAATACTAGCTTTGCTTTTTGTGTCAAAGGGAAGGTTGTTGCACTGGGACCCCTACATCTCTGGAACAAAAAAGTAGCGGTGTTTCAGCATCTGCTTTTTGATGATACAGAACACTGGAGACTTGATGATACTGCTATATTTATTGAGCCGCAGTCTCAAAGAGCCAAACCAAGGGAACGAAGGCAAATGTTAATGAAACATTGAAGTTGAGATTTTAATTACTTAAAGGTCAACACATTCGAAGTTTATTAATTTAAGGGAGTTATTCTGTATTCCCACAGCAATCCCCACTCTGCTCTTACATAGATCAAAGAATTCAAGTTACTGTTTATTTGCTGATGCATGCAAACTGTATAACTGAATGTTATACCCGAATATTATTCCTTTTTGCAGTTAGTGTCTCAGTCAGTCTTTTAACACTTTATTAACACTTCTCTGTATATTTTCCATGTTCCCATACTTCTCAGTAGCAATAAACCCGTTGTTTTTCTCTAACCTTTGGTCTGAAATTACCAAAGGCTACATTTCTTTTCAAGCTTGGAACATCTATTCAGTTCACAACATTGCTAAACTATGACTAAACACTCACAGGCACCCTGCAAAGCAGTATTACGACTTCATGAAAATACTTTACCAAACATACTTTTATAAAGTTTTGGCTTCCAAATACTATGGCTCCTGCAATCTGTTCTCAAAACAGGAGAGTGTGTTTTAAAAGTTTTGAGAAACGATTGGCAGAAAAGCCTGCGAGGGGGATGAAAACACTGTCGTTTCAGAACCTTGTGCACAACCCCCACTTGTAGGCTGTTGAAGGACGTTTTCTTGTCAAAATGCTTCTCATATAAAAATCATTGGGGTTTTGTTGGTGGGAAAAAAGGTTCTTTCCCAGTGAATGAGGTGGACATTTAAATGCAATGAATCTTGCTTCTAACAAGTTTTCGTTATTTTGCTTCATTTACTTCCAGAATCTTTCCTCTGTCCAACAGTCACCTTTATATCTCCATCCACCCAGTCTGGAGCTGTGATCTGAGAACTCTCCTTCACAATACTATCTGAAACAAATTGTCTCTGACTGCACTGCTTTCCACCTCTATGAAATAAATAATGGCATTTTAATCCCAATCTACAATATATTTTATCTTTCATTTAAATCTATTTTTCTCATTTACTAATTAATCTCTTTGACTATAGGAATTCCATCCACCAGAATGCTGGAATGCTATTTTTTCCAGTCCATCAACTTTATGTATTTCCAGCTTCACTTTTATGGTAGTTAAGTGTGTCTTTCTTCACAATGGACTTTTTCCTCAACTTTTTTCCTTGAGGGAAAGATGTGGTAATATTATAAAAAATGCATATTTCTCTGGTACCTTAAAGGTACCTTTCCACGACTGGAGGGAAAGGAAAACCAGCATGTATTCTCTTCAGCTTTGCTATGCTACATATATTCCTACAGACTCATGAAATCCCGATTTTAGCATAATGCCTCTGGTGTGCCTAGGATTCTTCCTTAAAGTCACGACTCCAAATGCTTAAAGTGAATGTGCGGAAGCCCCTCTCTTCCTAAACTAAAATGTATATAGACAGTAGACTGCAGTCAAATACCTATCTCAGACATGGTAAACAGAGCATAAGTATACTATCCAGATATATGAAACAGATCTATATATGCTTCTTAAGGAATAGAGAAAGAAATAAGTACCAACATTTGGCTTTGGTAGCTGTACTGCAGGAATACATAAATACACCTAGTTACAAATTACCTATGCTTTGAGTTTAGCATAAGCTGATCATCTTGTAAGGCAACAAGTCTGTCTGTCTTTCAGGGGAGAGACATTAAAAAATAAGGATGTAAAATCTACCTTTCTCTTCCTTCTCTTTTGAAAAGGTGCCAGCAAATATAGCCTCCTAGTTCTATTTCAAGATGCTCAAGATCACACATGGAATTCAGAATCACTTTGAAGATAACATGAAGGATTTCTTACTCAAAATTAATATCCTTGTCTGTTAACACTGTAGAGCTATTAGCAAGAAAGCAAAAAAAAACCCCCACAAAAACAGAAGAAAAAAAATAATCCCAAATTATCCACGTGACTGGTTAAACAAACAGTCTAGCACCTTATCCAAGAGTCATTTCCTTCAATCCATCCTAACCCTAATAAATGTGCCCTTGAGATCAACAGTAGCTCTGCTTTCTCCCCCACACCAATGTAATTGAGCTTGTACGTACCCCTGGTTGCTAGAAAATAAACAGAGGACAAGCTCAGAGTGGACAAACCTTCTCTTGGGCTATGAAAAATCAGCAGTACTAGAGGCTGTGGGCTATGTGCAAAAGGATGAAACAGAAGAGTATTAGAAACCACAGTGCTATTCAGGGTTAGGAAGAAAGGGAGACAAGGGAAAAATCTTTACAGCTATGTCCTGATTTTGCCTGGGATAGAGTTAATGTTCTTACTGATTGGTGCAGTGCTGTGTTTTGGATTTGGTGTGAGAATAATGTTGATAACATACTGATGTTTTCAGTTGTTGCTAAGTAATGTTTACACTAAGTCAAGGGACTTTTCAGTTTCTCAGGCCCTGCCACTGAGAAGGCTGGAGTGGCACAAGAAATTGGGAGGGGAGACAACCAGGACAGCTGACCCGAACTGACCAAAGGGATATTCCATACCACAGAATGTCATGCTGAGTATATAAACTGGGGGAGTTGGCCGGGACCTTGGGATCGCTGCTCAGGGACTGGTGGGCATCGGTCCGCGGGTGGTGAGAAACGGTATTGCACATTACTTTTTTTCCCCTTCCTTTTGGATTTTATTCGATTCCCCTTCTCTGTCCTTTTCAGTACAATTGTTGTTGTTGTCATTGTTATTACTATTATTATTGTTTTATTTCAATTATTAAGTTACTCATCTCAACCCTCAAATTTTACCTTTTTCTCCCAGTTCTCCTCCACACTCCTCTGGGGGTGCAGAGTGAGCAAGGGGCTGTGTGGTACTTAATTGCCAGCTGGGGCTAAACCACAACAAGCTAGATGTTGGTAACCTGGGGGTTTGACTAGTAGAACAGGGTCAGCGATACAGCAGGGAAAATAAAAGACCACCTGCAATACTGCATCTGCTCCCAACTTTTGCAGGCTCCAAATCCATAGGAACATATAGATATCCAGTTGTTCATAAAGTGCTTAAGCTGGGTTTATTAACCTCAGTGCCATTTTGGATCAGGCTCTAAGTCAAAAAGACCGTGTCTGTACCAGTAAGCAGAAAGGATCTGTGCCCATCTGGCCCTAAGAATAAATGTCCTTGTGTGTTCTGCACCCATACGGCTGAATTGTCGTCCACTTCAATGGTGCCACCTCGGGGGATGAGCCCATGCTGTCCCCCACATTGTACCCTGGCATATTCTGGAAAGGTATGGCTTGACGTGGGTGAAAACATCGGGGACTGTCAGCAATGGCAGTGACTGTCCCAGCACTCGAGGCCTGGCACTGTTTCATTTATTAAGATGGTCCAATAGGTCTGCATCACACGTGCGGCAGCCGCTCTCCGAGTGACAAAATACCTGTGTCCTTTGAACACCGAAGAGCTGAAGCCAAAGTCTAAAGGTTTGAAAAGAACAGCGTGCCTCAGGGGAGCGGGTGAGCCAAACGGCGCCGAGTGGCACCCCCAACCCTGCCCAGCAGCGCAGCACCAGGGATCCGCGGCTGTTAGCTGGGGCCCAGCAGCGGCGGGAGCCCGTGCCGTGCGGCGCCAGCAAAGGTGTCACCCCAGGAGGTGACAGGCCTGCCCCCGCCAGCGCACCGACAGGCCGCCGCAGCCCGGCCTCCCTGCCCCAGCGAGGGCGATCCCAGCGCCGGCCGCCCGAGCGCGGCCCAGTTTCCCGGCTGGAAGCGATCGGGGCGCCCTTCCCCCGCCGTGACCGCCCGCAGCTGCCAGCCCGGGGCCGCGCTCCGCCCGCCGGCTGCTAAAGGGCCCTGCGCGGCCGCGCGCCTCCCGCCCGCGCGGGTCCCGCCCCGCGCGCCCGCGCCCCCCTCCCCCCCCCCCGCCGATAACAGCGGCTCCCGCCTCCCCCCGGCTCTTCCCACCCGACCGCGCGGAGCCGGCCTCGCCGCGGCCGCCGCTCTCCAGGCGCCGGCTGCCTCTCGCCGCGGCGCGGGCGAGGATGGCGCGGCAGCCCGGGTGCTTTCTGCAGGAGGCCTCTCACCAAGTCGTCGCCGGAGGCTCGGCGGGTAAGTGGGCGCGTTCCTCCTGGGCGGGGAGGGTCTGCCCGTCCCCCACCGGCGCTCCGCCAAGCCGAGGTGCAGCCGGCCGCGCCGCTCTCCTCAGGCGCAGGAGCGGCGGCGGGAACGGTGCGAGCTGGGCGGCGGCTCCTCCCCCGCCGGGCGGGCCCCTGAGGCGGCCCAGGGGTCCCGGGGGCGGGAGCGGCGCGGCGGGTCCGGGCGGTACCTGCGGTGAGGGGCGCTGCCCGGCGCTGGGTGTATCTCCCTTCAGCACACCCCGCAGCCCCTCGGGTGATAAGGGCGGCAGGCGGGCCCCTTCAACGGTAACAGTCATCGGTGCCCCCTCGGGAGCTTCTCTGGCGGGCGGCCGGCCGTCGGTCTTGCCTTGCCTGAGGTAGATGGGGTGACTTCGGCCGTGAGCTCGCTGCGAGCCCGTGTAACCTGCCCGCGGCGCCGGTGCGGGGCACAAAGCCTCGTCCCCTTTCCCGAAACTCCCCCTCGAGCTCTCCTTCGCTGCCTTACAGAGAAAGAGGTGCAGTGATACATGGAAATGCGTTTCTGTGTGTGTTTGTTTGTTTTAATACTTTCAGGAAGTCGAGGTTAGAAATTCGTTACATTGTTTATACTACAAGTGTCAAAACACTACACGTCTGTTCAGCAACAACAGCACTGCTAGTTAATTTCATCACTTTGCTTTCTCTGAATTGGAATAAATCTGTTTGTCTGCTTGAAGTATAGGGAATATGTACACAATATCCTGCTTTTTCAGTGTGTGTATATATATCAATCCTGTTACCATTTCAACTGTGTAGTGTGTCTTTAAGTGATCTGTAGTATCTCTTTTGGGGTCCAAATGCTGTCTGTCACATTATGTCTCATATGAAAGAGGAAAGCTACGTGGTAATGTTGCAGTGTAACGTGCACGGGCAAGATTCTGCTGTGGGTAAGTCCTATGTGGTCATAATGTTATGTGTGCGCTTCTGTTCCATTCCCTCTAGTTCCACTGCTGCCCCTAAATGCACTTTTACGCATTCCTGCCATCAACACACTTTTGAGCGCTTCCTTTTCATGCTCATGACTCTGCATGTCCTTTGTTTCCAGCCTTCTGCTTTGACACAGAGAGATGCCAGGACAGCAGAAGCAGAGAGGTCTGCTGTCCTGGCCCTTCCAGTGTATTGTATAACTGGATTTATGTAGCTCTTCTGCACCCTTTGATATTCCTAAAGTTTTCTAAGATTCTGCTTGAATACCACCCCTTTCTTCCCTTGGGAGAGAAAGGAAAAGTTTAATTTGCACAAGGCTGTTGAAGGCCCTTCATACCTGAAGGGATACTGAGGTGTGTTGCCACCAGATGTTTTGTAAATGACAGGTTTATCTGCCCATAGCAGTGGGCCTGTGCCTTAGTGATTCAGATTGCTCTAACTCTGTATCTTCCCATCCTCTGGCAGTAGCCTGTTTTCTTTACAGGCTCTCTTTGTTCATAGAAGATCAGATAACTCGGCTAATGCCCTGGAAAGAAAATTGTTGTTTAGATAAGGGCAAAGTTTTACAGAAGGATTAGAATTGCAAAAAGAGTGTGTTTGAGGATGGTGTAGGGGAAAAGACAGCATGAAAGCTACTTGTTGATCTGGTAGGCATAAAGGTTCAGGTGAGAGAATTTTTAAGTCAAGGACGCAACTGATCTGCACCAAACACTTTTTATAAGGCCTCTTGAATCTAGCCCAGAGGCATACTGTTAAAAGATGCTTCCATCCTTTTGCTTTGTCTCCTGTCAGACAGGCAAATGCCTTAGCTCCATCGGTAGCCTTAAATCTGTAAAGAAAATTCTACTTACTGGTTTTGGAATAAACCAGTGAAGGACTGTTCTCTAGATCTGTATAACATTAGAATTGTACCAGAGGGATTGGTAAATGTATGGCTCAAATTGGGAGCTCTAGGGTATTAAGGAGAAATGGCTGAACCTTTAAAACCTGCTTGACAGATGCTTAAAAGTAAAAGTCAATGCTGTTTTTCTTGGTGACTTATAGAGAAGATGGAAGAGGAAGGCTGTAGCTTTGAGGCCTTCAGTCTAAAGGTTAAATTTCTCAGATGCGTGTGGATCTAACATGGGAAAGGTGGAAGCAGGAAGGAAAGGACAGAGGACATGAATTGTTGAGAGTGTACTTATATTTAAGCCTAGTGAGGGGTTTGGTTGCCTGAACTTAGCTTCCCAGCATCACTTTAGATACCCTATATTATTATGGTTGCCTGTGCAGAAGGACATAAGGCTCTTGTAGGTGTTATGCCATATTTATTGGCCTCGTGTCAATGTCACAGATACCCTAGGGTGGTTTTGCTGCCTGTACCACAGCCTGGTAGCTGTTTCAGGAAAATGAAAAAAAAAACAACCCCAAAACAACTATCACGGTGAACTAACATTTAGATTTGTAAGAAGTTCTGTTCATCTTAACTTATTCAGTTAAGCACAAGGAATGTATGAAGCTATAAGAAAGATGCTGTAAGTTGGTGTCTTTGTCAAAACAATGATGGAAACTAGAGAAGCAGCAGGGGAATGAACTCTATAGCAGAATAGGTGTATTTGAAGGGTCAGAAATGTCTGCATAAGTAAAATGAGAGGTTATTTAGCATCTGCATGTCTGATGCAAAAGGATCTGATAAGAAGTAATTCTGCTAGGTCGAGTGGAAAATGATTAAAGATAAGCCTAAACTGTCAGAACAGGAAGAAAGGGATTTTTGAAGCTTTATGGAAGATGACAGGACTTGTTCATGGACTTAAAGATAGGGGAAGAGGAAAGAAAGAAATCAAGCACAACACCCTAGTCTACAAGACTGATAAAATGGAAGATACTGGCATGCTGAAGGAAAGAGAAAATATGCAGTGTTGTAAAGGAAAAGGTTTAAACATACCATTGGCTGTCTGAGGCATTTTTAAGTTAAAGATAAACTTGCATGGCACTCTGCTGTAACTGAACTGTAAAGTTCCAGGATGACATGATCTTGTGTGTACTTCATGTCTGTGGCAAGGGGTGCATCTGCTTCTGCATGGCTTGTAATTTGACTTTATATTAAATGGAAAGCTTTGCTTCCTGAGGGCGAATTCAGTCTTAAATATGAACAAAGTCTTATTCTGTGTTGGTTTGGGTTCTTTCTGTTGACATTCAGTTTGCTCCTGTCTTTCAGGTTCCTGAATGGAGGTTCATAGCATAATTGAAAGTACTTGTTTTTCTTTTCGCTTGCCTGGTGTATGACACTAGTGAAGACTAGGACTTTGATTGAAATGTAATTGGGTCACTTCGTTAGTGAGTTTTGTCCCTTTCAGTACAGTAAACTGCAGGCGTACTCCTTTTTTCTTAGTGGTTAATTAGTAAACTAAGGCATGTGTGGAATTTATAGAAAAAAAAGAAACAGAAAATAAACTCCCTAAACTGTAAAAATCACTGTGAAAAGAACAACCTGGGAATTGCTAATTGTTTTTCTTAGATTTTACAGCAGTTTTCAAAAAAAGCTGTTTGAGAAGCCCAGTCAATGCAGGGTTCAAATAATGGGAAGAATTGTTTTTCTGATTCACAAGGATCAGAAACGCCTTGTTTTTTCTGCCTGTATGGAAAAAGCAGAAAGTAAAATAGCGTTGCATACAATGTTAGTGGAGATTTCTTTCCTCATGGAGAGGAATTGAATACTGCAAGCTGTGTTGTGTGATACCCAGATCCATTTGCCCAGACATCAGTCTTGAGTCACTTTGAATGATGAAGTGCAAATGCCGCCATAAACATTGGCACAGGTGACCCTTGGCTGAGGGAAGTGGCTGGATGTAGATGCCCTGAAGGTTTTAGAATGCTGCTACTTGGTATAGGTGTGTTCTCGGGCTTTAATAACAAAAGGCTGCAGGGGGAGACAATGCTTAGTGTGTATGATCACCTCTCTTTCTTCATACACTTGCAAATCTAAACATTTTTAATTTTGAAGCTAAAATTTTGAAGAATTTATTTAATATATATAGTGGGGTGATAAATAGAAGATTACATGTTTTTCAGATCAGTAATATTGAACTTATCCTTAAGTACTTTTCTGCTGTAATTCAGTGTGTTTCTTTTCCTAATTCCATTTAATAAATGAACATGAGCTATTGGCTTTCTTATTGCAAAATTATTATGGGAAAGTAAGAATAAAATGACCTTTTAAAAAAATAAAGAATAACTAGGACTTGCTTTTTTCCTCCCCATTCTTCATATTTTCATGGGACAGTGGGGCTTTTGCATGTCTGGACCTCTTGGCTTCGATATTTATTTATTTATTTTTGGAAGGAGTTAGGTTTCCAGCTGCATTGAAATCTAATAAGATTTGGGAATCTAATTCTCTTAAGCTCTTCTGAAAGTCCAAACCTTTTAAGAGGTGTTTTATTTCAGGCTGATTTCAAGTTGATTATCCTGGATAGCATCAACTCATTTGAACAAGATCTTTAAGCAGGAAAGCCATTCATCAGAGTAAGACTGTTGGATGCAAATACAGTATTAAACACTGTTTGGTCTTCCTATCACTGGAGGCATTAGGCAGGCAAACATCCTTACAGGGTATGCTAGCCAGCATACTCTGAAACGCCATGGTTTATTTGGTCCTTATGAATAGGAGTGTGACAGATGTACAGGAAGCACTTTAAACAGTAGAAAAATTGACTAATTCTTCCTTTCCCCCCTGTTTAATTTGATTGTTTTGCGGACATTTTTCTGAGGATTGAAGTTAGGATGAGTGTTCTGTGGTTTTTTAGGTGCTTTATTCTTGCTTTTAAGCCATGCAGTTGGCATTGACGCGTTACTGAAATAATAACTTAATGCTCAGAGGTAATTTCAACTAGCTAAGTACTTAGCTAAACCTTGTAACTATCTTAACTTGAAACCATAATATTTTTGAGTACTTAAAAGACTTCAGACAGAGGAAGGTTTAAGGCTGAAATATCAAAGACCGCAGTACATGCTCATTGTCTTGCACTACCTTTATTTGGCATTTCAGTTGTTAACAAGGACCATTTATATTAAAAAGCTAAGAGTAGGAAGCAGTCTAGTATTAGTTTCAAGGAAAACTTTCTACAAGCTAAAGTACTCCAGGGTTATGGACTTGCTCCTACCAGTGAAGCCAATTTTTTCTGCTAGGCTGAGCAATTGATAATGTGCTACCTTGTGTTGGACTTAAAGCTTTGGAGGGGAGTTGCTTGGGTGGCAATATAGTGAGGAGAGCTTTGGGTGAAGAGAAGACCAAAAGGTTAACTGTGTGTGAGCTGAGGTCAGATATCCTGAACCTCCTCAAGCATGCTTTGAGGAATCTGGAGGACATAGACACAGTCAGGGAGTTAAGACTTTGAAAGTTGTCAGTCTGTTTCTGCTCAGACAACCATCCCTCTGTACTGTGTTTTATCAAAAAGAAATTATGAAATACCTTTGCAAGGTCTGTGCAACCCCTATTGCTTTCATCATTATACAGTTCAGAGGGGGAATACAGTGTTCAGGATAGGTTGACTTCAGTGGGTCCTTGGGCATAGGGAACACGGAACAGCCACTGGGGAAGCTTACAGAAACTGATGCTAGTTTTAGAGTTAGTATAGTTGAATTGCTGATGTTGGCCTACTGGGCACTAAAAAATCAGGTGAAGTGATAATTTTCATCCCATGAGAATATACCTCTGTGCTGCAGAAAAGTGCAGTGACCAGCTAGGTGAGAGTATGCAGAATGCCATGTAATGAACCAGTTACATTCACTTTGTGAACATTCCCCAGGGGAAGTTTTTATAGTATAGCCCTGTCTACTACAGCATTTCAAACATTAAGTAACATTTTTCAGGCTCTGAGCCTTCCCTTTTGTACCAGTTGATGACAATAGATTCACCTCTGAATTTGAAAGACTGATTAGACTGTTTGCTTCATATGCATTTTCCTTAAATGTTGTGAGGTTGCCTCAGAAGATCTTGTTTAATTTTAGTGGAAACTAATGAAATCTTTGTGGGCTTTCATACACTGTGCTGTATATGCGAACTGGCAACTAGAGAAATTCCTATAAATTTTCAGACAGTTAAGTAATTCAAAGAAACAATATCCTTGCAATATAGTTTTACTTTAAATGGAACAACTGAAAACCTCTGTATGTAGTGTTCAGTTAAACCGATGTTTTTTGATCGGGTCATTGCAGTGTACTAACAAGTTATGAACACCTATTTGGAACACTTACTTAAATGTGTTTCAGGCTATGTCTTTTTAAAATGTAATATCTTTTATATGGGGGTTAAGATATTACAAAGAAATTCTTACATGTTTATATAATAGTGACAATAACAAACTAAGATTTTTCATAAAACTTAATGTGTCACCTGTTGTATGATTAGTACTTTCTGTAGAATCTGGGACCTTCAAAAGATGATTTTTTTTCATCTGGACTTGGAAATTGTTCATAACAAACTGTTTGTTGAATCTGGGGGTTAAATTTCAAACTAAGCCAGTGTTGCCTTGCTCTGATACTCACTGTTGGTTTGAACATCCTGCAGCAAACTCATCAGTCCCATTCTGTCTTTGTTCCAAGAGAAACACTGGGGAAAGCAAGTAGTTGGCTGAGCTTTATTTAGTCTGGAATGTTAGCCAACGGTAACAAAACTTATGCACGGAATCCTCTATGAGTGTGCAATAAGACGTTCATCCTTAAGAGTCTGTGTATGTGGTAAGCCTGAGAGTTTTGAGAGAGGTTATAAGTTTTTCTATTAGTTTTAGTGTAACAAGTTTTTTCTCAAAAACCTAAAAAACCAACCCCAACTGACCAAATGACCAGCCCCAAACCTCAAAACCTCAGGAGTAATGGTTATCCATACTAATTTGCCTTACTCCCCACAAGATGGCAGCGTGATACTATAATAAGACGCTAAATGTGCTTTTCCTGTGGGTAGAAGATGAATAAAAATGTATGTTGAAGATGTTGCAAGTGAGAAGATTAGCATGTGTTATTTTGGATGATATGTGAAAGCAAAACTTAAAGATATAAAACAAATAATGATCAATAAATACTGGTTTCATATGTGTACTGCAAAACCGATGGCACTGAACTGGACTTTTCTGGAATCAACCGCAAAAATTGCATAGTGATGTATCACTGGTAAAGGTCAAAAGATGCTCCTAAGGCTAAGATACCACCTAAATCACAAAAGTTAGGATAAACTCCTGGCCCAGTGGAATCAATGTGCAGCTAGTTACTGATTTTTGCAGAGTGAGGAATCTGAGTCTTCATTATTCTAATTTTACTGTAGATTTTGTGATATTGCAGAGCTCCCTTCAAACCTCAGTGCCCATCTGTAAACAAAGTGAAGACTACTGTGTTTCACACTGCTGTAAGCCTACGTTAACTTCTTTCACGTATTGGCAGCAATGAGAACTATAGCAAAGCATAAAAGCTTAGATATATACTTCAGAACAAATTCTAAATATTTTGTTGTCAGATTTCAAAGTTAAAGAATAGTATATATTATACATTTAAAATCAAATATGTAGTCAAAGTAGTTACAAGAGGCATGCTCCAGTCTTAATGTTTATAGGCAAAAAATGCTTTGTCTGCAGAGGCGGATCTGAGAAGTTGATATAACTTCTGTAAACAAAGATTATATCTGGATAAAGAACAGTTTTTTATTAGTGTGTTTTGTCAGTTGTGCTTAGTGACTAGTGTTCATATTCAAATCCTTGTTAAATTTTCATAATGCAAAGGGTAATTATGTAATAAGAATAAAATTCTAATGTAAAAAACCAAAGCGTACCTTTTGATAGTAATAATGTGTTTCTGTGGCAGTGTTCTAGAAAGGAAAATGAAAACTGATTCTGGTTATTTCTGTGATGAATTTCTGGGAGCTTTGCCTGTGAAGTAATGATATTACAAATTTTTCCCTTAACTGTAGCTCAGTTCCTGTGACACTACCTTGGATGTCCTTTTTATACTTGTAAACATTCTATCTTATGCTTGTTACTTTCCTATTTCAAGCGAGCATGGTGGGAGACACTCAAAATCATACCACTGAGACTGGAAGACCTAATTTGTTAGAAGACAAACTCTGACGTTTTCTCTGAAAAATGGGTATGTTAACCTAAACTACTCAGGCTGGTCTAAGTATTGTGATTAGGGCTGTTATGAATTAAAAGTGCTAAAAAAGCTAAAGCAAGTAGGAAAAATCCTACTGGAAGTCTTGAAAATCAATATTGCCACGAATGGAGAGAACTGACAGTAGTTCCATTACAGGGATGCCTCTAAGTATTTTCAAGTGTCTGCATCTTGATCATAAAAGCCTTAAATCTGTTCTGCTTCAACTGGAGTTGAAAATATGTAATTAACTTTTTCCCCTCTGAGGAGATGAATTGGCATTTGCTGCCTGTGGAAACAATCACTGATCCTGGTGATGGATAAAATCAATACCATTTTTATAATTGGAAGCTCTCGCTCTCTGATGCCTGATTGTCATTTGTGCAAGAAAGTACTAAATATCAATTGTTATAAAATAGTAGTTTCTGTACTGAAAGTCTGTAGTACAGGTCAACTGCTTTGGTTGTGTTGAAAGTTCAATAGCTCCAGGGTAAGTACCTGCCCTTTTTCCTGCAGCATGTCTTGTCCTGGGGCTCATTACAATTAGATATCATTTCACCAATATATGAAACATGTAAGGTTTCAATTGTCTATAGTGGTGATTTTCTGATGAGAAAATATTGTTATATCTGAGAAAGTTTGAATGTTGTTGGCACGTCCCATCCATACAGTGGGGAAGGAAACACAGGAGTAATTGGCCTTTAGATCTGCTTTTCAGTCATTGAACTACACTGTTAACAGCTGCTTTTGTTTTTCCTCTGGATCCTATTCAATCTGCCAGTTTTTGGCAGGAAACATAGTTTATGGGTCATCTTTCAGCCTTTAGTCAATGGATCATTTCCCAGTTCAGGGTGTTATCCTAGTTTCCTGGGCTTTTTGCTGTTTTTATTATACTGAAATATGCTGATGTGTGGCTGGTGTCCCCAAACAGCAACACTCCCAGAAGCAAAAGGAGAGTCTTAGTAGTACTTACAGTTTGAGAAAATTCTTCACACTATTTCAGTTTCTCTTAGAGCTAATTCTGTTTTTGCAACAGCGTTAAGTTTTACTTTTTTTTTTTTTAACCAACACTTATTTCTTCATATTTAGTTAGAGGCTTGATTTTAAAAATTAGTATATATTTTGGATGTATAGTAAATATTGCTCAACTTTGTTTTTTCAGCTGATTCCAGATAGCATACTGAACTTGGTAAAAATATGAAGAGCATGGTAAAAAACCAACCAAACAGAAAAACTCAAATGATGGTTCTAACTGCCATAATCATAGACACAGAAACCAAATGTAACTCTTTACTATCACTTTTGTGATATTTGATGTCTCTTCCAACTTGTGGAGCTATGTGATTTAGTTTCAAAACTTGAAAGTTTGATTAAAACTTGAGTTTAATAAAATTATTTTATCCTCAGTGTTTTGGCATTAAAGCTTGAAATGTTGAATTGTAGAGGCTTTAAGAATAGAAAACCCAAACAAACTTTAAAGGTGGTTCTCATGACTTCTAGACAAATTTGGGATCTGAGTCATGAGATTGTGAATGCCTGAGGCCGGTGATAACACACTAGCTTTTTTTAGGTTGGTTATGTAAAGTTTCTCTACGGGCAGGTTTGCAATGTGATGGTGTACACACATGTGCTTAAGATAACCTCACGGCAACAAGTAGAAAACAAAAGCATCAAGCTGCTTATAGGTTGGTAGAATGTGTTTTCTAAAATACTGCCCTAGAGATGCTGACCAATGGCAGCATGATCTTGTAGGAGTATATACACCCTAGTTCTGTCAGAATTGCGTAATAGTGTGAACAAGAGTGTTAGCCTTGTTCATGCTGCAGATTCTAAACATTGTGCCCAGCATCCTTTTTAGGTGCTTCTGTGATCATATCCTTGGCATTCTGTCTCTAGATTGCTGTGCTAGCTCACCCTTGGAACAGTTCCTTGTCAAAAAGTGCCTATATAAAAGGGATCAGCAGTATTCTAAGAAGGAAAGATTTCTGGAAGAACCTGAGAGCTTTGAGAGTCCTTACAGCCCTGCTCCTCACTCACTTCCAAGTCTGTGGTTACAAAGCCAAAGGAATGGGACTTAAAAGTATTATGTTGTATGGATGAGAGCTTCATTCTCTTCTCTTAAATGGGGTGAGGCTTCTGAATGGGTTTTGGGATGTTGAATTAAGCTGGGGAGACATGGCTGCCACTTCTACCTATAGTAAAAATTTTACTAATTTTACTAAACTTAAAAAAAAAAAAAGTAAAAATGTTACAATAGCAAACTGTAATGCTGACTGGGTAACAAGTGTAGTTTTTTTCCTCGAAGCAGTGAAGAAAATAAGTATCAAGATGCAATATTCTCTGGCATATTCTTCAGTGTGAAGTATGATGATGGCTATCCTAGATGACAAAAAGCAAACAAATCGATCTCTTCTGCTGATTTGTCAGCAAACTTTTCTCCTTTCCGCAAAACTGTACTTCTTAGGAAATACAGCTTTATTGATCAGACATTTCTGAAAGGGAGAAAGAAAGCATATGGGCTTTCTGCAAATATAAAATAATGAGTGTTGGTAGAGAATAGACTACATGGAAAGAAATACCTTAGAGTATGAAACTATTCTCTGTAATGTCCATAAAGTTTAAATTAGTTCAGATTTTTCTTATTAGAATAAATGTTTCCTTTTAAAAAGCATGATAATCATAATCAAGACTAAATTTGCTCTGTTATTTATTTTCAAAATGATTGTACATGTTTAGCAGACTTTTGATTTAAATCCCTTAGGATATATTGGAGACAGATGTTTAGATGACCTCATGTTTAAAGTAAAGTTATATTTGGACAGTAGATTAAATTTTCCTTAAAATCTTTCCTTATATGTTAGATTGTGGAGGGGTGCAGAAAGTATTCAAAGATTTATGTTGAAAAGATACTGCTTTATTTTTAAAATAAGTCATTAGAGTTCAGTGGATTTTATTTCTGGGGACCCTCAAAAGCACAAAATGTCTGATTATGAAACAGTATGTTTACAAATGAAAATACTGTTTCTTGCTGGAGAGCTAAATAGGAAACAGACATCTTTAAAAGTTCCTTGAATTCAGAAGCAAATTTACCATGTCATTTATACCTTCCCCAAAACTTGTTAAAACCTATGGTAGAACTTAAAATGTAGTATCAGTTGAAGACTGGTAATAGGACTTACCAGTCACTAGTATTTTTACTACTTTCTGTTTTTCAACACGTAATAGTTTCTGTTAAGCTGCAGTTAAAGTTGTAGTGTGGATGACTATTATGGCTTTATCTATGACTGTTAACAACATCTTGGAAAAATTCTTCATTATTTCACTGTCATAATTATCAAAATTGACCTCTTGAAAATTTTTTGATTGACAGATAAAAAAATAAGTCTCTTGAGTCTTTTGAAGTTTATTTGGGCAACACTGGCTCTTTATGTCTTTAGCTAGGTAAGTTACTGAGATGCTAGAATTCTGCCATTTGTAATTGATTTGGAATTGTGCTAATAGACATAGCTGTTCTTGTCACTGCTAAATATCTTTTTTTTCCCCAATTACTACTTTACTGGCAGAAATTTTTTTCTTTGTAGGCTGATGCAAAGGTTGCACTAAAACATTAACTGGATGCTTGGCACTTGAACTGCAAAATACTCTTTGCCCAGATCTCATGGTCACTTTTCTTTGGGACAGTGTTTTTTGTTGTTTTCTGTCACTTGTGATTAGGCAGGTTGATGTAGCCAGCAGAGCTGGAGATGTGTTTTGTGCTGAGTGGACCTTGTTAAGTTTACTTAAAAATGCCGCACCTGCTACCTAATCTCATTGATTACTTCTGCGTTAGAACTGGAGTCGTCCTCTCCTGGAAAAAACTTATTGTTCTGCAGGATTTGGAGCCTTTTCTTTCATGTAAGAGTGGATATTGGGTCAACGGTGGCATAAAAGTTGTATCTCTGATTCAGAAAGGGAGTGAAAGGAGGAGATCTCATCCTGTTCCTGAAAAAGCTTTCATTCTCTTGTTCTTCCAGGGCTTGTTGCTATTAGGTAAATGTTGATAGACAAATGTATATTAGGCATGGGCAATAACCATTCTGCACAGCACAGATCTAATAAAAAACTAGTGAATGAGTGTGTGGTACCTATGTGGTATCACTGTAAACAAAATAATTTCTGCCTAAGCTTTTCTTCTTGAACCAAGATTTGAAATTTAGCTTATAACTGGAAAATAAATGGAAAAGATGCTTCTAAAAATTAACACTGTATTGTATAAAAATAGGATGATGCCTGGCAATTCATACAAGAACAAAGAGAAAATGCAACACCTTGTTCAAGCGGTATATAAATGGGACACACTTTCTATATTTGTGTTCCTATGCATGCAGTGCATGTTTATAGATCTGGAAAATCTGTAAAAGGTATAATCTACCCTGTACTGAACTTTAACATTTGATATAACTTTTTCTGTAACGCTGCACTTGCCTGAAATGCAAATATTTCTGGCAGCTAAGTAATAAACGGAAGGATTGTACAGACTCCAAACAAAAGTAGTTCTTGAAAATTGATAGGAAAAAATAAGTTGATTTAAAAAAATAAAGCTTATACAAACACAAGTATCTTCTGAAGACTTCTGAGAAGCAAAATGTGGTCACAAATTTGAGGCAGATAGCCCTTAAACATCCACTACAAATGGCACTTGTCAAAATTCTTGCTATGAAGGGGCAGTGTAGAAAGGACTTCTACAAATTTTGCTGATAAAGCAGTTTTACAGTGTTGTGGTTAGATACTGTTTGCACACAAATATTTTCTATGTTCAGAAATGTTCTAAAGTTTTGCAAGAATATTGATTATTGACACATATCTCTCTTAATTGGATTAGTCATTTGCTTAGTCTTGCAGCCCTGGAGTGAATGCTTGGAATTAGGCTGATATAACTTGGGCAACAACCCTTATGCTTGTGTAGTGTGATCTTACCTTTCATTATGGGACAACCTTTTTCTACATATCGATGTATATGTTCTTCAGTGAATGGAAAGAATAATGGTTTTCTATTTAAATATTTAGTATCTTCTCATGTGATATGTTATCACTTACATATACAACATTTGACTACTTTTTTGTGTTTATGCATGAATCACCTTATGCTACTTGAGTATTTTCACTGAAGACTTCAGTTAGTGTGCTGAGATTTGTAGGAATGATTAGTCTTATCTGTTGCCCCGAGATAGACACCTGTAAGTAAAGTAGACATGTTTACTGACGCATGAGTGTTTTATGCAACTTGTAGAGAGGCAGGGACATAATCCTGGGAGGGAGGAGAAGATGGTTTTAACTGCTTTATTTGTAATTATTTTAAGTTTTTCTCCTTGCCTTATCTGTGTGTCTTCCAACTATTTTTAAGAAGTAGAAAGGACCTTAAAGACTAAATGCTACTCCATTACTCAGTGTGAGTATGTGTTCTGTGCTGAACGGGAGTAGCATCCTTTAGGGAAAACCACTGAAGTAAAGATGGTATCATAAGTATTACCAACTAAATCTTAAACTGGTCTTTTTCTGTTCAGCCTTAATCTTTATAATTGCACCTAGAACCTTAATTGCAAAACCTGTGAAGAATCAAAAAACTTGGGGAGCTGGTGTTCTGTAAGTCCCCTTTTCAGTGGGAAAGCAATAGGGCTGGAACCTTATCTAGTGCAACTGCAATTAGGGGTAGCTTTGTCTTTATTTTGACTACAAACTCTGATTAAGAAATTAAACTCAGACAGAGGAATAAATCACTGCATTACATTTTGTATGATGGTTGAACTGTTTGTAAAACTTGAGCATATTTTATAAGTTTGTTAATTGTTTTGTAAACCTTTCAGTATTCAGGTTTGTAGTATGAATAGTTTTGACTATGGGTGAGATTTAGACTGCTTGCATTCTGCATGAGCAAAAACTGGGTGCCTCTGGCTTATTGAACAATTCAGAACAGACCCAGGAGATTCATGAGACCAATAAAAGAACCGGGACTGTCCTTGGCATAGCATGTAGCCCAGGAAACCAAGGAACAGAGAAAATCCTTTTTTCCAAGAGAGTCTTTTCATCAGACTGCAAAACTGGATTCCTTCTTGCTCTCTTTCTAGGTCTCAATTTTGCAGCATTTTTTTACATAGTGGTACAGATCAGACATGGGAAAGTAACTGTATGTGCAGTGGCCCTGATGGTCAGACAAGTCTTTGAGTGTGAAATAATGGATTTTTTTTTTTTTTTTTAGCTGAGGGAAACATTAGGCATAACTGTTTTGTTTTCAGAGCACTAGCAAATTGACTTTTCATGTATGCTTTCAGGGGAACTGTCATCCCTCAGTTCTAGGGTAATTAGAGGTACCTGAACCATGAGACTAATCACTATCTCAGTTCCACTAAAACCAATGTTACTCTCTCCCTGAATCTTTTCTGAACCATACTAGATCTGCATCAGGTATCCTGTCGTGTCTGGCATGTCAACATACTTGCTACTAACTCTAGGTGGCTACTCCCTGTATGTATATGGGAACGGACCTGTTGTTGAATTATTTTACTGGCTACAGGCTTGGGCACTCTGTAGTGCCCAGTTGAAGTTCAGGCAGCAACATTCTGAGTATTGCAGTGCCTAGGCTGATGTCCCTGAAGAACAAGTAGGCAAGTAGCCTTAAAATTATTTTTTTTTCTATTTTGAGTGTCTAAAACTGGGTGCCTAAAAGCATATATCAATTATTAGATTTTTAACTACAGGTCACTGAAGCCTGCAGGAATAGAATGGAGCCTAGTAAAGTAAGCTCCTGTCTGGTAGGATAGAGGTATCTGATAACCTATCTGGTAAAGGATTCCTATCCCAGTGATTTTTGGAAGTTTTGCTTGAGTAAAATACATCAATTGATTAAAAACCATACTGAAGAAAAAAAGCTATAATGTTACTGGAGGAAATTATTTTGCCTTAATTTTAAGCAAAGAAAAACCACCTTAAAAGACTGTTGTCACATGCTGCTTACAGGAAAACAGTTTTAAACTGGAATAACATTCACTTTATACCAATGTAGTTCAGAATCTTACTTTGCTAATTGAGTATTTTTAAACAACCTTGATAAATATTTAATTCCAAAATCTAAACTTTATCACAAAAAAATACTTCTGTGTTAACTATTGCAGAATGGAGGCTAATCACAGCAATTAAGGATGAACAGTATATAATTCATATGTAAGTTGAAAGCTTCAGTCTTCACATTATAAAATACAGAAAGAGTAATTAATGAACTGGACAAAGCCTTGACTAGTCTGAATTTCAAAGTTGGCCTGTGAGAAGACATTGGACTAGATGACCACCAAAGATCCCATCTCATTTAAGTTACTGATTCTAACTCTATTAGAAATGCTTGGTTCTTTTTTTAAGTTACTTGTAAATCTGAGACAAGCTATTAAGTTATGTCTGTAGGAAATCCTGCATAGGACTTGAATTGATAGCCCTACCTGCATTTGGACATTTGATTGAAATTATGGAAAACTTGCTATAATTTAAAAAAAAATATTCTGTAGGAAATTACTTTTCTGTAATGAATTATATTTCTGTTGTAGTTTACACTCTGTTTCTACCTGTGCTGGAATAAAAACCCCCTCTGTTACAGACTGTAGAGTTGAAGAATCTAGCTAGCGTTGAGTTTGTATTTCTAAAATGTGCAACCTGTTGTCAGATACTGGATCATATATATTGTGTTCAGTGGCAATAGCCATATGGTACACAGAAAAGCACCATAAATCTGTTTTGGAAAATAACCCTGGAGTCTTGTATAAAACAGCTTTCCATCTGACAAATTTAAACCTTTGCAGAAGGAGGAGAAAGATTCTGATGTACCAGTGTCATCCTTTCCCATTAATTCTTTCATGGCTGCAGTCTTCTTAAGGTATGTTATTTCCTGTTCTGTTCTAGAACTTTCCTTCTCAGACTTAAAGAAAATGCTTCTTAGTATCTGACTTCCCTTACTCTAAGTTATGTATGTAAAGTCACATTGACGTTGTATTTTGGACCTGGCTTCATTGGTGTTTTACCAAACGAGCTGGGGTACATATCTGGAAAGTTTATTTGTAATCAGTTTGCAAATGGTAGTCTTGCTGAGTAAGGAACAGGGTTTTTATGGACTCCACAGCCATTAAAAAAAACCCTCTCCTGAATTTATTGTACTAAGTGAGCTAAAACCTAAGCAGTCTTCTGTCAGGCTATTTACATTTGTGTAGCAGTGTTGCTGTTCCATCTTGACTTCCTAGTTTAGACTTTGAAATTTTAATATAAGAGGACTGTCAGTATTTTCTTTAGAAACTTCTATGGACATCTCACTTATTCTTTCAGTCGTAGCTGGGACTTGTTCAATTTCTTGTTGAGACTTGCATCTCATATGTATTGGTCATCTTCAGTTGGCTTTCAGCTGGAGGCTGAGCTCTGTCTTCTGGGGCTGGATTGAGCACAAATTTTCTTCCATTGTTTAGGTCCCAGCATGTACTTTTCTCCCTCATTTGTTGAAGGATGTAGGTTGGCAGTGGTCTCACACTGATAACATCTCTTCCAGGTCTGTTTCCATTCAATGGAAGTTTCATATTTTTTTTCCTGTGCTCTTGCTCAGTAACTCTAGTGTTTTCTAAAACTCTGATGGTCATGCTTTGTATGTAGAACATCAGGTGACTGAGATTTGTCTAAAACATGTTCTGTGCCAAGCAGGACCTAAATGGCAGGATGCACTGACTATACAATTGTGTACTTTGTCTTCCTGTGTGTCCTTGCCAGGACCCTGATGGTTTCAAACCTGCTGATGGGGAAAATATTTGCCATCAGTGATCTTCTCCAAAGTGTCTACTCTTGTATGTAAATATTCTTTTTTTTATCTACAAATTGGGTAAATAAATGAAGGCCCTGAGCTTTTTTCATATTTGTAACCGGTAAATATACCCACTCAGTTCCTTCTATTCATTCTGATGCCTAAAGCAAAAAAACTCTCAAGCTTTATAAGCTGACTCTTGAAAGTTCCTTATTTACCAAGCATGAACTTTCTGTATGTTGAACTTCCCTGTTTCCTGTCCAAACTGTTCCTTGGTTGGGTTACTTCTGTGTGCTATCTTATTGTGGACCAACACATTGCAAAACTAAAAGACCAGAATAGGGTGCTTGTCAGTCTGATAGTCATATTTTTTCCATTTGGTATTTGCTTTTACAATTAGCTTGTGTTGTTGGTAGAGATAAAGTTGCTTGTGTAAGTTCTGTTTGTTTCTTTAGTCAAAGACTGCCTATGAGAATGCTTTTCTTGTTTTACTTGTTGCTTTCAACTTAGTGGCTTTTGTGTCACGATGTGAGCTAAAATCTGAACAAATTCTGGGAGCACTGAAGTTGACAATATATTTTTCTGTTGCAGTGTTCCTCATTGGCCTATGAAGAAGAGGAGTGGTGTTTATGCCTGTTCTTACTGTGTTAGCCAACTCCTTGAAATTATGCTCTCCTTTTAGGAACTGATCCAAGGAGCTTAAGTGACAGAAACCTAATTGCTTTTAGTAGGGTTAGCATTCTGTCGGTTTATTTGCCTGAACTGCAGAAGCTGGCAGGAATTCCTAGTCAGTGGAGGAAGAGTAGATAATGGCTCTGGTAGCAGCTGGCTTTTTGGATTGCTTACCTGTTTTATCAGGTTTGCAGTGAGTGCCAAGAACACTTTTGCTTCTGAACTTCACCCAAAGCTTAACAGACATCAGCAATTTAACTTGCCTGTTCTATCGTGGGTATGAAGTTGTTTGTCACCTTCCATATTTTTCCCTTGTAGGACCTGCTTCTCAGGTAACCTGAAGCTCTAACAAATACCATTAAAGGAAGGTACGTATTCAAATAATCCACAGCAGGAAAAAGGGCTGCTCCGCTTTGTGTGAGGATTAAGAGGGAAGGAATGTTCCACTTTGCTTTTTAAGAAAGAGCTTAATAAACTCCTCTTTGTACTACTGGTAGGCTGATGAACAGACACCAATACTAAATTGAGTTTAGGATCTAGGGAATGTATTTTGGACTGTGTATTGCACTTTACTCAGTGTGTAACAGACTTGTGTGTGTGGAAAAACCCTGGCAAATGGCAGCTACGGCAATTGAGTCACTAGCATATAAACCCATCACTAGAAAAGCCATCACAGTTTGTATTAATCTGGAACACTGACAGATAAGCCAAGACATAGAAATACTTTCAAGTATGTCTTCTGCCTTTGTGGTGCCGGTCACTTGAGGGCAGGGGTTGAGGCTGGAAATGTGAGGGGAATTTGTGTTTTCAGCTCCATTGCTCTGTCCCCTCTAGGCTTAAAGGCTATTGAATTTGATGTTTTTCTGGTATGCTGTGCTGGTTGGTTAAACTTAATTTTTCTGCCTGACAGTATTTCTCTTAATTTCCTCGTAAAAGTTTTAGAAGCCTTTACATATGTTCTTGTTTGCTGTATTTTGTAATCGTTTTGTGTGCGATACTTGTACTTCAGCATTTAAGATGGAGATGGCAGTGTTGTGCTTCTCTGCTGTCTTGTTTGGAGACAAAAGCAAATTGCTTACTAGAACACTCAGGCTGCTGTATTGTTGCTGAGTTCATGAGTGCAAAGAGAAACCTAACCATGCAGGGGAGTTTGCCATCTGCAGTCTTAGGAAGATAAGTATGTCTTAGGACAAAAATACTGAAATAAAGAAGCTACTGGAAGTGGTTAAAGATCAATCTGTAGGTGTTGCAGGAAAGTATGGTATTAGTTGAAAAGTTCTGTTATGTAACACTTGAATTAAAAATATTTAAATTAAGAGTAACTTTTTTACATAGACTATCGCCAGTGTTAGTTCTAGATTAAAATGGAAGAAAATTGGCTTTTGAGCCATTCATGGTCTGGAAGTGACAAGCTTTTGTAGCAATTACGTAAATTTTATAAACACTCATAGAAACTATAATATTACTTTCAAACATTGTCACTAATGTTATAGGTGTCTGGGCACAAATCCCCTGGATCAGTAAAACCCCAATTCCGTTTGGAAGACCTGTAGTGTAAATGTGTTCTTGGTGGAGCTGGAGCAGTGCCTCTGAACACCTGGAGCTTTGGCCTTGTGTTTGGAAAGCAGCCAGATGCTGACCTTGGTGGTCCTGCACCTGTGGACGCAGTGCCTGCTCAGATACCGTCACCTTGCACAGAGTCTACTTGTGTACTGAAGTTTGAATATCTAAGCTCCACTGACTACTTGTGTCTTGGTTTCATTGTTTTTGTATGTGATGTTAACTCCATATAAGCAAATATTTCTTGAATCTTACTAACACAGCCTTACAAATGACGTATCTTTGTTATTCTGAGATGCTTTTACTTTTAACCCTGCAGTTTTCCTGAAGTTCTCTTCTCCAATAACACTTTTACAGTTGGATGGTTCCACTGTACACTTTTATTCTTCTAACTCTGAACGAGAATGTACATCTGTTAATAAACTACATCCTAGTGACTGATATAGCTATTAGTAGAATTCAGTGACCACTGTATAACTTTGAGCACCTATTAAATCATGAGTGCGTATAAATATTTCAGGAAATATGAAGACATATATAGCATAAAAGAATAATATACTGTATATTAGTGGTCTATATGTTCTTAGTTCTTCATTCCTCTTGAAACTCACATCAACAGTGGTAGTTTTAAGAGCATAACCTTTAATAAATGTGGTAGAGCTTCTATTACTGCCAGAACTTAACTATTATCCTACAAGTGAAGACTTCAACACTTAAGATGTTTGAATAGCCATCACAGAAATGAAACTGGTTGGAAAAGGGGCCAAGTATGATATGTTTGTGGTCTGTGTATATTGTCTACATGTTTCTCTAATGCCTGCAGTTGTATTTACAACTGCTCATCTAGCTGAATTTTGCTCGTTAAATTGATATTTTGAAGGTGATGTCACTCATATTTTTCTAGTCCTGAATTTCTGTTGCCTGTTGAAGTCCTATTTTGCTACTTTTTCTCTTCTGAAACAGGAATTTCATGAAAACTGGCTCTAGACCCTGTGGAGCAAGGTATATTACTAAAACATAAATATAGAATATAGTGTGATGGCACTGCTTGTGTGTGTCTGAAAGATCTCTACTCATTGTATTAATTAGTGACTTTAGAGTTATCAAGTAGATTATTCTTAGTCTTCAGTGTTTTACCATTTAACCTATTCTAACAAATGATGAAGCTGTATCATGGTGTAATTACCACCATTTTGGTGCTAATATTCAAGTACTTTAGTAATAGGAAAGCATTAAATTTATTTTTTGTTTGGTATCTTAAATTCTTGTATATTAGCTGCAAATGTTGTATGTTGTTTGAAAGTTCTGATATACTGAGGTCTTTTCTTTCCTTGGGTCTCTAAAGTAATTGATATGCACTGATGACACGATTGGTTTTCTTTTTTTTAAGTATTAACGGAGCCTCTTAAAACATTATATAGCTTGTGTAATCAAAAGTAATTTCCCTCCAAAGGTAATGACTGTACCCATGCCTCATGTAAAACAGATCAAAAGTCAATCGGGAAATTTTCAACTCTGTATCATCCTTCTCTATAGCCAAGTTTGTGCTGCACATATAATCCTCAAGACTAAAAGCGATCACTGACATCACTACAGTGGTTATGTTTTCAGAAGATTAGAAACAGTAGCTTGTGGGCATGAACTGTTCGTTTCACTGTGTGCTAATGTTATGCTAATGATGCTTATAAAAGCTAACAATTTTGCTGCTCATCAAAGCATGCAAAAAAAAAAAGGCGACTCAGTATCGTGTTTATGAAGACATGCCAGTGTTTTCTGAAGCTTGTCTGTGTTTGTGGCCTGGTATGACTGCAGCAGGTCAAAAGTGAGTATCTAAAGATCTCTCTGTTCTTAAGTTTGTGCTTGGGCTTTTGAATAATTTGTTCTTGTTTTGAAGAAGGGTTGTCAGTGTCCAGAAATCTAAAGTACTGCATTTCAAACATGACTGCAAACGGTGCAGGTTACTTTAATCTGTAATTTAAGACTTATTTGAATTTGTTACATATTTAAAACTACTTGAATTTAAATAATATTTCCTTATTCATTTATTTGGTAAGCCTGCTCCCATACTGAGTCCTTTACCCTTCCGGTCAAGATATTACTAATGAAGAGGAAGATGTGAGTAACAGTCCTCTCAGCTTTTGTCCATTTTGATTTACTGGTAAAATGAACTGACTGTTACATTGATGATACGGTGTGGCCTGGCCACTCCGTTTGGAGCAGTATGTCATTTTTTTAATAAAGTGTCAAAGGTTTTAATGTTGGAGGCAGAACAATTGCCATCCTGCAGCTGGTGTGTTTTTTCTCATGAGAATATATCACTTTTTCTGTAGGCAACTCTACAGACTTAGTTCTTGTGAATTTTTGTAAGCACAGATGCAGTGTTTCCATGTATAAAAGTACTGAATATTAGCAGATCAAGGGAAGGTGAGGATTAGTCAACAAAATGTGGGTATGTGTAACCTTGATTGTTTAAAGTTCGGTTTTTTTTTTTAAAACAGTGCCTGTTTAGATCACTAATGTATTTTAATTGTTTCCATCTTTAAAAATATGTCTGACAAGTTCAGTTTCTAGTTGTTATACAAATAAACTAGTATTAGATGCATTGCTTTCTTCTTTTCAAACATACTTTCAAATTAGTGCTTAATGTGGTTTGAAGACTTTGCCAACATATTCTTCCAGATCCTTCTCTTGTATGAGGGTGGTTGATTACATCTATCTTTCTTTTTTTGGTTTACAAATGCCAATATATTCTGAAGAATGCAAACCCTGGGACCATTTGTCATCACACTTTGATTGTAGTTCACTTCATTTTAGTATGTAGGAGGAAAAGCAAACAATTAGATGCCTGAAGGGGGAGGGGGGAAGCTGAAGTGTCAGGGCATGCTAAACATTCTTATTGCATTGCATAGTTTAACCTCCTATTGTTTTCCTGTTGCTTTTAACACTTACCTGCCTGGATGTGACAGATGTAAATACATTTAAAAACAAACCAGAACTTATTTGGCTGAAGTATTAGATGTAAACAGTCTTGAAAACAGACTTTAAGGGCTACAGACCTTTAGGATTTAAATTTAAGTAATTTTTATAGACTAAGTGTTTGACTTCTGGATTCTGAAAAGTTATTTCCATTTTCATTTGAATGAGAGCTCAGTTTGCAATCAGATTTGCTAGGTGTAAATACTCAGTTTGTAGACCCATGTCCGAGATGTATTAGGATTAAGACCGTAGGTAGGCATCCTCCATCTTCTCTGCAGGGCTCCATTCATTAGACATATTTAGAGCAGCTTCATAAGATCAGGCTTTGTATAAAGCATTGTATGAAGAAAGATAGTTCCCCAGTTCTGTCCTGCATCTACTTTCTGTAGCTCTCCAGCATTAGATCACTAGACTGTGATGCAAGAGACTTGGTTCAGCTGCTTCTCGACTTTTGAAAAGTCAAGCTTGTATTATTCACTGTGTTGGGGTAGTGTGGTGCCCACTTTAAGCTGTAGTGAGGAGTAGATCATGCTCTTAGCCTTCTGTATTGAATTAAATTTACATGAAGTATTTAAGGGTTTAGAAGAGTGGTTAGACTAAGCATGACCATGGAACAAGGAAGGAGGTTTCAATTCAAGAGTTAAAGGTTTCCTCAGAACTGAGACCACAGTCCAGACTTCCTGCCTCCCACATGAGTGCTTCTTCCACTAGGCCATGGTATATAGCGTTTAAGTGGATCTTTAATTATGCAAAATGGACAGAAGGGAATGAATAAACTGCCTCCTACAGTTCTTCTGTTATAGCTTAATGCTTAGAGTAGTCTCCTGGAGATGATAAAGGCAGGTTTAAATCCCTTTTTGGTAGAGGCAGGCAAGGAATCAGTTTCCCTTGCCTTTATGTTGTAATTTGGTTACCTGTTGGCTTGTGGGTAAAATCACTGTCACTGCTTTTTCAAGAAAGGGACAAATGTTAATGTATCTAACTCCAGATGACACTGCAGGTTGAAAATACCATGTACAAAGAGAGATGCCTTACACCTGCTGAGATACAGCAGGAGTAGTCTTTCCCTTTCATTGACTACTCTTCAGTGGAGTTCTCTGGTTTGGGGCTCTTTAGAGGAACCTCAATGGTATTTACCTTGTCTGTGAATCAAGCATTTAGGATTTCTACCGAACCCGGTGTGGGTTGCACAAATGAGGCAGAAAATTTAATGAAGGTGTGATAGCATACAGCATTTCTTAGCATGTCCTTTTGAGTTTAGCCTCAAAGCAGCGGTTTCAGACCTTGAAAGTCTTGTAGGTGTGTGATGAACTGAGGGGATATTGAGACCAGGATAAATACCCATTCCTCTGACAACAGTGAGAGAAGCTATAACAAAACAGCCTCCAAATGAGTCAGTCAAGTATAGCATCCATTTCAGTGGCACTTTTTTCTGTTCTTCAATTGTGTGTCCCAAAGCAAGCTGCTTACTGTAGAGCTGCTAAAACAGGCAGTAAAGCAACACAAGGTAAACTGTATTGCATCTTTTCTTCTGATAGATGTTTTCAAAATGACACTCTTACAAAAGTGTAAACTAGAACTGTAAATTGGATCTATGTTCATTAAATTAGCCAAGGTGACAATTCCAGAAGAAAATATGTTAAGTCATGCCTGGTGGGATGTACACCCTGCACAGAAGAGCATAACTGAATTCTTGGATGCTTCTTTGAGTGTTTGTGGGATACTTTTGCAGGCTGATAGTGATTGCTTCCATTTCAGGGTTAAGGCTTTGAGAGTGTTCTGTGTAATCTGCTTTACTATTAAGGTTCTAATACTATGAGGTAGTGAAGGTAGATTATTGGAGGGCCTGTGCTTGTCCCTTCTTTTGACACTGTTTTTTTTTTCTGCCAGTGGTCTGTAATTTTTGCATTCCAGTGACTTCGGGAAGTTTTCTTAATTGGATGTTTTGGAAATAGGGGATATCGTGGCTGTTCAGTGGCTCATATTGGAGCTTGAAAGTCCCTGCTTGTATGGCAGGATTTAAATGAGAAAGGGGTATCAGAGACAAAAGAAAATACATTGGCCTAGAGTCCCTCTACTACTTCATAGATCAGTCAACCTAAACTGAAAACACAAACGTCTTCCTTTGGCCGATGCTTAGTGCCAAAAGCACCTAAAGTTCCTAATTAACTACATGGTTTTTAACCAGCGTTTACTACCTGAACTACTTCAGCTACCCTTAAATGAATACCTACATGCATGCAAAGATCTATTAATAGCCAGTTTACTGGCTTAGAAGCAAAAACTGTACACTTACTCAGGCCCCAAACCTGACTCTTCCTATGGATGCACCAAGTTGGAGGAGTCCATTTGCGCTAATATAGGAACTGAAATTTTAGGGATAACCGTCACAGATTCATCTGATAGCTTAGTTTGGTGCAGCACTTAAGTGAATTTGGTAGGAAGACTCCCCTCTTTTTCCATGTTTGTTACGTAGCCTTTTAATGCATGAGCAGGAATTTCCCTTGTTCAAAGACTATCTGTCAGCTGGGGCAGAATTGTAAACAGTCTTTGGCCTTAGCCCATCTTCCCTACTCCCATTGAGCAACAGGTTTTGTTTTTAAAAATGCAAATAAGTGATTTTTAGTCCAGAAGCTGGCCTAGGGCCTGCCTCCCCACCCATAGCTTAAAAAAAATAATAAAATAAATACTTGAAAAATCATATTTTTTAAATAATGTAGGCCCAACTAGGGAGATCAACTGCCCTGAGAATCATGACTCTCATAGCCTGGAAAGCATTTGCACAAGTTGTCAGTTCTCTGTTCCTGACCCCTGGTTTTGGCAGCTCTGCAGTTCCTGACTGAAGAGCAGGAATGCTTTGGCAGCTTTTTTGGATTTTCCTGATGCTTCTGTTAACTACAGTGCTTCCATCTGTTGTCTTCAGAGGCTCATGCAACTTGGAAGGCATAGATTTTCAGCTCTGGATCACCTCATTAGGCTTAAGAAGGACAGAAAAAACTTACGATTTTTCCTTAATTTTTATTTGAATAATGTATTAAGGCTGTACTAAGCCAGACCTAAGAAATGATGGGAAAATATCTTGGATTATCTATTTTATGATAGCTTTGTGATTACTCTACTTGGAAAAGATGTGTATTAAGGGAGCACAGCAAACTGTGCACAATTGAATGCAGCAAGCAGCCTCTCTTACCAGACTTCCAGACTTAACAGTCCCATAGATAGGCATTTGTTTGCCTTCCAGCACTTATGTATCTTTTGAAACTTTGCTTTTAACTCTGTAGCAGTTGTCTCACTCAGTTGTCCTCACTAGGGCTGTTCTACAAGTGCTTTACTTTCTTCATATTTTTTTTATGCTGTTACAATGCAATTACTTTTTTTTAATACATGTTTTGGTGATGCAGTTCTTGCCTTTATGGATGCTTATGATTAGGAGTAGCTCAGAGCAACATAATTGCAGCTTATTCACTCTTTCTCACTTAAGAGTTTTGCTATTCACTATAACTTAAAGTCACTTAAGAGGAAGAACTGAGATCAAAATCATAACCAAAACAGTATAGTATAGCAGTAGTTGGTTTCAGCTCTTGCTGTTTATGAGCGAAAGGTTTACTGTCTTTTATTTTGCTCAGATTTTTATAGTAGAGTGAAATAGGTAATTTATAATACCTTTCAATATCTTTTGCTGTGATAATCCTCATTGTGCCTGTTTTGGCCATTGTTTGGTACTGAATCATAACTGGTTGAGGAGTAAAAATAACACATGTAGGCAGGAGTTGAAAATGATACACCATGCTTGAAAGAATGACTATTGGTATGGCTTTCAAGCAGTGAGATCTACAAGCTGTGAAAGAGGGAAGTGGTGAAAGTCTTATCACCAAGGTCCTTTTTACAGCTCATTAGAAAATAGATGAGAATAGAATTATCCTGTTTGACCAGGAAATATGGCCTGTTAGGTCACTTCTAGTTCAGTTTCCATGACTAAGCAACCCCAAGAAGTGAATTCCTCCTAACCATGCAGCCATAGGCAAGCACCAATACAACAAAGCACTACCTAAGCAGGAATAGTAAATAATTAAAAGTATATTTATTTCAGGATATTTGAATATCGGAAAGGCATAGCATATGGGCTTGAGAAGATGGCAAACTGTCATTAGATTTTAACTGTAGTATGATTTCTCATTTTGGTGCTATTGTGAGAAAGAGAAGTGATAAAGTGAACTTCTCAGTGGGGACTGTATAGTTTTTACAAGGCTGAAAACAACTGCTTTGTTTGGGAGAAGCCCTGTGCTAAATGTATCTTATATCTTGGGAACAACAGTTTAAAAGCTTTAAAAATCAGTACGTGGTAGCAATGTCAGAGGCTAGTTGAAAAAGTTAAGGGCATCCAGCCCTTTCATGAATAGATATTCTTTTCATGTGAAATATTAAGTTGTATATTTTAGGAATAACAGGATAAGCTCTGTGTGATTTTATATGTCTGGGCAATGTCTTTTGTACACAGAATTCTAAGCTTTTGCCTAAGTAACGTGAAAATAAAATGTATAGTATGGTTCATAGAAATCAGACTTACTGCTAGCAGATTTTCAGAGCATACAGGATGCTCTGCTGGAACACAGCTTGGGGTTCTGGTTTGTGAGAGCATAGTTAACTTTGGCATTTTTGGTTGACCTGGCTTTTCTACATTTGCAATAGCAAATCTTTGTAAATGGGCAGAGAAATTGTAAGTGAAAGTAACTCAAAAGCTTAAAATATTCATGTTGTGTAGTTTGATAACTTTCAATGTTCCTGTCCCAAAATTTTTATTTATTAGTAGAAAAATCAAAGTATATTGTAGTCTATCCTCATATTTAGTGCTAGCTAGTCAAACACTCTCTTTATGTGAATCTAATAAGTACTTCTATAGGCTTTTAAAATTCTTGTAATAAAATGATTCAGAATTTTCTTTAATTTTAGAGAAGGATGGAAAATCTTAGTGTTTTATATGTCTGTATTTTTCAAATAATAAAACCTATGTAATAATGAATAACTTAAAACTATCCATAGTTATACTGCATAATCTAATGATGGTACATAGTGGGAAGGCCTAATGCAAGAGTAATGCTAGAAGACTAAAAAATTCTCAAGTTAAACCCTGCTTTGGGCATAGGTGAGAGGGAAAAGAATGGATTCTGATTACTTCAAAGAAGCAGAGTACTGAAGGCATCTAGACTACTTGCATTAAAACAATCACCTGGACTTGTCTCAGAGAATTACAGATGATGTTCTAAGGAACATGCTTTGTTTGCATAGGGAAGAGACTGCAGGACCCTGGATACATTATTGGCCTAAATTAATTCGGAGGAATGTAAATGAGAATCAGTTGCTATAGTATTTTAAGTATTTAATAATTTTCTTTCTTTATAGCACTCTTTAGTTTGTAGCTATTTCATAATATTCATAGTGTTTATTTTAAAGCTAGTTTGGTTTTCCCATGAAGACTGTTCAATGCTCAGAGAAAATATCTTTGAAAACATATGTTGTTACATAAGAGCCTGTTTGTGGGAACTTCAGGGAACTTGTGCAGACTTGCTTAATCATCCTCTGGAGAGCAACAATGCTTATTTCCTGTCTGCTTCTGTTACTTGATGCTGTGTCTTAAAAAGGCACTGTCAACCAGGAAGAAAACATCTCCAAACCAACAGGAACATTTGAAAATGTAAATGAAATAACAGCTATGTGAGAGTAACTAAGTGTAAATAATAAACTAACCTTTGAAAGTTGCACACTTGAGCTGTGTAACATAACGGTAAAAATACAGTGTGCAAGTTTCTCTGGGATTCAGTATAGCTCAGTGACAGTCTGATGCCAGTTTGCAAGTAATTTCCAGAGAAGTGAGTTAATATTTATTTGTCTACAAGGCAGTCATGTAGTCATCTATATTAGATGCTCTTCAGATGAAAATACGGAAAGTATCTTTTTAATAACTGAACCAAGGAAAAAATATGTGAACTAGAATATGCAACTTGGTATTTAGGTAGCATACCCATATACTATGTGTTCTTCTCAGAAATGTAGCCAAAAGTGGTGGTTGATTGACCACCTGTGAGGCTGTCCTGTACAAAACAACCCTTGCCTAAGAAAAATCTCTGTTATAACACAGGAAAATTTACCGGCTCTGTGACACTTTCCTTGCTGTCTCTGTGGTGTACCTCTAGTTCCTGCTCTAATGCACAAGAAGTGTTCAGTGCTGCTCTGTCCCTTAGAATCTAATTTCGTGTCCCTGTTTCTAGAGCAGATATTCATGTTTTCTTTAAGTGGATGGTGGAAACGGGACCAGAAATGTATAGGAGCTGGGTACAATCCTAAGATTTCAGTTTCACACTTCAGTGTTCGAAGTTAGAGGTCAGTTTTCATGTATCTCTTCAGACCTCAAGTGTATCTGTCTAGCTTAACCTTGATTTGTTACTGTGAAGTATCAATTTATGTTCATGATATCTGAAATGGGTTTTTAGTCCTCTGGCTGTAAAACCTCTTTTAATTCTTTCTTGATAAATGTAAACTACATCTCCAATTATATGGGTCAGTAAAGCTTATAGCTGTAAGATCATTTCAGATGAGACAGGCGAGAGTCTTTATCCAGGTGCTCACTTTCAAATCTCACTGATCTGTTTCCACAGTACTTCTAGGATTAGGCTTTCTGGTCAGCACTAACGTGTAAAACACTTTGAAGTGGCTGCCGTGTCTTAATGCAAGATCCTTTTCTTTGGAAGCAAGAAATAGTATCTTGCTCTGTTCATTCAGAATCTCTCTTTGTAGTTGCTAGGAAGCATATCACTATGGAGGTGTTTGTGGACCTCATATCTAATTGTTCTGGTTCCCATCCATATTATATACCTCCAGGCCTTGGAAGTTCTGTATCCAAGGGGAAAAAGCGATTATGTACAGCCAGTAATGAAGGCCAAATCAGGAAGTTAAAGGAAGATCCTCCTTGGTCTTATCACCCAAAGATGAAACAAAATTAAGACTACACCTTTTTTTATGCAAACAGGCCACAAAGCTGCTACTGCTTGGTTTTGTTACCTTCCCCAGAAGAAAGAAAACAAAGCAAGCAAGCTATGACATGCACTATAAGTGATTCTGGCAAGGCAAAATTAGAGCCAGAAAGAATTAGCAACGTAGAGAAATGAAAGAATATCAAAGGAGAAAGGATAGGAAAGTCTTTTTCTTTGAATTCACAAAGTTCCAATTAAATATTTTACTGTTTCAAGGGAACTAAGGCAATACGGTAGGAATTTTTTTACAGATTGAAAAGAAAAACCTAGCTCAGGAAGTAGTTCCTCAACACCGATTATTTCTGGTATCTGGAGTTTCCAAATTATACCTGTCAGTGTGCACGCTTCTAAAAACCAGCAGAAGATATTAAATTTTGCAGTTCTTACTGGAAATGGCTTATTCTTACATATGCACCAAATCTCAAATAACTGTGAGACAGTAAGCTTCAGGTCAGTGTTTATTTCTTTCACCAGGCAGTGAACTATTTTACTGAAGTGATGAAAAATTCTTAGCTTTAGCACAAAAATCTTAGTGTGTGTGTGGGGTGGCAGTATAGTTCCTTCTGCAGTTTGGAGGAAAGGAAGAAAGTATTTTGTTATTATTTTGGCTTTTAAAGTAGCACAGGGATTGCAGTGTTAAGGAAGAAGAATTCACCTATGTGAACCTCCCCATTTTTCTTTAGCTTAGAGTCGTCCTTTTATTTGTGGCATCTATGGAGAAGTTTGAGCTCGAACCCAGGAGCAACAGCAGTGCTCCCCGCTGGCCCCTTCAGAGCACTGCCTCTGCAGCTCGGTTTGAATGCCAAAACTATTGTCAAAGCTGACACTGGCATAGCTGTTGCCTTCTGCATGCTCGCAGGAACACACAGAACTTGTAATTCTGAAAGAAACCCGAAATGAAATCTGAGTTGTACCTAAGCAACAGTTTTAATAGCTCCACTTCTAGGTGTGGTATGCTAATTGGGTGGTATTGATATTGTACTAAATGAACATGCATCATTGAAGTCTATTGTTGCATCGCTTTGTTTAAATATGTAGTACATTGCCAGCAGCAGCATGCTGATGGAAAACTGTCACAACAGCGATCACTACAATCTGGGAGTTAAGTTTGACTGAAACATATGTCTTCAATTTTAATAGCTCAGCTTCCCAGATGCCCTAGAGGAGAATATTGCCTGAGAAGGAGCTTTTCATGTAAGAATAATTTGTGTTAAGTAGCTCAGTGATCTGTTTGTTAGGTTAGAGCTGACAGTTTGTTTATATTTCTAAAGGGGTATGATGAATGGGGGAGAAGTTGATGCTAATTAGCCTAAATTGTTCCTAAGAATGCAGAGCACTTTGCCAGTTTCATTGTTTCTGCTTCTTTGCACATTTTCAATAATTGAATGGAGCTCAGACCATTCATCATAATTTTAGGTAAGATGGAAATAAATGAATATAGCACGGGCCAGCCTGTGCAATGGAAGGTGTCACTTTAGAGGTCAATTAGATAAGACATCAAACTAGGTCTAATGTAGCATTTCTATACATATAGCAAATGTGAGTGTTTACATCTAAGAAATTAATCCTCTGTCATGATATTAGTATTAAGTATTTCTTGCAAAGCTACTTTGTCTTATTAGCATAATGTTTTTATCTTAGACCTCAACTGTTACCTCAAGGTATGGACCTCTGTCACTCCATATGACAAAAAGTGCTACTTTTCAGTGTACTGTATATTGGATACAATAAATCTACAAAAAATCTACCCTTGGGAGAACAAAGACATTGGTCAGGTGGTGTGTTATGCAAAAGATGCTGAAATGAATCAGAGGTATGGCAAACGTAACAGTGGAGAAGTTTTTAATGCTGCTCATTTGACTTCAGCATGCTGTATTCCCTTTGGTTTTAGATTTGGGAAACATAACTGTTCAAATTCAAAACATCCTATCCACACACAAAATGATAATTTTATAAGAATGTATATTTTTGCATTGAACACTTTCCTTGATAAATTGAAGTTAGATTTGGAGGCTGGGTACTTGAAATGTTCTGTTTTCAGCCCTTATACAAGACCATTCTTTTTTAATTTATGCACATATAATACCACAGGAAGAGATGGTATAAATTTGTGGACTGTGGAGAATGAGTGAACATTTTTGAATCAGGATCTTTAAAAGGGGTGAAATTTGAGTATGATTAAGTTAGGAAAAAGGCTCGCTTACGGCGGAAGTCAGAGACTCTGTATACATTATAGGCATGTCATGGCTTTTAAAAAGTTATGTTAGACTTCTATACAAATTGTGAAGGAATTTGTATAACCCCAAACAAAATTCTGTGTGGTTCTGAACTCTTGCATAAGTACAAAATAAAATAAAAAGGAGTGAAATAATAATAGTAGTTAGTATTCCAGTCAGGAGTGAGTGTTGCTGTAGGGCAGGCTGCATGGGTGTTTTGTTGGTCACTAATTTTCTTGGAAGGAAATGATCCCATGGCTTATGCTATCCGCGTTTGTGCATATTTGCCCTATAATTGGCATTTATTAAGGGGACTTTTGGTTTGATGGATGACTGTCAGGGTATTGCCTGCTAGCTTTGATGCGGATTGCTTTTGCATGAGGTTTTTTACATTAACTCATTAGAAACTCTGCTCTGCTTCAACATGCTCTTTATTTACCTTCAGAAAATGTGATACTTTTCAGCCCAAGTTTCAAGGGACTTACTGTGGTTTTATTTGTGTACTAGCATTTTAATTTGGACACATGAAAGAGGTACATAGCAGAAAAATACTGAACTTTCAACCTGTGAATCTTAAAACTTATAAGAGGTTCAGTTTAATTAGTTATCTTTGAAATTGTAAGCCACTAGCAAAGTATCTTTAGTTTATAGTATTAACTTCTGTGTTCTTAAATTTTTTTTTAAGGGAAAAAAGGGCAAGCAAAACCTAGTCCCATAAAAGCAGCAGGTATAGTAATATTTTCACAGCAGGTCGATATTCAATGAACATTCAACAAATCCAGGGTTGGTGTCTGAGACATATTAGTGGTTTCTTCAAGGCTGGATTGATTTGGTCTTTTCCTGTAATGTATCTGGGACATTGGACTGTTAATTAGATTAATTAGCTATAATGTGATTTATAAGGTAGTTATAATACAACTATGGTTACCAGTGTATTTAATTGCATTGTCATGTTTTGATTTGACATTTAGAAAAGTGTACGAAAGAAATGGCAGTTGTGCGTGCTGACACTGTCACCTTAAACGATCTCTTAATTAAACATTTTCTTTATAAACAGATGTGCAAGGGAGAACTATAACTTGCTACACTGAGCAAAGCTTCATTTAGTGTGAAGAAATAATTGGAATGTTCAGCAGGTTAAATTCTTCCTCTGGGTTCACATCGCAAGAAGAAAATTTGATCAAGAGCTTCCTATTTTTTTTTAAATTTTCCATTGTTTGCTGCCTTGATGTTTTAATAAGGCGCTGCATATCTTGTGCTTGCTACCCATAAAAAAAAGACAAAAAAGCAAACATTTTTTTGCAAACTCCTGAATTGCTTTGTTGTTTTCAATTGATGCGTAGATACATTGTGTAACATACTTCTTACAAGGCATAGTAAATGTAGAATAAAAATAACATTGAACCTTGTAATTCAATATTGCTTGGATCTGAAGATTTGATGTAGGCAATTGACAGAGTAACATGACAGGGCTCCATCTTTTCTGCAATGCAAGAAGTTTATGAAGGATCTGAAATTTATTTGGGTTGATCCCAAAATGAAAGGATTGATTTATTTGTTCCCAATCCTGTAAATTACTTGTGCATGTTTTTAACTTGCTTGTGAGTCTCTGGACCAACTGACTTGCTGGAGTCTAATCATTTGTTCAAGGGTTTGCAAGCTCACAGCTTTCTTGCTTGTATGTTCTAGTTGCTGTAATTAGCTGTTGCTGTCTGAAGTTTGTTTGAATGTGACTTTTCTGTTAATTACAACTAATCTTGACTCTGTCATGAGGAACTAATTTCTATTTCTAGTAGTAAGACTTCAATGAGTACCTTAAGAACATATTAACCAAATATAATCCTAGTCTTATGAATTTGTAAATTAAAAGGCCTATTAACCTCATTGAACTGTAAAAAAGTTCACTGACAGTGTTTGAAATGTTCAGCTCCCTTTTATTTATTTTTCATGGCTTGATATAGTACCCACAAGACATCAATGCCAGAAGAAACTGAAACTAAGTGACCAAATATTTTGTTTGTTTAATTGTAAAAATTAACTCAGTCTTTACCCTTGCCTGGGGGTGTTAGGGAATGGGGAGAAACAGATTTGGCAGAAGAATATTTACCCCTGATTTAAGTTTTTGAATTCTCTCCTGAGAGAGCCTCCAAATACAAACGTAAGTTTTAAATACTAACATTATGGTTGTGACGTATTGTATAAGAGAAGCAAGGTTTATAGTCATCAAACTCAAGCATGGAAAACAAATTATCAGTTGTTTATTCCATGCTTGTTTTGAGTAAAAATCTGAGGGTTTTTTTTAAATCAATAAGTTAAGTAACACAAATTCAAAAGTTCTTGCTATTCAGGGAGTTTGTTTTCCCCACAAGGACTATCAAATGGTTCATTATTGAACTTGACCAGCCACAAGTAGTTGGTGACAGCAGTGATTAGGCATCCCCTTCCTTACACGCAATGAACAAATGATGAAGAGGACACTGTTCACATCCATTTGTGGCTTATTTGACTGAGGTTTGCCTAATAAAAAATGCAGAGAACTGCAAGTTGAACTTTCTGTCTTCTCTTGCTAGTTCAGCTGCTGTTCTGCTCTGTGGCTGTTTTAGCATTGGTACGGTCAGTTAGAATGGGACATTGGATACAAATGGGAGAGAAAAGTTTTAGGAGGGCCATTCAGTGGGAAAACTGGTCTATCTCTACCTGAAAGCATTTCTCAAGGTCCATCACAAAGATCATATGGCTTTAAGTTTATGTCCCACAAGCTGCCTGGTAGAGAAGCTTCTTGTGGTTGATCATTCCATCCTTTAATGAACTAGAAGTTTTTCAAATCTGGCATAAACTGTGCTCTACATCTTACTCTTTACCTGCTATCCTTTGCCCTCTGCTTCTGTCTACACATGTGTTCTGGTGGATGGTAATATTTTTCATTTCCCTTCTTCCTCACAATTTTGTCTTTTTGTGGACCAATGTAGAGAGAAATTCATATGAGCGTGTGGAGGAGGGTGGGCCTGGACATTTTGCAATGGTTAGTTGAGGCTGGGGTCCAGGAATCTTTAGGGGCAGTTACAGGTGCCTTCTGCACCAGTGCTATGCAGCCATTTACAGTGCAGCAGCAAACATGTTTTTGTTTTTTCAAGGACAACACAGGAAATCTTTCTGTCTTTACTGCCTTTGCTTGTCAGGCACACAGAAGCTATGTTTAAGCTAGTAGGTACGGAAGCATTTCCAACCTCTGGGATCTGGGTATGTCCAACTCTGACCTCATCTCACGTTGCAGCAGAACTCAAGCACAAACTAAAGCCTTCTGCCTCACCCTGTAGCCGTGTATCCCAACAGTGGTCTGAGACCCAGCTTTCCACCAGTTTCGTTCTTCCTGCTGTCCCCCCAGGTGCTATTGATTGATGGGAGGGAAACCTGAGTATGAGGCCAAATGGGAGCCAGACCATGCAATAACTGATCAGCCTGATCTGGATGATCAGGAGACCAGGGTACACAGTAACATAAGATGTTCTGCAGTAGGCACCCAGCTTATTAGCCTAGGCCCAGCCAGAAAGGAACTCATGTGCAGCTTGTCTAACTCTAATCTAAGCAGGTATAGGAAGTTAGTTATGACATTGTGTATTTATTAAATGGTATGTGATTGCATACTCAAAGACTTCAGATACGACTTCTTATTAAATCACCAACAGCTCTAGTTATACATAGTGGAGGGAAATCAATAAAGCTATACATAATAGTGCATCTTCAAACAGGTCATGGTAAACTGTTAAAGGTGAAACAGATGCATTTGTTACATCTAATGTCTAGGGTTACAGGTTGAATCCTTTCTTATAGATTGAAAAAATGTTAAAGGAGAAGCCCTTTGGTTTTAGAAGGCTGTAGTCACTTCCACAAACCAAGTCAGTGAAAAGAAATGCATTTGTTAAAGAATGTTTTCTGCAGGTTATACTAGACTGGGAGACAGTAGTACGAATAAACAGCATGATATCTGGTTAAAAAGAGTTACATATGTACATCGGGAAATGATAAAAGATGTAGGAATCTTGGTCTTCTGAGGAAGAGTAATTTCTAGCAGGTTTCCAACGTGCTTATTTAAAATGTAAGTTATGGTAACTAGTATTTAGCACTGTTAGTAGGCTGCAGAGATTTTTATATGGCTGTATTCTTAAGGGGAAAATGGAAAATTGTGTGGGGTAAAAAAAAAAGTGAACACTTTCAAATTTGGGACCAGACAAAAGAAAAAAGTTACCCATTTGAAATCCAGAGAACTTTACAATGCTGCAAGTAAGTAAAAGCAGATGTTGTAAAGTTTAGAAAATCAAGACATTATTTTCCTGTTTCCACTGAATATTTCTAAACACATTATAAATAAGCTTTGAAGTAGTACAAAATACTGTGTTTGTTTTGCTGATAGCATCTTTTTAATAAAAAAACCTTTATCAATGCTTGTTTAACTTATAGACTAAATGATATCTGTGTGGTTAAACAACTGGCTGTATCTCTTACAAATACAATGCTAAACTACTTGCAGTGTCTGAGCCCTTCAAAAGCCTATCTGATTGATCTTCTGAGTTTAATTTTAAACAGATTAAATATTGTCTGTTTACAGAATGTAAAAATTGAACTCTAATCTTTTGCAAGTTCCTCAAAGGAATAAGATTTTCTTTTGTTACTGTGAAATAGTTTTAAATCAATAAATTGTTCGAAAAGGCTTATCTATGTCAGTAAAACAGTCATTTAGGTGTCTGGCTCACTGTTTCTAGGTATATGCTTCATTTTAATCAACCCTCAGAGGAATTAAGAAATTGTGATCTATAGTTCATATTCCAAAGGCATCTATTAAAGATCATGTGGATTAAGTCTTTTATGTGACTACTGAACAACAGACTTGCTGAATTGCAAGGTGTGTCTGTTAGATAAAAGCAAAGTGTTTCCAAGTAGCAATCATATATTGGGGGGGTATGTGTATCAAAACACCATGGGTATTAAAGGGAGACTGAGATTGCAAGTTAACCGACTTATATCTAATTAGCAGCCAGCTTTAGTTCGAAAAACAGTCCTAAATAACAATATTGCTATTACTCAATTAGTAAGTCCTGATGAGAGTGGCTGTTGACAATGACAAAGGAATCTTAAGAGTCCTGCTTAATTCAGACTATATTAATACTTAATCACGCTATATTGATACTCCTTCACACTCAGTGAATTATCTTTCATAGCCCTAAGGTCCTGAGCTTGAGAGGGCAAGAGGAAGAAATGTTTTCTCATTTTGCCACTTCCAGTGCAAGCTTCCTGGTGAGCAGACAAGTACACAAACTGCAGCAGGCACGGTTTTTGAGTGACTCATTATGTGAGAAATACATGGATGTCACTTTCTTCACTTACCTCCTTGATTAGACTACAGTGTCAGAATTTGTAATCTTACTCCCTTACAAGATTTTTTGGATCTGAGATTTGAATATGCTGGTTGAAATGAAACAGTTTTGGTTGGCTTCTGCAAAATTTTCATGCATGTGGATTTGTTTGCATCCCTAAAAGGCAAAGGAGTGAGCATCCCTGTTGACTGGTGGTGTATTTCAAGAGCATGTATACAGGTACAAAGAGCATATGTAATACACAAGCAAATTCCTCTCAGGTTATTTTAGATGAATATATCTATGTTCGTTTTTCTAGGCTTTCACAATACTCCTTAGGAGTCCTTAGGTATGAGTAAGTGTCTTTAGGGTACTTGTCATCTGACCTGCTTTAGCGGTTTTACAGTGAGTCAAACCATGCAAAACAGTGCTTGTTTCTCTGGCTACAAAGTGAGTCTGATCAATTAGCTCAGACATCTGTGTTGGGTCAGAGGAACTGCCTTACACAAACCCACACTTTGAATAACCAGTTTCCTCTACGTATTGCCTACTTTTCTGAACTGTTCTAGTTTTTAGGTAGGGAAATACTACTTTTTTTTGAACTTAATCTGAGTTGCTTGAATGTAAATTGTCATATCAGAAGTTTCTAACATAATAGTACATGCAGTTCTGTTATGTTAAGCTCAGGATTTGAGACGGCTCACTTCTCGGGAAGAAATGCATCTATGTGAACCCTTTTTTGCTGCCAGAACCAATCATGTTCTGATCTATACTCAGCTTGTAATTACCTAGGTTAACTTGGGACAGGGAAGAGGAAGGATTGGAATAGCCCCAGTAAGCAAAGCCACAGGAAACAGGTAAATTAAGCCATAAGAATGTACATTGAGATATTAGTGGAACAATGAAAGAAAATTTTGGTGACTACGATGGTGGACATAAAGATACTTGGTTTGAAGATAAGGCAGAGGTCTGCACTGGTGCAGCTTTTCTGGATTAAGGCTGTATCTGGACCTAAACTGGCTCAGACCTAAATTAGTGTGGAGACTGGGCAGCCCTGGTTCTGTTAAACAGCTCACAGATGAGTGGCTATTTACTGTGTTAGCATTGTACATCAAGTAACACTGAGAGCAGTGTATATTTGCACCAGTGAGGATGCAGTGCATGGTACACTAAAAAATGGAAAATTGTATTTTCTTTCCATTCATGTAATTATCCTAGCACTATTCTTATAACTAACAGTATATCTGAAATCTGCATCTCAGAACAATTGTGATGTGTTTGCAGACTGCATTTTACTTCATTTTTTAATTTGTTAATGTACTTTTCTGAAGCGAGATATTCACCAACCTGCAAGCAGCAGGACCTTTCAATCAAAGCATCACCTGCACTCCATTACTGACCTAGTCATTTTTCCATAGTTTCTATTTCCGTTCACTCCTTGACCTCTCTGATAACACAGACTTACTGACATTCCAGGTAGGTCAAACTATGGCAAGTGGCTTTCATTTACTAGAATTGTAAGCTGCTTTGGTTCCTCTTTCCCTTATGTCTGTAGACTATTTACCACTAGGAGCCCAGGGTTTGGGTTTTTTTTACTATAGTCTGTAGATGCTAACCTAATGAAAATAGCACAAGTATCCAACCTGACAGAGGACTTCAACGAAACACAGCTTGTATCACATGTGTCAGCTTTCAGCCATCAGCCATCCAAAGGTAATTTGGGCTTCTGAGAAACTAAATTTTGGGTTTAGAGCCATAATGATTAAAAAAGGTTGGGAGGAGGATTGTTCAAAATATTTATGAAAACCACGTACTACGAGGAAAATCTCCATCATTGTATTTAAAATTATTTTTTGTTACTGGAAAAGTTGTGTAAGCAATTTTGTAGTAATTTTTTAATGAATAAATTCTATTAGCATTCTTTGTCTCTTCTTGCATGAATTAGTTAATTGCATGATTTACTTTTGTCTTCAGAAAAGAAGCTCAGAATTTGCTTACATGCAGACTACATTTTTTTTCACTCAGTAGTGCTTTTCTCACCTTTAATCTTCATAACGAAATGTGGTTGCACAGTCATTTATGGCTTTACAGGATTTTTTCGGTATAAATATAAGTCGTGTGCAATAGCTCAATTAAACGAAATTACTAAAATATTTTGGGGTTAAGACCATTGTTGCTGCATTCAGGAAGTAGGTTTATTAAATTGCAGTGGTAACAGTAATCAGACTAAATTCTATAATCTGTGCTGTGACAGAAGCAGAGCAGAGTAGAACATTTTTCCTTTTTTCTGATATGTTATAGTAAATTTTCTCAGCTCCATGTATGTCACATACATTAATGTTTACACAGGAGGTGAAATAGGCAAATGTGGTGGCTTGACCCTGGCTGGGTGCCAGGTGCCCACCAAAGCTGCTCTATTGCTCCTGTCCTCAACTGGGCAGGGGAAAGAAAATATAACAAAAAGCTTGTGGGTCAAGATAGGGACAGGGACATCACTCAGCAATTACAGTCACAGGCAAACAGATGACATGGAATTAATTTAACTTATTACCAATCAAATCATAGTAGGGTAATGAGAAATCAAATCTTAAAAACATCTTCCCTCCACCCCTCTCTTAATCCCCAGGGGCTCCAGGTCCTGCCAGGAGCCTGTTCCAGCACAGGCTTCCCATGGGATCACAGCCTCCTTTGGGCATCCACCTGTGCTGGTGTGGGGTCCTCCATGGGCTGCAGTTGGATATCTGCTCCACTGTAGACCTCCATGGGCTGCAGGGGCACAGCCTGCATCACCATGGTCTTCACCACAGGCTGCAGGGGAATCTGCTCTGGCATCTGGAGCACCTCCTCCCCACTTTCCTCCTCCCCTCTTTCTCTGCTGACCTTGCTGTCTGCAGAGTTGTGGCTTTCACATATTCTCACTTCTGTCTTCCACTGCAATTTGTTGTGCGGGGTTCCCCCCTCCCCAATATGTTATATTATCACAGAGGTACTACCATCATTGCTAATGGGCTTGACCTTGGCCAGCAGTGGGTCTGTCTTGGAACCAGCAGGCGTTGGCTTCATTGGACTTAGGGGCAGCTTCTCGCAGGAGCCACTCCTGTAGTCCCCTGCTACCAAAACCTTGTCATGCAAAACCAATACAGCAAAGATGTTACACATAATTCATACTACTAGTCACTAGAAGTATGGAATTTTTTTGGCACAACATATGTTTCTTCACTTCATGCCACATCCTTCAGTGGGCCATGATATAAAACAATGTAGTGCATTCACTTTTCCAGCAACAAGACTTGCTTCTCTCACTTCTTACCACTTTCTCTGAAAGCATATGCCTGTCATTTTGGACTATTCTGGCATTACCCTTCCATTTATTATGTCACTTTCAGCTCTTGCCTTGAAGGACATCTCTGAAAAATTTCCCATACAGAAGACTCTGCCATGACTTTTGAAATACAAAGGTGTGTCTGGTAGAAAAGCACAAACTGCATCTAGATGCTGTTATGTGTTTTTCATTACCAAAAATCTGGGCCTCGCTAAATGATGGGGTAAATTCAGCAAGAATATACCTATCCATGCTCTCTTCTTTGACTTTTAACAGTGAAAAGATGAACTAGTGCTCCTAACTTAGAACATCACTACTCAATACTTGATTTTGTGTTTTGGTTTTTTTTATGTAATGGTTTCCTTCCTTACTCAGGATGTTTGTGTGTTGGGGTTTGTTTTGTTTTGTTTTTTGTTTTACCACTTTAGATGTTATATTGATAGGTCCCGTCTTGCCATAAATTAACAAACTGATTTTTGGTGTTATAGACATGGGTTTTGTTTGTTGTAATAATAATGTGCTGTTCTGGTACACAGTGTTTAGGGTGCTAGAAGAGTGTTAATTTAGGAAGAGGGAAAGTGGAAAGTTTTAAGGCATACAGGTTTTAATGGACAACAGGATGAGTAAATGGATGCTATGAGGAGGAAGTTGTGTCAGAAATAAGTGAGATAAATCGTTTGAAGGCTGAGGATTCTTTTTTTTTTTTTTTCTGAAAAGGAAAAAGATAATTCAATTTGGGAACACCCCACTGATCAATGAAGGTGATAAACATAATTCAGAGTCAGATGGACTGTTAAGAATTTTTTTTATTTATTGAAGAGGAGGACTGTGAAGACATCTGCAGTTGCTAGGTAGGAATATGTGAAAACTAATCAAGTAATACTACTTTGTATCTTGTTTTCCATTTAGTAAATTATACGAGCTGAGACATCATCTAGTATCTCTGTTGTATACTTTTAAGAGGAGGATTCAGTTCTGAAGTCCTTTTTGAAGCACTGTAAGAACAGGTTACATAGCAAACATACAGTGTGAACACTGCTACTCCTTTACTTCATTGAGATATGCTTAGTTATGCATTCCTGTTTGAAGTCCTAAGAAGTCCTGTCTAGGAGATCTAATTATGAAATACTTTGACCTGTATCTCATCAATGCATAATAGTAGTGCTTTCACACTTTTCTGTTCCATTTTCTTCCCACAGAAGTAAAACAAGATAATGTAACATTCCTTTTGCATGTTAATTTTCTGCTTGTCATTGGTGAGAAGACTATTATAATCTTAAGCCATGAATGAAAAAATCATGGAGAAGCACACTAACTTTGGGTAGCTCTTCTGAATTACAAAAAAACCCAACCCAAAAAACAAAAAAACCAAACCAAAACCTCAACCAACTCACAATATCCCTAAAACACAGTAACAGTTCCAACACCTCGAAGTACATATGCATCTTGTTTTCCACCTATCTCTTAGTAGTTTTTTATACTCGGTTACACACTTTATTTTCATCACAGTAGTTAAATTTATCAAAGTTCTTGAAATTAGGTTTTCCAAATTAATACAGGTACAGATGCATCCGAAAATTGAGCCAGGAACACCAATGATTCTGCCTTAGATCCTGGCCCTGATGGTCATAGCTGCTACCACCACTGCTGGTGGGGTGAAAAAACTCTTGCCTCTAATATTTTTGTGCATTACTTTATCTTGCCTATCTGCTTGCTTATTAAACTTATTGGACAATGTATGCAGTCTAGAAAAAGTATTATGAACATGCTGCAATTAAGCAGCACTACAAATTGATTGTGTTAAGAAACCTGTTTTCTAAATTCTGTCTTTCCTCCCTTAAAATTTGTAGTAGAAAAAAATAGCTTCTACAAAGCAGATAAGTCAGTCATCAAATGTAAGCCACTTCAGACAATCGGAGTTAACTGATTCGAAACCCCAGAACCCTTGTTTGAGAACACCTTTTCTGGTAATTCCCAGCTGGGTGTATCAGCTGGACTTCAACAGAACTGGGCTAGAGAGAGGGGGAAGGAATGTCTTCGGGCCCCCCCTTCACCAGGACCCCAGGTATGCGGGTGTGCACTGCTTGGTGCTGACTGTCTCTTTATTCACAGGAAGGGAACCTTCCAGTCCAAACTGTATTAGAATATTGATGCTATAGCATTTCATCACAACTTAAGAGCATCATATGGTTTTATTTGTATGGATGGAGCAAATGGTGTTACAATTGTAACATCAAGTTAGGTTAATTAAGATTTTTGTGGAAGGGACAGACTTCAATATTTCTTAGATGATTCTTATCAATTTATCCTAGGAAGAAAATTGTTTATGTGGAGGCCCATATTTCTGGCTATCAGGTGTGTGGGAGAGCTGATAGTGTAATCTTTGCATATGAATTCTTCATGTTTTGCCAAGTATTTATGATTTAGAAAAGGGAATCAAAGCATTATACCTGGTGTATAGCGTGGAAGATACTAGTGTCACATATATTCTGCTGGATTTTGTTTCACATTTTTGTTACTGCAGCACAGATGACATTGATGCACAAATGAATGCAGTGTTCTCAGGTGATTGGTTTAATGACCAATAATGACTAAGCATCCAGTCCCCTGATTTTATTCAGCTTTTCAGCTTTTTGTCTGGAAGCATATTGAAGATAACATCTGTTTCATTGAAGTCCTGGTAGTTTGTGAGGCCAGAAACATTGAGCAGACTGATAAATTCCTGGTTGGTTGCTCAGAAGAAATACAATATTTTTTACCAAAGATACAAGCTATGACTTTCTGTATGGATATACTGCTTTACTGTAGTATTGGGGATGACAAAGGAGAATATAACTGAGGTAATCACCAATCACCCAGCGCAGTAGGATGTTTTTTCAATTGGAAGTGGTAGAAGGCTTCATCTAAAGATCCTGTGATCTGAGAACTGAGTACCTGGGAGAAGTCTAGGAACATACCTGAAGTATTTGATCTGACAAGCTGGTCAAGTTAAGACTCATGCTTAGTCTGAGAGGTGATATTTGCCTGGCTCAGTTTTCCAGTTATGGAAGAAAATTTTTTTACAGGTTGAGGAGATGTGTGTGTTTAGGTTTTGGTGGTTTTGAGGTTTGTTTTTTTTTTAGTAGTTTACCCTGTCTGTATCCTTTCTTAGTGGAAGGATGCACACTGTAGATTTTTTTTTTTTTTTTTTTCTTTTTGGTAAACTAAGAAGTAATTAATTTTTTTTCTGGGATTTTTCTTAGTTAATTTATTGGTAGCACCTCCCTAGATTGCTGTACAATTCCTCTCTGACCATACTGGCTAGAGGAATGATGTTCACTTTCAGTTGCCAAAGCTTTTATATATGCCACATGTGCAATGGTGATACCAATGTGACAAATTGCAGGGTCATCTGATGAATTGTATTTACATCCACCTTTGACCACCTCACCTGCTTTCTGCCGCTAATCTATCTCCACTGGGATTTATTCAACATTCCGAACCTTGAAGCAGCTTCAAACATCTGCTAATTTAAAAAAAAAAATCAACCTGCCAAAGAAAAATTTCCTGCCTTTCTCCTAGCCAATGAAGTACTTTCTGCCTCCAAAAAATACACTCCCCTATGTAAAAAAACCTGGACGATAATCAGCTGTACATACATGGCAAAGTTTAATACTTTATAAACATTCATCTTTTGGACGCTTTGGGCTTCAGTAAGATACACTGTCGGGGGCTGTCCTGAGATTCTCAACTTTAAACCTGGACATTTTTATAAAAATCTATTGAAAGGCAGTTTATTTCAGTTCACATGCAAAGTTAGCTTGTGTGCCCACTGATGTTAGTAGGTAGTGTTGGGCTGCTGAGAACTTGAGAAAAGTCTTCAGTTGTGGGGCAAATACCTACCTTTGCTGGAAGCTCTGGCCTGTGATACTTTGTGTTGAAATTATATTGATGTCCGTTATTAATATTGCCTAAAGGCTTCATAACTATTTAGTTTTCAGAAGACTATAATTCTAGCAGGATGCTATTGGCAGTTTGTACTTAAGCTTTGATGGTTCCATGTACTTAATCATAGACCTATATTTAAACTTGATGTTAGGCATTTGCTTCAAAAGTATTCTCTGAAACAAGATGTTGGTTGGCTTTTGAACAAATTTCTCAACCTAAGTCACAGGCCATTTAGTCTCTGTTAATGGCAGATGGCTGATCTTAAGGGGAACGTGAAAGAAGTGGCTTCACAAAGCAGTTAGCTATTTGCAGATGCATTTAAAAACAGACTTTATGAACTGCTTGGTTAATGCTACTGTGGAGAACAGCTAAATACAGGACTTCTAATATGAAAAAATGAGAGCACCAGTATGTAGAATAGTTTGGGATAGTAGCCCGACATCTGTGGTATGAAGAGTTGGCCAGGAAATACGCTACAACGGACTGTGCTTTACAGTCTACAGTATTTTTGGCTCCAGTATCTCATTCAACAATAAAAATTAATGCTTGATATTCACCATTATTGTGAAAATATGATCACATGTGGAAGTATTTCATAACCATTTGCAAATTTCTCTTTGCTTTTAAAAATGCATTTATACAATGGCTTAAAATATTTCTTATTGTCTGATAGGGAATGTACTTCTAAATAATTATTTTCTCAAAACTGTTCACCCCACCTCTTCAAACAGATACTTTGAAGGGATCACCATTATTATGACTCACCCAAAATGTGTGAAATATACTGTTGTGCTGTATCAAGCTATTAAACAGGCCCCTTGCCAGCTAAGTACATTCTTTTTAAAATTGTTGGAGATACTGGGACATAGAGAAGTAAACAAAAATGAGCTGCTTTAATTAATGGTAGAAATACTCAACACATATTTGCCAAATAGTCACTAGAGGGAAAACACATTTTTTCCACAATAAAATGTAGTTATTGTGAAAAATGCCAGACCAATAAAATTAGAAACTGATGTTTTCTAATTGTTTTCTGAGAATACAGTGAGAAACTGTAGAAATTATACATTATTGCTGCTAAATACATCTAAAGTTATAATGGAGATTTCCAATAAATACCAGCATTGTTTTTGAAAGTGATATTTAAATTATGCTTTTAGAATTCATTTTATTATATAAATATAAATACTGTTGTGGTAAGGACAGGACTCATCAGTAACAATTCTGTAAATATGATTTTTTTTAAAGTATCCACCTCTGATGAAATTCCTGTTTGTGGCATACTTGCACAAGCCCTTCTGTGTTGCTTAAAACTTGTTTTAATGTAATGAGTTGTGCTTAAGATGGATAGGATCTTGTACAGGTGAATGTGGCAAACGCTAAGATTAATCAATCATTTCTTTTCTTTTCCCGTAAAAAGAAGGGGAGGGGAATATGGAGGCAGGGAGTGGAGAAAAGGGAGAAGAAAATAATAATATCAACTAATATGCAAATGAAACACAAAATGAGTACATAATTACTTTTTTTTCCCTTCTGTTGATATAAGGTCCCTTGGGATTTCAATATCCATGACAAAAATAGATTTAAAAGATCAAATCTTTCTAATGATAACATGAGAGAGTAATTGGAACATGTAAGGTATCAGTGGGTATGAAAATATTTATCTTTTGAGTATTTGTCAGTGCTTTGTGTTTCTCTGAAGCTGTTCTCTAATCTTTGCTGTTTCTTTCACTAAGTAAAAAAACATCTGGAAAGGCAGCAAGGAAAAGGTATTCCGAATTATTTGCTATATATGGATGTTAGCATATATATAAAAATATGCGTATGCATATATATGTAAATATAGACATATATACTAACATCCTAAAGTATATTATAAAGTAGCATGCTACATTATATAGAGATGTGGTGCTTTATAGAAGTGCCAGAATTGAACTTTTAAGTGTTTTGTTTCTCTGTTTAATGTAACTTTTGGATATGGAACAGACAGTTCTGAAGCAACTTTATAACGTCTAGAGATCAGTTGCTGGGTTGTATTTTTTCTTTCAGGTTTAATATATTTCTGCTGTTCCTGGAAATCAGGGGAAACACTTAGCTGTTTACTTAATTGTGCCTTTAACCTGCCATGTGGCAGCAGAAGCAAGGAAATTTCACATTCTGCACTCTGCTGTCAGCTTTAAAAACATGTCAAGTGTAGGGTATCAAATTCACACGTCTGCGTTTCCATGGCAAGTAAGGGTTGCCCACAGTGTAATACTAAAAGAAAAACAGGGCGATCAAACCTGTTGAAAAGAAGCTACTTCTAGTATTGACTTCTCTGCAAATAGCTTTCTTAATTGCTTCTTTGTTAGTCATTGTGTGTTGAAGTAATTTCAGTTATTTGATAGAAGAATCCCTAAAATCTTCTGAGCTATCTCCCAGCTGATTTAATGGAAGTCATCTATAGGTTATTGACCAGTTCATCCATCCTGATTCACTGTGGTGTAGTTTAGAATGTTACTCAGTGCATTATCATCATAAGCGTTGCATGTCTGGGATGTGCATGTTTGTCAGTGTCTTTCTATTTTGGATGATTTGCTTCTCAGCGGGCTTCCCAGCTGGGTTTGCCCTTGACTCACTGTGAATGGGTTGGCACAGTGGTAGCGTAATCTGTGTGATGAGTGTGTGCACGCTCTCAGCAATCTTCTTGGGAAGCTAGCTAGACCTAAAAATACTACAGCTCTGTTTAGTTGCAGCTTGATGTTTAATGATACTAAAAAATCTAGATCATGGAAAACTTTATATCGCAGTTAATTGTGGATTCTTGGTATAGTTCTATCCAGTTTTGTATTTCTTCTGTGAAAAATGGCTTTCTTAGCCGAGAGCTACTGTACCCCCCCAACTCCTCAGCCATGCCCCTCCCCCCCCCCAAAAAAAAAAAAAGTGAAAAAAGAGATCAAAAGTGCAACAGGGCTAGCAACAAATAGGAAAAAAGGGAATGACAATGGAAGAGGAAGAAGATAAAACCTGGTTTCTTTCAATTGCTTATCTATTTTTATTACAACTTGATCCAGACTCCATTAAAATAAATGTAAGTCCATTAGAATTCCATTTACTGAAACTGGATTTAGTTCTTGGTTCCTAAATTGCACTTATTTGAAAATACCTTCTATGTGTTTTGGAATGGAAAGTTGTGAAATATTTTTTTGATAAATGTTGATTTTAAACTGTTGGGATACAGTCAATTTTAGAATAGTGTCAACAAATGTTGAACACTTTGTTTAAATGGTTACAGTATCTTTTAAAAATAATATTCTTTTCACTGTTTGCTTATTGAGTTGATATCTTTCTCAGGCAGCAAATGCTGAAGAATCTAACTTGGTTTTTTTCTGCTTTGATCTCAATGTTTAATGCTGTAGTACTAAGGTCAGAAATACTGTGCAAGAGTCTTTACACAAATTCCACATTTCATTACACGGAAACACAACTTTGTGATAGTAGATCTTGGAAAATGTTGGGCTTGCATATATAAATTCAGGGCCATAACTGCAGAGTCACCCTTTATTTAGCCTGTTAATAAATATATATATTAATTTTATTTCACAGTATTTTACTTTGCCTTGGATTTCAATAGGTGTTCAAGTAAAAAAGGCACATCAGAATTATTACTGTAGTATAATGTATTGTGGGTTTGGAAGAAGAGAATGGAGATGTTTTGACAATAATGTGTGGCATTTCCTGTTGGTTGAAATTTTGGTTTGCTTACTAAGTTAATATTTAATGTTATCATTGGCAAGGCAAACTTCTGTAGGAAAATATCGGTGCGAATTTTACTAGTGAGATGGGAGTACAGGCCATAAAAATTCTCAGTTTCCCTTTTAAAAACTTAATCCATTTGTCCAACAGGAATGAATACAGAAGGACTGGAGGTTTTGAACTTCCCTCACATCTGGGTATAGCAGTGTATTTTGACTCCAAGCACAATAAAACAATCGTACTTGCTGGTGGTATATGACATAATGACCCAAATATGTTTTTAAAAAATCATTTATTGCTGTACATAAACAGCTAAGTTAGCACAAGGGATGATAAAATAACATTGGTAATTCTTCCTTTAGCTGGGAACCATTGGTGGCCCATTAGGATTCCAGATGTAGCCATGTGTGCTTTTCCATTTGTTTTCTAATGTCTAGTGCTTGGGCCCTTGGTACCTTGGCTGTGGTTGTCAAGAGTGTTGGCTTTTCAGCTTGAGGTCTTCCTGGAGAAACACACTGACCTAGCTAATAGCTATAAAGCAGCTTATTGTCTTGGGCCCAGTTTGTTGGGACTAGCCAGAGCGAGGGCAGCTTCCTGTCAAAGGTCAAACACCAGCTTGACCGAGTTTGCTATGATAAACACTTGCAACTGGACCTCAAAATCTAGACGTTAAAAGTAAATAACAAGATCTTTTAAAACATTATTTAAAAGACAGCAACCTGACGATTCATATCTACTATGAGTACACTGGATTACATTCAGGTATTCGAGTATTATGTGGAAAGCATTTTCTAATTTCTTTTGCAGGCAATAACTTAAAGTACTGAAATGGAATAATGAAAGAGCAAAAAAAATTACTAGAGAAAGCATCAGTGATGAGCTCCCTCTGCCTGAAAGCTAAAATAAAACCTTCAGTTAGGATTCACAGTTGTCTTTAGCTATTTGATAGTCTTGTGAAGTTGATTTAAGACAAAACACTTAACATATCAAGCTTACATTAAGCAAAGGCATGGTAAGAACAAAGCTGCTGTTAAATTAAGGTCATCGTATTGGTGTGTGTTTCTATAGATTCAGATTGTCAAAACTGTTGACATGCTTAGTCCTGCTGAGTTTTCTGGGACTATTTATGTGAGTAGCTCTCATCTAGAAGTAATTGTCATTCTGGCCCTACCTGGTTTAAGTGATAATTTTTGAAGAAGCACTGTTTAGCGTCGTTATAGCCTACAGTGATGTGAATGCCCCTATTGAAATAGAAATTCAGTGGCCATGTAAAAAGTATATTGTGAGAAATGTTGATTTTTATTTTTTTTTATAAATCCTTTATTATACATGTATGTTTGAATACAACTGAGCACAAAACAAGGCAGTCTGGACATTCCTGAACTCTTTGGAATATGTATATGTATATATCCTTGTTTTATGTGTGTATGCATTTTATATAATTGCCTACTGATATAATACATATTGATCTGAATTTACTCTTTTTGAGGTCCAAGAACATCATAGAACTCTAAGGTACTTTGCATCATCTGTATTAAATATCCTTACCTGGCCTTAAGAACACTGATTTTCTTAGGTATAAATCCATGGATTTTAAATGCCCATGGGGGTATTTCTGAAATGTGAACAGTTTTAAATATAAGCTAGTCTTAAGCTTTCCATTACAATTAAATTAAACAACCTAGACTCAATAATAAATGCAGGTGTCTAGACCCACTAGTAAATACAGAACACAGAAACAGCATTCATTATTCAAGGTGCAAAGCACAAAATCATTACCAGAGAACAGCTGTATCCATGTGTCTGAGGAAGTGCTGGTGGAAACCTGTTTAGTTCCTGCCTTGTGACAATTCAGACTTACATTATTTTTAAAGCCAAACAGTGGAACTTTTTTTGCCTACTGGTGAGAAGCTGGGGTGAGTAGTCCAGTTGAAATCACAAGGGCTAGTTGTGTGTCTACTGTCTTCTGGAAGATCAGTTTGAGAGGGTTCAGACCCAAATTAACCACAGCCCTATTCTCTAACCACAAGACTGTGGGCTAGACAGGATGAAGAAGCTTTCCCTGGTAAAGCTTCCTGCGCAGCAAAGGCTGCAGAATTCCTGACGTCAGAGCAAGAAGGTCGTTGCTGTTGAGTGGTTGGGGTGATCATATGCAATTGGAAATGTAGTTTTGGGTTTTTTTCCTGTCTTGCTACCAAAGTGATTCTCAACAGAAAATAGTCTTGCTGACCTTTACCAAAATAACCTGAATGAGCACTTCAGAAACAAAATGAAACTGGAAGGGTCATGGGTAGAGGGAGAAGAGGGTGTAGACAGAGGGCAATGAAGTGAAAGGCCCAAGCAGATGAGACGGGCCTCATCTTGTGGCGCAGCCATGTGAGTAATCAAGAGCAGTACCTGAGTGCTGAGTTCTTTTGAGCAGAATCTACTCGAGTTCCTGCTTTTATAGCTGATCAATACACCAAATTTCTTCTCTGAGCTCTATATATTTTCATTATGCATCAGGTTGTTTACTTCTATATCCATTTACCATGTTTATATTCCAAATACTGTAGCAAAAGAGGGTTAGATTTTAAATGGAAAAACTATCAGAAGTTTATAAAGTCTGTTATGCTAGCAGACAATCAAGGCAAAGTATAACATGCTGCCTAGGGAGGTGGTGGAATCGCCATCCCTGGAAGTATTTAAAAAACACATAGATGTGGTGCTTAGGGACCTGGTTTAGAGGTGGACTTGGCAGTCCTGGGTTAATGGTTGGACTTGATGGTCTTAAAGGTCTTTTCCAACCTAAATAATTCTATGTTTCTACAGTGAGAAGTACCTACTTTAACAGTATCTTATAATGGTAACAAGTTTTGTGGGCATGTATGGCTTTAATTTTTCAGTCTACCTGACTCTTAAGTGTCTATACTGTTAGATTTGTTAGAAAAGTATATAGTGTGCTTTTGTAGAGTTTTATGTTTTCATTTTTCTTTGTTTGGAGCATACTAAACATAAAATTGTAATATAGAAATTTTCTTAAAGAAATTACTCAGTTTTATGTAACACTGAATTGTGGTCCAGTCAAATCCACTTGACTAGCTTTTTCCACAGATGAATTAATGTGATAATTCCTTTCTTTGGTCATTTCTACTCCAGTATTTTGTTGCTGTACAACTTCAGAACAGAACAATTCCTTTAGCGTGTGAAAGACTGAAAAAAACAGAAGTCCTGTACTTATCAGCAGAAAGTTATTTGAGAAGCCACTGAGACTGCTAGGTCAGCAAACTTCTTTGTGGATAATTCCATGTCCTTGTCAAGGTAGGCTTTGGAAATCTGCCTGGTTAACAGCTTCTGCTCTCTCTACGTCATGCACAGTGGCATCCAGTGACCAGTCTGCAGATACAAGTGTCATGTTTTGAACTGCTTCTCATAGGAGACAAAGACATTAAATCATTTAAGAAATCTAAGGTGAAGGAAAGTGTTTGTTTTCTTTTTTTGGCATTTGCACTCTTTGGCCATCAAAAATAAGCACAACAAGCCAGCAGTACTTTGAAGGATTCATATTACCCTCGACCTTTCCTGGGCTTAGTTGGAGCCAGCTGCTGTACAGACACTGGCCTACGGTCCCTGCCGATAACCACATACTGAGATACTGACAGCAGTGTAACACTTTTGGTAAAGTAGCTCAAGATTTACACCCCCTTTTGAATAGCCTTCTGTAGATGTCAAACAAATTCAGAACAGGTCTTTCTAACTCTGACTGGTGAAGTGTTTTAAAGAACTAACCTCTACTCTGGATCCTATTACAAAAAGAAGCTTTGGAAATACTGTAGTGCTGGACACTGTTCCAAATGTGTCATGAAGGGGAGAACTCTGTACTGTACAAAATGGCAGAAAAATAAAATTTTTCTGTTCATTGTAATAGACGGTCTTATTTTTATTATGGTTGTCTCTGGTACAGGTACAAGGAAAGAGGGTGGATTGCAGTACATACAAAACACTAATGGATAGAGGTCATATATTGCTGGATCTTGTAATCATTGTTTAAGAATTTGTCATTTGAAATTTCAAAATACTTATTGTAAGACTAACTGCATTCTGACTGCAGGGGCATTTTGGTGGTGGACGAGCTCATCTTTTAAGTTTCTGTGTCAGTATGTGAAAGCATAATTTAGAGGAAAACATCATGGATCTTGAAATCAAAACATCATGCAAACAGAACAACACAAAATAAAATGTCAACTATATGTTGTCAGGGGCCAAAATAACTATTCATGCATCTCTGATTTATTTTCTCTGTTCAGCATTTTGAATATTCTAAAGACAGAAGAGATGCAAGCATTCTAGAGAACTAATTCATGACTCCTTCTGCATTAAATAGGGAAATAAGACATAGTTTCCTTGAGGAAAAAATGTAGTACGTGTTTTAAAGACTAACAGTCTACTTTATTGAAGTTAATAGAATTTGAAACTTCTGTCAGACATTTTTGAGGAGAAAAAAATATCCATTTAATGGGTACCCAAACCAAAGCACTTTTTTTTTTTTTACCGTTTCGTTGGGGGTGGGTTGTTTGTTTTTTTACAAAACCAGAGTTTGAGATACATGCAACTGCAAAAAGGCTCTATTTACGTACAGTGTATGCCAGAGTTAAAAGGGGGAAGGATCTAGCGGTTGTCTGTAAATGAACAGTCTGCATTGGAGATGATTGCTTTGCTGTTACAGGAGTCCTTATAGTTGCCTTGTGGAGCTTTCTCAATGAATATTCAAGACTATGCATTCCCCTGCAAGATAAGTAATTACACATGGAATTTTGTATTAAATAATATAGAATAGTCAAGCTAAAGACCTTTTGTATATTCCTACATGCAAACCAGTCCAAAGATGGCTAGAACACTTCTCAGGAAGTGAAACACCCTGGACTGATGTCCTCCATACCAGAACATAGCACTCTGTACTTTCAGGTGAGTCTGAAATTTTAAGCAATCAAGGTGTATTTTATCTTTTATAGTCTTTCTGATGCTGTGTGTTTTGCTCTTTCTGCCCAGTGACACTTTCCATTGCTACTGCTGAAAGACAACCTCAAAGTGAAGCTAGTGTGTACCTGCTTCTGTCAGGCAGAAGATGTCGAACCACTTATGGATTGAGGAAAGATTTGAATCCTAAGATTTGATCCCATTCTCTAAGGTTTCCCATAAAAAAGTGACTGAGGCTGAGCACTACCAATATCTCCGTTGTTAGTGGTGGGGTTTTTTTAGTGCCCACAGACATGTTTTCTTAAGGTCTGGGTCTGTGTATGCATGTCAAGTATGTTGTGGGTTTGCATATGGGATTGGGCCCCCTGTGGCCTGTATGTTGCCCTACTTAAGTTTTGAAACCTGAACAGGCTTAAGCAGAAATTAATTTAGCTGTGAAAGGCAGATCTTGATGGACATAGAAGCATCACCAGGAGCTTATGGAGCATTAAGCTTAGAGAGCTGCCTTCAGGGTTAGGCAGCTCCTGAACAGAGCTATTTGGAAAGGTGTGTATAAAGTTGTCTTGAGATTATTTTAGCTTATCTCCTCTGCTGGTGGTTTTATTTTTCATGGAAATCAACAGTCAATATGTTAAATTCAATGAAGTTGACTTAATTTAAATGCCAATTAAAGACTTCTGTCGCTTCTGTTGAGAGTATGCCTGACTGCTTAATGACAGTCCTATTTTCACCCTCTTCCATGTGTATCCTCTTTTTTAAAGGAAATGTTACACGCTTCTGTGAACTGATGTGCAAGAAGAAAAGTCTATTAACAAATAATTGATAATTGTCTTTAGCTACGACAGTACTAGGTGTCATTCATGGATCCAGAATGTGTTTGTGCACAAGATATGTTAAGCAGTGGATGATATGACAGCTTATATCAGATGCTGGAGCTGAAGAATGACTTGTAGGCACCCAAAGATTTTTTGGGGTCTACCATGTATTTTCTAGTAAAGCCAAACTGCTGAATTTGGATGGGCTTGGGCTGCATTTAGACTGGGAAGCAGCTAGAAAAATGCTTCTAAGGACTGCCTGAAAGTGTACAGGGGAAATCTCTGAAGCCACATAAACCACTAGAGCTTGTTTTTAGGTCATCTCCTTCCCATTTTTCTGTAAAGGGGCAAGGCTGGATCTCACTGTACTCCAGCTAGTGGTTGGCTGGTGGAGTTGTCTGTGATGTTGCCTTAAGTACAAACCATCTTGAGATCAGTAGATAAACTAGAATTGCTGTGCCCTTTTATTTCTTTCTCTTTCAATTTAGCTCCTTCTCTTACGGGCCCTTCGTTCAAAACCGTGGGGACCTCACTTGCTTCCCATTGGTTTCTTCTGCATTGCTACTGGAGGGGCTTTGGCTGGGTGTGTGTCTTGATGCTTTTCCTAGCCAAAGAGCCTCTATTGGCTTCTATTATATGAGCATTTAAACAACGTTAATATAGAAATTGCTCCTTGGCAAAGAATATGCAGAAGGGACTTCAGACTGATGTTTTGTGTTACATATTCAGAAAGGCTTGTGTGCAGCCCACTCTGTTTTAAAAAGAGTAAACTCAGTTTACTACTATTCCTGCTTGTGTCAGTTCAATCTTTGTTGACATCAGAAAATCTATTAGCATTGTGGTATTTTCATAATGCTATTTCTGTGGCATATACTTGGTAATTATCACATTTTAGAATGTATATACACACATTTTGTTTTGGCAAAGGTATAATTTGCATATATCTCAACTGAGAAAATGGGAAACAAAAAAAAAGGATGCTGTGCTGGGTAAAGTAAGGATACTCTTCAAATGCCTGTTTGCAGTTAGCTCACTCTGTTATGAGTTATCTATAATAAATCACTCTCCAAGTGAAATTATTCCTGTAATAATGTACTGAGCTGAATTCAGTGTTTCATTGGAGCTGACCTTAAATCACCTGAATCATTTGAATTGAGACCTCTAGTTGATCTTGAAAGAATAGAAATAAGTACTTTGATTTGTAATTATTTACTAGGAATGGAACATTTTTTAATAAAATATTTGTTACACTCATGTTTTTAGAATTGAAGATTTGTTCTAGCAATGTACAGTAATTGGTACTGACTCAAAAATTGTAGTCTGTGTGTGAGGGAGAGCCAATTTTTTCATTGAATTCCCGGAACAGAAATCCTAGTATGCTGCTCACAGAACACACATGGTGTTTCTTCACTTTTTAGACATTAAAACTGATGCTCCAGTCAAATACATTCATGAATTTTTATGCTGTTTGATGTCCAACAGCAGACCAACAATACCATAGTAATTACATTATTAACAGTGATTATTGATCCATGTTTCTTAGGCAATAAAGGCACCTAAAAACCTAAATAAAAGCAACAAATAAAACCACAATATACTTTGGCGGATCAAATATTAGTAGACTGCCTTCAGTTTAAATCAATCTAATGTCTACCATGCTTTCTTCAAGAATTTTTTCAACACTGAATAATTAAATGTAGTAGCTTTGTGATGCTATTAGTATGAGAAGACCATAAAGGAAAGTTTCCTGTGTAGGAGTGGTTTCTTGTAAGAATCTGAGCAATTTTTTTTCTGCATGCTAACATAGAGCATAATAGTCCAGGGAGTAGGCTGTTAAGCCAAGATGCTGTATCACTGACTCCAGGTTTAAAGTTGTTTTTCACTGTATTTACGTGAAAACATAGTTGAAGTGACTAGTGGTGACATATCATTTATTTGGCATTAAATGCTCTAGTTTATTGTAATTAAATTTTGTGTAATTGTGTGTCAGAAGAATAAATAAAAGGGCATGTAAGAGGTTTATAGGTAAGTTTTTAGAATGTTAGGTTTCTGGCTTATTTTTCTACAGTGGAATTTTTGATGCTACAGTAAATTAAGAAGTTGGATGATTTTCATATGATATCCTATTTCACTAATACAGAGTAACCTTGAGCCACAGTAGGGCAATAATTACCAAACTTAAATCAGAGACTAAGTCAGCCAAACAGCTGTTTTCAGTTTGTTAGGAGATCCATTTGATTTACTCCCTTGGTCAACTTTCATTACTTTATAAGACAAAATTTCACTGGAGATTTTAACCCTGAACTCCCAATCTTGTTTTCTGCCTGCTGTAAAATTGCATGCTTGAACTGTCATGGCCACTCAACATGTGGGGGAGCTACCGTTGTGTTTTACATTGATCCCAGTTTTCATGACAAGTCACTTCAAATACTAAAGGGTGCAGGTAGAATTCAGCCCTAGAGATATTTCTAGATTACCTTTCTCTTCTGTGGCAAAGGAGGGGGACATGCTTTGTGTAAGGTTACTGTCTTGCACTTTGGTTTGTTGGCTAAAGTAGTGGATCACATCATTGTGAATATTTGGCACAGAAATAGTTTGACACACAAATCATCACTGTTTGTTGCTGGTATTTTACAAGGTCAGCACGTGTCTGTTATCTCACCCTGAAGTTTCATATGCTTCCCAGGTTTTGTTGCTGTGAAGTTTGAAACCTAATGCTAGCCCCTATCTAGCAGTTAACTCAGTTGGATGTATCCATGTTGGTATCCAGCCACTGTCTTTGTGTTTTACAGGGCTTCCATAGCACCAACGTGATGTATTGATAATATGGTGATGGTACAGAAACCATCCTAATAGCATTATGTGTTACTGAAAGAAGAATCTAGACATAAAATTTTGGGGGTTTTCCTGTTTTGTGTGAGTTTTCTTATTGTTACTCTAACACTGTTGATTCTCTGGCTTTTCTGTCTGTTACACTATATAAATATTTTAGCAAATTTTGAAAAATTACTGAATTCATGCTTGAAAGTGAAACAGCTGACAAAATTAAGAAGTTTCTATGTTTATTTGCAGCATCAGTTCTGTTGTTCTAAAAAGCAGGCATGGGAAAAGGAAACTTAAATGTATCTCATATCTTTGGAACTAGTTTAAAACTTGCTTTTGTATAAAATTGTTGATTTTTTTTTTTTTACAGTTTCACTAATAACATTTCCTGCTCTTTCTGGTTATGTTTTTCCATTTAGAAAAGATAGTGCTATGCCTCATTGCTTGTGTTCCTCATCAAGCATACTCAGCAATTCTGTACTCTGTCCCTTACTGTCCTGCTTCGGAAAAGTCAACACCTCTGAAAAATGGGGGCTGCAAACATTGCACGTTTTGTGATGGCTGCTTATCTGTGCTGTTGTGACACAGAAAAATAATATTATGGGGGTTTGCATGGCCTTTTTTGTCTTCAGAACACTTTGCAATAATTAATTAGCTGCTATGCTGCTCTTAGAAAGTAGAATTTTAGTCTCAGCTCAAAACCATCACATACAAACATTAGTTTGGGAACTCAAAGTTGTCAAGGTAGCTGCATCATAGCTTTAATCAATGGAGTTTAGTTGTATAGGAAATATGAATGTGTTCTGATTATACAAAACCCAATTTGCCCCATCCTTAGTGGCACTGAGCATAGCTGGGTTTTTACTTGACAGATGAAGCACCATTGTGTTGTCCCAATGAGGGAAGAAACACTTTGGAGAAAAACTAAAATGTCCAGAATGGGGAAAGGCAGGCAGGCAGCTGATCTCAGTGAAGAGAGATTTATGATGTCCTGGAGCCAGTGATTCCTTAGGAGAGTGTTCACTTCCATCACATCGACTGGTTATCAGCATCTGGGTGGTTCTGTTGTGTTTCCTTAAAGCTGTTGCACACGTTGTGCCACACTTATCCTCTGTAATTAATGGAAGGCTAAAAGCAAAAGGTTGAAAGACCTGCTCTGAAAAGTATCGTAAATGGGTGTGCCAGGAGATCTCTTTTCCTTTTGAGGAAGGTTAATGTCCTCCAAAGCCAGGAAATAATTCTTGCTGATGGATTGAGTTTCTAGGAAAGAATCTTTATAGTGTGCTCATCCTTTTAGTAGGATGCTATTGCTTACAGATTACACATGAATACTCAAAAGAGAAATTAACTGAGTAGTTAAGTATTTGCAGCATCTAGTATCACTGCTGTGATAAATCAATGTTTAATATCAAATGACAGAAACAACATATACAGACTGAAGTTCTGCAACATATTTATGAGCATCCTGACAATGCTGTCCAAGCCATTTTCCTGTTATTTATGAAGACCAGTGCTTTCAAACCACTCAAGCAGATTTTACCTGTTGATGCTTAAGCAAAAGAGAAGATAAGTTACTGAAAATGGGTATCTCTTATCTTTATTTATGCATCCAACCTTAATAAAAATGGTCTTTTCACTAGAATCAAAGGAAATGAGCTATTGATCCATCAGCTCTGAAAACCCATCGTCCCACTGAGTGTAAGACAGCTTTCAATAGGAAAAGCCTTGAGCTGGTTGTGAAGAGAGCAGCTGCACTTCTGACTCAAAGCTTTAGTGCACACATACAGATAGGATGGCATGATACAGGGACTCTTATCTCTTTCTACTGCTTTTGTGCAATTAGCCAGTATCAGGCATGGTGGGGAGTTGGGTGGGGTTTTTTGGTGCTTTTATTTTTCCAGTTACATGGTGAACTGCAGTAAATAGCTATGGTTTTGATCCAAGCCCCTAACTATAATTCCTTACCTCCTTTTAAAGTACATTAGGTGGAAAGACAGTATGATCTTCCCCTAGTGGTTATTCTTAAACTCCCCTAAAGCCTAAGGCTATTCCACATCCCCTAGCAAACTTCTGCATGCCAAGAGGAAGCTTAAACTTTTATGTGTGTGTGTGTTTTTGTTTTTTTTTTCTTTTGTGCTGTGAAGTCCCTTTCCATTCTTTCTGCCTGCAGTTTGTCACTCTGCAGTTGCCTCAGCCAGGATCTGAGGGTTCTTTCTTTGCTTTCTTAGTTTCCCATATGTGATCTTTCATAGTGCAAACAACCCCCAAAACAAACAAACAAGAAAATCTTGTCCTGTTTTCACTTAGCCAAGGTACCTGTGTTTCAGAGTTTCTATCTTTGCCTAGAGCCAGGAAGGAAAAAAGCCAGTACACTTCAGAACCCAGGGGGCTAAAGAGGAAATTTTCAAGCAAATAGACTTTGCTTTTGGTTGGGTTTTTGGTTGTGGTTTGTTGGTTTTGGTTTTTTTTTCCAGGAAAGGTCATAAAACATTTGATCTGATATTAGAAGACTCACAGAAATCTGCTTCTCAGAGAGATGTAGACACTCCACTAAAATTAGAGAATAAAGAATTGCTCAAAGTTTCACTGACATTACCTATAGTAAGAAAGTCATGCATTATTTCTGTAATTTTTTTACTCATTATACAAGAGAAGTTCTATTTCTTGCATCTTTTCATATCCAATAGGAAAAAATGTACATTTTAGTCAACATACTGCAGAACCTCACTTTATCAAGTGAGGCAGGTGCAGACTTCACCGGTTGCTCACTTTACTTAAGGTGATGGATCAAACAAATGCTGCCTGGAGCGTAAAAATAAGATTAAAAAAAAACAAAAACAAAAACAACAACAAAAAAAAAACAACACGAAGAAGTAGTTAGAGAAGTGACCTCCTTTGTAGGAGCATCCACAGTGGTGACTGAGCATTCTCTTGGCTCTGAGGCCTAGAGTAAAAAAGACAAACATTTCTGTTGTCACAGCTGAGCCTGCTGATAACAAATAGTTTTGTCAGTGGAGATGTAATTTGTATTTGTTTCTTAGTGACAGCTCCACGCCAGAGCTAGTTTATGATCCTCAGGAGCTATGTAATATGTTGTGTTCAAGTGATGTATTTGCTAAGTATGGTTAAGCTTGTCTCTAGCAATGATACTTAGGGTTTGTGAAATTTACAGGCTAAGTTAATGCCATACTCTAAACTTAGGAGGTATTTGAGGGTGGGTGGAACAGAAGAACAGAAAACACCAGTGTACCCTTGTTTAAACTGCTTAATGATGCCCATGTAGAGATGGAAATTCCTGGGGACGTTGTTAAATACTTAGTGAATATATAGGCAAATTACAAATTTAGTCCATGCGCTAGTTTCTGGATTCTGCAAAAAGGATCAGAACTATGACTCGGCAGATCCATTTCAGTGAAGGAACTCTTCTTCTGAACAGTAAATGCTGAGAAATACTCAGTGAACTTCTGCTTGACTGGTATGAAATGTTGATCATTGACATTGCAGAACTTTGGCTTTTTGTTATTTATGAACATGTGCACATTTCTTGTGAGGCTGTAGACATGTAGAGGATGTTGTTAAAACCCCTTCTGTGACTATAATGAGAAAAGACCTGCAAAAGTACTGTGAAGATCATCTGATGTTGTGCTGCAGTCTCTGAAGCAAGAAATAAGGGAACTGGTGAAATCTTCCCCATATCACGGATTTGATGGGAAATGGCAGACTGCAGTACAGAATATTGTTTGGATCTCAATTCTGCAAAATGAAATAAGTTTCAAAGTGCATGTTTTGCCACTTTTTTGGGGAACAGGTTTCTGCATGCTTTACATAATAATGCATTGGGAGTACTTCTGCCACAATTCGGGCACCTACTAGACAAGTCTGACCTGTGATCTTGTAGCTGCTGTTGTTTCATGTCTACATATATATACACTTCAGGTACTTAAAACTTTCCTGTTGATCCATTCCCGCTTTTTTTAGTTTTCCAACTGATGCTGTCCATTTCACCTTTCCTGTCTGATATAAATTTATTGTATAATTTTACTGTTACTGTTGCATAATATGAAGCTGGAAAACACAATGACAATCAGCTAGGTGCTCCCTTGTATGTTGTTTAGAGCTGAATACATAAAAATACACTTCACCAAAGAGACACTGAATCAATCAATCCCCAGGTCATTTGACAGGAACACCCGTACTCAATTTGTTTTATGACCATGGAGTGTCTTGCATGCAAAAAATTGGTGAGATGGGGGGAAATGCCACAACAGGAGAATAAATACAGATGGCTGATAGGGAGGGAGAAAAATTAAACTTTATATGAATGATGTTCTAATGATGATTGCTGATCCCTTTATTTCAGTGTGCTTCATATCTTATGAAGCAAATGATGGCACTCAGAGAGGTCTTGGGCTTAAGAGTCAATTATATCAAATCCTAAGTAATAGCACTTGGAATGAACAAAAGATACTCAAAAGGCAGTACAAGAAATATTTAGATTCCACTGGCTAAAGATCATTATAAAGTTCTTAGGGATCCCCAATAATTCCCATCTGGAAAAAGTCTGCAATAAAAAAGCAGTTTAATAAAATAGGACAAGTTAACAATATCGTAGATAGTTTGAATAGCAGAAACTTAAAATAAAATAAAAAAGAAAAGCTCTTCTCTAAACAGTAGAGTTTCATTAACAAAATATGTAGCTTATTTCAGAAAATTCTAATACGTACTACAGAATTACAGGCTGCTGGGGGAAAAAAACCAAAACCCACCCAAAATTCCTTGTAATTTACATGTCAGTGGAACTTTATGTACTCTGGTACTTTCAAGTACTGTATGGAAAATATAAAATGAAGTTGCCCTTATTTGGTAGCAATGTCTAGAAATAACTGCTTACGAAGGCTTTAAAAATATCAGAATGATGTTAAGGTGAAATTAGTGATGCGTTTGTTTCTTCCACTTTAAATAGTTGTGTCTAGTCAAGAATGCAAAATCCTCTATTTTTTCCCCACTTGAATATGGTAAAAGTGTGTTCAGGTTGAATGTTGTAAAAGTAAACCTGCTACTGACAGTTGGAAGATAGGTGAGGGTAAAGCTTTTCTTATATGTGAACATTGTGCACACTAGCAAAACCAGAAGGAGAACAATAGTTTTTTATAGATTTAGCATACTGTTTTTAGAAGCTTTAACAGAAGAACTGGATAAGCTTTATGGTTGGTAGAAGACTTCCAGTTAATAGAGTATGGGCTCAATGAAGAATGTAAAGACTTGCAGTCAGTAGTTAGCTTTAAGAAACTTTTCACAGAACTGTCTCCAAGAATGGGAAATTTCTGTGATTTCATTATGTATGTCTGTCACTACTAAACTTGGAATGCTTATATGCATGGCTGTAATTTTATCACTTTAATAATAACTTTTATGCAGGAGACTTTGCCTAGATGACTACATGTTTTAGAATACAATGAAAATACGATAGTGTCACAATATTTAGTCATTCAGTGAATGCTGGAGAAACTTGGGGTCACATTCTTTTTTCTGTTTTCATGTTAAACACAGTACAGCCACAACTGTCTTTGAGATAAAATAAGGTAGTTTGTGTTTCAGGAAGAAATCACACTCACATAATTCGTTGTTCTACCATTTCAGTAAGATCTACTGGGCAAGTATTGCTATGAGTTGCTTTTAGTAACTCAAAAGCTCTTTTCTTCTGGGACTCCTACTACTACTTTAAGAATCACTTCCTCTATAGTACTCACTAGAATTTCTTTTTCTAGACCAACAGTTTTCTCAAATTTCTTCACAATTCAGCAAAACAATAGATTATGGATTTTAATTGAATAAAACGGCAGTGGCAATACCAGTTGACAAGTCCTGTACAAAGCATATTAATCATTGGCTGAAAGTTGAAATTACATGTTTACACACATGCGTAAAAGTCCAGGTACATATGTAGATAGAATACCCAACAAGGAAATAGGTGACCTCAAGAAACACCTGATTTAATGAATGTATATCTTTAAATTGGAAATCTAATTATTTGCCTTAGATTTGGACTGCTTGGGAACATAATGCAAGACTATGTTAAATAAACTTATTATTTCCGTTTTTCATTTAACCTGTGGGTTATAGTATGACCAATCTGTTTTATATCCTCAATCAACAGATGATTGTATTTGGTAATAATTTATCAAGAATAAAAATCTGTTTTTGAAACTAATCACCTCATGTTAGGTCTGCCCTTTTTCAAAACCACCATCTGATACTCATTTTGTCTGCAAGACAAACATACTGATGAAAATGCATCTACCACAGCATATAGCAAGTGGAATGAAGCAGTTGTACTCTTTGTATATATTTAGGATATTTTGTTTGCTCAACAGATGGACCAAATTTTAGTATTCAAGAAAAAAAAATCACTTTTACATATACATAAACAATTTGAATGAGTACATTTTGCATTTGATTAGCTTGTGGCAAAGCATCCCATGGAATTTGAGGGTCAACTTGGGCCATATCAGAGAGAGAAGATGTGAAAGGTTACTTTAACTGCTTTCTGTGTTAGACATGAGAAAGCTATGTCTGCAAGTTAAGAGAGTTCTGAGCAAGCCTTTGGATTTGGCCCACAGTTTAAATGCTGGGGCTTTCTTTTGGATGTTTTCCATGTCCTCAGAAGTGACTGCTCTTTGAAAAGAGATTGAAAGCACAGATGCACTAAATGACTTCTGTACCCTGAAGCCTCACTCTGCTTAGACTTCTGTCCATTGCCTAACCTGATGTGTTCTTCTTTTAGGCTGTCAGCTAAGTCTGACAATTATTTCTTGGATCTTCCCTGATCAAAGCTTCCCATAATATGAAAATATAGGCTTGATCGAGCCAGCATGCAAGCCACATGCATTGTGTGCATGGAATGTGGAGCACTTACACTATTATACTCTGTGTACAGTAGCTTTGTGACATTAACTTCTGTCCCAGGAGGTCTGAACTGAGAACACCAAGCTCATTTTAATTTGCAGTGCCAGCTAGATTTAGACTTTTTGACCCTACTGAAATTCTACTTAGATTTTTATAGTGCAACAAACTTATTAAATTTTAAAGTAAATCTCAAAAGGCAATAAACTGCTACAAAGTCATTAAATTATTTTATTATTTTTAATTTTTAAGAACTGCATGTATTGCAGCTGGACTTCTTCCAGTGTTCATTCTTCCTCAACTGCTTTATTAAAACAAATCCAAACAGTTTCCCAAGGAAGTTATAAACTGTTATCAACATTAGGAAGTTAAGAATTCTATGGTGTCAAGTTTTTGTGAGAGTATTTTTTTTTTTTTATACTATCTTTTTTATACTATCTTTTAGCAGTAAGTTATTCAATGTTGTGATTTGGGATTGCTACAATAACCAGTATTTACAATTTCAATTAGTATACCCTGGAGTTGATATGTTACCTACAGACAAACTGTTCTTATTCTACACATTCATTTTATTTTTGGTTGGTTTGGGGTTTTTTTACAAACTTCAACCAGGGGGCTTTGCATTCCCCTATGTCTCCCCCTTCCTCCACTCTATTTTTTTAGTGTGTTGGCCACCATGACAACAGGGATTTTATCTGACAAAAAGTTAAAAAGCTTTGGAAAACAAAGAGGCTAAAAAATGAAATACAGCTGTTTGCACACAAATATAAACCAGAAGGCCTCAAATCCTTTCTACTGATTGGCTGGATTACTTGAAATGTGGCTCATTGTTTCATAATAATCAGCAGTTATTTTTCCCTATTAAAATGTACACTGGCAAAGTATTGGAAACAGCTTTCCCAATCCATTTCTATAAGGAACTGGGAATATAAAACATCCCTATAACTTTTACTGCTTATATGTTAAGGGACCCACCAAAACAAAACTGCGTAGTTTCAAAATCTATTTTATATATACATGCATATTAAAAATAGGTTTATATACTATTTTTCAATACTGAGGAATACAAAGGTCTTTTACGAAGTAGCAATTTTGGTTACTGGTGGTGCAGGGAGTAGGCAAATACGTCATCTGTAAGTTCTGTTCTACCTTTCACGCATCTTTTAATGTATTTAGATCCTATTTTATTGAGAAAGGAAATGTTGGCTGGGATTCTGGACTTACACCTAAGCTTTAAAGAAAAGTGACAGGAGTTCAATTTCCAGCTGGATGCCAACCAAAGATAGGCAGAGATTTACAGCTCCTTCATATATCATCTCATAACAGACAGAAGTCTGGCATTGAAATCCTCATGTCCAGCATGGTTTTAATTTTTTTAACTGTGTAGCAGTAGCTTACCTATACTTAAGGTGTTGTTTTCCTGTTAATTTCAAATAATATAATTATAGTATCAGTGTATCCAGAGAAATGAATAAGGCTACAGTATAGAAAAAAAAATAAAAATAGAACAGTAACAAGCAAAGGGAAGGCAGAAAAATTCTGACCGGTCCTGCAGCCAGCAAGGTGTGTATCTACATTCACCTGCTCCCTTGCCAGCAAGGAAGATGGGTAGTTTGTAAGAAATATTCAACCTCACACACAGCTGAATTATACAATTTTTTGGGTAAAGACAGCTCATTTTGTGTTCTGTGCTAGGGTCCCCTGGGTGTGGGTGTGTAGGCAAGGAAGCACAGAGCTGCTGCAATCTCATTTTTTTGATTTTCTCAGCTGGAAAACAGTGGAAGACTGGCAGCTGGAACAGTAGTGTCTTGATCAGTATAAGTGAGTTTAGCTTTGGCTTCTCTATTTTATATTTGGTTTTTTCCATAGTTTTTTGAGAATGCACTTTAACTTGGGAGTTGAAAAGTTAGTTAATGCTAGCTTTTCCAAATTCCAATATTCTTTTTTCCTTTTTTTTTTTTTCTTTAAAGCAGCACGGAAGTCTTTTATTTCTGCAAGTGTGTTCCTACTCAGATGAGAATTAAAGGACTGAGGCAATAATTCTGAGAAAGAAGTAATTATTTAGATTTCTTTCAAAATTTAAATACTTCACAGTGGAGAAGTCGAACTTCAAATTATCAGGAGCATGATAGGACTGACTGATGCTCATAAGCATGAGTGTCACTATTGTGATATTTTCATTGTAATATAGTCTAATGGTCTACCTCTTTCTGGAAGAATTAACAATTAAAATCCTAGTAGCACCTCTTTAGTGATATTTTTGTTGTACCTTGATGCAGTAAGTTATGGTCAACAGCTTAATAGGTTAAAACTAGCATTTTAAAGATGGGTAATATGCTAGATATTTTGGTATATTTCATGTTCTCAATGCATCATGAGCAAATAAATATTTTCTTACATGCCTTTCTATACATATAAGATAGTAATAGATGGAGAGGGGTCTGCTGGAGACAGTCCCATCTGCTATGCTGTCAGTGGAATTTGCTAGAGGATCTTTTAACAGAGCTGAGAAAAAAGAAGCTGGGGACAAACAGACCTTTTGCAACCTGCCCTCACCACCACCTTTTTGTTTCAGTGTAATATTTTGTGTTTGGGTTCATATTTCTCTCCTGCTTTCCTTGAAACCTGGTAAAGAAAAATGGGACATTGAGAGAAGGCGAGAAAAATTAAAAACTTGCTACTCTCAAAATTTTTCTGCTGACTCTCAAATTAAAAATTCTGATAAAGAAAGTGTTCTGCATAAAGTTCACCATTTTCTTGCTGTGGCATATCAGTTCTTCAATATGCTTCTATTCCTAATAAATTTCTCAAATGAATGTTTACTTTACAACTATCAGATTAAAATAGAGTTCTTGTATTTATTAGATTTTTATTTTGGAGGTCATGTTTGTAATTAATTCTTAGTATAGTGCTGTGATAATGGCATTAAAATTAATGCAAGTGTATCTGTGCATGCCTACATTAGCAAGCATTCTGCATAACTACAGTTTGTATCTATACATACTAATGTGGATATTTCATTCATTTTCCAAACAATTTTTTGAGAAACATGAATTTATTTTTAATTTGTCTGCATTGTAGCACTGAATTTCTAATTACATGCTACTCTGAAGTCCCTTGGGCTAATCCTTAATTGCCTGTTAAGAATATTGATGCTTTTCCTTTTCAATATCCCTCTATCTATCCTTTTTTAGCGATTACTGTAAACTGAAAAGATTGTGATGCCTCTTAACACACATACAGTTTGGCTTCATACTAACTATATTTTTTTGTTCAAGAATAATATATGTATATTTCATAAGTATAATACCTGCTTTTTAGATGCTAACTAGATTGCAGACAGTATGTTTCTCATTCTGAAAGAAGTAACAATTCAGTTTTGATGAAACAAGAAAAAAAATAAGTGGAAAAATAGCCATTGTTTCTCCATGCTTTCTAAGTTTCTTACAGTGAGAGCAGAGTCCTGAAAAATTTTGTCTCTAAAGTGGTTTTGCTTTAGTCATACTTCTTTGGGGGTGAATGCTGCTAGAGCAGCAGACCTGTATTTGTTTGTTGTTATCATAAGAAGTAAAAATATATGTTAAAAAATGCATCTGATGCCTCTGTATATATGTATGCATGATTCTTGTGAATGAGGTACTAACTTCACATGCACTCTGTTCTAAAAAACAGAAAATAAACCCAACACATCAACAATGAATGTTTTTGGTGGTTATGTTTGCTTTAGCTCCACTGCTTTTTATCTGGTTCTCTTGATGAGATTAATGTAACCTTATATTCAGTGGCCAATTTCACATTTTGGATTTTTCACACATGGTTCGAGTTTCTGGAGGTCTCCTTAATTTTAGCCATGTATAAATTCAGTGTCTAGTCTAAGCTAGTTATCTGAGCATCCTGTATTAAGTGCACAGTATGAGGCATCTTGTCCAAAACTGTCCTAAGATTGGCATCTTAAGTGGGGATAAACATTCTCCTATGGAGCTTTTATCTATCCTAGTTGAGTGGGAAATTGTTTCCTTAGACTAGATGCCTGACTTTTTCCCTAAGGTGGTAGATGAGATAAATTCCACTCCATGTGATAAATAACAGAGTTTTAAGGCTTCCTCAGTGCAAAGAAAATAGGGTAGTGATTTTGGAGAGTCTTGAGGACTTAAGTAGCCCCACTAGCCCTGGTAGGCCTACTCATTCTTTTAAAGCTAAACACATGCGTAAGTCCACGGAAGACAGAGCCAAAACAGTAAATCAAAACAGTAAGTTGACTTCTGTTTACTACAGAGTAATTTTGGAGGGCTTTACTGTGTACTCATTCAGCTCTTGAAATATCATATTGGAGTGCTGGGAGAAGCAAATATGAGTGTGGTGTATTCCTTCGCATTGCTCCATGTGAATCTTAAAACCAACGTGCAGAATGAGGAGCTAGCGAGCCTCAATTTTAATTCTAGTTCAGACACTGAAAGCACAACATGAAGCATGTTTTATTACTGCTTTATAGTTTAGTCTTCTGTCAATAGTTTGGCCTGTAAATCAACCAAGCACTTATGCCTAGGACTAAGAATAGGTACAAAGACAGTTAACCATGGTTCAGCTGATGCATGCTAATTAGTTGAATTGCAATAACTGGACTGTATGCCTGGGCCCTTTTTATTTCTCTAGGAAAGTCATACAGCATCTCTGGTTCTGCCTTGCTTAAAGCCAAAAGAAATAGAGGTAGAGACTGACGCAGACTAGAAATTATAATCTTGGCAGTGCACAGAAATTCATCTATTTAAGTACAAGCATACTATGTAACAGTTGCTCCCAACATAATTTGAGGCAGATGCCCTCAGTCTATCCCTCTCAAAACTCGGTTTACAGATCCTCTTGCTATTTTCAGCTGTAGGAGAAGCAAGAAACAGTCTGAAGGCTTCATATTCCCCTTTTCCATAGAAATGTAGGTGAAAATCTCATTTAACTCTGGGAAAGAATCTATTTAGCCTATTTTTGCTGTGTATTAACTGCAGCCTATAAGAAGCTGTAAGTTCTGTTACTTTACTTTTAATGTTAGATTTCTAATTTGTAGTGTTCTGAATCCAAATATGTCTGTGTCTATAATCTTGCTGGGAGAGTGGGAAACTGATTGAACCTCAGATAAATTGGCTCCATTGGAAATATTCTTCCCTTATCCTCTAAAAACAGGCAACTGTTTAGTACCAGCGCATTCTCAAAAGGTAGATCACAGTCCCCACAGTATCATTCATAGAGAGTGAGGCATCTGAAATGATGTGAAGCTTAAATGGCATGGGAAAATATTTGAGTTTTTTAGCATGAGCACGTAGGAGCTGGGCAGCTGCTTTCTTCCTTGGTCACTGTAGTAGAAGAAAACTGAGAGAGTAACTGGGTGGAAAAGGATCAGACCTGTTGAGAGAGAGGGAAAGTGGACCTTTTTGACAGTAAATTGAAAATAGGGGGAACCTACCTACTTCATTTTGGTGCTATGTATATCTTTTTGCATGATTTTACTAGGATTCAGAAATTCCAGTGTGACTGCGAGGTCACTACTTAACTAGCAACTGGGGTGGACGTTCAGAATACCTTCAGCACTCATTAAAATGAATTTGAACTGAGAGTTCTCAACATCTGGCATCATTGGGTCCATCCTTAAACACCTTTGTGAAAGGCCATTATAAACATTTTTTAGTAGATGTATATGAAGTTATATGAAAGTGTATAACATTGGGGATGTGTTGTATTTCGTGCCTGAAAAGGGAATTAATCATTGGGCTTTTTTACATCATCAGTAACTTCATATGTATATTTAGTTTTTCAGTTACCCCTTTTTAATATGCTTTGGCAATTATTGTATTAGCGGATAAATACTCATGTTGAGACTAAATCTAAAGAAAATACGACTTTAAACTGAACCCCAGTAACGATTCCCCATGTGAGAGGAGAAGGTGTTACAAGACTGAGTTGTAAGCAAGTTGGAAAGTGTGACATGTTGGCTGTGTGTCTCTTAACTAAATGAATAAATTGGCAGTTGAGGAAAGGATGTGCTTTTAGCTGAGAAACAATTGGACAGAAAAGATGACTGCTATGCCAAGCTGAATGAAAAGCCACTGGAGAAAATGTTCTGTGGCAGTTTCTTTTGAAGTGAGTTTCTACATCTTTGGAAGGAGCTCATCAGGGCTAGACTGAAAATTCTCTTTAGTTATCTGACTGCCAGAAGTTGAGCTACAGCACACATTTACCTCAGGAACAGATTCAAGAACAGACTCCGAATAAAGTAGCCATGCGCTGCTGATGGTTGTTTTGTATGGTGCTGTTACCACAAAATACTGTTTTTCTTTGAAGCGTAGCTTCTAGCAAATCCTGCCATTAGACTTACAGTGTTCTCAGGCAGTACACTTGTGTGGCTGCAACAGCAGGTTGGGGGATGACAGAAAAACAGCATTCCAGCCTTAGCCTGACAGGAGGCTGTCCAGAACGCCTACCTGATGCCTTCAATTTAAGAATGACAATACTCAAAAAGTAGGTGCCCAAGTATCATAAGAGCATAGAGTTGTGAGAGTTAAGTAACTGGGGCATTCAATGGGTTTATCTGAAGGGAGAGTCAGCTCAAATCACCAGAGTTTCAGGGGGAGGGTGTACTTGATTCTCTTTTCAGCCGAGATGCCTGTTTTAGAGTTGCACAGTGAGTACTTCATCCAGCTGGGATCCAAACTGAGAATGTCTCTCCTGAGAGCAGGATGCAGCTGTGCTCTTTGTTGTGTAATTGCTATTGACAAGCACAGAACATAGGAGATGTGGTTTAAATTCTCTCCAGCCTGAAGAGATTCATCCCCAGCCTTCCCATGTGCTGGATGAGTCCCCTACAGCTGTGTCCCACAGAATAACTGTACCAGTAGAGGGTCCTCCTTCACCCTGGCTGCTCGAAGGGTGTTAGGGTGTCGCTGGCAATGCAAGGAGGCTAACAAACATGTTGTTAAACCAATGGAAGAGGGGGATCCAACTCATTTCTCTCTGTAATGATTACTTAATGCAAAATTCCAAACTGAGCTAAAGTAAAAAAAAGGTGAGAAAGAAATAACCATCAGGAAAAAAAAATATTTAGATCCTACAGCCTCAAAAGTGATACAATAGCAGGCCGGTATATCCTCTACGAAACGACAAAACTACACTGGCTGAATATTTATTAGTGAGAACATGGGAAAAAGTTCCGTGTGAATAAGGCAGCTAGATTTTGACCATTTCCTGCTTCATCTCGCTCTTTAGGCTGTAGTGCTTGCTGCAAAATGGATTAGAGCTGTTTTTAAAAACAGATTCTTGCTTGTGGAAAATCAGCTACTGGCAGCAGTGTCTAGCTCTACGGTAGAGTCCAAAGGCGATTGTCCCGATGGCTTCTAACTTCCTCTGGGTCTGTAATGTGATTACATTGCTGTGGGGCTGGCTAGACTGCTCTTCCTCTGGGAGCAGTTTAACCTTTAATTTGGAGGAATTTGCGCTGTTACATATCTGTGTACAAAGGTAATATATTGTGGTTTGTGCTTTGGATGTGCATTGTCTATTTCCACATATACTTTAAATTGAATCTGTTATATGCAAAACCAACATATTGCCTTCAAAGACCACCTACCATCAGGATCCTGACATCATTTTTTCTTGAGAATTGGTGAGGTAAATTGTACAGATCATGCTTTCCAGCCTTCCCTGTTCTTATAGAAAGCAGTTTGCTAATCAGACAGAGCAATAATAGTTGAAACACTGTTCTTTTTAATATAAAAATGTTCACGTTTTACATATGTTTTATCCATTCTTTTATTTTACGTGTACAGTTGGGACTTTCGTAACGTTCTCAGTCCCCACTGGCCTTATTGACTTTGCAATGATTTAAAGATTTTAAGGATTTTAATTCTCCTAGTCCTTTCCCTCTCCGCTCTTAACATTTCTACCTTTAGGTTTTATTGGCCTCAGGAAAAATTAATAAGAAGTAGCTATTTTTAATAAATCTTTGTTTTATTTCCATTGCATCTATCCTCTGCAGTATAAAGAACTTTTTTTGGATAAATACTGTGTTTTATACTTTGCTCTCCTCTTTGGTATTACTTTTTGGTATTAATACTCTTTGGTATTAACTCCCAAAATTCTCTAAGTATTAACGTGTCATGAAAATAGAATTCTTAATCAACTGTTTTACTAATTACTTAGCAATGATGTTACTGTAATCATAATAGAATACAGAGCTGTAATGTCTTTTTAGTTGCATTTTCTTTCCGGGTTTGTATTGATTATATCCACCAAAATGTTTTTACATACTTAATCCTTACAATTTTCAGATTTTTATGTTTTTTCAAGGCTTTATCTTTGGAAAAGGAGTCACATTTATTTCATATATTCAGATAATCTTTACATTTGAATTAAACTTTTTAAATTCCATTAATAATTTATCCTTATTCAAATGTATAATTTAAATTGTTTAATGAGATGGAATGAATTTCAGTTATAGCGTCTGTTTCATAGTCATGGTAAATCCCTTTTCATAAGACCAAACCTAAGCAGAAGAGTATATGAAATCTTAAGCTGTTGTACTTAGTGTAAATACTCACAGGAAATTTCAAGATTATTTTTTTTCCTTGTTTAGTGTAAGTATTTATATGGAGCTTTTTTTCTTGAAGAGACAGTTTGTTGTTACTGTTATTGCTACTACAATTAGCACTTACATGACTGTATTATTCTAGTAATAAGGGACCTCTGGAGGTCATCTGGTCCACCTTAATGCAGATCAAAGTTAGATCAGACTGCTCAGGCCATGTCCAGTTAAGTTGTCACATCTCTGGGACTGGAGATTCCACAGCCTGTCTGGGCAGCCTATTCCGGTGTTTGACAACCCTAGCTGTGAAAAAAAAAATATTTAGCATTGTGGCAGCTGTATTGGGCTCAAATTGAGAATCAAGACCATTTGGTGTTAATATTGTACTTCAAAAATGTAGGTCTTTTTAACTGTCCAAATAGCTATTGACAGAAGAATGAACAACTAAGAAAATAATCTTCCATATCCAAATGGCAGGCTGATGTCTTCATTGCTGGAGGATCTACCTTCTTAACAGTTAAATACTTGAATTCAGCAGCACTCCTTATGTCATTATGTTGCACATATAAGCTGTTTGTAGGACTTGGTATTCCTGGGTAGATTTAAGAGAGTAAACACCTCTATAAAATTTCTTATTGATAACATGTAATGTATGGACCAGATCTATTTAAAGCTGCGATGTACCTGCTCCACAGACAGACTTATTTATTTATACAGTGGACGACAATGATGCCAGAGAGTATTTTGTGAGCCAACACGTTTATATGTCTCACTGTTCCATATAATCTAGGAAATTTTCTGAAGCATCTGTTAGGGGGAATGAATCTGATCCTGTTCTGTGCTATCCGGATTATTACTGGTGGCAACGAGAAGTTTGCTATCATTGACAAACCCTAATAAAGCTAGAGATTAAGAATGTCTTTCTCTTGCGATATAAGGGACTACGTGTTGTATGTTTGGTATAATTTACAGCAGTTTTCCCCTGAATGTTATATCATAATCTCATAGTTGGGTGGGTTGGTTTTTTTCCCCTAAATCTGAAGTAAAATCTCCTCTGTGCAGCTAGACTGTTTCTTTGTATTCATTCTTAAGGATATAGCAGTCATTTCATTGGGATATTGGGAATCCTGAATCTTTCAATGCTTTTTAAATTGGAACTTAATTATAGCTGCAGCTATTAGAATAAATCTTTTCAGTCAATACCATCACCTTGATGTAAGACTTCACCAGGAAAAGGACTAGATTTTGGAGTTATATCATATCTGCAGGTAGAAGTTAAAAAGTGGATTTATTTATCTTGTAGTTCAGATGAGGGTACGTCACAGTTTGTTTTAGGGGAGTATTTTGTGGAGAGATGTAGAAGAAATGGAGAAGCATTTTATCATATGTGGAGGTTTGGGGCTATTTTTTTTTTTTTTCCCAGTGGCAGCTGTTTGAAGCTGCTCAGGAGTTTGGAATGTTACAGTAACTCCCAGGGATCTGGATTAGTGGGCAGGTGATGCAGTCATGGGTATCACATACCTCTCCAATTTTTCACATGGATATTACCTTCATGTATATGAGCTGTGAGTGTGTGCTTTATATACATATATCTTCCAGAAACTCCAGGCAGCTGTATTTTTGTTGATAATGTATATGAAACAACATCACAGTCAGGTGGTGGGAAAAATAGTGCATTTCATAAATTTATGAAATACTGCATAAGTATCCATTTACATTTTAGCTATGACAACATTAAGTCTGAAATTACTTCTTTTTTTCCTGTAAAATTATCCTTTCTACTAACAATGAACATTTTCACTTTAAAAAGTAGACAACAGAATGTGCTCATAACATTATGACAAAAAAGTATTATAGTCTGCAAGTTAATAAAGAGCAGCCATGTGATGAATGTCATTTAGTTCTACTTTTGTCCCAGATGTCCTGGGTCTAGAAATTAAAGATAGGTTTCCTACACACTGGTGCAGGCTGTCACTGCTAAGTGTTTCCAGACTTGCTGCGTGTGTGTGCTTTAAGGCCATGTACACATAGCATGTCTCATGCACAGGGGATAATACAATCGTAATTCTGGCATTATGCTTTCTAACATTAATTCTTACAGCCTGACTGATAAGTTTTAACAGGGGGATATTGTCTCATTTTGTTTCCATGTAACATTAATTTTTCATAATCTTTAGTTCCTCCTTTTTAAAATTATTAAATAGTCCCGTAACTTTCAAGCAGTCTTTACTGATAAAGTAACTTGAAACTTGAAAGAAGTACTGAGTTCTTGTCTTTGGGCACAATCTGGATGTGGCCTGGGCAGGAGGAGAGGATGACTATGTTTGAACTGACTGATATTCTGCAGACCAAGACAAAATCCCCACAGGAAGGCTGAGGATGACCTGCTACAGAGATCACTGCTTTTGCCTTACACGTGAGCACAGCGTCCCCAGGCAGAGACTGGCGTGAGGGTGTGAGGTGACTCTCCTGCCCTCTTACGTACCATTTGGGGGAAACAGCAAGTGTTTAGCTGGCATGTCCATTCCTTTTATTCTTACACTGTTAAGTGTTATAGTCTTCCCCTTCTGTTTACGAACCACATGAAGTCAAAGGAAATCTTTCAATTTTCTTTGTCATGCATTGCAGGAGGCCTTATGTGAAAACTCAAAGCCGTGCTGTCTCTGCAACATAGGACAGAAGTTTCCTGTGGCTGTATTTTTGCTATAATCTATCTCACAGAAAAGAGGCTACCGTGTAAAAACCAACCAGCATGAGGCTGCTGAAGGAGCACTGTGTTTTTACATTCATATACATGTTGGAAGGGCCACTCTTAAGAAGGCTCAGTTAGAAAACAAGATTACCTTGGACCTGAGAAGAACTTCCTAGACTTCAAATGGAGCTTTAAATGTTCATGATCCAAACTATACGGTTCAAGCGCCCATAAAAAAAGGGACATAGACTCATTACCGCAGATATTCTTATATTTCAAGTTCTTAAACTGGGATAGAGAAAGAGGTTTAGGTTTCAATGGATGGTTGCTCAGCACTGTTCTGAAAATGTAGCTGTTATCATCTGGTGTATCAGGTTATGAGCCTAGGAACTGTGGCGTCCAAAGTCACAAGTCAGTTTTGAAAAGATAACTTGTGTCAGTAAAATTAATTCCAACCAGAAAGTAGTGCGTGGTATACAGAATTTGTCAAGATATTTTAATACAGTTCTGTTCCTGCCTTTAAGAGCAAAAAGCATTCTGAAATTAAGTATCATGCATTTAAAAGTTTCTTATTTTTTTTTAAAAAAAATCAATAACAAGTATTTTTATTCAGAGAAATAACAAGATGATAGCTGTCTATTATACTATAGAACAAGAACTAGTAGCCAACAAATGCTGGCATGACGTACATATATGTAGTGTAATTTCTGCTGTACTTTGATAGAAAGCTAATCATTGATGACCTCATGGTTCTTTAAATGAGACATGCAATTAATGTATTGCCATAAAGAATCACCTACAGCATTGATACTCTTGATTTCAGGGATCTTTCTAAAGAATATGTCTAGACATACTGAAAGTGTGTTTTTATGGAGGTATTGTAAAATCCCTCTTCACTTGAGCTCTTCTTTTAAAAAAAAGTTTCATTAATAAGTATGGTGCATTTAAAAGGCCTTAGAAGTTCCCTTAGATCAATTCAGCTTTGCAGATTTATTCATGGGAGGCTCATTCATATAAAATGTGTTTGTTTGTAACTTCCTTTTCTATTTGTCATGTTACAGAGGAGTAACTTGAGTCTGAAATTACCATCTACCTACTGCAGAATAGAAGCGGTTTTGTGACCTGCGCAATTCTGTGTAGTACAAAATAGTAGCAAGCTGACTTAGGGGCACTACAAAAGTACTGTAAAAATGTTTGATTGCTGCTTAAGCCCAAACAGGGACATATAAAACCAATAATAAATATGTATGCAGCCCTCTAATATGCTTGGTTGTACCATTTTTGACTGGAAAAGCATAAGTCAGTAATTAGATAATTGCTGCCTTGATTGAGCTTAATAGGAAACATTTCAATTACGCTAAAACTACACAGAGAGGAAGTAGGCTTTTACAAAGGGAAACATTCCTTGTCATGCAACTGTCAGCTTTTGCCCACACTAAGAGATGGGATTAAGTGGATCTATGTGAAGGAAAGAAAAAGAAAAAAAAAAAAAGATTGGAGTAATTAAACTTGTACTTAAACAGTGTCTTCTGATAGTTTCTTGATGATTCCTTTTGATAACATATCTCTTATAAACCCCTCTTGGCTGCAACAAATTATGACATTAAATCCATGGAAAAGGTTAAATTTCTGCTTTAAAAAAAGACAGAGGGAGAAAAGTCCTCATTTGCATAATTTAACATTTTTTCAGATTATCCTTACCTGCCAGTGGTGTAAGTAGTATGTGTGCCTATGCACTATCCAGAATACAGGAATTTCTCTGCAGGACTGCTTGTGTGTCTCAAGCTGATTCCCTTTCAGTGGTGGATGGTGAATACCTAAGCTGGGACTGCAAGACAGCTTGGGACAGTTTTCTTATGGATACTTCCATAGACTCCAGCCATACTCGCTACTGCGTGTGACAGTGTAGCTTATGGGCATTTGGTCCATGTTAATGCCATACATGCTTTCATACTGCAATTAGGAAAGATGGTTCTTCCATGACTGGCTGCTATGTTAAAATAAAACCAAACAGATGCTCTGTTGTCGTCTAATATTACCTCCCCCTTAAGGCTGCACGGCTGCTGCTGCTGAAGTCACACGCAGCAATTACATAGCTTGTAAGTCCATTACAGCTCCTATGGGCCCAGAAATGCAGCTAGGGACAGAAGGAATGGGAGGACTGTGATGCACAAGTTGAGCAGTATGCAGGAAGGTGAGAAGCATGTTTATGGCACATGAGCACTGCTTTTCTCTTGTGGAAAAGGCTTTTCCTTGTTTTGCCTGTCTGGACAAGCAGCTGCTCAACAGCAATTTACCACCTAAGAAAGAATAACTACTTCATCCAGCTAGAAACTGTTAGTTTGCCTACTTTTTGTTCATAAATCCGTTGTAAGCCACAAAGTCTGTATGTGACATTACCATTAGTTTCAATAGTTTATATTCAGCTGTAATGGAAGTTTTCTAAGCTAAACAGGACCTTTGAGAAGGGCATATCTGTGTTGCAAACAAAGCTGATTTGAGGATGGACAGTCAGTCAGTAGTACATGTGTGGCTTTTGGTGCAGGACTTATGGATCCCACTGGGAGAGGTTAAATTCTCTCTTAAATATTGCATCAGCATCCTAAAGTAGTATCAGGAGGTACTGAGCTACCTGATGATTTGTCTTTTGGAAACAATTCCTAATAGCGGTACCAAATATTTGTATTAAAGATACCACAGGAGCCTATGGTTGTGCAGGCTGTTTCCCATTGTGGTATTTTATGACAGAGGGTGGAGCATTTCAATGAGAAATGAAGGAATTTTACCTGTTTGCAGAAAGACTAGATTTCATCAGTGTTTTGCAACTTGGTATTTAATGTTGGATCTGAAAATCTGCAGTGTTGATGTATGTTACTAGTAAAGATACTGAGAAGTACTCCTTTAGCAGAAAGAGATGTATGTATGGCAATTTTCAAAATAGTAAACTTTTGCATGTGTCTAAGAAAAAAAAAAAAAAAAAAGGATGATTTCTAGTAAGTATATAACTGCAATCTTGTATTTGGGCACTAGGACAGAACAGGATGATGCTGAGTCCCATCAGGAATGGACTGCTGATTTCAGAGGGAAGTTTGCTTTATATGCCAAGAATGAGAATGAAGATAGTGTGAGTGTGAGCTTATCAATGAAGATAAGATGGTGGTAGTTTCCATTTATGTGCACCAAAGCTATATATGTACATATAGATATAGCATGTTGCAGAAAGATTAATGTATGTACACACTAGCTTTGGTTTTTAGTATATTTTGTGCATGCAAGAGTTTAGTAAAAATGAAGTTCCTTTTTCATACACCAAAAATTAGATAGAATTTGTGTATTTTCACATGGTGCAGCCAGTAATTCCCTTGAGATTCTCATAGAATTGTTGCAATTGCTGCTGAAGCCTGGTGTCAAGTTTGTTTAGCCTAGAAATAGTTGGCCTGAGGTAAAGAACCATTGGAGGTTTTCACATTTGCAGTTATAATTTAGTAATTTATGTTTGCATGATGTATGACAAATTGACTAATGACTGCCCTAAAGAGAAATGCCAGCCTGGCATTTCATATGCAGAAATCTTGTGGCAATATCGGGCAGACTGTCTACCCTACAGGGCAGAAAAACTCTGCTGCTCCATTCTTAAATTTTATATTTTAGTTAGGTACAGTTCCTTGAGTAGTCTTTTTTTCCAGGAGCTGCTTTTAAATGGAGTTCTGCATTATGACAGAAGCTTGACATTCTGCCAGTAAAGTTAGAAATGAAGGCAACTTAAAATAAATACTGCTGATATTTCTCTTTCTCTCTCCCCTTCTCCTTCTCTTTCTCTCTCTCTCTCCCCTTTAAGGAAAGGCATATGTTCTTATCCTAACTTGTCCCAGTAGAGGGTCAATTACAACCAGTTGGCTGCAAGTCCAATCCAAGAAAAATACTGAGTACAGAAACTTCAGCAACAGGTACCAAGGGCCTCTAGTACAGTCAGTCATTCTCAGTACATATGAAATGTGAACATAAAGCCTATGGGTAAGATATTTTTAGGCCCTAAGTTTCCTGTGATGGTCCAAAATGAATCAATAAATTAAAGCAGACATTTTTGTGTAGTTAGGTATTTTCCTGGATAACTCTTTAAATGTCCACAATAGTATGAGGTCTTTTATGTGAATCGTGAGAATAGAACAATGTCTTATTTAGAAAAATACGCCTTGCCAAATGTTCATGTGTAGGTATATATTCTGCAACTTGCTCTTCTAGGATCAAGTAAACACTGAACTATAGAGCTAAATAAAAAACCAAATATGTATGCATAATAATAAATATGCATAGTAAAAAAACCTACACATGTGGTCTGTTTTGCTGATGTCAGTCCTCACATCCTCTCACACACGGTGTTTTAGGACCATCCAGTAGCGGAATTCACCTCTGGTGAAATAAGTTTCTCCCAAATCAACTAAGGTAAGCATCAGTATATTGAATGTCAGAGCTGTGCCAGATTGGCACGGGAGCTTTGGCTCCTGTGCAGATGTAACGGTGTTGAGACCAAGGCCAGCATTAGTATTTAGCAGTATCTTTGGGCAAGTATATTTAAAGAGCAGGCAAAGTTTGGACTTAAAGATATATAATTTATTCTACGGACAAACTGTAGAAGGAGAGGTAAATGTTACTCTTTTTTTTGATGGGAGCATTTAATTAAGATGACCTGTCTTCTGTACCTCAGTATTTACAGACTGGAGAAGGAATATGTGGTTACTAACATTAATGCTTACGCTGCATCTTGATTAGATTTAGAGAAAGCAGCAATATAGGCTTAAAATGGCCCTGTTCCACCTTAATCTTTATTCAGGAGACCATTGGTCTCAGCCCTTACATGCATTTGCTTTCTATGGTTTGTCACCTGTGTGCTTTCAGTATGTAACTCACAATCATTCTTAGCTCCTGAGATCCTAGATACATGTGATGGACCAACACCCGGATCATTCTGTTGGTATTCGAGGAGTAGAACCAAAACCCTAAGCACAAAATGAAGAGTCAAGGCTTCCCAACCACAGAAACTAATGGTTCAAACCCTCTGCAGGCTCTGTAACACATTCCAGTGGATTACATGAACTCATCTGTTTGCAGACTGACTAATACTGGTTAAACTATATTTAATGGAACAGATTTTTCTATAAAAGATAAAAATGCAGGTTTTGTGCATTAAAAGTTTTGTAGGAGCAGCTCATTTTGATAACTTCTCAATAATAAGAATAGAAATGAGATAGTCCAACAATTTTCTGAATTCATTTCAAAGAAGTATGGTTTTGATATAATAAAATATTTTTTCGCTGATTTTGTCCAGTCTTGCTTATTACAACGTGTCTTCAATACTCATAAGTAACATTTAAATATATATTTCAGCTTGTCACATTACATTGATATCATAATATGTTTTAAGTTTTTAAAAATAATAAAATTGGCATGTTAGGAAATTATATGGTTTTTATCTTGGAAAACTGAATATCTCAACACTGCCAGAGGAAAATTTGACATTACAGAAAGCAAAATTAGTAGAGTAGTCCTGTTATTTTTTTGTCTTGAATTTTTATTCAAGAAATTGTTAAAATGTTCCTCTTATTTTGACTTTTCCCCTCTCAGGAGTATCAAGTTTGCAACATAATGAAAATTCTAGTTAGACTATCCCTACTGTCAAACACTGCATGAAATTTGCCCTGTCTTAAAACTTGCTCGTGTTTCCAGTGATACTATTTCCTTTAGTCTGTGGCTCTGACAGACTAGTTTTCCATTTTTCATATGGTGTATTAGACCAGTTATTTTGGGTAGCACACCTGCACGGTTTACTGCCAGGTTTGTCCAGTTGGGATGTTCAGCAGTTGCTGATCACTGGAGGCCAGCAGAAGTTGTCAGATAATGGGGTTCCTTTGTATTCCTTTGCTATTCTCTCTGTTCCTCCCTGATGCTTTTATCTGAGCCCACAGCAAGAAAAAAAAAGTGTTTAATGTATGTTGGGCCACCTGATGCTTCTCACATAAGTGGTAGAAAAGTGTAGGTTTTTATTTACTGTTGCTTTTCCTCTAAATTACAGATAGCCCAGCAAGGCTGACATACCTGTGACATAAGGGATGCATAAGGAGGCATAGGATGTTAGAGGATTTCAGTCATGAGACAAATACAAAACTATGTTTGTCTTGTTAAGGAAAGTTATAAGAAGTTTTGGAATGTGCATTGTGTGCAAATATAACTGAAAATATCCTTTTCTCATTTAGTGTTTAAAAGAGAAGTTTGGTCACTTAACATATGTAGTCAGGAGGACATTTTGAGTGCAAGGAACAGATTCTTTTGTGCCACTATGTCACCCTAAGGAAAAGAGGCCAAAAGGATGATCAGTGTTGCATGAAACGGAAAAGCAAGGGTCCTCAGTGTGACTTGTGATTCTGTTTAGTAGTAAGGTACATACTTACCTTGTGTATAGGGAATATAGAGGAGTTGAGGGCAGAGTACAGGAAATTCAACCTCTGCGCTGAAGAATTGCCTCCCAATTACCACTGTTAACCAGGAAAGCTGTCTGAAACATGGGGCTCATGCCTCATGCTGGAGAGCCTAATAAAGTATTTTTCAATGGCATTTTCTCACATAACTAAAGAGTTAGAAGACTATGGGAAAAGATCTTTACATAGAAGTGAGGACTCTGGCTATGAAACTATTTTCTCTCTTTTAGTTCAACGTTGTGCTCCATCCTAACTGCTTAATGATCCATATCCATGTGCCTCCATGAAAAACAGAGCTCTAAAAACAAGTTTTCTTCTAAAAATAAGATTTTTCTTTTCTTTTCCCATTCTTCCTTTCTGTGGAGGTTCATTTGGTTGAAGAAAGTAGCTGGCAATTTTTGCTTTGGTATACTTGTTACTGAAATATAGGATCTCAGTTCAGTTTTTTTTCAAACAAGATGCTGTAGATCAGGCTCATATAGTACAGGAGAATAGTTCACATTATTAAAATATTAGTCTTAATGTATACTACCCAAGAAGAAAATGAAATGTGAAAGAATTTGTGTGTCATACAGCACTCCTTCCTGTTGAATCATTAAATCATTGCAGGCTTTGATTTGGATTGATTTGGCTTAACGCAACTGCTGAGCATTTAGAAACCAAGATACCACAGAAGGTGACTGCTGAGGGCCACCACAGAAGCTTTAGATGGGAATTGTTTCACCTGAGAGACGTGTATTTGACAAATGGTGTAGTAAGCAGGGCTTAAAGAACGGACAGCACATAACCAATGAGCTTAAATATAGTAGGAGAGTATTGCATGCTACATAATTCCCACTAGTAGGAAAGCAGCATTTAAAGAGTTTGAATTTTATTTTGTGTGCTGTTAAGTCCACTGAAAGCTAGTTGGTTCCCCTCTGTGCAATACACAGCTACACAAATTGAACCCCAGTCCAGCCTACTGCTGAACAAGCGGGTCTGTATTAGACTAATGCTCCTATATTGCTAATAAAAGGAAGGTAGGAGAGCTTGGATACTTCCATTTGTGTTAGTAAGTCTGTGCAAAAAGAAAATGTCAGAATTCTTGATCTATTTGGCTAGAAATAGCTGCTGTTAACACATTAATTGAAGACAATCTATAACTCGAGAGGTAAAGCAGTCTACATATTCACAACTTGATGGTAGCATGTAAAAATTGTCTGTTTGCATGCTGTTGCAATACAGATAGGTATTATTTACTTGTTAAAAAAAATTAGGTACATCAACAAGTACTGAAGTTTATAGTCAGTTATACTGACACATAGACCCAGTACACATGCAATAAGATTTGTCGTTAAAGCCCTAAGACAGAGATTCAGGAAATCTGTCTTTGGTTTCTAGTACTTTCAAAGCCCTCCTATCTAACCTTGGGCAAAACTCCATTTTCCATAAGCAAAAGGAATAATTTTTCATTCTCAAGATCTTTTCTCATAATCCATTCGTTTGTTCTTTGTGAGGCATTCTGATGAAGCTGTCCCACATGCTGAAATGCTGTACATGTGTGGGGATACATCCTTTGTTGGTTAAATGGCTTCTTCAAAAAGATTAATGCTCACAATCTTTTTTTTTTTTTTATGGCTAGGAAAGTGATAACGTTTTGTTTTGTTTTGTTTTTTTAATAAAATGCAGGCAAATCAAAAAAACTGAAAGGCTCTTTTCTTAAGCAGGTTACTATAAGACAAAAATCCAAATAATGAAAATTATGGTCACATTAGTTGCAATAAAAAAAAAATCGTATGAGACCCAATAAACTTCATTGGCACAGCCTATTGTTTTTAATCTTTGCCTTAGCAGACTTCATTAAGCAAGCAGGCAGTCTGTCCTTATCTGTCCCTGTAGAGTACTGTGCACTGCATTCTGTCAGTCCTAGGAATTTCTGTCTTTCCCTGTCTCATCTCTGCCTCCAGAATTTTTTGTCCTGTTGTGATCGTGCCTGTGTGGGGAAGCTGGGACTGGTTGGTTATAGTATGGCTGGTTGTGCTGTCTAAAGCTTTCTCTATGTCTTTGACTATCATTTTTGTGAGTCAAATATTTGCCTAAGGTTACACATGGCATCATTTCATGAATTCTGTTTTCTTGCCTCTGTCCAGTGCAGCATAAAATTCTCTTGTATAGTACAGGGAACAAGAAAGGTTGCATACGGTTCAGTGCCCTGTAGAATCTAAGGCACTTTTTCTTCCCCACTGTCATAGTTTTACATTAGGCAAGAGCAAGGAAAAAAAAGTGAGGGATCATACAGAAAGGATGGTAGTGGATAAGCAGTATGATTTGTGCACCAGTGTTGGGTTAAGGATCAAAGTTTTAGAATAAATAATTTCTGCTTATGTAGCAAAAGAATGGAGAACATATCTAGCAAATGGTGATTAAAAGAATTGAATTAAAATGAAAGCAAAAGTGCACAATGGTACAGAAATTAAAATATATGGAGATATTTCAGTAAACAGAATACTGGTATTTTGAGGGGATTCTTTTAGTTTAGGCATTGTTTGCAAAGATAGTGCTTAGTGAAAAGGAGAAGCCTCTGGTATATAGAACAAAGAGGTAAGTGATATATGTACTGACAAAAAGATGATGTTGCAATTAGTTTGATTTAATATGTTTTAGTGTTAGTCCAAGCTACTTCGTGAAACAATTTTGAATATCAAATTAATTGAAAGAAAAATAACTTATAGGTGATTTACAAACCATGAATAATTATTGATAATATTTACATCTCAATAAGCTGCCTACAGTGAACCTGAGACTCAGTGTGCGCCTTACGCTATATGTCTGTAGTATAAAATTCTCTGCAAAAACATGCAAATCTACAAACAGGACAGCTACAGAAGCACACTCTTGTGTTTGAGTTTGCCTATGAACAGCTAGCGTTCATCAAGGGAGCCACATTTTCAATCAGCCTACTTTTGCAGAACAGCAAGCTGCTGATTTTCAAAATGCAAGAGACAGCAGAAATAGACAGCCATTGGTTTTTGGAAAAAGCCTGTCCTGGGGATACTACAGACCAGTAACGTTGCAGTTCAGTACTCCAAAGAAGGCTGAAATTGAGGTGGGAGTCTAGCCAGATGACAAAAGCTGGGATATGGCAGCTGTGAATTTGGTAGGTTCAACCCACCTGTCTCTTGGCTATGTCCATTTCATAAGATTCGATGTTTTGCAAAGTGCAGCGAGATCAGTGCAAGACCCCTAATAAACAGGTGACTCAGAGGCTGTTCATGGACCAGACAAATGAGGCAGAGGGAAATGCCGAAAGGTCAAGCTAGACATGTTGCAAGAACATGCAGGGTTCATTATGACAGGTAACACCCATCTAGTATTCCCTGTGAATACATGGAATGAACAACTGGGAATTCTCAGTAGCTTCTGATTACTCTGCACTCACTGATCCAATATACCTCAAAAATTACCTAGAAGTGTCTACATAGAGATTTCCTCTTCACCAACTTCATTATTTATTTAAAAACTTAACTGCTCTAATTATCCAAGATTCATCATAGTTTGTAAACCTTGTTTCAGAGCTCTTCCTCAACACTGGCTTTTAAGTTCTGTTGCAGAACTGCACAATGCCAGTGGAGAAAATCTCTGCAAAGACTCAGAAAGGAAGACAAAATCATTATGCAAACTACGCTTGTTCACAGTGATCTTGAATTTGATGGTTCTGGCTGTGGACTCATACTCTGGATGTGTTCAACAGGCACATGATTGCTCATGTGGAAAGACTCTCCAAACAAATTCCCTACATGAAATCTACTTTGACAGTATACCGCTGTAATGTTTTTTTCAAAGTGAAACTTTCAACATTGTGGATGTAAGGAAAATCATCCCCAGTTATAGTTATGACCATTAGAAAAGACTAAAATTGAAAGCTATGTTCTGATAGCATTCCAAATATTTTGTTGATAGCATTTTTGGTTGCAGAGAAATAAAGCTAACACTGAGCTTTTTGGACAAGTGAATACATTTTTTCTGCTCTGAGAAAATTATTACTTTGTTTCAGCAGGAATTTTATTTGCAGATGTTATAGCTCCAAACTTTGGCGTATATATTGCACATTAGATGGAAATTATTGTCACCTTTCCTGAGAGCTAGAAAGCAAATGCCATATTTTATGAAAATGCATTCCATTTTAAAATCTCTCTTCTTATTTTTGTCCATCTCCTTTGATTGACAATTTAAGGTAAGACAAACCTGAGATGACACTATCTTATAAAACAGGTATGAAGAGAATAAAGGGAAGAATATATAAGAGAATTCAGCCATTGTTCCAAGGCAAGATTACCTTTTCTGTTATGAGGTTATTAAAAGATTATCTTTTACTGTCTTCTACAAACAAGACCACCTTCAGTTTTCTTCTGATGCTAGTCTATATATCATGGTATAATACAAGTATATCTGTGGGTGAGTCACTATTTTTTAGCAAAAGCTTTTTTGTGGAAACAAACAATGCAGTCGCTCTTACATCTTAATTCTCTCAGTCCATGAAATAACAAAATGAATCATTACATCATTTTATTTTAAACTTAGGAAATAGACAATCATTTGGAGATAATTGGCTGTGCTACATCCATACACATTTATTTAGACATTTTATTTTCTTTTTGGTTTCTTAACTTATGTATCAGTGTTTCCTAGTGGCATCTGATTCTTTCTTTCAATTCTTCATTTCTATGCTTGTTTTGCTAAGCTTTGTATCAGTCCTAGCAGGAACTGCAAAAGATCTTCAGAAGCAGGACAGCAATAATTAAAAATGGAAGAGCTAATAACATCTAGTTATTTCCAGGACAGTCTTTGTTTGAAAAAGGGTCAAGAGAAGATAATATCTTACTTACCGAACTTCAGCATACTTTTCATTAAATCTCTGGCTCAGCTCCTAAGCCAGTAACTTTTGTATGAAGCGTATTTGAAGAGGTTTGCACATCAAACCATTATTTTTTTGCAATCAAAATTCTTAGAAGAATATATGCTACCCGGTTACCAAACTTGGAGAGGCAAGGAGTTATAATACCAGATGTGACTCTTTACAAAGCTAGACACATTAATCATCTGCTCACAGTGCGTTGGCTTCTTATTCTGCTTCGTTGTCTCTCACTTGCTTATAGGCCTGAGGAGCATGCTGTTTCACAAACATAAATTCTCATGAATTTAAGGTTCTGGGTATGATCCAGTATTCTCTACCTCCTTTGGCAGTCTCCAAGGATAAGGAACAAACCAGACAATATGTGGCCAATGTAATTTTAAATGAATTTATGATATTGCATTTCAGTGCCCGATGTATGATGAATTTTCTGGTAAAATATTGCATAGAAACATACAGCTTGGATTTGAGTTCATAAGGAAAGTCAACAGCCTTGCATATCTTCTTTTTGTAGATACAAGTTGGGGTATTATAAAGTTAGAAACCAGTGCTTTAAAAACCACTGCTTTTCTTTTGTTTGAATTATAAGTTAGTTAAGATAAAAATAGCGCAGGATAAGGGTTCTGCTTAAAAACAATTTGAGAAGAATTTTTCATTTATAATTGATTTTTTTTCTATATTTTCAAAGAAATTAAAAATAATTTTCTGTTTGTGAGATAGTAGAATATTACTAGAAAAACTCAGCATTGATATTTTGTTTAATTTTACAATTTGGGAGATTTTAATTTGAAAAAGTCTTTAAAAAGAAAATATAGAACATTTCTTAATAGAAAGTTGTGGCTAAATCTAATAGCTGTTTAAATCATTTCAGGGAGGTCAAAATGTGCGTTTCTAATGTTGTTATAGAGCTGACGAGTGTTGTTGCACAATGGCAGGAACAAGCAAGGAACAGCACTAGTGTTTCATTCTGGCTGCTCACGTTTCCTTCTGAAGCATTGACAGCTGCTTCACAGTTTGAGATTCCCAGCTGAGGCCTCTAAGATTAATGACTCCAGGGAAGAATTGAGCCTATATAACAGTATTTCTTATAGACAATGGGGATGAGCAGACAGAATATTTTACAAGTGTTGTACATATCAACAAAACTTATCTGAATCAACTTGTGTTCCATTTCCAGTGATGCTTCCTGCGTCTGTAACACCTGTTATCGTTATGCCTCAGTAGATCTCCAGGCCACTGGAAGGAAAAGATGGTCCAATAGTATGTATGTAGCAAGACTTACAGAAAGAGCATTCTGAAATGTATACATGTCAACTGATTACAGTTTGCATATTTAGACATATTAAATTGGAAAACTATTGGATGGGAGGCCAGAATATACTTTGAAAGTGAAGCCAGCAACAATAAATTCCTCAGAACTTCTCAGCAGCAATAGTATCTTAGTGGATGTTTTTCTATCCCTACCAAATACGCTCCATTGCGAAATGCTGCATTTATAACTTGAATAGAAATAGCTACTTTAAAAGCCACAGACAAAATCATTTCTCAACCTGCTTGAAGTTTTGAATCAAACACAGAGAGTATACAGTTGAAGCAATAAAAGCGCTAGATGTATTCCAAATGACGTTTTGTAATATGAATGTCTCACTTTAGAAATCAGTAATACTGAATTTTGCACTGTAACATTATTTTATTATTTACTTTCTCTGCACTTTGAAGCAGCAACAGTTTTGCTTGTACTTAGGGACTGTCACATGGAGAACAAACATTTGGAAATTAGTTGTTCTGCTCCTCCTGATAACACATAAGTGACCACTTCTGGAATCCCTCGCAGGGTGGTGTTTTTCATCCCTACAGGATAAAGACAGTTGCTTATAGGATAATGGCAATAATTACCTGCAGCTGTAATCCCTTGAAACAAAGTTTTGTCATTTTGACATATGTCAAGAAGAATATCTTCTGGAACAAAGTATCAATTTTTTATCTCTTATACACACCTGAAGCAAGCCTAATACATACCATGGGAATAACTCCAAGCTTGCAAATGGTAGTAGTACATAAATCTAGAAGAGTCATGATATGTTTAATTACAGGAAAAGGTACAGTTATATGAACGAGTCAGAACAACCTATTGTAGTCAATATAGTTTTGTTAATAGATCCTATAATGCACAGGTATATGCAAGCATTTTGTAATACAATACAAAATACTGTTCAGCTATGTTCATTCACAGAAATAATGCTGTACTTTGTCATCTGAAAATCTAGCTAAAATTACAGAAAACAATAAAATTACTGCGTGCATTTGTTAAGTTCTGTCTTACCCATCGTTTCTTAATATAATGCTCCATTTAAGCATTATACTTACACTGAATTTGAAGATCTGGTTTTGCCCATGGATGACTTCTAATTTCAGAAAAAATAGATTGGCAAAATTGGACAGAATAGTTTTTAGTCACGGAAAAAAATTCATTTGCATGGCAGATACAGTAGTTTTAGTGTGTTGATGTGTCAGAGGATGTTACTAGAAGTCGTTGTTTTTTATTTTTTTTTAACCTGGTTTTGTATACTGATTATTTGAACATGTTGTGGAACTTGAAAAATCAGCCCTAAAATATTTCTAAGCAAACTGTTTCTTGCTGCCTCTAATTAATCCATTCATTTCTGATCTATGGGTGATGATTCAGCCCTCAATTAAGATTTAGGAAGGAGTTTGTCTTTTGAGTTGTCAGAGGACCAAACTCTGGACATATAAATAAGAAAATCTCACTTTCTTTCAAATGTTTATCATGGCCTACTGTAATACTGATACATTTTTCTTTGTATCACTAGAAGGAGGGAGAAATAAATAAAAAAAAGAACAAGCAGCAAAAGAAGGGGAAAAGATACCAAAAGGCATTAAACAGCATATATTATTTTTTACTTATTATATTGGCTAGATACATGTGTGCACACATTGCTCTCCCTTCTATTGTAATTTGAAGGACTGGATCACATATCTGTATTTCGTCGTTAAGAAACACAGATGGTAGCCATCTGAAACATAGCTGGGCCAAATTAATTTCCAGACCTTCCAAAGTCACTTTTGTGTTTCTGTACCTTAAAATAAGTACACTATCTTCTGCAAAGTTCAAATCCAGATTCAAATGTCTCTAAAACTTGAACTACAAGTGATATTTTCATACTGAACTACATAGCTGACAATGCTAATGTAGTTGTAGTACCACTTTGCAGTTTTTTACAGGACAAATACAAGCATTAGGGCACAAACTGCAAATTGCTAAATTGGAAAAAATATATTTTGAAAACTGCAAAAAGCCTATGCTTTTCTTAACTACTCAAAGGGATTTTGAGGCTCTAAAGATACTTCACCCCTGTAGAAATCTTGTGGGACATCTTTAAGAGGAGAATTCACAGATAATAAACCTTGCCAACAGCTTGGGGTTTTTTATTAAAGTGGTCAAAGAAGAGGTAATCTTGATGTATTCATATTTGCTATTCAGCCTTACTTCAGGTTAGTCATTACTCAAGCACTTCAAGATTAAAAAAAGAACAGTATGAGTAAAGATTACAGCCCACTTGAATGACCCCATAAAAACGCTGAATAAATGGGTTAAAGTGCCCAAGAAGTTAGGAATATCTGTACAAGCTGTAGTGTGTTAAACGAACACATTGAGAACAAATCTAAGGCATTTTCTAATTGGAGCATTTGCGTCAGAAGGCGAACGGTGTCCTGGGCTGCATCAGGAAGAATGCTGCCAGCAGGCTGAGGAAAGGGATCCTTCCCCTCTGCTTAGCACTGGTGAGGCCACACTGGGAGCACTGGGTCCAGTTCTGGCCTCCCCAGTACAAGAGAGACAGGGTCATAATGCAGAGTCTGACAAAGGGCCACCTAGATGATGAAGGGACTGGAGCGTATGAGGAAAGATTGAGAGCTGGGACTGTTTAGCCTGGAGAAGAGAAGGCTCAGGAGGATCTCATCAACATGTACAAATATCTGAGGGGAAGGAGGGTACAAAGAGAATGGTGCCAGACTCATTTCAGTGGTGCCCAGTGACAGGACCAGAGGCAAAGGGCACAGACTGAAACACGGGAGGTTCCCTCTGAGCATCAGGAAACACTTTTTCACTGAGGGTGACTGAGCAGTGGCATGCACAGGTTGCCCAGCGAGGTTGTGAAGTTTCACTAGTTTCCCTCCTTGGAGAAATTTAAAAGCTGTTTGGACGTGGTCCTGGACAACCAGCTCAAGGTGGCCCTGCTTGAGCAGAGGTTTAGACCAGATGATCTCCCGAGTTCCCTTTCAACCTCAGGCCATTCCGTGTTTCTGTCATCACAAAATATTGAAAGATTACGTAGCAGCACTCCATCCCTTCTATACTTTCTTGTTGTGTAAGGCCTGACTTGTTCTCCCCTTGAAGTCTTGCATACTAGAGTACTTTGAAGGTCACCTGGAAAAGGACTGTCCTGCAGAGTACTGACAAAAATTTAGTTTCCAAAATGCAGTGCTTTTATTGGTGCTAATTCACCCAGGTTTCATCTCATAACCTTCAGTCCACTACACCCCTCCTTCCATTTGTCTGATCTAGCTCTGTCAGGCTCCTTCTTTGCAAATTTCTGGAGTTTTGTAGATAGTTTAATTTAGACTAGCTTTAATTATGTACTAGCATCTCATATATGACTCTTTTTTTTCTCCTTTATTTTTTTTTTTCAGTTTACTTTGTTTGGAATGGAAACATTCAGCATGCAGTTCCTTCAGTCTTTTTAGGATTCTTCTCTTTCTTGGGGTAATGTGTGTTACCTTCTGTACTTGGTATATTCAGTGTGGTGGGGAAAGGGAAGAGTTTTGCCGAACTTGCACTGGAAGGCTTCCAGGCCATGATAGAAAGAGAAGTTCAATCTGGAAAAAAAAAAGAAAGAACCCAATACTCTTTGTGGCATTCCCTCACATCCAGTGTTTGGCTTTGCCCCAGGGATGCAATAGTATGTTCTTGGAATCTTAAAAGGCTGTGAAACGGAGGCTTGTAGGTCTCCAGTCTCAGATGGCCAGAGCTGCCCAACACTGTTCAAGCTGCAGACGGTGAAATCAAGCAATCCTAGTGGCTGCCATTTTAAATTAAAAAATGAAAGTCTTTGTTTTTAACAAGCATATATCCATGCTGTCACTGTAATGACTTAAGGCATCCATCAGCAGTACACCTTAAGAAGTGAGCTAGCAAAGAGATTTGTAGTCTCTGAAAATCTTCAGTACACTTCTATTGCACCTTTCTGGAAGTGTCTCCATGCTAGTTGTGTTTCCACCCAAAAGTTAAAATCTAGCAGTTCATCAGTCAGTCTTAGAAAGATGGAATGTGCTCTTCAATCATTCTAGATGAGTCAGGAACAAATTATTATTGTATGTGGATCAGGACTCAGTAGCGTGGTAAGAACAAAGTTTAACAAGTTATCCCTTCCCTAAGATACTAGCAAGTATGTGGTAGGTCAAAAAACTTTAATGTCTACCCTGGTCCTCCACAGCTCCAGGAAAGAAATAGGTCTATTTGTATATACAAGGACAAACACAGTATGAGATGGGACCAAGGCAGTTTGAAGAGCGTGGCAGTTTTAAAAAAATCCTGCTTCCCTTTCCAGGCTGCTGTCTGCAAAGCAATTAGGTGGCACAATTTCAAGGGCAACTTGAAATGTCGAGTTACATAGAATATCTATGTAGTGTAGTGCAATTTGGGTTCTAAAATGTGAGATCATGAGGTCAAGAGAAATGAAAAATCCACTGTGGTATCTCCAATGAAACAAAAATATTCACTGACTGTAATTTGTTTCTTCAGACTTTTTGTAATGATGCTTATCATCTACTCTCTTGCTTTGTTCAGAAGTTTGTCATAGTGTGCCATTTCTTCACTAAAATTACATGCTGTGCAAATCCATCAGCCTTCTGAAGTGAAATTCTGATCTCACAATTGTCTAGAATGTCTTTTGTTATGATATATATTTTTAAATTAGTCTCTCTTGGTAATATAATTTACAATCATCTTTGCAAGTGCTGTAGGACTTGCAAATGTGCCCCCTTTAAGACTCCCAGGATACAAGTAAGACACTCGGTGAATCTTGTATCTTCTTTCTGTGTCTCCTATAGTATTTTGATGGCATCTTAACATCTCGGTGCCTGTGATTGTACTGTATTGGTATTGTTGGAAGATTTGTCAGAATACATAGAACGTTCCACATAAATTGTTGAAAATTTCACACTTTTGAAATAAAAGAGCAGTTTTAGAAAAACACATAATTCCTCTAGCCGTAATGTTAAGTACAGTACCGTGGTTTGTTGTTCTAGGTGGGGTTTAAGCCTCTAAAAAGGGAGAGGAAGGAGTCAGTTATTGTTTTGTGCCTTGCCATACAGGTTCTTTAGCATGTTCTTTGTGGTGTTTGGCTTAGCTACACACAGAGAGCGTCTTGCCTGACATAGGTCCGATGGGTGAGAAATCTGGCTTCCTCCTGCTGAGTAACGAAAGGAAAAGACAACCAGTGAGTGGTTATACATATGTATACATATGGAGGTTATGCCACGCAACAGGGTGCCTGTCTCTGACCTAGTCTTAGACGTGCTTGAATTGCTCCAGCCCTTTCTCTCCTCCTCTCTTGGCTTTCCTGTGCTTCACTACTGGTGGTCTGCTGTATACCATGCAGATGTTTTCCCCATGTTATTTCATGGTTATTTTTCAAGTGGTTTCTTAGTAGAAGGGATGGAAGGTCCACAGATGGGAACATCTGCTCTAACAATTTTTCAAAGCAAACAGCAGATGGCATTGCTGCTTCCTTTTGATCTTGCAAGAAAAATCCCATGCCAATGGTGTTGGTTTAAGTTTCAGGCAGCTTGGTAATGGAGTGCATGAGTATTTGCTTCTCCCTTTTCTCTCAACAGTAGCACTATTTGCAGATGTTTTCTCTGCAACTTTCTATTTTAGCTTTTTTCTTTTTGTGACCCTAACTCCTACTGGGTGTCATGATCTTTGGTGTTTTTTCTCTCCCTCCCCACCACCACCCCTCCCCTGGACTTTATAATTAGTGCCATATCATCATTACCAATTCTCTTTCTCTACTCATATGCAAATTCTAGGGAAATAGAAGGCTTATGCTGTTCTTCAGCTTTGATTTTTCTGTGGTTCAGTCTCTGTATATAGCAAGTTGGGAACTTTATATACATCTCCTTTGCTACCTTTTTTTTTTTTTTGGAAAACTTTCTCAAGGCAGTTTCTTGGTTTCTAATTAGTTCTTCATTTTTATTTATATTTTGACATGCAGATAATTCATGCACTACAGTGTGTATGAAATTTGAAAAGCTTAAGTAAATTTGTAGGCTCTTTTTTGTCATTTTATTTAACATTAATTGAGTTTTTAACGGAATCTCTTTTGCAACACACATATTCATGGTTTTTCACCCTGATACGCTTATATGACTTCCTTGGGTACTTTTTGATCAAATCTTACTGTACAGAGTGACCAGGTTGCTCTTGTTAATGGATAACAGTGTGAGAAATTAAATTTGCGTTCAGGAGGTGAAAATATGACATAAAAATAAGCTCAGTTTGTAGAGGAGAGAGTCTGCAGTAAAATTTGTGTGATACAGCTGAGACAGTTAACAGGAGTAGGACCACAGTAACAGAAATAGGAGCAGTCTCTGGGGGCAATTCAGTCGAGTTTATTGTCAGCCTGATGTGGGCGTTAGGAATGTCGCTGCCCATAACAACCCTGGAAGCTTAAGGTGGAGCCTTTGAGCCCTCTGTCCCTTCAGAGTTGTAAGGCTGTTAATGGAAAGTAGAGTATGGGTGATTTTATCTTGTTTCTAAATTATACTGAGTTGTATTTGATCATTTTAGGTAGGGGCCAGCAGGCCTCCTGTATCAAAAACACTGGTGCATTTGCACAAAATCCTATTTTCAGCTCTTCTAAACTCACCGTTTAATCTGCTTCTTCAGCCTCCCCTTATTTATGCTATACTGCTGTCATTTTTATTATTTTATTTCAGCTTAAACCTGAATTTTCCTCAGCAGTGCATACAAATAATTTTCTTATAAATATTTTGTGTCCAGTTTATCATCTTTAATATTTAGGTTTATATAATATCATATTTCAGTAACGTTCATTTCTGTTCCAAATATTCAGTTAGTTGCTGATTGCTGTGTGTTCCTTAGAACTTCAAGACTAATTTGTCAAGGGGGGTTTTGTTTGTTTGTTTGTTTTTCAAAAATTATTTTTAAACCTCCTTTAGAAGAAAAATCTATTTATGTAAGTGATAAAATGCACAAAATATTGGCCTTGAACGTTCTGTGTTTTTTACTGGAACTTCATGTTCTATATTAAACATTTCATATAACTTGACATTGTAATTGAAACCAAGAAATAAGAAAAGGAAAACATGTTTTCTACATGCAGTTGCAAATGGCTTTGGTATCTTTCTATTCTCCAGAAACTGGCAACTTTATTTTTTTATAATAGGTTCATTTCCCTATTGACACAAATTTACAGATGGACATGATGCCTCATTTAATTGAATAATAAACACAAATAAGAAATAAACCTGGGAATCAAAAAAAGATGCCATTTTCTCCACATTCTAAAATTGTTAGAATATTGGCAGGTATCAAGAAAGGACGCCTGCATTGTCCATGTAATAGTTACAAAAGAACTCTTCAGAAAGACGCTGGTTTAGCGAAAAGTATTTTTATTTGATGTCATGAAAAATAAGTCTATACTAACAAAACTAATTGGCTTGATCAGTTAAAAATCTAATTTCGAATCTCTTTGCAGTCTTGACACGTAACTTTTATGTCTCAGGACCTTTCATTTTTGTTGGACATAGAGGTCTTGCAACCTGTTCTGGAATATTTAGTTACACTGTCTAGCAGTAGTGAAATGGCCTTTGCAGAGAGCTGTTCCGTGGCTTTTTCCTAGTGGTACCACAGGAAGAAAGATTTGGTTACTGTGTCCACTGAGGAGCATGGCCTAAAGACCGATGCGAGAGGAAGAATTGTCAGTGCACTTAAGCTGGTTTTTTGTTTGTTTGCTTTTAAACAATGATCTCATGTTTGCTGCTCAAGGAATGGTTTTGCTCACAGCTGTGCATTCCTCCCTTGTTGCCACCTTCATTCCTGGAGCAAGAAGGAGGATTTGTGTGGATTCACTCCAGACTTGCACCAAAGCATGCAACCAGGTTAAGACTACTCTGGCCAAAAAAACAAGAGGACTGAAGTAGTGCATGGAGCTAAGAATAGCAAACTGGCTGGAAGATTTATAATAACATAGTTTATTATTTATATTGTGGTGGTTTTCAGAGCTGCTGTGACAATATCATGTTAATGAAAAACTGGAAGCTCTTACATTATTCTTTGATCCTCACGAAAAGGGATTTGACTTAGATCTGCCAGCTACAAGCAAGATCTGATTATTGTACCAGTCCTCCAAATGCCATTTGCAGCTTGATGTGAAGCCAGTTGTAATTCCTGAGGTTCTTATGCAGCACTAAATTTCAGTAATACTGGGGGGTTGGGATTTGTTTTCTCCATAGAATCTCCATATGTTAGATTCACCCCATTTCACTCTGGACACTCTAGACTTGTTTAAAAAGACAAAGAAAAAAACAGTATATTAACAAAAGAAGGGATTATATTTTCAGCTTTAAAATTGGAATCAAAGTTACAAAACAAAGAATAATATGAAATGTGGGTTTACTTGCCAGTGTCTTCCTAGTTTCTGCTTATGATTTCTCTGAAGTGTGTCTTAACTGAAGGAGCCAAAGATTTGATTGAGAGGTATTCAGTCAATGTATTGTCATTCAAAACTAAGCTTGCATTTTTACTCAAACCACACTTGCTGAAAACTGCATGAGCTACTCAATAGCACTTTACCCCTTGAATGCAATTTCAGAATTTATTTCTAAAGTTAATCTTGCCTTTCCAAAAATTAGGATTGCTTCTCTCTGGGAAACCATCTAATCTTAGTTCATATATTCTCTCCTCTCCCAGATGGAGACCATTCTTCTTCTTCAACTATTTTCCTTAAGAATTCTCTTTCTGGGTCTTTCATTAGAAAAGAAATCTAAGGATCTATAGCTTTCCTCAAATTTTGACTGTGATGACACATTCTCCTCCCCATGGCTTTATAAAGTTTTGTATCTTCTTCCTCACCCTTTTATTGTAAATAGAGCTTTTAGTGCTTGGTGTCAGTGGCCACTGAAAGCAAATTGAGTAGCCAAGGATTATTTGATCCAAGTAACAAGACTTAAATTAATTTGCAGATTATATGCCTTTGGAAACATTCCTTCAGCTCAGAATTCTTTTCATAAATCCCACACAATCTGCATATTCATAATACAGACAACAAATTAAGCATTGCAAAGTGCTTTTTTTCCAGGTTAACTCCTGCTGCCCTACCTAGCACAAGTGGATATCTTGCCATCTGATAGTTTTAGAGTTGCGTGCTATCACACAGCCTTTATGATCGAGACTGTGTTATGCCAATACACAAACATCTTGTTATGTAGTTTGGTGGTAGAGAATATGTCTGCACTGAACGCATAGCTGACCGCACTGAAATACAACTATTCTTCAACTAGTCATAATAAAAATGTGTTAAATACTTCACCATACTAACTGCAGCAATGTAAGTCCTACCACGAGTTCAACACCCAAGTTTATACCTCATTTCTTATATGAGCTGTTTTAATTTGTCCTGAGTTCTATACCACCACCATGAAAAAAAAATAAATAAAAAAGACAAAGCACAAAACCACAGCCAGTAACAAGGCTAGCTAGTTTGGGCATGTCTTTCATAATTTTGCAGATACACCTATTTTTTCACCCTTTTTCTCAATGCTTACTGAAGATATTATTGCTGGTTTTTGAGGCAACCCAGTGCAATCCTAGGACTTAGCATATGTACAGGTTTTTCCAGTTGTACTTTACATAGAATCTTAATAAACAACAAAATTAGGGTGGGTTTTTTTCCCCTCTTAGGAATCTTGTGAAATCTTATTTTGAAACCGTATCTGGTAGACTAGTGTTATCTGGCTTTCAGACTACTTGACATGTGTGGTATTCATGTGTTGGAATTTCATGAAGCATAGGCTATGCTTAAAAATCATTCCACCAGGTTTCTTCTTGTTTAATCATTGTCTCCTACTCGTTCACAATTCTTCTAAATAAGAAAACAGATTATGGTATTTTCTCATTAAGCAATTCTTTATTCGGTTAGTCAGGAATCCTCAGAGTGGTATATAAGGGAGAACGTTGACTTACGTGGTCTCACAAAAATTGAGGAAGTAATGAATTTTGATTCCATGTCACATTTTTTTCTTTTTTGGTCAGGTTTGTTTCTGCTCTATACTGGTAGCAATTTGATCTCATCTTGTATTAATTTTCTAACCACCCAGGCAAATTTCCAAGATAGGCAAATATTCTTCTGCTATCCCACCCACTTGTTATTTGGGGACAGATGATCTTGAATATTCTTTCTGGTGTTATGTGACCCCCTGCCATGTTCTATTCATTTGAGGAACTAAAGGGACATTTACAATCGGTTTATTATGTGCAAGTGTAAAGGACAAGTGGTGATCTTACCATAGCATTATAGTGTGCTAATGTTCTATTTTTGGTGTTTAACGTAATTAAATCTAGCAGTGTTCAGTACAGAAGACCTAACCTTGAACATTAACAGGGTAGTTGGAGATCCAACACTAACATAAGCATGCCAAGCATTTACATCAAGCTAGATTACTCACCACTGCCGAAGCTAAATGAAACTTTTATTCTCTAGATAGTCCATTTGAAAAACGAATAAGAAATCAGAGGTACGAGAAAATGGGAAAAGTTACTAATATCCTGGTTTGCAAAATTTACAGAAAAGAAGTGGACCTTCTTAAAACCCCTCAATCTTTTACTTTAATTGTGGTTTATTCATTCTATAAGGGGGAACTGTGGCACAGTGACAGGTATCTGGTTTTACAGGAGTAGTACGGCATGCACAGAGCCCATAGCAGGCTGCTGTTGGGAGGGGAAGACAAAAGAGGAAGAGAATGTGTGAGCAGCATTGGGAAAAGAAAGGAGGGTAATCCAAAGGAAACAGATAAGGACTGCCAATAAGAAAGGTGACACCTGGTGTCAGCAAGGACTGGAGGAGACAATGATAGGATTTGTTTGAAGGAGAGTGGTATAATGTCTTCTGTCTCACCAACTCTGGTGAGAAGGAATGGTTGAAGGAGGAAGTTAAGCAGAACAAGTAGTTTGCTGGCACTGAGTACACAGATGTTGGAACAAAAAATGCAGGAGTGCATTTGATTAGCAGAGCATGAATAAATAAGTATTGTAAGGCTTAACTGATTGATGTCTGTAGGACACTTAGGGTGCTATACTCTGCCATTCTCTATAATTGCACGTTAATATTTAATTTCACCACTTTAGTGCAAACAGCAGATTTAAACTATTACATGTTTAAGGTTTAATGAATAAGATACAGCACTTGGTATTATGACAGAGTACTAATTCCTGCACCAGGAATCTAATATTTTGTTTATCTTACATTCTGTAATAGTGCACATGTGCATAGTGTAATGCCATCCTCTAAAATAGTCCCTGTCTCAGAGGGAAAAAAGTTTCTCCATTGGTAAATGTAATGGCATCAGGTCTCTCTGCTGGTGCTGCATGGAAAAGACAACATCCCTGAAAGCTTTACATTCTCACATTGTTGGAGCTTCTAAGTTTTGTCAGGTGCTGGTGACTTGGACCTAACACTGAGTTGTAACTCAGGAGACAAAACAGTTGGAAAACTTGGAGAAAGGCTCTAAGGGTCAGCGAAATTTACTGTGGGCAGCTGCTGCTTCAAAGCAACTCGCTATGCAGAAGCCTATTAAGTAGTAGTAGGTTACTTTCCTGCCGTTTCCCCAGCATGATGGATGACGTTCTGAAAAGTGAAAGGACTTCCTGTGCCACAGAGGTTTTCCCGGTGACTTCTTACCCAGACACAGTTGCTTTCAACATACTGACTACACTTCCATCTAAATACTGTTATGGATCTCTAAATAAAGGATTTTCTGCACATGATGCTAAAAGGAATTTATTTTTGTTTATGATAGGTGCTTGAATGCTATTATTTACAGATGGTCCTATTTATATTCTAAATCTCCATTTACAATTCAAAACAGCAGAGCTCATAATTGGAAATTAATTTTCCCAAAGTTTTAGTGTGCTTAGATTTTGTAACTTAACTTATTATAATATCAGTCAATAGCAGAGCTAAGAACAATTTTGATTTTCATAGTATTCATATGTAAAAGTCTGTGTTTGCATATGTCATAATATCTAATTTTAGCCTATTAAATCAGAGTACACTTAATTTAGGGTAGGATAAAATCATTGCTTTTTCATCACAATGTTCTTTAGCAAGATAAACACTTCTAAAAATATGTGAAACAAGCAAAAATCTACATGAGATCAGCTAAGATAGTACATTTTGTGAATCAAATTACTTGTAACCCTAATTAAGACACTTATCTTCTCTTCCATACTTAAAATAGGGAAATGTAAATATTGATATATCAGTGAAGATATTGTAATTTTGTGGGTTTGGTACCTTCAATTTTGGAAATATCACAGGAAACAGAACATATTGCTAAAAGAGAAAAATGCTTTCCATGGGATTTTTATCATTAAATCCAAATATATTTGAAGACAACAAAAAACGTTCTTTTAAATTCTAAATGTTTCAAGACAAAAACTGTGGCCAAGTCTTCAGCAGAAGCTTTTGCTGGAATTGTTTAGGAATGCGAAGAAAAGAGACTCATGTAATCCTGCTCTGTGTGTGTGTCTCGCTGCCTTTTGCTCCCTCCCCTTCATAACTTTTTCACTCTTTTGACAATCTTAACCAGATCTAGCAGAGGGGTGGAAGCCTCAGAACTGTTCAGCTTCAATAAATTCTGTGAGAACAGAGTAAGATAGGAATGCATGCACTGGCTCAGAGCAAATGTCCGATGATCTCCCTCTGACAACGGCCATGAGTAAATGGTTAGGAAAATCATACCAGAACAGAGCATGTGAAGACTCATACTTCTCCCAGTATGTTTTCCCAGCTCCTGGCTACCACGTTCTGGGCTTCCAGCACCCCATCTCCATCAATCAGTTTAATCTCTTTCACTTGCTGACTGACAACAGGCATTATTTGACGTAGCCTTGTGATACATAACTTCCCTCTATGAAAGCCACGTTTACTCCTCCTTTGATAGAATTACTAGCACAAGGACAAACATGATATTCCTTACTATTCAGTTCTAGGGTTGTGCCTGGTTCAGAAGTTAGAGGTTTTGGAGGTTTTTCCCCCAGTTCTGCGTCTCCTCCCAGCGGTCCACATATGATACCTTTTTCGCTGCTTCTCGGTATCGTTCCTTCAGTTTCTCTGTGCATTTTCCCAACACGTAACTGGCAAGAAGAAAAACTGCCTTTTGTGTTGCCCTTTTCTCCTTACTTGTGTTAGTACAGTTCTTTGTACAGCTGCACCAGTGAGAGCAGAAACTGCTAAATCTGAGACCCCACGATCACAAAACACCTTTTTGTGTTCAGCACTACTTTGTCACTTTCTTCATGAGTTTCCCTGGGTTTTTTGCTGTTTCTTTTTATTAGTAGGCAAATGCACACAACCAAACATCTCTACCCTCGTTTGTTTGTGTGTGCTTGTGTCCGGGGTGAAGACTGCATTCATTTCACCTGTCTAGTTACTGAAAAGAACTGACTGTTACAAAAATCCATCTCAGTAGCATCCTTCCCAACCCATAAAAGCAGTTTTGTAAGTAGAACCCAGGTTTGGGTTAAAATCTGCTTTGCACTCAGCTATGCCACGTTGCAATACTTTTGCTGTTTGCTTGAGGTTCTCCTTGCACCGGCTTGCTACAAGGCAGCTCACCTGTACGTTCCCCAGTGCTCTTTACTGAAATCAATCAAGTTACTTAAACAATTCATATAGTATTGCACCTCAGCTGACCAACAGCTAGCTATCATGTGAAAGAATGGTCTTGTTCTTTTCCTTCCTTAGATATTGTATTTGTTCTTTAGCTGTAGAGCTCACCTGACCGACAGTGAGGGGACCTGCAGGGTTCCATGGTGAGCCAGTTCAGGGAGCAGAATCAGAACACCACTATTCTCTTGGTTTGTAGGGCGACTTTTCACTGACACGTTTTAAAAATTATTTCAGGAAATATCCAGGGAACTACAGAGGAAGGAATTTGGCATCTGTGCTGTGCATATTAGCAGGAACTAGAATGAAGTGTAGAATTAGGAAGCGTATGGGCAGAGTCAAAATGGGCATAACAAAGGGAAGTCAAATGAAAGAGTTCAGAGGGAGTCAAAAGAACTGTGTACAAAGAATGTAGTCTAGCTGGATTTTCAAGAGACTCGATCAGGGTCCTCACCAAAGGTTGTTCAAGCAACTACCAGAGAATAAGGAAAAAAAATATTGGCATTGGATAAATAACTGAACAAAAGGAAACAGAAATGAAGAGTAAATGGTCGATTTTCACAACATATGGAGATCACCGTTGAGTCTTCTCAGAAAAAGGGAGGAACAGTGAGGTGCCAGTCTGTGAATGATACTGTTACAGAAAAAAATTAAAACAAGGCTAACTACAGAGAACAGCAAATGGAGTTTGCCAAGTCCATTGAACGGCTCTGTGATAGTATGTTGGCTAAAATCACTGTACGTTAGTGTAAATCAATAGGTGGGAGAGGTGGGGAAATCCTAGTTTTGCATATGAAAAGGCAAACCTTGAGATGTCTCTTATTACTCAGTAGTTAGATCTTGGGCTTATAACAGACATATTTCTAAACAGAAGTAGAAATATCTGTATTGTATTCCTTTAGCAAAAGAGACAGAAATAATAGTCCTGCAAAAACATTAGCTTAGTATCAATCAAAAGAAAACAAATCCAATGTTAGTAATTATTTGGAATGGAACAGGGAACAAAATACAAGAACAAAATTTGTGTTTCTTTGTACAGCCGTTGTGTTACCGTATTCTGAAGACCATATGCAGTTACAGTCCCACTCTGTCTCTATAAAGCCAAGTTAGAGCCTGGCCAGATTCTGGGAATGGTGGCAAGGCTCACCATGAAGCAGTATTCATACAGGGAACATTTAAACAAGTCAAGACTCTTCCAGTTTGTAAAGAAATCCTGAGGAATATGAAATACAGAAGGAACCACCTCTGGTGTGGGGAATCCCTTAGCTGTAAATTATTGAAGTCTATTGCGGTGGAAAGGGTATCACTGCTCACTCTGTTCTTCACCCCCTCAGACATCTGCTGTTGGGTATTGGGCTAGATGGAGCTTTGATCGGACCCAGTACAGCCATTCTTATGATTGTACTGTTTAACAACCTGAATTAGCACACAATGTGGTCAGGTTATGCAAATGTAGGACTAAATGACAAATGCTGTCCTCAGCCTTATTTCATGCACTGACCCTCAGCAAGTTTACTGCCTCTATTGTAGTGTGTGCAGTTGCAGACTAAGCCTGTTTATAGCTGAATTTCAAGAACAAGTATCAGTGGTTTGAAGTTTTTGCAGTTGCTTCTTAAAACGTTCATCAAAACTCAAGAAGTTCAAATGACACTTAAATTGGAAGGAAATCCAAATAGTTTCTGACATGGAAAGCTTGATTATGGGACCCAAACACTATTCCTTTTTCTGGTGACATGACAATATAACCTTCCACATGTCTTACTGCAAAATCTTAGATGCATTTCACATACAAAATTGTTTTTAAGAGGAATGTTCTCTTTTTTTTTCCACCCATCTTTATTTCTTTTTCTGCTATCATATGAGAGCAGAAATAGCAACCCTGCATGCTTTTTGTGTTCATCTCATGCTCAAGAGGCAACAGAAGCAGAATTCTGGACAGATTTATAGATTTGCAGCACCAGTATATGTAATTGATAAAATGTAATCTTTTTAAAGAATACTGGTTATAGTGGCCACATGTGCTGAATCATTTTTAGATCTAACACCTAAATGTTATCCTAATTTTGGCTTCATGCCAGCATTCATGCTTCATGGAAGCATACACAGGACTACTTCTGCATTCCCAGATGTGCTTTGTGTGCTTTCCTATCCATGGAGGCTTGCTGCCTTCCAAATTAGTAGAGAATCTGTAACACATATGCTTCCAGAAACTGTCAAAATATGATGATTTAATACCACATTCCTTTCTGATTAGGAAAACTACTTCCAATGAGCTATCTGGTTAAAGATTTTTATCGGACATTCAAACTACTGATTCTGCTTTTAAATGCCACTTTTCTTGGCTGTATGTTACCTCATTCAGATATCTCATACAAGGAGATTAATTTTCACCTTGTAGAACACTGATCTAAAAGCATTCCTCCCTTTTATATTAATCAGAGAGAACAGGTCATAAATTAACACTTACTTTGTACTGTTTTCACTGTTCTCAATGCCTCAAAGGCTTTGAGATGCCTTGATACAAATTAACCATATGAAATATCCCTCAGGCACGTAGATACGAAGGATATGTGATGATCAGTACTTTATATGCTGGGAGTACATAAAGGCTATTACAGTTCCAACACGTTAAACAAAGTTTGAAATAACTAAGAAGAATAGAATCATAAGACAAAGGGATTAATTCAGAGAACTTCACTTTGACAGTGCGGATGATGAATTTTTTCAGTGGTGATCACAGGATTCTGGACCTTCAGCAGCAAAGTTTTGTTCATCATCCTCTTCCCATTTGAGGATAATCCATCCCTCCCCTTTACCCTTTCCTTTCCAGGCAAGCCGATCTTCAACTGTAGAAGACTGCAAAACCTAGACCTTGCTCTCCCCTGACTTGTAGCAAATGCTAGGTGTAACAGTTTCACAGGCAAAGGTCTTGATTTTTTTTTTTACTACCATGTTCTACAAAATATCCACTGTACAAGTAGTTTTCAAAAGCAGGTTTCTGTAGATCACATTATAATAATTTGTTCTGAAGATTAACTGGTTGAATGAGCTGCTGAAGTGGAAAGCTTTCACTGCAGAAAAGAAAATTACTTTTAAAGATTTAAAACGAGCCCCATCCCTTGAAATAAAACCTTTTGTAGGGTTAGAAAGTCTTCAGTTTGGGGACCCCTTATTTCTTCTTCCCTAGCCAAAAAGAGGAAGGGGGATGTTTCCACAGATATCTTGTTTGTTTAATAGTTATGTCCTTCAACTTTTCTGTTCACAACTTTCTTCCCCAGCCTCATCAAGATTTGTCACATGCATTGTCTCAGAAATCTTTGCATTCATCCTGCTTCTGCAATGTCATGTATAATCACCAACAAAGTTATAGGCATTTCAGTCACATCAGGGAGAGGACATAAGATGATTCACCCTTGGATTAACACCAGCCCTTTCAATGCAAGGTGATGAGTTTCAATCACTTACTTTAATTTCTCAATCATTTTTGCTAGAAATGCTAGAAGCCAGCTCAGCATGTGAGTAATATGATATAGAACTCTACTAGTATAAATGATAGCTTAGCTGTAGAGTTGGTGAACAAATGATTTGCTATTGTAACCTAATACCTCCAGGCTAATTTGATGCTGTGAGAGGCTAGAGGCTGAAAGGAGGCACAAATGCAAGATGTAAATTTCTGTTTAATACAGTGTTTGATAGCCACAGATGGCTATGCTTGTAGGCAAAGCCAAGTTAAAAGAAATAATAACTTTATGGACTGGGGACATTTTGCAAGGGGTTTACTGCCTAAAAAAAGAAAAATGCAGGCCAGAGCAAAGAAGTGAAGCGGGAAGTATGGAAGAGATGCACAGAGTATTTGTATCATATATGAAATCTATCTTAATTCAGATCTGATGTTTTAAAGAATCGTAGTCTGTGCTTATGAAGATTGTGAAAATTTGCATTGTGACTGTCCTGCAGTCATATTTCCATAGGCAAATGTCCATTCATCCTGAAATGCTGTAATGATATTTTTTTTTTTATAAAGAATAATTAATGATTCTACAGGACTTCAGTTTAGCTGTAAATTCCCAGCTTCTTCAGTACATAATTGAGTGTCGCACTCCTTGAGTGGAGTTATCCAAGTTACCAGTTGGTCATTTCCCTGTTACTGGTCTTTCTCCATGGTTTGATTTAGGGTCTGTTTAGCATCAGCCACTAATTTCCAGATCTGGAAGCTCTGATTTTGACTTCTCTAGAGTAAAATGAAAGCAGGAAAACTCTCCCATTCCTCCTGCTTATAGTCAGATCCTCAGGGAACTCAAAGGCTGTGGAGCTCTGTGAAATACACCCTTGTACGCATACACAAGAGGCCCTTGGGCTGCCTAGCATTCATTAGCAATTACAGAGATTAATCTTGTAACGTAAAGGTGCTAAGAATTCAAGAGATGACCAAATGCTTGAATCTATATGTGAACAAAGAAATATTGGTTCCTTTCCAAACCTTCTGAATCAAACTGCAGGGGTTCGTTTTGTGAACTGAACCCTGCAGGATTCACACAGCTGTAGAGAGAAATCTAACACCTAGTCCAAGTGAAACAATTCCAGGATCCAGCAAAGAATTCCTAAACCACACGAGCCATAAAACTTGTTTTGTGAAAGTCTTGTTTTCTGGTTTTAATATTTATGTAATGTATCCATTTATTGTCTGGGTCCTCAGTACCGGTAAGTATTCTTTACTTCAGGACAAATCATAAAACCTACGGTAAGGTTTTCTTCAAGCAAAGTGTCCTTGAAGTCTGTAGAAGCTGGAATTTTGCTCAAGTGAAATCTGAATGAGGGTCTTGTGTTATGATCTTTAATGACTTTTACTGACTTTTTAATAAAACATTTACAGACATTTAAATAGAATTAGTAGAACTGTGACCTGCATCACCATTCATTTGTTCAGGATTCTGCTTTCTTCATAATGAGGGCCTTTTAGATTACAAAGTGAGGACTGAAGTAATTGTAGATGGTTGAAGTGTGCCAGAGTAGATTATTGAATTAGTGATGTAAGGGAAAACATAACTAGAAAATCTAGCTAGATTACAGGAAATCAGACACACTTCAATGATGCACTTGGAGAGTGCTTTTTTTACATAATGTATGTGAAGAGGAAATTGAGAAGTACAGTTTTTGTTTCAGGAAGTCAGATGGATACGCCAAAACGTATAGTTTCTCAAGAATATTGTAAAAATATTTAGAGATTAAGTCCTGTGCCTCCCTTTGTTTATGTGGTGGACAGACTAAAGTCAAGAGGATAGCTCTTAAAATCACCCATGTGCTTATATATGCTGTTTGAAGTTGAACTATAAATGGGAAATAGCCTCTTTGCTTTGAAACACCATTGCCTGTCCCACCCCATATGCTTCTTACTGCATGGTAACTAAACGAGTGATAGCGTGTTCCTATTGTAGTATGTTATAGCTGTCTCTCAAACATTAAGTTCATAAGGACTAAACTGAACAGGAATAAAATGATTGCAAATTAGGAAAGCACTATTTTGCAGTAGGGTTCTCTGATGTAACAAGCATTGCATGTCTTCCCTTATATAGCTCTATATTTTTTTAAAAAAATATATATCCTAGTGACAGGGAATCCACAAGCACTTAGGAAATTGTTCTAAAGGCTAACTAATATTGCTGATAAGGGGTATTTTATTTCTAGTTTTAATATGTCTACTTTTTTTCCCCAGCTGTTTGATCTTATACCTTTATCCACTATGAAGAAGGATCCTTTATTATCAGACACACCGTCCTATACGTACATATGAAACCCAACAAACTTCTAACATCACATTAGAAACAATGTGTAGCGCAATAGGCATTTTACCTCGCTTGTCATACTATTACTAAAAAATCTCTTTGTTTTAATTTGGAGCATCTTATGGGTAGATGTTGTTGCTCACAATTTTTCAACAAACTTTGTGCAAATAAATTTCTATATTTGTCACCATGTTATAACAAAATAAATGAGACACATACTGTGCAGTTCCGCCAGACCTGGAGCAGACATGGAAAAGATATAAATGTGTCAGTATTACAGGAGGGAAAATACATAAATGCACATGGTCACTCTCTTAAGCCTTGGGCTCAGTGTGATACTAATTCATTTTGGTGACATTTGGAAAACTTCTCCCAACATTAATAACAAGTTTATAGTGGGGGGTAATTCTGACAGACGCAGTGTTGAAATAAAAACTTGAAAGAATGTCCATCACATTTTACAGGTGCATAGAACATGCATTTGCAGTTGATTGATGATCTTTTTGTTAAAGGTTGACATAATGTTGAATGGAATGTTTTGTTTATATATGGTGGTCTAGTTTATTGACCAGTACCAAAATGTATGACCAATCTGGGACTTTGTACAGTGTCTCTTTTTTCTTCCCCCCCGGCCCCCTGGAAAAATTGTCTGTATTTATCTTCTCTTCTGATCATCAGCACATGGATGCTTTTTGATTATTTTATAAATATTATTTTCTTGAACTAATTTTTCTTTTAAAAACATTTACTTGATAATTTTAGATGAACATACCAGAAATTGTAAGCAATATTTAGGAAAAGGATTCTGGGATTGACTTTCTGGGCAAATGTTATAGAACTTAGTTTGCCTGCAGTTTTTAACTGAAAATGAAAACAACAGTTGACATGTAATTTGAATAGATATGTCGTCTATTTAGAAGACCTTTTCTGTTGAATTTCACTTAAAGAAAAAAATCTGAGAAAAAAGATTGAAATATGGCTGCACCTAATGATTGGAAGTGGAAGAACTGGAACGATGTTGCCACTGTTTAATAAAGTTGATTTGTCTCTTTAATGACATCAGGTCGGTGGAAGAAGGAATGTCTTTAACCTCATTTCCAGTTCAGAATATTCAGTTTTCAACTGCAGCAGCTTGCTATCTAAATTCTGCCTTGGTTTTAAAATTATGAACACGTGTGCACCCAAAACCATTCTTGAAATCCATGTAAAACTTAAGCTTCCATCTTAATGGCAATATAAAAGTTGTTCTTAGTTGTAATAAGTGAGGACTTATAAGCTGTAAGAAATGAGGACCTTTTCAGGTTTTCAGTCAATTTTATTAGCTAAAGTTGGAGTCTCTAGATGTCTTTCAGTCAAAACTGGCATTGAGTCCAAAGGGTTTTTTTTTTTTCAAAAGTCAGAACTAGCTAAAGGACCCTAATAGCAACTTTGTCCTTAAAGGTCAAGCTATGATCATGTCTTCTTTGAGAATGCTCAGTTGTATTTTTCTCAGGAATTCATTGTCCTAACAAGACAATCTCATAAGCAGTTTTTATTCAAGAAGCAAAAATAATCTACATTAGTATGTTGTAGATATTAAATATATTGTTGGTCTGCTTTCATCATCTTTGTCTCGAAATATGGGGATCTATATACATGTAATCTCAGTGTACTTGCCCTGACACAGAACTGAATGGGACAAAAAGGGAGATGAGTCTTGAAAACATCTTCCCCTTCATTAGTTGTGCCAGCAAAAACTAGAATCCAAAACTGTTCTGCCTGTCCTGAATCATTGAAGTATATAGACTGAGATATAGTCAAGGAAATTATCTGGTTGTAATCCAGCTAATTCCGGAGATAATATAACAAATATTGTTAAAAATAAATAACGAAAAGACCTGTGTCTAGGTTTCAGATACAGCGTATCACTGAAAGCAAAAACATAGAGTCAAGTTCCCTTTTGATTCTTCATATAGACAGAATATTTTATACATGGTTTGTTTTTCACCAGACCTTAAGAAAAACAGTTAGGGAAGTTAATAGCACCCACATGGACCAGGTAGTCTTGGCTTATGGGCCCCTTCAGAGATACAAGGGAAGTGTGGTTCTTCATCTGGGTCTTTTCACCCTCAGACTGAGTTTGACTTGTGAAAAGCGTTGGAAAATACCAATGCTCTACAACCGTCTCGTTTCATTATGTCTTATCTCTATGGGAAGATAATTTCTTTTCTGTTAGCCTAAGTAGCAGTTTCTGTCTGATGTTGTTTGTATAGACTCCTATATTTAAAATGTCTAATATTATAGTTGGATTTTCCACAGATACAGTATGAAAGTGACAGTTCTGTATGTGTCCCATTCAGGTTTTAGGCCACCCAGACAACCTGTCCAAGAGTTGTTCTTGCTAATTAGGAACTACATTTGAACTACAATTGGGAACTACTACTCTATACACCTGATTTTTATTCTGAAGGAAATTGATTCAGAATCTTTTCCAGTCATGTTCCAATGATTTTAATGTTCCTATAATAAATGTGAAGCCTTTTTAACCAGGTAATATTCCCCTCCCCCTTCTGTCTTCTGCATCGAAATCCATAAAGGTACGGTCCTGAGCACTGTATAGGCTCTGAGGACCCTTTAGGGTGCTGTAATTTTTGTTGTCTTTCTTACCACTGTAGCCGATGGATGTAGAAGTCAGACAGCGGTACTGAGAGAGTGACAACACACTCTTTCCCACGAACACCAAAGACATTCTCTTCCTTGTAGGAAGGAGGTTAAAGAATTGGAAGGATCATAGATACATGAACTGAGGGTGTAAAAAGAGAGGACTAAGTAAAGGAAATGAAGCTTTATAAAGCAGAGTGGAGGGCATATTCTGTGCCCAACAAAATTTTGAAATTACAATTCTGTGAGTGTTGGGGCAAATATACTTCAGTACTACTGTAAGAATATTTGAGTGCAGATCGTTGAAAGAATTTTTAGCATAAAGCTCAGATAGTGATTAGTGATTAAACTGATTTTTAACATGAATTTATCTCAGCATTTATGAATGCTCAGTGTATGCTTCCTTTGCATATTGGATGTTATAGACAATGCTTACAATGTTTTTAAGATGTCTTAAAAATAATAAACATTTCACTTAATTCTGCATAGAATTTACCAACATTAATTTATTAGAATTTATTCTAATCATATTACAATGAAAAGGTATTTTATTGCTCTTTCTTTTGTCTTTTTAATGGATTCAGATTTGTTGTGTGTGCAGGACTCAGAGTAATCATCAGGCTAATTAACTAAAACCTGTTATTTAAAACATTAAGTAATTCTACAGATTTAAACTGAATTTCAGAGGGAGCACGGTTAAAAAAGAAGCACTTAAAATTATGTTCTGTTTTGTATTATTGTGGTTTTATGTATCTTAGCATAGTTGCATAGTGTTTTGATCCTTTTCTTACAGATCAAGGACTATGTATCAATGTTGGCTTAGATTTTTCTAATTGCTAATTCTAAATATTTGATTAATTACAATATTTTAATATTGGTTTTGGTTGGTTTTTTTGACCATGTGCCAACACTTAAAACTACTGAAACTGCAGGCTTTTTAAAACTAAAAGGAGATGTGGGCTTCCAGTGCAGTGGTAAAATTAGTTTTTATCTGCAAAACCAAGTAAACTGCCAAGAACAGTGTGGCTATCAAACTGACAACTGTTAAGTGTTGCCAAGTGGATTATCTTGCTTTTGTGATATTCCTCCAGTGAACACTTTAATTTTAATTAGGACTTTGTGACTTTTGAAAAGCTTAGTTTGGCATATAACTCCCAAGTTCAGGAATAATTGTCTCTGCTATTTATCACGAGGCAGTGCAGATAAATGCTTCAGTAGTTGCACTGATTTCAGTATAAAAAACATCATTGCTATCTTTTCCTTTTCTGTTGTTCCATAAATGTAAGTTCAGTCTTGTATAAACTTTGTATAACATGGAACTGGAAAATATTGAAACTGATATTTTAGAACCAAAACAAACTCTTGTGCTTTACTGAAGTGAGAATGCCAGCAGGAAATAAGTCTTTATCTGACATGAAATTACTGATGAAAAATATTTCTGTATTGTAATGTTGTTTTATATAATATGCCAGCTAAGAGTGTATTTTGTATATAATAACTTTAAGAAAAAGTACATGCAGGTAGATATTCAGGCCCTTCTGTGCTAGGAAGTTAAAACATACATCAGGTGTATATGTGTCAGAGCCTGTTGGAAAACTCTATGTCATGCAATTCAGAGCAGACCTGGTAAATCTATTCATCATGAGCTGCAGACCACCACTGTGTTTGCAGTGCAAAAAGCTAGCCTTTCTTTTCTGGATAATAAATGATCACAGAACTGGAAATGAGTCAGACCTTTCAGACCAGCCAAAGACAAACTATCTTTGATTCCAGTCCTCTTGATTCACCTGTACATATTCCATGTATTACTCAGGTGCTAAGCAGAAGTGCTTTTTGTCTTCAAGGCTGAATGGCCCTTTAGTTTAAATTAGGGACATTCACTGGTCTTCCCTGAGAAAGTAAAATAAATTTGCTAGTGGTTACTAGTTGTAAAAAGCTGTTAAAATACACAGGTTCTGCCTCATTTCCAGTGAAATGCTGTGACTTAAGAACACTCGTTTATTGTTACACAGTATGCTGCCAGACAGTCCAGGTAGATGAAACCTGATTCTCTCTCTTATTGCTTTAAGCATTTCATTATCACTTGTGGGTTGTTTCAAAAGACAAGGAAAATATAAAACTCCTTGGAGTGAAGTAGTAACTTGCAGCTGAGATTTTTTTGGTGGGTTGTTGGAGGTTTTTTGCAATAAATTGACTGCATTTGACCTTTAACTCAGGAGGACCTTATGGTTTTCTATTACTGAAGAAATAAGTTTCCATAATGACAGTGCTATCAGAGGTGAGATGCATAAAAGAAGCTGTTATGTAATCAAACATGAAGAGACACACATGAAATATTGAAAGCTTGACTGGGCAAGTCAGCCTGTGTCAACGGTAATGCTAAGAACATCTATCATTGCAGAAGCTGTGCCCAGTCTGTGATACCCTGACTGCAAGCTAGGTATGTAGTCAGATTGCTGAAGTGGAGCCCTTTTTCACTGACCTGTTACGATGATATGAAGTGTTAAATGTATTTGCAGATAAGCTGTCTGTTTGCTATATCTAGACAGCAAACTGCTATTGATTGATTCCTACCTTTGCTTTCCCAAAGTATTTTTAGCGATTTCTTATGAACGCTTGTATTAATTGTATGCCTTTAAATTTTACACATTGTGCTTTTTTGTTCTTCTGATGATTATATGAAAACTTAGGCATTAAAAATGGTGGGAACTTGAAAGAAACCACAACTGTTTCTTCATATTTAAATGCAATTAAATAACTTTTTCATGGTCTTTTAGTTCGTAGGAAGTTATGTCCCTGCTGAAACAGACCGTAGAAAAGTTGGCTTTGTTCTTAATTGTATTTGCTTGATATTCATGCCTGTCACCTCCTAAAGTGGCGATGCTTCTATTTTCTAGGTTGCAGTTGCTTTTAGGAAAGAACAGAAAGCCTTGCAAACATCTGCCATTTACTAGATTGCTGATACTGATGTAAAGCTCTTAACACTAGTCTTTGATAGTATTGTATGTTAGAAAAATAATTTTAAAAAGTCAACTGCATTTGAATGTGTCAGAGTTCATTGTTAATATTAGTATAAGTTAATTCTGGAATTAACCTAGCTGAAAAAAAGTAATTTTGCATTTAAAACTTTCCTGGTCTCTGTCTTAGTGGTTTATATAATTATCAGCTGTTAACAAGTTGTCGGGGGTTTCTTTCCTTTTGGTTTTTTTTTTAAGATACGATAGGAGAATTTTAAAATTGCTTGTACACAGAGAAATAATAGCTGAATTATACAGCTAAAGAACTATAACATCATAGATTGAGTGGCATGCACAGGTCACACAGGATGCCTGTAGTTGGGCTGAGGATTGAAACAAGGTCTCTTGAGTATCACTGCAGTTGCATCTTTTATTTATGGCTATACATGAAACCATTTGTTATTTTAATTCTCATTTAGTGATTATGATAGTCTAGGATTTTTTAAAGTAAATAAGACTTTCTATAAAGCTTTAGACTAATCCCTAATCATAAAAAATGAAACCTAGACCAACACTGCATTTTTCTGTTATAATTTCTTTTCCTAAATTCTTTTAAGATTTTTTTTTCAAAAGTTTTTTGCCTTTTTGTCTGTGAACTTCCTGCTTTAGCTGAGATGGGAGGTGGGAGAAGAAACTGAATTATCTTCAACCTTACAGAATTCAGGACTAGCAGGAAATCTCACAGGAAATTCTTGCCTCACAGTATTTTCAACCGTGAACCTTTTTAGTCAGGTATGAGAGAAAAGATATGCACAAGACGTGAGATTATGATCCCATGAAGCTTGGAGGATTAGAATGTCCATTTTTAGCTCAAAGAAATTTAGTAGGGTTTGGATGTCAGTAATGTGTCCAGCCCTGCCACAAGGACTCCATCTTAATGACAAGGTGAGGGAAGCAGATGACCAGCATTGCAGAAGTCCACTAAGCAAATTTCTGTGCACTCCACAGACAATTTTTTATGTAACCTTCTATTGCTTCAGCCACTTTATAAAGTAGTTCCACAGTTTTTACACTGTCCTCAGCCTTAACATGGATGATTAAGGCATACATGTTTGGAGCTTGGTTGGACTGTCATCACATGTCCAGGCAAAAAAAAAAAAAGTTTCCTCAAATCGACAAGTCCTCACAGTGTGCATTTGAGAGAGATTTTAGGGTTCATGCAAAGGAATAATGTTTGCAGATAATTCCACTTTTAAATATTGTATAAAATCCAGGAAAACAAAGCACAAAAGGGACAGTTTTCGTTTGTTCTATTAACATTTACCCTATAGCTTTGATACCAAACAGACCTAATTCTGCAGGTGGAAATATTTTTTTCTTTCTTCTGCTTATTTCCACTATTGTGTTTTTTCGAGTCTTTTAAAATTCCTACATCATCTTTATTTTCTAAAGTATTTCACGAAATACAGTAAGGGTAAAGAATAAGTCTGTGCTGAACAATTCATTATCAAGCTTCAGTAAACAGAGTAACTTCTGGAATGTCCTGTTCTTGCTTAATATCAAATGTCTTGTAAAGAAGATGCAGAGGATGAAAATGGTTTTCCCACCCGTAGCTGTGAAACTATTAGCTATCTTGTTTCTTTAGATGAATCAAATTATTAGATCCAAAGTAGCTCTTGAATGTAAATAATTTATTATTTATCTATCACAGGAGATACCACTTCATGGTTTAATTTAATGCTTGGTAAAGTCCTTCTGAAGTATCATTCAGTATTGCAAATATTGTAATATTGCTTAAAGTGTGTACTTAATAAAATCTAGGTAAAAATGTGTTGCATCCTAGGAAGGAATTCGTAGATGTTTTTCCAAACCTTTTTTAAAAATTACTTTGTTTGATCATGTCCTCTGTTTGATTTCCAGCTTTGAACATTCTAGCAAACATGTTTACTTGTAAGAATGTGGACTGAAAGGACAACCTGTAAGCACATACTGCTGACCGCTTACAGAATGTGAATTATGAATGTGTGTTGCAAGCAGTCCTATGAAACTCTGAGTTTAGTATAGAAGGGAAGAGACTGAGGAAAAAGTCTCACACACCAAGGACAGAGTAGTACATCATATTACTTGCCACTCATTTTTAAATTGTGGATAGTCACATTGAACTCACTGTTCTGTGCTAAGTAAGAATTTTTTCAGTGCACAAAGTTTACTCAGTTCTGTTTTAAGCTGCATATTTGCAATTTGTAACTAGGAAGCCAACCTTCTAAGGGATGTGCAAAAAAAAAAAAAGATATTTTCACTAGGAAAAAACACATTATATATATATGTATGTATATCATATATATAATATGTATATATAAAATATAATATAGCTCATGTGACTATGACACCTATAGACCTACAGATGTTTAATAATTTACTGTGTGGATATGATAAACACTGTTTTAGTAAACATGTTACAAATGATATGGAAATAAACCTTTTTCTTAAAATACTCGGTGTCAAAACACCCAACAAAAGACCAAAAAATGACTGAACTGCTATAAATATGGTTGAGTTGAAATCAAAGTTTTGCAGTTGTGAAATAATTTCTGGTTTCCACAGCATTTCAATTTGCAGGGGTTTGTTGGTTGGCTATTTATTTACTTAAATAATTTAGAGATAGGTTGTATGTGTATTGCCTAGAAAGAGACTGTTATTGGTATTTTTCAGTTCTTCTGGTAGAAAGCCATAGACTTAATCTTTTCAGTCTTCTGGACAGTGTAATATAAAGTAGGATATCATCTGCCTTTTTTTCTTCTTTTCTTTCCCCCTAGTGTGAACCTTAGTTGAATGAATCAGTCTTCAGACTGGAGCATTAAGAACAAGTAAATCTGTTTGCTTCACTGAAGGCAAACAAGGGTGAAATGATTTAATGTCAGGTAATACAACACCATGAAGGCATCTTGTGGAAGTTCCTGTGCATATGCCTTGTTTCTTACCATAATAATCGTTTGTAGTAACATGCTCTAATGCACGTTCCCACAGAATTTTATAATTGTTGCAAAACTAATATGGGTTACTCTTTGCTGCAAAAAAGGACTTCACAAAAATGGCCATCCAAGGGAAATCTATACTTGTTACATTTTTCTATAATTCTTCAATCAGTGGACAGGGACGAGGTGGCTATAAACAACTTCAGCCAGTGTTTCAGGTGCTGGAATGGAACAGAAAATTTTCTTGAGGGTATGACTATTGAATGAATGCAATTAGAAGATAATATGTTTAATTGTTTCAATAAGAGGTATTACTTTTCTTCCTTTACAAATCCATTCTAGTAGTCAGTAGTAAACAAATGACTATTCCCAAAATCTTTTTCCTTTCCTGCCATATTAGACTATGTGGAGGGTAGTCCCATTGTATGTCTACAATTGGTACAGCTCTTCGCCATGTTCCTGCTGCACGAGTAGGGTTGGGGAGGGTGGCAGCATTGGCTTGGTTTGAGTTTTGGCGCTGGTGTCCTGAAACAAAACTTTTCCTTTGGTCCTAAATCACAGGCTCTAATATAGGGAGAAGTTTTGGCAAAAATTCAGTTAAATATTTGCCCCCTCGTATGTTAAGAATTTATCTGAAAAAAATATTTGTATTTAGAAACTGTACAAGTGTGGGGTCTAATCCATGCATATATTTAAGTTGAACTATTGAATTAACTCAGTGGCTTTAAAGTATCAGTGTAGATGCTTTCTAGTGTCTCAGAAACATCACGCATGTAGTTGCTCTTTGTCAGACTTGTCTTAGGAGTACGTCTGGAGTACACAAACAAGACAGTGTGTTCAGAGCAGAAGGCAAAAGAAAGGTCAGTTGCACAGCATTTTCTGGCTTTATTCTTTGTGTTGTCTACACTACCAGTCAGCCTCTCAATCTGAGGCTTTTCTCCTACATCCCAAGCTCTTAAAAATGCAATGTTTACATTCAGACTTAGAATGTAATACCCAACATTAAAATGAATCAACTAAAAGACATGTTCAGAGCCAAAGGCTCTGTAGATCTGTCTTTAAAGTACTCAGAGGACCTGTGACAGCAATAGGTCCAATTCTTGATGTTTACTTGTCTCTTCCAGGAAATCAATATAAAACCTGAGGTATATTTTAATGTTGTTAAACCCATAAGGAGCTTAAGAACTAATCTTAGGTGTACTCTTCTACTACCTTTATCCACTAGGTGACAGTACAGCTCTTTTACCTTTTTTATTATTATTATCCATAGGTGGTTTTTTTAAAAGTAGTTCGGTGCAAACCTGTAAGAATGTGTTCTTTCCAACTGAAAAGTATGTGCTGTGCGTGATTTTTTTAATGAGAAAAAATTTTATGTGGTAAGGAAATTTTTCTCAGTATAATTTAGTTAATGCAAATAAAATTACTTATTGAGCAAAGCTGTTTGGTTTTAACTGTGAGAGATAATACAGAGTGGCTTAATTGCGGTCTGATAAATAGCTATGGAAAAGCAAATCCTGGAAGTAACTGGAAAAAAAAGCAGTTTTCAACCCCAAGGTAAGATATGCAGAACAATTATGCTTTTAACTGTAGTATTGGTCTTTAAGAAAAGAGCTTAAATTAATAAAGCTTTCTTTCAAATAAATAACAGATTGTGCAGTGTAGTTAACCCTTGTTTACACAACTTGTTATAGTGATTTATTTAGAGATAAATTACTCAATTTCAGTATTGTACTTCATAATGCAGTTGTCTTTAACTTCAACACTTAGTTACTTCTTACTTTCTGTAAATGTTGAAAGCCCAAGCACTGCAAAGAAAACAGAAGATAGTTTATAGAATTTTATTTCCATGCATATTTGCATGAAAACTGATTCTGACTAACATTCATTTCACTGCTGCTCTATACTTGGGTAAAGTTATGTCTCCAAGTGTACGTAGACTAATTCCGTCGGCCAATGTCCCTGTACAAGATTAAATTTACTATAAAAATTAACTTTAATACATACATATATATCTCATATATATTATATTAATAACATGTGTTAATTATATAATTAATTAAAACCATCATTTTCCAGGTATAGAGACTTTCAATATTTCTGAAAGCCAATTGAAACTATTTAAAAGCCCAATAGGAAAATATTTAGTGTTTATAATAGACATTTTTTGATACATTTGATAATAGTATGTGGGTTTTATGGATTATTTTATGTTACACTGTCACTTCGCATATTGTTTACAGCTTGTTTAATTGCATATTCATACTAAATTGTCCTGATTCTTAACAGAGAAAAGGACTTTGTTACATAGTAGAACTGTTTGCTTTTATCATTCTTCTGCTGCATTCTGAGAATAAGTCTATAAAACAAATACCTAAATGTATACAGTGGCCAAATTAAATAAACAAAAGGAATATTGCACATTAATAATAAAACATGCTAGTGAATAATTAAAATGAAATAACTTTACTGATTTGATGGCTTGTCTTACCAAGCACCTTCAGCCTTATGGAAAGGTCAATTTTGAATATTTAGGAAAAAATAGAGTTGTAATAACTTACTCAGAAAATGTCATTCCTGTAAAAAAAATTCAGTATGATTTACGGTACTGATTGCCAGGTGACATTTTGAAAAGATTTATGCTCTGGTTACTAACGTTCTTCCCCAAAATGGTGCAAGTCTGAATAGAATTTGGCCCATTTATGTTTAATGGCTGAGGACCATGTAAGGCTTACACATTTAAAATTTATGATAGAGCATTACAAAGGATTGCTTTGTACATTGACTTAGGATTTCTAGCGACATTAAAGGCTGGTTTATTTCAGCGCTTCTAGTAAAATGCTGTGGTTCACCTTTGAGACATCATTTTATATATATGCTGCATATAACTGTTATTTATTTTCTTATTACAACATGGAGTATGAATGACTATTTCATTTGAAAGAAAGCGTTCCTCCCTGAGTTCCATCACTTTCCTGTTTCTTCTCAGGCAGTAATGATCAAATACATTTTACTACATAGTCAATTGCATGCTCATTATAATAATTTTACCTATTTCTTTTAGGCATACATCAAAACAAGACATCCTCTGGCTGTACTGTATCAGATGCACTTCTGTACCTGTCAGTTTAACTGTAAACCAGTTAAATAAGAAAACTTGCATTTGTGATTTTAAGCAATTCTGTAGTAATGGACACTAACATTAAACAAAAGTTATTGAGTTCTTAACAGAGAGATAAGAGATTGCAAACAAAATGTACTTTAAAAATGTTGCATTTTTCTACAATTAATTTAGGCACCAGAGTGGCAACTCCATTCATAACTTTCTACTTAATAATGTGTAACTTCACAGTAAACTTGTATTTGGGGATGTTTATGACTGAACTCAGCCATTTAAAAATAAACTAGAGAAGCTGTGAGGTCTTTTTTTGGCAGCGCTTTTTTAAAATACGTATTTGAAAAAATAGCTCTGTTTCCTTGGGATGTACATGAATAGAAGTTAGTGGTTTTCAGACACATTTTTGTGAACTTGTAAACCAAAGAATGTTTTATTTTACAATATGGAATTTTAGAAGCCTGTAGTTCTTAAAATTATCAGTGTTAACAAAATAGAATCTTAATTTTTGAAAATAGTTAGCTGCCCTCTGTGAAGGCTTTTCCCAAGACAAACTTCCCTGAGTGATATCATGTCATTAGTTTCGAAACAGAATAAAAGTTAACTAGAAATTTCTTTTTAAGGGAGTCTGGTACAATATGGCTTCATGTACCAACACCCTTGGCCTGTTTCTTACCTTCCTCATATTACACTAATGAGTTCAGTTAAGTTGCTTGTGATTTATAGCAGTGCAAGAGAAACATCAGATCAGTCATGCTTTTAGCAGCTCCTTCTACAAAATAGGATGTGAAACAATACCTGCACTACCAGAGTCTGGTCATCTCTATTCCATGTTTCACAGGAAAAATTGATGACTTGATTCTGAGCTTGCTGAAATCTGTAAAAGCAAGGCTTTTTTGTCAACTTCAGCAGGTGTCGAGTCAAGCCCTTTGTTCTGACCTGCAAGGATTTATGTGCATACTGCTGTATATCCATTCTTTTCACATAAGCAAAGTCATTGCTGATTTGAGGCCCCTGAGTTTTAGCATTATTTGTATTTTCACTTACTATAGTCATGGTTCTATTATAAGTTGTAGTTGCATCATTCACAATCAAAGTTGAAAAGCTATTTTTCATTCTTTGTAATCTTTAGTGTTTATTTCTTCTTTGCTAATATATGGATGAATTTGGAAACGTGCAAAAGAAAATTTTCTTAGTGTAAGGAAAGGTATGGATAGATGGAGGCCAAGGGGTAAAAATTATCGTTGTTCATAGGGTATGAAAAATGAAATATTAACACAAAATGTAGGCAGAAGGATAGCAGACGACTGTAGTTTTTCAGCTGCACCATTTACCTCTCCTGCTGTTAGAATGGCTGAGAACCTCTCAAATGTGTTTAGCTGGCATCACCGGGAGGACAAGAAATATCATTGGCCCGGTTTTGCAACAGAATACTGGAGCACAGAATCTACATGCAGTTATCTACATTATTTCAGAGACTTCCAAGGTTGCACGAACCTGTGCTCTAGATGTAAGCCACTGCACCATCTGTTATCCCTTAGCTAAATAGCTTCTTGCTACTAAACAGGTAATGTTCCGATACTGCAATCTTTTTTGCAGCACAGGCATGAAGGCAAGATTTTTCTCCCCTTTTAGGTAGCAAAAATGAACATAAAAGTGGTTTTTTATTTGTATTAGTCTCATTCAAAGTAATTTATAAAAGTGCATGAGTTAGCTGAACAACAGATTCTTCAAGTCTTCTTGATGCCTTGGGTGCTCTGTCAGTGTTTCCTGGGTTTCTTCCTAAATACTGTCCTGTAATCTTGCCAGCTTTTGCCCATGTGCTCTTATAGTTGGGCAAAGGCATCCTGAGCTGCGGCTAGTAAATAACACCTGCAACTAGCTGTGTGGCTGTTGCCAAACAATTCCTAATCATGTTTCAATAAAAGCCGGTAAGACTATTAGCCTAAAAAGGTGCCTAGCTTGATTTCCCAGCAGCTGGTATTTAAAAAAAAAAAATTAAATAGAAGAATCTTGTATTTGTAAGATATCTGTCTCTCTGATAAATGTAATAGAATTTAGGCAACAAGTTCAAAGTGTTCAGAACAGCTGAGTCTGGAAGGTATCTCTGGAGACTGTCTAGTCCAGCCTCCTGCTTGAAGCAGGGTCAGCTAGAATAGATTGCTCAGAGCCATGCCCGGTTAGGTTGTGAGTACCTCCGAGGATGGTTACTCCACAACCTCTCTGGGCAACCTGTTTAGTCTCACACTTACATGAAATAGAAGCTCATGTATTTCAGCTTTTTCCTCCTTGCCTCTTGTCCTGTCAGCTGGGCACCACTGAAAAAGAGCAACCTCCAGCCCCATGAGCTATTTGTACACATTGGTAAGATCCTCAGAGTCTTCTCTTTGCCAGGCTAATCAGTGCCAGCTCTCTCAGCCTCTTCTGGTATATACAACAGAAGCACCAGTCCTTTAATAACCTTCAGGGTCCTTTGTCGTACTCACTCTGGTGTGTCCATCTCTCTCCTGAACTGTTCATGTACAAGACTGTACGTGTTTTCTGTAAATGTTTTTACAGTTCAGTAAGCTTTACTTCGTAAGCAGTATGGATAATTACTGGTTTTGTACATCAACCCAAAAATGATCAGGCAACATGTCTTAAAATTATATTTAATCTGATTTTTACCTGTTCATTAAAATATTAAGATGTACAGAAGCTAGAGGAAAGAATACTAGCCAACATTGTAAGCAAAATTCTTTGCTGGTTATGCAAAGGAACAGCATCTTTTCTGTCGCTAACAACACTTTTCATTGTTCAGGATACATAAATTTGGATAAAGGAAGTGACTATGTTGAAGGAAAATAATGTTGGAATCCAGTCTTCTGATTGCACCTGAATTTCTAATGAGGTTTATGCAGGCTATTGACTTCCCTTTCACACAGAAGTGCCACCATGCGGAATTTCAAACTATCCAAAAGTATGGCTTCACTGTGAGTGCAAAAATTGAACAATATAAGTAATACGTATGACTATATGAAATTTAGTTATAATTTTGACTATATATTATATATAAAAAGCTATAAATAATATATAATTTTATAAACACATAACTGATCTGTAAAAATGTTTAATCCTGCCCTTTTGATTCCATCGTGCTCTCAGACATCACTTGTTTGCAAAGATGCCTTTTTATTCTGCAGCTGTGCACTGTGCCATTCTAGAAATGGTTCTGTAACATGGGCATACCATTCTTTTTACTGATTCGAGTAATTTAGATTTGAAGGAGAAATGAAATGCTATGAATTATGTCCATGTTTAGATTTTTATGTTGTACAAGATATTCCAGGAAGTTACATGCAGTTGCACCTTACCAAATTTCATTTTTTTACATCAGAATTTGTATTCAACCTTTGAGTTACTTGTCACTTGGTTAAAAAATCGTGATATATTCAAATACAGAAGTGAGAAGCATAGAGAACAGACATAGCAAAGTCAGGCAGACAGGCAGGAAAGAGAACAATTCTAACCTACCAAGAAAATTGTCTGTGAGGATTTCACCAGTTGTATCTAATTCCATAAATATTTTAATTTTCACATTTTACAGTGATCAGCAACTGGTGTTGCAATACAGCTTCTGAATCTACACTGCTGTCTGGCTATTTATTTCAATAAATGGTGTAATTTGCTTATGGAATAGCATTTTTGCCAGCATCAGTGATTATAATGAACTGTGCCCTGAATGGCATTTTATTATAAATTCCTCTGAGAAATAGAAATTATTAAAAAAAAATAAGAAAAGTCATATTTTGTAAGATACTTTTGTGTTAGGATTCTTGCCTATCAAAATACATGTTGAGATGCAAATAGTGATGGAAGAATTCTCATCAGTCAGAAACATTTTTAGTGAACCTGTAATTAGTGATCTAAATTAAGCAGTGTAATTCTGAACTTTCATTAATATTTAGCTAATTTAATTGAAGAAAAGACAAATGCTAATTCTCTAGTTAATTACTGAAGCTTTCATTTATAAGTGGAAATACAAAAGAAATTATTTTAAAATAATCTATATATGTGTGTATGTACATATTCATATGCCTTTTGCAATTATTTTTATAGTGTATCAAATTACTTCCTCACTTCAGCATTTTCCTGAAAACGTTTTATTTATTTGTTTTCTGGGTATGCACATAAACCTAAAGGCCCAGGTATTTAGGAAAACTGAGCACCCAGAGCTGGGTCGATTTTCAGATCAGTGCCTGAGACTATGCATAGAGGTACGTCACTGAGTGAGGGTTGCTTTCTTCTAATCTCTTTTTGTCCCTAGCTTCCCAAGCAATATAAGCAACAAACACATAGCAAATGGATTTACAAACTTTGAGTGATAATATTGAGTAGCACTAATATTTTAAAGAGAGTACCTGCCATTAAAGGACTCTGAAACGATAAGAAAGGAAACATCAGAGCAAGATAAACTTAGGGGAGTAGCCAGTGGAGAACTGATTGAAAAGTTTTCAATAGAAAAACATTTTATACCATGTAGTTACTTTACAAATCCCAGTGAAATAACTATTCATTAAACCAAAACTCCAATTTTCTTCCGTCCCTTTTCAGGGCATTCATTAGCAGTAGCAAAAATAAAAAAATATTTCATGAAGTATCATGGGAGATAAAGAATATCTGTGTTTCAGTTTGGTAAAGCAGGTGTAGATTAACTTGTGGCATTCAGGATCTACTGTTATTAATTCCCATTAATTTGTCTGATTTTTCAATCATGAATCATGGGTTGTGAATTGAGAAGATGCAGAACACTGATGCTGGTGAAGCTCATGCAGATAAAAACTCAGTAGCAAAAGCAGTTGGGATTTCCTCAAGTTGGAATTACAGGTGATCATGATTCCTTAACTAAACAAACACTTTCACATAGTAATGGTGAAGTGCTTTAACTAACTATTTGAATCAAAGTAATTCTCATGCTCAGCTTTCACACGCAGCCTAAGAATTTAGTTAGGCAATGTATACTGTAGTGAATAGTTTTTAAATAAAAGTGTGAAAAATAAGTAAACAATGTGTGTGTTTTGCTAGTTTCACAAATCTATGATGCTGTTGCTGGTTCAGTATTTCCCCAGCTTGCATCAGAGTAAATTTTGATGCATTCATATGTTGGAGGAAAACTATTGTGGTTCTGTCTGCACAAAGGGCCTCTCTCGGTGTGTTACTTCTCAAGTTCTTCTTAATTTGCAAGAGAGAGGAGTGCTACCCAGAATTTGTCAGAGCTACGATTTTTGTCCAGCAATATACACAGGGCTCAATTTAAAAAGCTTGTTCTTCATGCATTTATTTTTTACATTTCTAGATAAGTTTAATGGATCTGTTCCATTAAAAATATGGCTACAGAATGTCTACACATTAGGGACATTTCAAATGGCTCTTGTTGCACCTGAAAAAATAGTTTCATTTTCAGCACTAAATAGAGAGAGAACAGCATCAATGTTCATGGTTTTACATTTTAACGTACCAGGTGAGAGAGCTACTCTTCAGAATGTTTGTCATGCTAGTTTCAAAAAATACAAAAACATGTGGGCTTTCTAGAGTTGAACAGTCTGTGCTGGCTGAGTGCCAGTATAAGTAAAATATGTAGAAATGTAATGGCCCAGAGCAAACTAATGAATGACAGTGTCACAGGAGATCTTCAGGGAACAACAAGAATATGCATGTTTTAAATATTTATTTGTGCTTTTGGGCAATATGCAATGTATTTTCTAACGCATTTGAGGGAAAAGAGTGCCTTCAACTGAAAACAAATATGATTTACATTAAAAGAAAACAGTAAAGCATAAGATGAAAAATTGGAAAATACTGTTTATTCAGAAGTAACAGCGTTAGTAAATCAAGGCTTCTGTGAGTAATTATGGTTCCTACTGCTAGGCTGTGCCTATACAGATACAGTCTGGTTTATTGTTCACAAAAAAGACAAGATAAAACAGGTGGATGGCAGTGATAAGATGTAAAGAAAGAAAAAGAATAAGCAGTTATAATGCAGTGATGGTGCAGTGTGTGCGAAGTTTGAGTATAGCTGTAGCCATCTGAATTCTGCAGTCATCATGGGTTAAACTATCATTACTTAAGTTTTACCCTCTTAGTATAATGTATGCATTGCCAGATTCCTTGGATATCTGCTGGTGTGACTTCATCTGATGTTCACTTAGGAGTATTGTTTTGATTAAAGTTTATGTTCTCTGCACACATCTGTTATATAGCGCAGATTCGGCATTGATCTACAGAGATGCAAACCTTATCAGTTGGACTTTGGTTCTGAAACAAGATAACCATGGAAAATCAGTATTCAAAAACTATTTAATGAGAAAATGTCCTGATGGTTTAGTTTGCAAGGGGGGCGCGGAATCTATTTGAAAGCACACTGTACTTAAATTAGAAGAAAGGCTGCTGTTCCTAATACTTTAAACTTCTTTACTCCTCCAAGGTTCCTATTATGTTTAAAGTGACAGCAGAGGCGTGTTTGTTTTTCTAAAAAGGAATACTTTAATACCAAATGAAGTGGTGGATGAATGCTATTGTTCAAAACAAACGAATAGTTCAGAAAGCTGTGTCACTTTCCTCAGAACAGTTTTCCATTTTACAAAAAAAAAAAACAAAACCAAAAAAACCAACAACAACAACAAAAAAACTCTCTCTACATTTTTAGTTAAAAATGGCGTGCTTTCCAGTACAGGCTTTTACAATAATTGTAAATAGTCAGGTGCAGAGTCACCAGCCATTATTTTTGAGGAAAACAGTGAAGTTTTCTTCATTGGGTCTCATGGTAGGAAACCAAATAAAAGTTGCAATCTAACCACTTATAAATTAATGACCCTGCAACATATACACAGTGTTTATTCATGTACCTATGTATATACCATAAAAATGGTGGTAATTAGCTACACAGATTATATCCTCTCCAGTCTTAAGTGTCAAGTTTCAATGCTCTCCTGCAACTCAGCAGTGCAGGACTGCTTTCTCACAGACTTTCTTACTGGAATGGTTCCAGAGCGCAGGGCTCCCGGAGGTGGTCTTCTTCTAAAGGGCTTTTATGTTTTCTGCAAGAATGAATTCTCTGAATTAACTCTGAATGAACAGACTAATTTTACACTGATAGGCTCTCCAAGATAGGAACGTGTAACTTACAAATTAAATATGTTGTTATTTACAGTGTCTACTGCATTAAGTTCCAAGTGTGGAATATAAGGAATATCAAAACAATTAGATATTAGAAACAGGGGGTTCTCTCTGGCTGCTAATGCCAAGGTTTCCATCTGGCATTCCCAGTTTTTTCAAGTCTCACAGGTTTTTCATGTGTTTTGTAATTTGTTGTTTCTCTTTACCTGGATCTATCTTGCCAGACACAGACAAAAATGGAAGCTGAAGAATGCTGAAGCTAGATTGCATACACTGAAAAGAGGAATTTAGGAACTAAACCCAAAAGCGACTCATAGCTTTAAATTATGTGTTTGCCCTAATTAAAATGTAAGATTTTCTCTGTTCTAGTGAGGCTGTTAAAAACATTTTTTTAAAGGGAGTTATGACGGTAATATTGATAGAAGTAGAAGAGCCTATGTATCCCAAAATGACACGAATTACATTTCAGTAAATGACTCTTTGGTTACTTTTAAAGAGTACTTTAAATAATATCTAACATTTAGAACCAAAATCACATATGAAATAAGAATATTAGCAAATGTTTTAAAGGCCTGATTTTATTTAAGTAAGTAAGAATAAGACTATTCCCACTAATAATGGGATTGTGGCTCTTCTCAATGTAATTTGCATAACCCTTATCTAAGTGTTTGGTCTCACAATTTTACATTAATTAATCATCCTATAATGAGATGTTTTGCTCTGTAGACAAGGGGAGGGCAGTGGGTGTTTCATACTTTGACCTTAGTAAGGCATTTAACACAGTCTCCTGCAGACTCTTCACCATGTTGGTGAGATGTGAGCCAGATAAATGGTCAATAAGCTAAATGCTGGAGCACTGGGCTGGAGGAGTTGTGGTCAGTGATCACAGCAAAGTCCAGCTGGCAGCCAGTAACCAGTGGTGTTGCTGGGGCATCGATACTGGGAACAGTAGCATTCAGACTGCATGATGGGATGGGGGCCATTCTCAGCAAATTTTTGGAGAGCACTACACTGGGTGGAGTGAACCAGGATTTTCTAAGGTCATACTAAATGCCCTCTGGATGTCCCTTCCAAACGAAATTATGCCATGATTTCACACATAACAAAAATAACTGGTGTAGTGGTATACAAAAGCACATGTTCAAGAAAAGAGCATAACAACCTGAAATTTGGATCAGTAATTGTTGTTATCAGTAGCTGCAGTAAGAATGCTCTGTGTTGCAGACTAAATTTTTAGTGTCACAGGTTCACATCTGTGCTGAAGGACAGGCAATGAACAAATGTCTGTTTGAGTTGTGATTTCTAAGGCTGCTGCCCTGACACTGTCTTTGTGAGTAGAGGGATCCCAGTTTCCACACAGCTGAATGTGAAGTGGACACTGGGAATCTCTTCAGCCTAGAGCATTGGTGTTTGCCCCAGTTCACTGTATTCAGCTTTATATGCGGCATTTGACCAAATCTGCACCATTGGTTTCTGCATAAGACCTTCTGCGTAATTTCATATACAAACACTACCCGACTTTACTGGATTCCATCTTCTTTCTTCCAGTCCCAGAGTTTTCCCATGCCTTCCTCCTAGTACAGCCTCTTACTGAGATAAATTAGCTTTTCCTTCCCCCATTCCATGTAAAGGATGGTCAACCTCTGAACTTCCAAATCTACATACTGCCAATGCCTTATGTGGTGGAGTGCCAGAAGATGCAGAGAACTGTGGAAAGAAGGAACTCTGGTAAAATTTCAGAAACTGAAGATGATAGCAGCTTCCTTATGCAGCAAAACTCAGCTACATTATGGAACCAGGCTCTAATCAGACATTGGTATCACACAGCAGTACATCCTGAATCCACAGCACTGTTCTGTTGCCAGTGGTGTGGTGTGACACTGGTGGATGAGCTGCACAGTAGCTTAAAAGTTAAATTGCCTCTTCTTTTTCTTGGATATCACATCAAAACTGATCATAGAATTAGCTCTAAAGCAGAGAAGGGTATGTTCACTGGCAGTTTGGGAAAATAAATGAATGTATTTTTCTTTCTTTCACAGAAAAAACCTTTTCCCTACATTTTTAGTGAACCAAAGCTGGCTGTTCTGCTGTCAGTTCACCAAGCACTCTCCAAACCCTATAAAGGAAAAGAGGTCCAAACCAGAGGATAAGACAAGATCTGGTTTTAAGTAAGGGTATATATAATGTAAGTGTTTTGGGGCCTCAGTACTAATTGTTTAATCTTGTCACTCATTTCTGGTGTGCTTAATTAATTGCAAACAGAGACATAGCAAGGTAGCAAAGAGAAATTAAATGGATTGAGTCTTTTAGTCAGTCTTCTAATAATAACATAAAATCTAAATGCTGCCTTTCAGAACCTTGCACAAAATTTTTGCTTCTTTGATGACATAGTGTAGAAGAAATGTATGTCATCGTTTGCCTTCTGCAAACACTCAGGCTGGTTCTGATCCTCACAGGGTGGATTTTGCAGGTCTGCCTGTTCCTAACTTTCACAGCCTGAGAAAAGGACAATACTTGAACTTGCCAGTATACAGGAACTCTAACTTTCCTGGGTTTTTTTAATGATTATGCGAAGAGGATGGATTGTACTCTCTAGGTCAATATGATGCCGAGAGATGAGATATTTGGACAAAGAAGTTGACTTTGTAGTGTGAGTTTCAGGATATCCACTGTTTAGATTCCAAAAACTTGGGTATGTAAAATACTTTTCAAATGCTGATTGCATTACAGGACCTGGCTCTGACACACATATTTTTGCAGGGAAAGGATGAACATGACTAAGGGATATAGAGCTTCCTTAGTAACATCACCAGTAGTGTGACCCACTATGCTGTGGCAGAGGCATTCTCTACAGGTAATGAAGTCCCTCTAAAAATAGCATAGCTACATTGAGACTTATCCTTTTTTACTTGACATGTAACTGACCATCTGACAGTGATTAGAGCTTGTATTAAAAAAAAATAAACAAGGGGATTATAGAATCCTCACTTATTTTGTGGATTCATTTTGTTTTGGAAAAAAAATATCTTATTTCATAAAACTTAGTAGAGGAAATGCATCTTCTGTGAGAAAGGATCCTTAGGCATTCATAATTACTTTCAGCATACCAGAACAAGGGCATTTGGTACCTGACCAATAAAAATCAGATACTTTCCCAAAGGAAGAAGTTGAAAATCTCTATCAGTATAGTCAGTGGTGGTAAATCCTCATACTTCCAGTGGAAAATTATTCCTTCTTAACTGGTGGTATGTTTTTAAGAACATTTGTCTCTTGGCAAGTTCAGCGTTACCAGCCTCTGTGTCTCTGTTGGAGGATTATTGCTCTATCTTTGTGGTAAATAGAGCTACACCTTTCCCCCTTCTTCTTCTTCTTCTTCTTTGGTGGGTTTTTTTCTGTTTTGTTTTGGTTTTTTAATGCTGGCAAGCTGCTGATATAATTAAGTTTTGGAAAGAAGCGAGGGTGTGGGTGCCTGAAAATGTTAAAGACAGGTTAATTCTAGACATGGCTTTGCATGTTGACATTTCCCAGTTAGCACACAACTTCATAGTAGATTTCTCTTGAAACTTTGCCATGATATACTGCCAGCAAATGGGAGTGGTGAAAAATGCTGGGAAGACCAGTGACTGCTAAAATAACACAAAATAGTGGTGCTGTCATCACCTGTTGCCACAACATAGAATTCAACAAAAAATGCATGCAGTAGAAGACCCTAGAATATTTGACAGCATTGTGTATACAGGTCACGTTCAAGAAAATATTTTATCTTTTTTTATTCTATCCACAGATACTTGATAATCAGTTGTTGTGTTTTAGTGGCCTTGGCACCAAGAGTCTAGTTCCTTACTGGTTGGTATACATTAGCAGACTTCTCTGAAGTACTAGGAAGCTGCTTCCATTTTAATAAGCAGGGAATTGGGTCCTGAATATCTTTTTATACAAAGGGTTGTCCTAGGCCTCAGCTTGTAATTGGGATTAATATTGGTATTGTAATCTTACAGTGTCGTTAATATTGATGTGACATTGGAGAAGGAAAAGAAAGATGCATATAGTTTTAGATCTCTTTGAAGAACTATGCCTACTGCAATACTTCTTTTCTTTGATTGCATATATTCTTCTGGAGACATCATTTGGAATCTGATTCTGTGTCCATTGTAGAAAAAAATGTTTACAAGCTTCCGTGGAAATTTTGGACAGCCACAAAGATGAGACTGATTTTTTTTTTTTATTTTTTTTTTGTTACTGCAAAACTATTCAATTTCTAGTTACCCATGTAAAGTGCTATGAAATTAATGAGCACTGCCTGCAAAATTTTTAATGAAAACCTAAATCTTAAAATGTCACTGTATCGACCTAATTTTAACAGTACTGTATTCTGTTGTCATTGTGTAATATTATAAGTACTGGTACAGGCAAAAAAAAACCCCAGCAAACAATATATTTAAAAATCTCAGGAATATTCAAGCACTGGATGAAAACTGAAAATGCTACAGCCTTAACATTTGGGGGTTTTTTTGTTAATTAAGTGAAATATTTACTGCAAGGAGCTGCATTTGTGAAATAGCTAATTTTAGCTCTGTAAAAGTTGAAGGTTTTCTGTTGTAAAAGTGGTTTTGTTACAGTCATAGTTGATATTTTTTCCCAATAAAGTGGAAAAAATCCATTAAATTTAATCTTTAATATTAAAGGTTAAGAGAAATGATAAAATGTGTTTTGAATCTAAATTATAGCAATTGAAATGAGAAATAAATATGCTTAAAATTAAATTAAGTATGCTTTTAATTAGCATTCATTTTTAAACATTAAAAAGAGCCCGTTGTAAGAAAATTTTTCAGTAGCCATCTGGACTGGACTTATGACAATTGTACAACAGTAGTTTACCTATACTTTTGGATTCTATTATGAATATATTTTCACTAGGAGGGAACTAAAGATAGTTTAGGTTTTCATAAAAATTTTATAAAACCTTATCAGGCATGCCGTTGTTTCACAGCCAATGGAAAAATCATGTATTCTTCAGTTTACATTGCAGCAGCTAGTGGAGTGCTTGAAAAAAAACCTGTTCCCTCTGTCTTGATGGGAACCACTACTTTTCTGAAAAGTCATTCAAATACAGATTACCAAAGACAGTAAACAGACAGACTAGAAAGCCGCTTTACAAAGCTAGAATGGACACATTTTGATATGCTAAGGTAGAGCAATTGTTCAAACCGACATCTCATTATAAGCTAGTTATGAAAATTTTGCTTTTATTTGTGGTCAGGTCTCACTCTCCAGGTAATGGCCATCCAATACTGCGCTTTTCCCTGATGGCAAATAAGCTATTATTTTTGCCAAGTTTCATGTGTCTCTATGTACTACATGTGGGGTAACATCACTGATTTGAAACATAAGTTTGTAGTCATAGGTAGTGTTTTACAGACATACACTTTATTTTGGGGTATATTTTGTATAAAATATAACTCATAGATAGTGAACAAAAGACACAAACAGGAATTACTCTTCTTTGATATTTCTGAAATGTTTCTGCTTATACAAGCATGAAATTGAAGCCATTAAAATTTAGAGAGGAAAATGAGTGTGAGCTCACCCTAGGATAGCTGTTCACTTCGTGACTGGATGGCTCACCCCAGAGTAAGAGACTTCACAGTATGTTTTTTCCACCTCTGTTTTTTCGTAATGTTACTGAGTTCAGCAGCTATTCCAAAGCAGGCTGCTCTAAGGGTCTCACACACTAGTAGTTCTGTCTTGTATGTACATTTTTCATAAAATTTTTATGTGTTTTTATTTATTTAGTATAATTTTACCGAGAAGACTGATTTATGTTCATTGATTCAGATGAAAAACAAAGTTTCACTTTACATAATATAAATGCTTAGTAATTGTAAACTTTTAGGAACATTTCCATTGCTGCTGTTAGGTTTGTCTTTGGGCAAGCTTTTCTTTGACCTTTCTAATACTTTCTGCACAGAGTTCTAGTTTGACATTTTTGGGGCCCAGGAGTATTCCAGTCAAAGATGACATATTTTCAGTGTAACGTGGAACAATGCATAAATAATTGCTATTACCTATACTACACATTCAGCATTACTCCAGCCATTTCTACTTGCTTTCTTCACCGGAGCTGGAACTGGTACTGTCGTTTCATTACTCATACATCTAGATACTTCAATATGTGTCAATATTGATGGTACAAAAGATGGAAAAAATCCGTATCTTGTTAATAACTATACAATTATGCTTAACTATAGGAAGTACGTGACAAAAGTAAGCATGATGGTTTTTAAATCCCCTTAATTTTATTTTGTTTATGCGTGTTTATCCTTTAGTTATGTATGGAAACAGATTTGACTCCTGTTGTTAAGTCAGATCTCTTAAATGAAGGATGAAAGATGCATGCCTATTGAAATAGATGATGAATAATTCTTGTTTTCAAGTGTACAGTTAGGGTCAAATACTCTGTATGATACCAGAAGATAACTTTGTGAAGAGTAAAGTCAAGGTGCAACCATAATACCTCAAGGTTCATAGTCTGGTCTGCATACTGCTCACAGTATAGACTTTTGAATAAAGCTTGGCTTCTAGCCACACCTGCTTGCTAGCTACTGTACATATATTGAGGCAGGCTACTTGACAGTTTATGTACATCACCATGCCTGTCTGTGAAGGCATGCTAACTTATTTGGAGGTGTGCTTGATTAAAACTTTCTCAGGGAAGACTAAAATGTTGGCATTTTGGAATAGAACATGGAGGTTACAAGTTGCTATTACGTACACAGAAAGAGATCAAGGCATAGTTTGGACTGCAGAATCAGTTTTTGAAACCTTTCCAGATTGTATATATGTCTTTTATATAGTTTTTTCTGTTGTTAGCTAATTCTTTGTAAAAGAACCTAACCCAAAAATCCAGAGAATTTGAAGAGGTGCCCTCCATCCATCTCAATGGCTTTAATAATGTCCTGCATGATCAAGTACCAATAACTTAAGTCATTTAGCATACACTCTAGCTGCTGTTAAATTCCATCAATTCTAGCTGCTTTTTTTATTCCATAAGGGCCTTAGTTTGAAAATAGAAGCCTTAGTGCAGCCCTGACTATGGGGCATAACGTGGAAGAACCTCTTATTGATCCTGCAGCCATGACAGAATTTTCTCCTTAGTCAAAATCCTACTGGAAATCGGTGTGCATTCTGTGTCTCTGAGTAGTGGGATCTGTGTAAAACAGGGTACAGGGGAGGGCAGGTATGTGACCTTTTTTACAGAGTGCCACAGCTCCTGGAAGGGAAGCATTCTGTGCTAGCCAAGGAGATGCTTGCTTGCCTTTCAGTTTTCTTTAGGATTCCTCCTTGTTGTGTGAAATTTACTCATTGCAATGTTGAGTAGTACACAAAGAACCATAAATAACTAAATCTAAGCTCAGGAACCATTCCATTTTGACTCTTCAAATACTGAGCAATTTCTAGCTCTTGCAGATAAATCCAAAATAATATTGCCTCAGGTAGTATTTCTGTAGTGAGACCAAAGACTTTTTTCAAAATCCTGTATTTAATATTTAAAATTTGCATTTTGTTGAAACTTTTCTAACGGTACAGTCCTTAAGGACAGGTCAGAAGGCTTATAGACTGTTGAATGTGTGACAAAGAGGCCATAAAGAATCTGGTCAGATGTAGCTAATTAAAGGTAAATGAAGGACAGCTGCTTTTTATGTTTCCAGCACATCTTTGATCTGCTCTACCCCTCAGACCTCTGTGGACAAGGTAGTTAAATACAAACTAGGAGGCCTATTTTAAAGACATTAAAGCCCTCCGGGGCAATCGAGTGACAGTCCAAACAGCCATAAGCTGTTTGCTTTATTCATTAGAGAACTTTAAATGTGTCAAGAAATAGAATAATGTCCATGCTCTTAGATCAGCATTAGCAATGAAGATTACAACAGCTCTGGGACATATGAATGGGCAAACTTCTTATGAAAACAAGTTTATTGAGAAGCATTTTACTATAATGGCAAAGAAAATATAGGTTACACATTTTCATTGCAGGGATATTGATTCAATATGCATTGAAATATCTAAAGGTGTAGTGACACAAACATCATGTAACCCAGTGCTGACCTCAGTGGTCCCTTCAATCATGTTTTAAAAAACTTCCTTTTCAGACACACATGATGGAAAGAATATGTCATATGTGAGTGACATAATAGCACGTAACACTTGCTGAAAAATTTATGGAGAATTTACACAGTATATGGTCTTTCACTTGTGTCTAGAGACTCAGATACTTAAGTTTGTAAATTTCAAGTGTTTATTTTATAAGTCAAAGCTTTAATGTCAATACAACATCAGTAAAGGATGTAGAAAGACCAAAAAAAGGGAAAAAAAATGAGTTAGCTATATAAACAACTCTTTATTGCTAGTCATTTTGTAAAAAGTGACTTTGTCCAGAAATATTTGCAAGTCAAACTCAGTATATTTTTTGAGAATTGTTTGATATCTTAAGGTTTTATTACTATTTTGTAATAGGAATTGAAATGGAAATTAAGGTGAAGCACATTTGTGTAACATTCTAAATGGTAAATTCTGAATATACATGCCATATTGCCTCAATAATATTTAAGAACTTAGAGAAAATATTTGCTTTTTTTTAAGTTGCATGCTGTGTTTTGCTCCATTATCTCTTGTGTCAGTACCTAGATGTTGTATGGTTTGCATAATCAAACTCTCCACGGTATTCAGCCCCACTAGACCAGCTTTCATATTTTAAAATCAAGTAAAGGTGTGAAAAATCTGGAATTTTAAAATGGTCGTGTCGACTGCCTTTTTTACTGTGTCATAAATGGAATTTTCATAATTCTTACCATACTAAGAACATTTTACCACAAGAAGGCTCTATGTGAATAATGCAGTTGGCATTGCTGGCCTATGAAAGTGCCGTATGCTATTGGAGTCTGGAAGAACCTTTCTTCCAAAGAGATGTAGATGTAGCAGAAGATCCTCTGTGGACTAGCCACTGATTTTTACTGGGTGATTTGACATTTCCTCTTGGTCTTACTATAGATGTATTTAACTATACATAGTTTAAAACTAACTTGATCCTTCAAATTGTCATAGATTTGTCCAACGGCAGATATTTCTGAATTCAAGTCATAGACATGAGGTTAATCAAGTTGGTAGGTCTGTGAACCAAGGACTTAACTTTTTCATTTTAAAATAAGCAGGAAATAAAAATATTCAAATTAAACTGTAAGATGGCCCTTGTTTTTGCTTAGCAAACAGTACTCAGAGCATGTAACTGAGCACTGAACACTTTAATTAAAGCATGTTCAAAGATTCAGTGAGCTGTGTTCTAAGCAACAATAAGTATAAAGATGTTGTTATTGCTGGCAGCATGAGCATAACATACTGATTTGGCTGACAGTGCCAAAAGCATTGTGAAAAGCAAACAATGAATAAATTTGTGCTAAAATTAGAGTAGTTTGCATATGTACTTTAAACCTTGAAGCTAGATATTTTTTACCCAGAGGCAAGAAATATAATGGTAAATTATTACAGAGCTCTGCTAAATAAAAGATAGATAGATATTGTGGATTGAGGACCCGTGATTTTGGCTAGCATGTTCCACTCACATTGAATCCGCATGTATCAGCTTGGCTGTGTGTTAGACTGGGGAAATAAAAAAAAAGCCCATGCTGTGGTAAAACTACTGTGAAATGGAAATACAATAGCTTGATAGGACAATTTATCTTCAATTTAAAGCTCCAATAAAAATAAGTCAAAAAGGCAACTAAAATATAATAATAATCTTAGAGGATTTAACAACCTTTATTTTTCCATTTTTTAAAAAACTAGCTGAGACACTGAGACAACTATTAAGACCTTCACAATATGTTCCTTCTTGAAAAATGCTGCATTGCAAATGTTGGTTTATCACCACAATAACTTCTCAGTACTTATATGTGCATGTATTATCATAAGGTGAAATTGGCCCTCCCAAAGGCTATAAAGGTTTCTGTATGTGTGCCCATGTATAATCACAACTTAGGTTTGAGTATCTGGTATTCATGGCATGAGTATTTAAGAGGATCCATACCATTTTCTGTCCTTGTTCACTTACCAATTTTCAAGCTCAGCAAAAATAATGGAATATAATTACTTTTATATTTGCAATAGGACGGAACGTTTACAATCTGGTAATAGTAATGCTTTCTTCAGCTGGGCAGCAAGCAGTAAAATGATGCAGATACTAGGTAAGCTTTGTCAGCACCAAGGGTGAGCAGTCTGAACTATCTGATGCGTTGAGCGTGAGCACATTCCTAGCTAGGTCTGTGGATTGGGACTTGGGAACTGAAGGGGATTTACAGCTGAGCAACAGCCAGTCGAGATGACATGTTGCCTGAAACGCTCTTTCTCAGCTCGTGTCTTCTACACATTTAAAATGTCATTCCCCAGCACTTGGGTAACCTTTGCTTGAAACCTTGAAGATTAAAATGCTAGTTTGCTATACAGTCAAGGAGCCATTATGAATTCAACACAGGCTGAGTTGCTTTCATGGAAAGAACTCCAAGAACACTGACCACTTTCAGCACAAATGCTACAGGCCAAACATCAGAAATTTCCATCTACTGCTGAAGTCCCAGGGTTTTTTGAAATCCAGAAAATCACTGGTCCCAACCCTGCTATTCCTGTTTCCAATCAGCAATGTTACACTTCCAGGTTGCATCTATTAGAACACAGTTACCTAACAAGATGTTGAGCATGACCCACTCCTCCTGTAGGCATGCAAAAGCCTTCTTCTACAATGCGTTAGGTAACGATGGTAAACCAAAAGCTCCTCCTGGGATTAATTGTGATCAGCTAACACATTTTTAAACACAGACATCCTTGTCCACACCAAGGGAAAAATCATATTCACCATTTTGTTTAATTAACACGTTTTCTAGTATATTTTCTCCGTGTAGACAAGGTCTCTGAGGAAGAATGACTCATGAATGCAGCACTGCCATTATGGAGTACTTTTTGGAGTAACTTTCCATTTCTCCACATTTTCTAAGGAAAGCATTGATTTGGCTCATTACCTAACAGGTTAATTAATGTTTGTGAGGAACTCCAGGGTACCATTAGTTAATCCCATACCACATTGCTAAATAGAATCCTGGGCAAGAGTTAAAATAAGTGTCACGTTCTTATGCGAAGGCTAATATGTAGCTCTTTTCCAGCACAGTCCATGCATACTGCTATACAGTTTTCCTTGGAGCCTACTTGACACATCTTACAATTGAGACAGGCACGATACATGACTGACTCCCTAGGACAGGAGTGGTCCTCAACTGCCACATGTTGCAGTGAACCCAGCTTTTTGTGGACTTTCTGGGGGAGCTGTGCCCTTACAGAAGAGATAATAGTTTTCAGTGCCTATGAAGATGGAGTGGAGACAGCAGGCTGACAGAAGTTAGACTGTGTAGAATCGACACAGAGATACTTTTTGCAGGCATTGATTATTTTTCCAATAATGCTGTTGCAATCAGAAAAAGTTTCCATGCTTCATCTTGTCAAATAGAGTGTTTTAGCCAACAGACAAGCAAATCTAAGAGAAATTTGTCATTGTTTTTATTAGGATACAAAGATCAACACAAGATTCTTTCTTTCAGTCATATATTCTCAGAAGGAAATGCATAGTACACGTAAAATATTTATGATCATTTCTTACATTGTAACTATATCTATGCAAAAGCCAAAATAAATACCAACTGTTCCAGCTATACAATATACAATGCCTGATGTGTTTATTGCCACATTTTCTATGACCACTCTCCTTTCTGTTGTGTTTCTCCAGTGATTGTGTTATTCCAGGAAAATGAGTAACACAAGGGGAGGAGGCTGCGTAATGACTTCTATGCTGTAGGAGGTTGTCTGAACTAACACATGGATCATGCTCTACACGCTCTACATCTCTTCAGTCTGTATTGGAATCTGTGTTCAGGGTGTACTATGTGGTAAACATGTAGAGGGTGAGCTACTCAGGTCTCAGCGTGTATCACAGACGCTTCACTTTTGAGTTCATAGCTCTGAGAGTTGAAGAAGAGCTGAAGACAAGAACTGGTCTCCTAAGGAGGACCAAAGGTATAATGATTCTTTTTTTATCTGTGCTATTTAGCAAGTACTGTTAGCTAGATTTCATTCTTTTTCTCCCTATTCAGTGAATAGAGGAAGTATGGAAACACCTGGGGAGATGAGGACAGCTACAATCCTGTGCTGCTGAAATCTCAGAATTTCACTTTTTGCCACATGGATAATTGGAGCACATTTTCAACAGAGTCATATTATTCTCAGGCTGTGTTGTATGATTATTGATACAAGATTTGCGTGCGTGATGGAAAAGAGGAACAAAGAGCAAAGGAACTCAAAATACCCACTAGTCACCAAAATGCTTTCATTGAAGAGATGTATGTGAAGACTGCCAGTTTGAAATTTTAAGTGTGAATCTTGTATAGGGAAATGTAATGTAATCTGTAGTGGGAAACAATTTAAAAACAAAAGAGATTAGTTGGAAAAGGGAGAATGCTCTACTGAGGAGGGTCAGTTTGGGGTTCAGTATTTTCTGTCATTTTATTCCCTCCACGGGCTCAGTTACTGAGCTGGATATTTTACTTAATAGAATTCTGGAGTCCCTTCTCGGTTGTTGATATTCCACTTGTGAACGCTCAAAGGATGTAAATGATGACAGCTGGTTATTTCTTCAACACAGAGATTTTGATTATGTCTTGTTTTATGGTTAGTATCCAGTTTTCACAAGGAATGTTCTTCCACCCAGAAGACAACAAATGTTGGACTGACCTAGTAATTGTTCTTTCCTATATTTCCTTTGGGCTCTTGTTCAGCTAGTTGGATCTGAGTTGCTTTAAACATAATTAGGCCATCATAAATCACTCTGGGTTAGTTCACATGTGACATCACCAGGAAGACCCAATGGGACGATTAGAATATGGTTTTGGACAATCTGTAGCTATGTTAACTACTTTATATCATGAAAGTAAAGTTTGTAAACAGTAGTCTTTAGTGTGACAAGTTAGAATATATTGCACCCTGATAGAGCTGTTCAGCAAATTAGATTTTCATAGTGCTAATTGAATTCGTCACAAAGCTGATGAACATTGGCTAAAGAAAGAGCAATATATTTTATTTTATTGAGCACAGCTCAGAGTGCTTGTAATTTAGGAGGGCCACCACACTTTCTGGGCAGGCTATCAAGTAGGATGTTGTAATGATCTGCATGACTACTATAGTAGATGGGAAAACGTAGTTTGTGTTTGTAGCTGTTCATGTCTTGCACAGTGTGCGCTCCTTTGGTGCTCTTCAGAGAGCTGTGTCATAATCCCAGCACCTTTTGAAGAGTTCTGTCTGGTGAAGTCGAGTAACTGTACACCATTTAAAACCTAGTGCATAATTAAATGATGAGACAAAGGAAAGACTAAGAAAGGCAGATAACCAATAGAATCCTGAAGTTATCAAAACAGAGCTCTTGCCAAGGACCTTGGAATTCATCTGATTCAGTTGCTGGAAAAATGCCTGAATTAAAAATTATCCTATGAAGACCAAGAAAATAGAGCCAAATTCTGGCACTGTACGTTTTTCCTCCCAAAATGGACATTAATGCTGCAAAAACAGAAGAGAGTGAACAACCCCTGGCCCCATGCTTGGCCCCCTACTGTAGGTTCTATCTGCCAAAACAAGATGGAATAGGAGATCAAAACCAAGGAGGGAAGCTGGAAAAGGAGGGTGATTGGAAAGGAAAAACTCATAGGCTATGCCCCCTGCTAGCACCGAAACACTCAACTGCCGCTCCACTTGCAAAGCACCTGTTGGCAGCTGTTGTAGTAGGTTATAGGTTTTGGGACAGAATCGGGATAGGAGACTTATACTCTATGTTCCCTTGTGTGACAAGTGATTTGGCCTTATTTTGGTAAAATCAAAGTAATTCCTGGGCAATCATTACAGCAATAAATATACCTGCTCAGAAATAACAATGACAGCTTTTGCTTTCTAGAAAAAATATAACAAATATTAAATTGCATGATTTTTAATGACTCCTTACTATTGATATTAATAGTCTTTGGCTAATACCACCTATATTGTCTTCCTTTTACCCAGAACTGAAAAACCAAACAATGTTACATGGAGTGGAAAGAAAATACAACAAAAAATGATCATAAATATTAACTGATGTTGTCATTCAAACACAGTGACAGGAAGCTAGGTGTAAGGGGTTGTCTGGCCAGTTTTATGTTTTGCAAGCTTTATACATTACAGTGGAATCATAGAAAAGTGGGATAATTGCACATGTTAAATTAGAACTCTCAGCAAGTAGTTTATATCAAGAATTCAGTTTAAACATTTTAATAGCCTCAGAAACTTTCATGTAAACCCCTGTTCAAATACATTTAGTTGAGAATTTTAGCATTAGTTTATGCCCTCCTTCTGTTACTAGCTCGAAAAATTACTTGTGTTTCTGTACAAAAACTTTTGCAGCCCTTTGTTGTTATATATATAGAGATTATTCTTCCTTAAGAGAAATATATAGTAAATATTAACAATATATATATTTGATATGTAAAGCATATCAAGCAGAAAATAAATGGTTATATATAAATATAGGTATTTATTATAGGCTGAGTTAAAAACTATTGCTTTTATTGGCTGTCCTTTGACTGTGATGAGAATCTTCCCTCTGCTAATGCTTTGCATCAGTGTAAAAGGCTTACTTGTCTAAGTACCTGTATTACTCAGAAAGTTTGGATACAGTTGAAAGTAGATAATGTTTTAGAATTTAATCCTTTCTTACATAAACTTAAAAATCCCCAAAGTTTTCCTATTCTACTTGAAACACTAAACTTATTAGTTCTAAAATAATTGAAATTTGAAACTTTAAGCCTTCCTTAGATTTATGTTCAGTAACAAAAAAGAGAACTTGTTTCTGAAGCTGCAGTGTACGAGCTACCCAGCAGAGCTTGGTTCTTTCACAAAGTCCACCAAAAGTCTTTCTCCATCCAATCTGCCAAAGAATAGGGTCAAAATGCAAATTCCATTACTTCAATAGTTTGTGTTGAACAGTTCAAAATGAGATTTTCAATTTATGTTCAGGTTGTTGCTTTGTTTTGCTTAAAAAGAAAAAGTAGTTGAGTAGCCTAGCATGTAGTAAATTGTCTTACATATTAGAGACTGTTAGCTTTAGTGACACCTGAGCCCAGCCGTATTCTGTGACATTAAAATAAGAGGACAGGATCTGGACCTTAAGACAGTGATAATCTGAACAAAGAGAGTATCTAGCAGGACATAAGCATGTGCTTAATTTTAGTGGGACTGTATTGTATGCATAAAGGAAGGAATTTGCAAGTGTTGTTAACTTGATAAGAATGCTTTCCTGAATCAAAATTTATGGAAGTTTAGCTGTGAATGACTAAAAGATGCATCCTGTATTACAAAAGGTTTCTAAATATTTTTTACTATAATAATAAATTAAATAGATGCATTCAAACCTTGTAGTAAGTATAGTCTTTACAAACTGTTTTGTCTGTTGTAGCATTAAATTTATTACTCTAAAAAAAAGAACTGTGGATGCTTAAGAGTTTTAATAAAGCAGGGCACAGATACTTCAAAAGCATGATAATCTAGTATCATGGACATATGGATACGTGTTTTCTTGGCATTCAAACTCTTTTAAGATTTGTATAGCTGTTTATTTATCTCTGCACATTGACAGATCTCAAAAATCCACTTTTACTATGGTCCTCATAATACATCTTTTTATTATATGTTTGCTGTTTGGAATGAGGGTGGTATACGAAATGGACAGAGGATTAGACAAGCCTAGAAAATGTAAGCAAATATAGAGAAGATCTGAAAATTCTCCTGGGCAATGTATGCTGGGGAGCATGGTCAAAACGTGGGTGGTAAACTTCTGGACTTTTCATGAGGTGTCAGGTGTAATAAAGTAACAGAACCATCTTTGAAGCTGGTGGTGGCAGGTGCATTCGGGATTTTCCAGGTCTCTTTTTTTTCTTGGCATTCCCCTCTTGCTCTTCACACCCTCCATTCTTGGACATGGAAAGTCCCCAGCATGTGAATTGAAGTGCTCATGATGGGTGGTGGAGCAGGAGGGGGAAGACCCCTGGCTGTGCATCAGCACAGAGCAGGACAGGATGACCCCCTAGTAAGGCTGCAGCTCAGGAGCCAGCTTAGGAACCAGCTGTCATCTTAGCATCAAGGCTGGCTGAGCCCCCAGCTGTCATGCAGTGTCCTTGGGGATTAGTCTTACAAGACAAAGAAGCCAGTGCCAACCTGAACTCCCTTCCTTCACTAGTTTCAGCAAGACTTAATGTGTTCATTTATGATGCCAGTCAAATGTTCCTGCTGTTATTAAGTCAGAAAACTGAGGAAAAAATATGGGTAAGTTGATCATGTAGCTTAAGTCTTCATTTGCCCCTCTATAATGAACAACTAGCACCATTTACCGTCTAAAATCCCAATATACCATAGAAGAGTGTGTTTAGCATACGAGGTATATATATACTCTATCATCAATGATATGTTTAGATTTTTACTTTACTTCTCAAACTTCAGAAACTGTCAGAATCAATGAAAATTAAACTACTATTTGTACAAATGTTTATTAGGCCTTTTTTTATTATTTTATAGGTCTTGTAGAAATTTGCCTGATGCATCCCCTTGATGTAGTGAAAACAAGGTAAGATTCTGCTTGAACAGGTTTTGTTGACACTGGAAGATATCCAAATTAGGAGCTGTCAGAAAATTAAATGCTAAAACTTCTCTAAGTAAGATAACTTGTGCCTTTAATGACATTTATATTTACTTACCTGTATCTACAGCATTTGACAGATGGAATTTGAATAGCATGACACGTTTCTAATTAGAGGTCATCTAAAGGTGTTAAATCTGTTTTATGACATGTTTTTTTAATGTTGTAACAAAACCCTATAACATGAAGAGGGCTATAGTTACATTCACTTACTATATGTATCATCTGCAGCAATGCTTTTATGTGTAATTGGGAAATACCATATTGCCTCCAAAATAATTTTCACAGATTTTTGAGATCTAATAAAAATAATAAAGTGTTCCATATTCTGTCTCTAAGCTAAGTAACTTCATGCTTTTTTGTTTGTTTGTTTTGATCTTTTTATCTGTCCCTATTTTCTTTCTGAATGTTTGTGCTTATGTGAGCATAAATGGTTAAGTGACCTGGAAAATTTGGTCAAATGACAGTTTGTTAAGTGTTGATTATTGCCATGGAAAAAGAATTGTGTTTCTAGTTTCTTGGATGTCTTTTTGCTGTTCTATGCTTATTAGTTTTCATATCAATTCATAAGTGAGTGTTACCACACATGAAAAGCAAACCAGAATGCAGAAGTGTGAAATAAGGAGGAGAAAACTTTTCCCGCCATGTGTTATGGGCAATGCCAATAATTACCATATACTGCTCCTAGAGCTCTATCTAGGTTTCAGTCACGTAGACAGAAAAGCTTCACTAGGAGATGAATCAACCCAAAACAAGTTATGAGGACAGCTGTGGATCTCAGAAATATGCTTGAAGGAGTCAATGATGACTTGAGATTCTAGTTCCAGTTAGCCAATATGTGAGCTCATTGTGGATTTATTTGCAGCTTCTGTTTAAATCACATTCTAGGTTTTGCCTAAGACTTTGAGATACACTTTTCTGCAGCTTGCAAGCTTGCATTTTGCAGAAGGAGGCCATCTCTTTGTGGTCCATGTCCAACACCAGAGGATGCTAATGCAGGCTCCATCCACGTTAACTGCTGCTGAGGTGCTGTAGGTACTCCTCAGGGCTTGGAGTTGGCTCAGGCGATTCTTCTGTATGCCTTCATAGTATGGAATATGTTGATTCATATAGAGACAATACACCTGGTAGTGTCAAGGGTCCTCTCTGCCCCTCCAAGTACCACTGAGACCTTCCTGTTAAAACAAGATTTGCGTAAAAAGATTGACATTAAAGACTCAGAAACAACAGGGTACAAGCAAAACAAACACAAGACCAATTTTAAAAGAAAAAAAAAAGTGTCTTGCTCTGCTGTCACGTGGTCCTGATGAGATGTGCTTTAGTGACTTAATTTTGGCAGGTTGTGCTATAATTCACTTATAGCTCTCAAGCTTTTGGTTTTACCTCTTCCTGTTTTCCTCTTTGTACTAAACCAGGAGACATGTTCTTCTGTAGTATAAATACAGCATCAGTGATTTACTTCTCATGTCTTTGGTGCCTTTGAGGTTGTCATCCTGCACATCCTTATGCTTCCAGTCTTGGTTGAAAGAACTTAATACATATCCTCAGAGTCATTCATGATTTAGGACATGCCACATATCATATATCATAAAAAGCATTAATTGCACATCTGTTCTGATAAACTGGCAATCAACAGATGTACTTCCAGCTTTCTGACAGAAACCACACATACAGTGGACTACAAGGATAGATTTCACCATTTCTATTCCAGATTTTACTGGTTTTGTATACTTTTAGTACTGAAAATGTTAATCAGATCCAAGATCCAGAAACAGAAAGCATTAGAGTGTGTACAGGGATGTTTCTGAAGCTTTATCAATTTTTTTAAAAGTATAATAAAAATTAGGAACTCTTTAAATGTGAAATCTGCGTCCATAAACAGTGGAATTAAAGAAAGCAGGAAAAAATAAGAGAACAGAAGGTGTGCAGGAAAATCGTATTATGGATCATGGTGAAACCAAGGGGCTGAATCAAGTAAAAAAGCCATTAAGCAAATTTCTTCATTTGAAGAAACTTCAAGTGAAGTTTACTTAACTCTTCCACCGAGTTAGCTGCAGCTTTGCAGAAGTAGGCAGCACCCGAGTGATAGGTTTGTATGTTTTGTTGATGCAGATGTATTCAGAGATATTACACAGATTTTGCAGTACTTTTCTGCTGGTCTTAGCAGATGTTAGCACTTCAAAATATATACATTTTGAAAGCCAGTGACAAAACCAAGAATAGAATATCCTTTGATCTCATCTGTCATTCCATTCCCTGTTCCTAACATCATGCCACTTCCTTTCGTTTTGTAATGGACCAAATTTACTATAGCAGATTAATTCTTTAACAGCCTTGGAGAAGTTCAAATGAAGCATTGTTTTTAATTCTGAACTTTAGTTTTAGAATGTTTTCTAATACATTTTCCTTTACTTCATTCCTTTCTTGCAGTGCACTTACTCTTTTTCAACATGGTATTGATAAGCTGTCATTTCCTAATCACTTCCAGCTATTACAGTTTTGATGATTTCTTCAGGGTTTTTTTTTTCCTTAAGGTTAGGTGAAAGGATGTCTAAGAGCACCATTTGTTGCTTAACTTTTATGGTGTTTTGAGTTTCCTGCTTTTTTTTTTATAAAGTTTTTTTTTGGTGGACAGAATCCCATCCATGGCCTTTTCATATTAGTGGAATCTTACTGATCTAAGTTAGCATTCTGAAGGAGTTTAGGGAAGATGCCAAAGGCTCACATCTAGTGGACTGGTGGCTTAGCATCATTTCTTCATTGATATTTTTTTTTGTGTGTATGTTTTTAATAAAAAATTGGAGAAAATAAAGTCCCTGTCAGAGATTGTTTTGAAACCCTGGAAAATGGCTTGGCTCTTTTGTGACAATATTTTGCAATAACTTTTCTGTGTTTAGTAATTTTCTATTATTCTATAATAACAATGCTAGACTTGTTTATCTCCTCACATCAAGGGAGGAATAAGATATGCATATAAATACATGTTTATAATCAATAGACAAGCCAAATGCTTAATGGACTGGGTTTTGCTAAATGGGCATTTGAAAATCATTTTATTTTGTTATCTACGTGAACACCAAAGCTCATTGCTTTAAGGCATTTATATAAGCGACCTAACTAGATGGAGGCAAATATGATCCATTGTTTTAGCTCTATGAAACCCACTTATTCTTTGAAATAAAGCTTTTTTCTCAATTACAAGATATATTGGTGTAGTTTCTGCTGAGACACTATTAAAAAACTGTGTGAAACTTTTAATGTCTCAGTATAACAGAGACTCTGATAGATGTTTTAGTTATCGGTTACCCTTATGATGGATTTAGCCATCTATAGACTAAATAAAGCACTGAATCTCTGTTCTTGTCGTCCTGAATTCAGTTTTCACAGAATTCAGTAAGGATTTATGTGTGTGCCTATATATGAGCAGGGAGAGACGTAGCAATTAAGAGCTTTCTGGTACAGATACAGTTAAGGCATGGGTCTACTTTTTAATTAAAATACCTAGATGATCTTTCTTCGCTGGAAAGTGAGGAGAAAATTGTCCTGCTCTGGATAAAGAATTATTTTTGCTTATTTTGGATTTTAAATGTAATGCAGGCTCTAATGTAATTTTCACACATCAGACTTACCAAAGGATGACAAAAGGGTATGCTAAATTATGATACATAGGACAAGACATTGTCGTATATATTACTTCAAAATTAAAAAGTAGTAAAGTGCTTTTCCAGCTAGAGTTTGTCCTTTGTGTCCTAGTGTCATATGTTTTGACTTAAGCAAACTTAAAAAATTCAGAACTTAATAACATTTTATTGTTGGAAAATTAATACTTGTGCAACGGCTTAGAGGTGTAGTTGGAGAGTGAAAGGAAGAGAATTACAGGGAGTTGTCTGAAATCAAGAGAAAGCTAATGTTGTTTGAGGCATCAGTCAAGCAAGCCTGACTGATAACCAGAGGATGTTACTGTGGTCCGTCTGATGGCTCCAGTTCACGCTCTCATGTAGTCTTATAGCCTTGAACAGCTTGAATTTTCAGAAAAAAACAACTTCTTTTCTTTTTTTTTTTTTTTTCTTATTTCCCTACTACTGCATTGCTGACATTAAACTGACATTTTCAGGAGCTTGTTAACTTCCAAACTACATGTGCTAACATATATTTTTCCTTGCTATTACATTTTAACACCTAAAAAAATGTCTGCAATCAAAAGTGATATTGCAAAATTAGAACTATGATTCAAAATAAAATTTTGGCTAATATTTCCTCAGGTTTATAAGCTGATTACCTTTACATGTGCTTTCTCTTTTTCATTGATTACCATCAATTTTTATACAGCTGAATTTTAATGACTCCACTGTTCTTAACAAATTTCAAAGTTGCCTGTGCAAGTATTCATATGAACTGTGAAGCATATCAAAGCAGAAATAGTCATTTTGGATGTGACTTGGTATTGTGTAGTTAGGAAATGGAAACCATACTTTGAAACTTCTTTAACAGTTATCTACATGACAGAAGTTAATAGAAGACACAGACAAAGAAGTGTACGATTAAGTGCTTTCAAATAATAGAGGAAAAAACAACAAGACATCACCAGAAACTTTCAAATACACAACACATCTGAAAATATTTGTGCCTGAAAGTCCTGTGAACAAGAAAAATATTATGCGGATACGATGAATCATTTACTTACCTCTTTCATTTTGGCAGTAGTTTGACATCACTATACATTTTGAGACAAATATTTGAAAAAAAGATGGTTTCTTTCACGTCAGACTAATACAAAATTGTGCTCCAGACTTCAGTGAAGATAGATTAGTTCATACTACTTGAGGATTTTCACTTGTATTCAATGCATTCAAAGAGTTCTAAATGTTATTGTAGACCGACTACCACTTAAAGGACTTGGAGAAAGTCCAGTTTATTAATAAATTAAACAATGTTTAATTAAGTTAAAAGTTTCCTAACAAGTTAAACTTATATCCAACAGGCAGTGTTTTAGTACTTCTTTGGTTAATTCAAATAATGATAGTTCCATCTGATTTTAAATTTTTTTGCTCTTTATTTAAACAATCTTTTCTACTTTCAGACATAATTGTGTCTTCATAATAAGCCTCACATTGGGATGGGTGTGCGATTTGGAAAGCAATGCCTAAGAGGGACCCAGGAGGCATTCTTTCAAAAGCATTTACGTCAATTTATGAGAGGGATAAGTTAACAAGTATAGCTTGTTTTCCTGATCAACCTATTTGACTTCCATGGTGTTTCTTAAAGCTGTTTCTCACCTTTGGCAGAATCTGGGGAAGGTGCAGTCCATGTTCCTTCTACTTTAACACTTTACACTGTTCAGCATTGGATTAGAATCTTCATGTAAACTGACTTTACATCTTATGTGTGATCCATAATATCAGCATTAATAAAATGAGGCAAATAATCCACCCTAGAAACTTTGGAGAAAGTTTTCTAGTCATCATAGAGATTTTATGGTTTGCCACTCTTTCTGCAAAAATCTAGACCAACATCATGCATCTAAAGCCCTGAATTTAGAAAATAATTTGGGATCTAAGTCCAAATTTGGACTCTGCGTTACAGACCCATTTCTAGTCAGCAGTTGTTCTGCTGATTTGTATGCGTGTTTATCCATTTTGTTCTTTTGTTCCAATTCTGTCATTTTGGTCTTATTAAAAAAGTTCAGCTTACTACATGTGTTTCCGATCTCATTCCATCTGTTGTTTTGCAAGAGCTACTTCCTTTATATCATTAATTCCTCTTTGATTTCTGGTCTTTTTTGTTTGAGTGAGCAGTAGTGGAATCTGTTTCTGAAAAATGTTGGTTTAAGGAAGAGTTCATTGTCCTTATACAATGGTGCCATTTCCAAATGACCATAGCTCACTTAGTTCGCATCAGGCTGTGTTAAGCTCACATTACTTGATGCAAATTGCTCTAGTTAGATTCAGAACAGTTTTAAGCAGAAAATAGTCTTCCTGTCCTGGGAAAATTATCAGGATAGCAAACAATTCTGTACTGGAATGAACAGTTGAACTCTCAGAAGACTGTTAGAAAAACAGTGAGTTTTGGCCATGAAACTCTTCATTTAATTAATTCTGAATTTTGGAAGTTTTCACTTCCATTTATTTTTATCTTTGTTTTCAACTACTTACACATGATTTTGAACTAGGGAAACAGAAATTTTGGTTTGAAAATGTAAAGAACAACATCCATTGTCATCTAGAAAAAGTGTATAAAAATGTATTGAAACTGATCACTTCCTGACAAATGTTTTTTCATTTTGAGGGAAAAAAAAAACTAGTAAAAATAATCCCATACCAACTCAACTTAATGTCCTTATTTCAACCAAATGTCAAGGCTTTTCTCTGGGATTAGTTTTACTTGATTTATCAGTGGCCTTTGGCACAATTGGTCTTAGGGTTTGTGTGCATATTGTAGCTTACACTCTGGTTTTGGCATTTGAATTTCAGCATTGAAATACTTTGAATATTCCGTTACAGATCCAAATTTTGTATAATATGAACTTATCTCAAGTTTACAATAATTTGGATGTGGATGTGATCCAGGACTCTGTAATTTGCCCTGTGTTTTCCTTCTACATACAATCTGTTAGGAATTAATAAGGGCACACAGGCTAATAATTCCTGCTAGATGTACTATTCCAATTTAAATCCTTCCCTGAATTAAAAAACAATATTGATGTGCACTGTTAAACAGATGCTCTGATTTGCAGTGCTGGTCAAAGGAATTTCTGTTCCTATGTGCTTTTTTCTTATTCATGGGCATGCCATATGTATATTTCATAAAGAGTGTCAAGATCCTTTGGGATAAAAGGAACTGTATAAATGCAGCTTCATCATCTCCTCATGTGATACTGTGTTATTTGTGATCAAATGAGAGAATTGCTTGATGATATCCTCATTTCAAATCAATGTAGATTTTTGTAAAAACTATAATATGCATTGTTTCTTGATTTCGAATAATCTTATCCCTTCTTTGATAGACACTGAATTTGTGCACCATCAAATCAGACTACCAGAGGTCTGTTTTCTCAAGCTTTTCCTTAATTTTCATTAAGCATTCTATCATTTACTTTGGTTTTTTAATGAATACTAGGTGCTTTTCTAAACAGCTGGAAAACCATAAAATAATAATTTCCATCTGACAGCATGGTATGATGATACCACGCTTTGGGTTACATATTATCTGTGCTGTCTCACTGGCCATACCAAAAGTACCCTCAGTTTCTTGAGTCACCTGTGAGCTGTAACAACCTGGAGTTTCTAACGCCCACCAAATAAGCCATGTCGGCCTTCAACGTGCTCAGGATGGAACAATATAATCTCTGTTTCCATTTTAAAGGATCCTTTACTTGTTTCTGAGGTTGTTAGGTGAATAAAATGAAATAAATGAAAACTCCAGATGCCTAATTAGCTATGTACATACTACAGGGATGCAGCTGTCCAGTCCCTTACGCTAGAAGGAAGAGAAATGGCTCTATGTAAAGGAAGCAAGTGTTGAGACCATCATGGGAGAACTGAGGAGAGAGGCAGTAGTAGATGAGGTGATGAGCTTTTCAGGAGAAGAGGAAGCAGGACAGTCTCCCACAGAGAGAAAAAAGGAAAGAATGCCTGAGCAAGAACCAAGGCTGATGAATGTGTGATGGTTTTCTTGCATATTTTCTTCTCAGTCCAGTAACTGCAGAAGGTGTGGTTTAGGTTTCTGAAAGGAAGCTGGATCAAAGCTGACTTGGAGTAGCCTTAGTCCTCCTCAAAATGTAGTATGTAATGTTGTCTGAGATTTTTGTTTTGGTACATCTTTCCGTATGTCCTTTTACATACCCCAAAGCACAGCTCTGTCTAGTAGAACCCTTACAGATGATTCCTTGTGCAGCTGATCTGGGGAATAAATGGAAATCATGCTACAAGACATACTGAATATTATCAGTCCTACCAGTGACAATCCTTCCAACTATGGACATTTGCAAAGCGTAAATATGCATTTGTTTTCTTAACAATTTTATGCTTCTTATTTTGCTTTTCCTCCAATTTGGACAATGAGCTAGAATAGTTCATTTTAGGTCCCTTTACATTACATTTTGCTTTCATTCTAATGCCATATCACAATATTCTTTTTGTGTTTAGGTTTCCAGTACTTACAAAGTTCATGTAAACATTTCCTGGCAACTACACGGGCAGAACTTATAATTTGACAAGACCCTGAGGGGTTTCCCTTCTATAATTGGCATCTATATATTTACATGTTTTAAAAATAAATGTACACACACATATTTGGTTGTATTGGTACAGCATCTTCCTTGGTAGAGAAAGTGAAGTTTCTTCATGTTTAAATTCTCTAGCACTGGAAAAACCTGCAGTTGATTAGCTGTGTCCGCATGATGCAGCTGCAAGAGGATGGCATGGACTGCATTTTGTGATTTCATGAGCTGCCCGTTGTGCACTCGCAGTTTAAATCCAAGCAAGCTCTGATTCTTTTTCCTTCGTTTTATTTTTATCTTAATTTTATGAAAATATTTCCTTTCATAATGAGGCTACAAATAACCCTCTTCTAGACAGAATAGGCAAATGGGACCAAAAAGCTCCAAAACTGTAATTATGGAGGAGAACCTTGAATGGGTTAGAGATATGACGGAACAGTTCCCTTTTCATGGCACTGTCTGACAGGGAAAGGAAGAAAAAGGAGAGAACCCAGGACTAAATGCCCTCTAAAATATGCTCACTGCACTGCTGGCAGCTTCGCTAGTTAGACCCTACCAAAGAAATGAGAGAGAGTGTAGAAACACTTGGATTCCCTTTTAGTATCTCAAGATTTCTACAGATAATCAGGATGTTTACATGAGTCAGAAACCATGACCAAATCTTCATGGTAAAAATTAAATTCAGTTTGAAACAGTTTGGATATGTGGGTCAGCTGACAGATTTGGAAAAATATAGCCATATTTGTACAGAAAGTACCTTGTAGTATTATAGTGTGTGTTATGGTTTGTGTTAAACACAATAGTTGTGTTTAATTATTTTATTTAGATTCCCACAGCCTCAGGATATGCCATTGTATTGCTGTCCACAAAAAAAAAAAAAAAAAAAAAAAAAAAAGAATTACTGTAACTTATGTATCTTTTTTGAGTTATGTAAATTGCCTCAGTACCCCTTATACTCTAATAGTAAGAAAGAAACAATGTTGAGTCTTAGTGCTCAATGTAATGTGGACTATCCTGGACATCATTTATCAATCTGATTTATTTATTTTGAATGAGACATCTGTTCACCTACTCATTTGCTCATTCATGGCAATGAGGAATGGTACCAGAAATGCTTACATTTTATCCGGGGCTCTACTGGAGGCAGTTTAGTCTACTTCAGTAGAAACAGCACTCTAAAATCACAGCCAGTTCCCAAATGAGGTGTTACAGCCTGTGTCCATCATGTCCTGCCTCCTGCCCCTGCTCTACCAGCACTCAGAAATCCCCAGCCTGGTGCTGAGTTCAGCAGCCTTGCCTCACCTCATCCTGCCTCTCCACTCCTTGCTTCTGTTAGCTGCTTGGCCCCAAACCACAGCTTTTGTCCAGCCTATTTTAAAGTGTGCCAGGTGACAAGCTGCCTCTAATTCCCTTGGGAAGCTGCTGCATAGCCTACTGCTTCTCACAGCCAGGAAGTATTTTCTAATGTTCCAATATTTCCATTATGCAGTTTCATCCCTAAGAGCTACCTACACTCCCTTTACTGTATATTGTTCCACCTTTTTTTTATTCCCTTTAAACACAGTAGATGCATGCCCCCATTTTTCTTTTCCAAAGCCTAAATTAGTGTGAGATAATCAGAGAAGATCTTTAAATATTCTTTTTTCTGTATCAACCCTGTATTTAAAATGTAATGAGTCAAGTGAAACCATGAGGGATAGAGTGGAATGAGAGCAAGAACAGAAAACAGAAAGCAGAGGGCTAGGAGGTGAGAAAGTACATGGGATTCTATTTACAAAAAAAATACGTGCTGAAGATAAGTATTTAAGATGGGAATTGGGGAGTGGAAATGAACAGATGTTAGCACAGTTACAAAAGTAGTCTGGAGACAAAGAAAGGGGATAGTTTTAAAAATGTATGCATTTTAAAGTAGTATTTTAAATAAGGATTAAGCAGCTGGGAAAGGTTACATAGGCTACGAGTTGGAGACATCTATGGTGTACATAAGATTTTCTTAAAACAATCTAACAAAGCAGCTGGGTGAGTTATTAACAGATGTTAATGATTTGTCAGTGGTATAAAACATTAAGATCACATTCAGGGGTAGACCGTGGTCATGCCTAGTTTCTCCATGGACAAAAATTTTGCATTAGACCACTGTCATGCCTGATTTCTAACCATGGATAGAACATGTCTAAAATAAAACAAGCAAGGAACCACTTTGTTAAAAAAAAAAAAGGGGGGGGGGGGGGCAGGACCTTTGATTACTTTTATTATTATCTAGTCATGTAGTAAAATGAGTGGGACGTAGTTTAAAGTATGGAAAATCACTATTTAACATCTTCATTTACAATAAACAGAAAATAAATTTTCTACCTATTTACATTTCTTTTTTACTTACTCGTATTTGAGCTGGCTTTTAGAAGCTATGGATACAAGAGAATAAAGTTGTATATGTTGGAAGCACAATGTAACTGTAGCAATGCCAATAGTTCTCTCAGAGAAGTTGGCCATTAATACTGTATTTAAGTATGTCCCTAAAATAACTCCATTACGCCAGTAAGTGCCAAGTAAATCTATAAATAAACAAAAAGAGAGATAATATCTTTATGAACTATGCTTTTTGTATGTTTTTACAAGCAGATGCATCACTGTGTATTCTAGGTCTAGAGGGGGTTTTGAGAAACAAGAGTCTTCACGTTGAGTAGGATGCAAGTAAAATACCATCTCCAAAATAATCTTGGCACAATAGAGCTGTCTTTTGAATTTATTTCTCAAGAGAGTAAAAAACCCACCAAAAACCTAAGGAAATATTTGCAAGTTTTTAGCTGCTGCAATGTTGTAGTAAGCTGATGACTCCCTGGTGAGAAGGCAGCGGGTTAGATTGTGCTTTTACAACCCGAGTTGAGCCGGGGCAGAGCTCGGCAGCACCGGCTGAAGAGCAGCACACAGAAGGGATTGTGCCTCAGAGGTGCTGTGACCTTCCTAGTTTTCCCTTATCCTGGCAATGGATGATTGACCCATAGCTGTACTAATTTCTCGTAACTACACAAGTATTGCCATTCCTTATTCTGTTTTATCCATTTCCCTAAATCTGGAGAAGGAGCAAAACAATACCTGAGTACTGGCTGCCATATATGTGTCTGCAGTGGATTGGCTAGAAAGTGCTGCGAGCGCTCATATGTACATATGTTCAGGGTCTGTAACAGAGAGAAGGGGCGTATACTTTTGCATCCTATACGTGACATTATCCGTCTAGCATCTGCCTAGATGTAGTGACTTAGATCAAGATGGTTTCTCCCAAGAGGTACATTGGATACTTCTTTCTCTAGCACGTTAGTGAGCTGAATCAACTTAACACAAGAATCAAAGTGTCAGAGACAGTACAAGGGCAGAAGGAGGACAAGACAAATGGGAATTGGGTTGGGAAAAGTGCCTGTAGACAGCAGCAGGTCTTAAGATTATTCTGCTGTCTCATGATACTTTTCTCTGAATGAGTCAGCTACTAACTGGAAGGATGAAATTAAATAGTTCTGAGATTGCTAAATTGGAATACAAATTAGGAAAGGAAAAGTAAAAATGAAAAAAACTTTTTTGACTTTTTTTTGTATCTTAGAAACAAGTGAATGAAGACATATCTCATTTGAAAATGTGGTTCTGCAACATTTTAAACTCTATTCTTTTGGAATTGCATCTGTTCCCATGACATGCTGCTGTACGGTGGCGGTTCAGGGAGCTGGCACAGTGGAAAACTGATCAATTAATCATTTTCCTTGGGTTTCTTTTTGACCAGCTTGGTTTCCTGAATTGGTTCCTCACACAATTGTGTAACAGGCAATACCAGGACAAAGAAGGGGACAACCCAGGCAGGCCATCAGTGGCAATCATTAGACTGTATGCTAAAAGTATGCATAAAAGGCATGTGTGTATACACTGTCATTCAAGTGGAGTATGATGTTACATTTAATCTGATGAAAAGGTGGTCTGACACTAAAAGAGTTAGTCCAGCTTCTGGTTCCTTGCCATCTAGCTCGCTTCTCTAGTGTGTGTAGTATGGTCCCACCGTTTCTCTTATGTCAGATCTAGCAATTGCAAAACTGCAGGGAAAACTGATTCAGGTTGATGATATATCAGAAAATTCAGGTATTAAAAAGTATTTGTTTTCTAGTGGCTGCATACTGTCGGTCAGCTCTGTTGTAATGCAAAACTGCATCCTAATCAAAGATGTATATGTGTTTATTTACTGTGTCTCTAAGTATGAACTTTTATTTGTATGATTGCCATTGTTCCTACCTCCTTTCATAGCACATGCTTCATAGTGTTATGTCTTCTCTTAGAATATGAAGTCCAGTTAATGTGGACAAAAACGTTCCTCTGAACATGTAAGGTGAATTCCACCACAAAGGGAATAAAAATTATGCAAGAATGTTAGGTTGGTAAAAGACTTGCCTAATGTAGCTATTGAAAGGTAAATTTTTAAATGAATAGCAATGCATCCTTTTCCTTTTCATATCTCTTTCTTTTTCTTGCCAAATTGTTTTATTATCTGAACAATTTGACATATCTAAAAAGTGAAACAGCTTACAATTCTATTGTTATACAGGTAATGCATTGTAACAGTATATGGCATATGTCTCAGGAAATTTAGGAATATACTGAAATTTAGTTTTCAGTTTCATGAGACAAGAAATTCTGAACTGCAGTTCGTTGTTGCTAAAAGGACAAGATGCTTGTCTGCTTCATGTTGGCAACGTTCGTCCTTACACAAGCTGTACAACCTTGTAGTTTCCCATGGGCCTATACAACATATCATCCTAGAAGAGTAATTGGTACAGTTCTAATGAATTTATGAATTGAATAAGCCCATTAAGGGTTCAATGAGCATCAGAACTATAACAGAGGAAGGAGCAGGACCACACAGTGAAAAAGTATTAGGGATGGGGGAGAAGGAATTGAGGGTGAAACCTCCCTGTTTTCATTTGGGTGAAATCTTACATCAGTTAAACTAATCATGGAACACCTTAAGTCCGAGGCATCAAACCATTTCAGTCATGGGTAAATTAATTCCTGTTCTTCAGACTACTCATTTATTAGCTCTGCAATACTTAATTCTTGCTTCTAAATACTTTGTCCAGTTTGAATGAGTAACGGATTCCTGAAGTTGCCTGTTAATAGAATTGCACAATATTGTAAAAGCTGGTTGCTGTTATTACCATGACAAATGATTGCACATTTCAAAAAGCTGCTGACTTTTCTGTAAAATATGTAATTAGGGTTGAAATTATGTATTACATCTTCAGCAAATACAATAATTCATAATTCAAAGGAGGGTCACACTCCCTCATGCTGGCCCCACATTTAGCAGATTCAACTCTCTAACTTGGCCAAAAACTAATTCAAAAACAACAAGAAGAAAAGGGAAAAAAAAAAAACCAAACCAAAAACCAAAACCACAACTCTCCAGCAAAGAGTAAGTGTAGTTGGAGAAGGAGGAATATGGAAGACCTCTCTGTCCAGGCAGTGGTATGAGTCTTTCAGTCAGTTCTGCTGAGCAGCATGAGAAAAATGGAACATGAAATGTTCTGCTCTAGCTAGGAGGTAAACGTAGGTAGACAAATAAATATAGGGCAATATATAAAACCTGTTCCCATAGTTAGATGCTCTCACGTATGAGGGAGCAAGGACATAGCAAGAAGCTTGAACTCCAGAATCATGGAACCTGGAGATACAGAGGGTATATACTTGTCATCTTGCCATGCACTGGCCTAATGATCCTCTACTGACCTTTGGCAAGGACTAGATATTAAGATGGATGGTCATCTGATCTTTTGTCTTCTTATACATAATATTAGGACAAAAATTTAGTCTAAATTCTCCTGAATATATTTAAGACCAGGAATTAGGTTTTAGGTACCTGAATGAGGTTGTGGAGCCCCCTTCTAGTATGTCCTGTGCAGACAAAAAGCCTCCTAATTATCTTTATAATAGAGCTCAGTCAGTTTCTTGGGTTAAGTGACTTATAAAGGCATATGTGACTTAGTTGCCTGTGATAACAGGGGCTTAATTCACTGGTTCAACCAGCCTCTTTCAGTCCACTATATGATTTGCATGACAAGTCATCAGAAAAGTAATAACAGAATGGTTGAGTAGCATATCATGCTAACATGCATTCTTAGTAACATGAAAAACATCTCATCCATTAGAAGTAACAATCCCAGAGAAAATCACACCTGTAGAACAAGGTTAATAGTACTAGATATCTTCAGCTGGATCTGCTGCAGAAGTTACTATACACAGAAACTTTTCCCTGATTAGCCAGACAATATTTTGAGATCAATTAGATACATTAATGATGCCATTTCTACTTACTCACTTTGCAGCCTTTGTAGAAATGTATGCAGCAGAAGTATTTAGAGCTGTTGAAGAGCAAGGGCAAAATCTTACTCTTGTCTTTTTATGCTGTTCTGACAGCTCAAGGGACCTTGAGGGAGATTTGGCACTGGAAAATTTTCTTAATGGAACAGAAATCCTTAGGTGGTAGGTGGTATAGAGGTGGATTAATGAGTCCGCTTCACCTGTTCCTCACAAACTCTTATATGGGAATAGGTAATTCTGGAAAGAAGTCAATGGTCAGAATGTCTTTTATACTTCAGCTTTTTGTGGCTGCCAGGACAGACCCTTGTGACTAATAGGAATTCAGCATCAATTAGAACAACTCCCAGAGTTGTGTCATGTGTGCTGGGGCTACAACAGTTCCACTATTCTTGGCTAGCCTGAGTGCAGTGGAACTTCACAAAACAGCTTTGAAAAGCTTGGCCCACAGTCCTTCCTCCCACTTAATCACATTGCTTAAGGATAATGTAAACTTTAGTCTTGGGTGACAAATCATAAAACTGGTATGGCACAAGGCCAATTCACAGGTGCTCTTGGAAGACATAATTTGTGCAAATTTGTACCAAATTTCAATTGATGTGAATAAGTAGCCAGAAGCCTTGGGAAAGAGGTTACTTTGCTATCTGTAGACAAGTTAGCTTGTAAACAGACAGCTTTCTTGTAAATACTGGTGTTTGAAAGCTTCCATATTTGAAAAATAGACCAGGATTTTTATCGGAAGCATAATGAAACTGAGAATAAACAGAAATTTGGTCAGCTAAGGTTTTGATGAGTCACATTTCAGAAAGCAGAGACAAATATTTTAGAAGAAAATGCCTTCTGGAGATCTGTCATTAGAATTTTCAGTAAACTTTTCAGATTTCAAAATGACAAAGCTACTGCTTTGGGAGCTAGTGTGAAACTGCAGAAGTGATACAGATGCTGAATGCTCCTTGTAATTCATGTATTCTGAACACTGTGCCAGCAGTCTCTGCAGCAGTCCTAAGAAAACCATAAAGGTTTTAATCCCTATTGAACAGAAAAAAAGAGAGGAAGAAAACTGAAACAATTTCCCTTAGTCAGCAGCAAAGCAAGCACTGAAATTCTCTCAGCCTCACACCTTTGCCAGAGAAGGCCTCTGGGAGCACACTAAGATTACCAGGGGTGTCCTGAAGAACAGCCCTAAGCAGTCCCCTCCATCCTTCTGCAGAGGTTACTGCCCCAGTAACAGAGGTGTACCAGAAGTGAAAATGTGGTGGCTCTTCATGTCCTACAGCTTACACACCATCAAACTTATTCGGCGTTACTTCCATTAAAGCTAAGGCTGTGAGCCAAAATACCTGAGGGAAGAGTTCATTTTGTCCCTTCTGCTACAAAGTGGTAACCCGGGGCAATGTGTCAGGACAGATGGGTGAAAGTAATATACCCTTGATTAAATATTGTTAAATCCTTCCCACAAAGTCCTGTGGCCCAAAATAATACATCAGATACACCCAAATGTTGGTGGATCATTTGGCATGACAACATGAGATTTTGTAGAAATTCAGGGTGATATATGTCCATGACTTTAAATAGATGAGAAAATGTGAAGCATTTTTAAAGGACACTCTAATTTTACCTTTCACTAGGGTATGGTTACAAGACTGCACAGCACCCTTCATGTACTACCAAACACTGAAATAGGGCCGGAGATTGCAGATGCTCTGCTCTGACCATGTGCATGGACTTGAGTTCATGACATGGCATCTGTGAGCCAGGTTTTGTTAGAAATTCACTTTTGATAAACGTAGACTTTTGTATCTGTTGAAATTTTCCTCTAAATTCCCAACTGTTTTTCAAAGAGAAATTTTCCCATAGCAATCCACTTCATCAAGCCGGAGTTATTGTTTAACTTTGCTGTAAATGTACCATCACTGTATTAGTGATCTCTATTAAAAGGATCTGTAGAAGCTGTTTGAAGGTGTATTATCTTGTTCTGTTTCTCAGGTATGGTCCATAATGTGACTTAGTTTCCACTCAGAAAACTCTGACTGCTGGAGGGGTCAAATTCAAAGATTCTTTCATTGATGTGCAAGTTGTATAGTGTCTCGGCACATAATCAAAGGCAAAGTTTTGGATATATAATCTCAGTGTAGTTATATTTCTTTTGTCTGCAATACTCTACACTGTAGGCCTGTACATCTAAAATTGCTGGACTCTTTACAGAAGAAATTACGTGATTACTAAGTATATAGAATTGGGGGCTGGGAAATCTAGATACTGATTTTTTTCTGTCCGTGTCTTTTGTAATTCTGAGTTTTGTAGTATTATAATCTTACTTGTAATAGTTTTTCCTTCTGCACCAGTGTATTTTAGTAATTTTCTTGTATGCTAAGCAAATGAACTCCAAGTACTTAGGAGCAGAGAATTTAATTGCATTTTCTGTTGTTATAAATACTTCTGTAATGTAAAAGAATTGCATTGACATTTTAATATGCTGTCACTTTAAGATACTACATGAAGTGTGAACAGAGCACAGGCACTTTTAACAGGTGTCTCTAATTGTTAGTTTGTTTCTTAGAAATAGCCTTAATGTAAAATTTGGTGAAACATGTAGATCCAAGGTGTTTGGATCCTGCAACATGCTAACCAGGTTTTACTTTGGCTGCTGGTAAAAACAAATTGGGGTGTGTAATTGATTTTTTGTAAGTAAAGCTTTTATGTTTGCTTTGAGTTCAAACTCCATCTTTTTCTTGTTATTCTTTTGTCCCTTAGGAGGGATTGCAACATGGGCTTTTGAAAAAAAAGAGTTGTGTATTCATTTATTTTAGCATATAGGATATTTCTATTACTTTCAGATTTTGCCAGTCTGTAACTGCAAAAATAATCGTGAAAAGGGTGAAAGCCAGATCAATTACATTTTTTAAAAGTGTATTTCCATTAAATTTTGCAAGTGCCTGTTATGTTCAAAGGGAGTTCAAGATTGTCTTGTTCACAGAATATTTGAAAAGCCCCTTAAGAGAAACAGATCCATCCAGAAAAATGTCTAGATTGTTGGATGAAAAGTCCTTACTTTAAAAAATGGTAAAACAAGAGCATCAACATTCATAAAGTCTTTTCAGATTTTCAGTGGGATTACTACTATTTCCAGAAGTTGAGACAAAAATATCTTTAAACAAAAGGCAAGAATAAGCCTGCAAACAAAAAATATTTAATTTTGAAAAGAAAAAAAACAACTAGTTTTGTTACATAGCAAATTAATTATGAACATGCAACTTCTACAAAGTTTACTTAGTTAACAAGATTTTATTATAAACAGTTATTCTTTTCCAATTTGGCAGAAAGATAAACTATGTTAAGTTCCTCAAAGTTATATACTTAAGATTTAGTGAACATTTCAAGATCAAATGTTTTGCTAATTTTGCAAATACATTTAGATTGATTGCAGAAAATTATGGAAGTCTATTTATTAGTTAAGCTGTAGTTAAAGTAAAGGAATTCTGATCAATTTGCTAAGAATTGCCTCCAGCTGTGCTGGTTTCCGTCACGTAGTTAAACAGAAGCTCACCATAGTTTGATCTATTTGTCCTCATTTTCATGCTCGCTGAAGTAAAGTATGATGGGCTCAGCAGCAGTCATGTGTTCCTTGAGATTTCAGGTGCTAATCCAGAGAGTCGATGAAAAACTTCAAAGTCATTGGGGAAATATATATTTATTTATATATATGTGTGTGTGTGTGTGTGAAATTAATATAAATTAATGTGTACATCAATGATATTTTTAATATCTATGAAGAAGCTATGTAATAAATTTTTAATTTCCAGATCAAATTGACAGAGTAAACTCTGATCTGGAATAGACAATAACCTCATCATCATAGCACATAGCTAACAAGTGAGAGAACCAGTTCAAATTCATCCCTTCCTGAATCAGAAGTCAGCCCTGGACTTGACCTTCCAAAAACCTACACAGGTGCCTCGACCTCTGAGTCTCTGTGGTGTAATTCTTCATTCAAACTTCTGTAGCAGCTCTAGGCAAGACAAAAATTACAAACTCTGATTAAGACATTCCTCCAGCATGTTCACTTGCACACAGGGTTCAATAATAGACTGTTGTAACAAAGTGAGAACTTCCAGATCCTATAGCGAGTACTGTAGCCACTAATATCCTGCCTCTCATTTCTCCAACAACTACACTCCCCTTAATCTAAATAACAAGATGGAAGGTCACATTTTTGCTTCTCACATGAATTAAAAGGAAAAAAAAACCCAAAACATTTCTGTGTCAAATAGATCCATTCTTAAAATGATTGCCATATGTACATCTATGCTGCAGGTGCCGAATCATGCACGCTTAAGATACAGAATATTTTTATGTCTTAGCACTGTCCATGATGTATTCCTGCATCTCCCCTCTGTGTGGCATGTGTGATGTACCCAAGTGCTAGAGAGTGAGCTGTTGCCCTCAAGAATGTCATTCCAAATTAGTATTATTGAGTTTTTTTGCTGGATTTCATTTTAGTTGAACTGTAAGAAAAAAAAATTCTGAATCAGTCTTATTCTTTCAAAAGATACTGTTGCTCAGCTTGGGGTGCTGAATCTGGCCTGTTGATATCAGACATTGCCTATAGTGTGCATTTATATCAGCATCACCTCTACTCCCTTCAAATACTGAGTCCTGTTCTTCACATCATCTCAGATCTCTGTTCAATGACCAAATGTCAAGAGAAGAATCTCCTTCAATACTTATTCTGTTCAAATCTTTGCTGTCCCACCTGAGGATCAAGAACTTTTGCAGGGATCACCACCTCTTGTGGTGGATTCTCAAGCCTATGTCTGACATGCTTTCATAGTGCGCAGGTCAGCAGCTCGGTGTGGGTTTTAACTTGGGACACCTCATGGTCATTAGTGATGATCAGTGTTTATCCTAATGACAACGGGTTTCCTTTTCTTAGATTGTGATGAAAAACATCATAATTAAGAGCAGCAAGGAGTCCATCTGCCTTACCAGAGTACATGTTAGGCTTGCATATAGTGTTCAGCTCCTGCACTAATAGAGATTCTGGATATTTCAGGAACCATAAAAACAGACAAGTATCTTATCAGTAATGAAAGTTTTCTAAATGTTGTATCTTCTTACCATCCATGTGCAGAGCTGGGTGTTTTGTGTTTTCCTTCCCACTACAAAGCACGTGCTTTTGGTAGAGGTGCAGAAAATATTGTACTCATAGAAAGTGTGCAATGTATTTTAGTTAAGGAATATAAAATCAAAGGAATGTCAAGAACAAAATGGATGTAACAACTGGCATTTTTGAAATACGTTAATCATAGAGTTTTAGGGAAATTTGAATATGGGCTATTCATTTTACTGCTTTCTCCTGTAGTCTTTCTGCAAGTGCAGCTAAACGTGCTGTCGGTCACTTTTCACAATAGGTTTAGACAGGTTAATATTTTAATAAATAATCAATGCTCATAAATTCCAACTGCTCAATATATTCCTTGTGATATGTTTTAAACTAAGGTCTGCTATTTCTGATCTTTATCCCTGACATTGTTGCTAGACATATCTTTAGTATGCTTTCAGTTGTTGTTAATAAGTTTTTCTTCTGTGATAAATTACTAGATAAATGTACTACAAGAGGATCATTATTTTCTTCCTTCCCTAATTTCTGTGAAATGTTGTTGGTTAACTTTACGGAGGAAACACTGAAAGAGTTTAAACTTTCCAGGATTAAAGACCACTTAAAAAGCTAAGATCAGCTATGCTGAAAAGGCATGTCATGTGGCAGTTTGGGGTACATACATTTTTCTGGTATGATTTTTTATTTTTGTGATTAAGATAAAAATGCCTATTTTCTGAATCATTCTTCCTTATACAGCTTGATAAACTTAACTAAACCCAGAAGAGGAAGCTTCTTAAAACCAAATCAAATTATGGGAAATACTCCCACGGGGTCCTTGAGCTAATTCTAGGAGCTTTTCTTTTGAAATGAGTCCATCCTTAGTATTTTATCAGAATCATCTAGTAGGTAATGTAGCCAGAAATATTGCCAAGAAGGAATCGTTCCACCCAGATTAGAGGGATAGAACTGAAACAGAGAAGGTAGAGCTGTGCGGTGTACATGAAACACCATATAATGCAGACTGCATGCTGCGTTTGTCATTGTTGCAGGAGCTTATGTGCAGGAAATCCTCCCCTGACTAGTTTAGAAAAGATTCTGTCTTCAGGGCCCTACTGACTTCTGCTGTTCCTCTGATTTGAATGCAGATGCAGGCTTCCTAAGGTCCCTGACAGCAGAGTTTGTCTTTTAAAACAGTAGGTAGAAGTCTGAAGATAGTCGTGCTTACATAATTCAAGCTTGGGGGAGACAAGATTTCAAAATACTCTTCTAACAGCCAGTCTAACTCATTCTTCTGCTCAAAGATACTGGCACTCACAGGTAAAATACTAACTAAAATTGGAAACGGAGAGAAGACATAATCTAGATGAAACCTAATGTCCACTAATGTAAACTCATCCTTTGGAACTCTTTTTAATTCCTATATTAAATCTGAGAATTGCTTGAAATCAAAATTACTTTTAAGATATTATTGATACATATCTTTGGAACACATAGCAATTTAAATCCTGACTCCTGTTTCACAGGTTTTTTTGTTTTATAATCCTCTGATCTGTCAGTATTCTTTCCATTCATGTAAAATCTAATACCATGTTTATCTTTGTCCCCTGCAAGTGGCCTTCATTTTTCAGCTGATGAATCCTATTGTCTTAATCTAAGGTTAAGCAAAGAGCTATTAGAGTAAAAATATGATATTTTTTTTTAGATCTAGAACTAGATTTTCTGACCTTCAAGCCAAAGCTATTGCAAAATTACAGTTTCTCTGGATCAAGCACAAAATAAGCAATTATTGTACAGTAAGTAGTAGGTTGCACTTGCTCGTGCAGTTACTTGGAAATATTTTTTTTCTTACATTCAAACAAGTCTTCAGGCATTCTGTATGTAAGCCACAGTACAGTGCTACAGCACCCAATGATTTTAACACGGACTTTAAATATAATGTTATTGATGTGTATTGTATTCTGTTGCACTTTGAAGTTTTTTTAAGGAATGTCAGAGAAGGGACAAGTGGAATGGCATTGCAGAGATGGGCATATGATTTGTGAACCCTTTTCAATCTTTCACTGTATTGCTGAAGGAGTTGTACCACATATTACTATGGAATGTTTTGGATGTGGGCTTCAACAGGTTTTGTGGGTCACAGGTAAGATCCTCCTTTCTCCTCCTCTCTCTCTCCCCTTCTTACTCACTCTTCCTCTTCTTTCACTAGGCTCCTGAATATGCAAAGACTAGAATTGAGCCCACAGTGTTTTCAGTCCATGCTGGAGGCCACAGCACAGTGTGGTGCTGAGTATGCAGGGTCCCTGTTCTTTTCCTGGGCACAGATTTTTTTCCACAGTCCAACCTCTTCTTCCCTGCCCTCCCAAGAGTCCTGCCTTTTCTTTTGCTGCTTGGATTCTCCGATTATTTTAGCACAGTCTCATTGCAGATTCCTTTTGCAGGACCTGTAGACTTTCCTGAGCCTATACAAGGCAGGACTGCTCTACTCTGATATTTTCCAGGAGGCAGGAGAGGCACCAGGAGTGTGGAGGTGTAGAGCTGTGAGATTACATATGTGATACCAGCTCAGCTCTGAGCAGGGGAACAGTGGGGAAAGAGAGGGTGAGATGAATCGAAACACAAAGGGACCAAGCTATCTGCAGAGTGGACCCACAAAACTGAGAAAAAAATGTTTACTCCTGGTAGCATCTGGGTGCTTCTGGCATTAGTTTTTAATCAAATGAGCATTCTTGTTTTCAGGTTTTAGTGGACTAAGTTTCAGAAATTTTATGTTCCATGCATGCTTTTCTGGGATTAAGCAAAATACACATTGGTATCTAATTCTGTTGCAGTTTTCAGCAAGCATTTTGTTATTTTATCTCTCTTTTCTGCAATCTTTTAGATTGTGGGCAAGTCCAGTGATTATATATAAAACCTGTGTTTTTATTGTAACTGTTTATGTACATGTTTGTGGGTGCTCAAGCCACTGAGGTGCCGAGTCTGCCACCTTTGAACTTCCTCCCATGCCTTGCCCCTATTCTAGACTTTCTGCCCCTTTCCTTGTCATCCTGCAGAGTCTGGATTACATCACATATCCAAAGAGCACACCCTACCCCAGGCATTGCAGTCTTGTGGAGAAAGAGAACAGACCAAAGTGGCCTGCCTGCCCATATTTCACCATCGCTGCTCCTGTGGTGCCCTCCACAAAATACTGGGACACCTGCAGGGATGCTGTGCCCTGAGGATATGATTGTGGGAGTCTGGGGACACTTGGTAATAGTTTGCTGGCAAGTTTAAGTGACCTGCTCTCTACTATGAAAAGTTGGCTGTATTTGCATGTGAAATATCTCTGTTATAGATCAAAACCTGAACAGCCACCTAAGAAAACAGACCACCGACAAATGTGTGCTCCTTCTTTAAGAGCACTTGCTAGACCCTTGGCAGTGTATCAAAGGCAGACAGCTCCATCTATAGTCAAGGGAAAGAGAGGAACAATTATGCAGGACAAGTAATTCCATCAGTCCCTGATCCCCTTGATACTTTGATACATTTGGATGGGATCAACTGGCCTTTGGAGGTGCATTTCTGCACTGATTCTGCAGGAAGCCCAGATGACTTAAACTTGATACTTGAATCAAAGATGGCTAAAGGTAAATAAGATAATACTTAGGAACTTAAAATGCATGCAAGGGTTCTGCTTTAGCACATATCTAATTCCAATGGCTGTACATAATTACAAGAGTTTTGGCGAAATTCTGACTCAGTCTAAAGCCAGAGCCCTTCGGTACCACTGGGGTGGCTGTTTGTGCTAGACTTGCTAGGCAGGACTGAGTTCCCACATTCCCAGCAGCAGAGATGCCCTCTGCCCAAACGTTTGTGGCGTATATCTGCATGGGCATTGCTGTGTCACACAACCAGAGTTGTACACTCTGTGAAGTAGCATTAAGGAGGACGACAGCCCTCATATTCTTGATGAAACCATATCTGCATCTATACTATAAACTAGTTAGCTGATACTTTCTATAAGCTTACCCTTCACCAGTGGTTAGAAGCTGTGCCAATACCAAAGCAGTAAACAACTTCACAGGCTTTTTAGCTGTGGTGAGCACCATCAGAAACCTCATTTGGTTTGTACTGTGTGTGTGACAGCTGCTTTGTTGCTCTCATATTGCCAGTGGGAAGGAGCTGCCTAAGTACCTTTCTAGCAGATAACAGCAACAAGGCTTTGAGAGCTGGACAGTTTGGGAACATACTCATCCCTCCCTTGAGTAGGTAACTGAGATCATGGACTTCTGGAAAGACTCTTTCTCTGTTGTGATTGCCACCCTCTCCCCATTGTAAACTGAAGAGAACCCAGGAATTTAATTTCTTCCCTGCTGGTTAGGTTGAGCATCCATGTTTTTTTTCACCCAAGGGATGCGTAACACATGATTTGCAGAACTGCTGACTGCTGTAGTTGCAATTAAAACAATACTGCCTTCATAGCTTGAACACTGAGTGCAAACAGGCTGATAGTTTAATCAATCCATTTTAAAACCTATTAACTAAACCAGCAGTTTACTGTTCTTGTCAAACTCTAAACAACTGTAAATCTTGTTTTCAAAAATCAACCAGAAAAAATGTAACACATTAAAAATGAATTAGACATGGCGCACCACCCATAAGCTGTATAATAAACAGATCACAGCCCTATAGTAATAGTTGTGATTTCTGGCACGTCACTGGAGAAGAACTCGTGGGTTTTCAGAATGACCTGTGTCATAAATCATTGCATTCCCATTTACACTGAGCACATGTATCTAATTTTTCAAGAGTGACTTCTGAAATTCTGATGAATGGCTTTGGAATTGATTACTGGAATGTATGAAAAGTGGTGTCACAAATGCCTAATTGAGGAAAGGAAAAAGGGACTAAAAATACAGTCTAGTGAAATCTGAACATAAAATTGTAATATATCCTAAGTAACAAATGAATAGCCACCCAGGAGATAAGTCTAAAACATGACAAATGTGAAATCTGTCACACTTTAAAGACAGATAAATTAAATTAATATAAATTTTCAGTTGAGTTAAAACAATGTAAATGCAGAAGCCAAGCATAAATCATACATGTATTTTTTTGACTGTGCAGGCATTGATATCTTGCTGTCCAGTTTAATGTGTTCTCTGTGTGTTTGTATGTATATTTTCATAATATGGAACACTTCATGTTAGAAAAAGTTCAGACATCCCAAACCAGGAAAAGTATTCAAACTTATTAATGAAACTCCAAAGGCGCACTGAGGTATTTTTATGTATATCTTATCCATTTCATTTATCTACATAATCTGTTGTGAGCACGTTTGAGCCCCCCTCTTCATGCCCAAATTGAACAAAAAGCTCCACACTCACTAAGCCCAAATTAACACACCGTGTCTTCCATACCTCAGTGTAGACACTATAGATGCACTGTCCAACACAGTCACATCTTTCAACTGACAGGTAGATGTATAGCTGGTGAATCCAATTTTTATTTCCTTTGTGTAGAAGACTGCAAATTGTGCGCTGAAAGATAACGTAGACAATTTTTATGTTTTGTCCAATTTATCTGTGTCAGCAGCTAGAGCACATAGACTGAAATTGAATGTGTTACATGATTGTAGCATGTAGATTCTGATTTGGTGTTGAAAGAAACCCCTTGGCAGATAAGTAATGAAATGAAACAGCAAACATGCCATCACCTAATAAAAACATCAATTCATAAGAACCATTAACTACTTTTTCCCAAGACATCCTTTATTAATTGATATATTTGAATTTGTCATAAGAAAACAGATTCATGTTATTCTAATAATATGGGCTGAGCAGTGGTTATAGAATAAGCAATTTTTTTAAGGAAACTGTTACCCTTTGTCCAGTCTCTATTTGCGAGGTTCAAAATGACCAACATTCGTTAAACTTTATTACTGAGGTTCATGAAACTTTCTTTGGATTAGAAAAGCATAACCTTCTGTCCTGATTTAGAAGGGTGTTGCAGCTTTTCATTAACCTGGAAACCTCCTATTTACATGGTTCACAGCCTGGTCTCAGCTCACTTGGAGGTAACAAAGGGTGTCGGGACAAGAGTGCAGCAGGGGGCTCATCCTTTAGGGCTGCCATCTGAATTTGATCAGGTCAACTGTTTTAACTCCTGCCTCATTAGGCAAAATAAAATGGAGATTATGGTGTGTGGAAGGATCGCATTACAGACAGCAGGCTCTGCCTCCTGACACTCTCTGTTGATTTTGCATTTTGACAAGACCTTGCTTTCTGTGTTTTCCATTCTGTAGTACAGCAGGCTTTAAATTATTTTGAAGACAAGATCATTTGTATCCCTTGGCATTTCAGAGCTTAGCCAAAGAGGAGTGAAGTAATAAGTGAAGACACATTAGTCTCAGAGGCGGTTTACCTACTGGAGAGATGTCACTGCGTAGCATGGGCTTAATGCTGATAGACACATTAATTCAGCTTGTCAAGCAATGCCTAGCTCTTCTCTTTTCAAAGTTTAGTTTGCTGTAAATCTGAAAAAAATCTGACACAAAGAAGTTCACTAGGTAAATTATTGTTACCACCTGACTCAGGATTAAATAATTAGTTTTGTTTACTTATAAAAAACATGTTGTCTATCCAGTTTGTCTTTATTATGGTTTTATTGTTTATGTAAAATGGTAAAAATTGTCTCGAGTTGAGTGTGTTTGTTGCATTATAGTGCCTGTTAGAGTCGATATGAGTATCACTGAATACTCGTCTCGTAATGTGAATCTTTGCCGCCTGGATGTCCACTAACAAGCATTTCCCCACTGATCTGATCTGTATATGCCTTATATTAATAGAAAGTTCTCAGTCTCGAAAAGGCAAAAAATGGATCAGGCTATCAGTTTGGCCAGCTGACAACTACTCGGCAGATCTCTATGAGGAAGATGTTTCTTATCATCACATCCAATTATGATTTTGGGGGGGGAAAAACAGGGATAATAAAAGCAGGTGATGTTTAGCAATTAGGTATGTCTCTTCTTTCTCTTATTCCCTTTGTTCATGGGACTTTCTTTAAATTCTTCCTCTATAAGCTAAGAGTAACAATTTATAGTCAATTAAGTAGAAATATCAAAATTAGAAATAAATATACATTATTTTTGTAATTATTCCTTTATAAATCAAGAGTTAGCCAGAAGTACAGACACTAAAATGCTGTCAAAACAAGAAGCTCCCCTCAGGGAAGGGGGAAAAGAGGCAACGAGTAATATGTGACAGATGTGAACGTAAATTGTTTAATGCAAAGTAGAATGTACACTGTTCTATGGTTAGAAGTGTAGCATAAAATTGTTTTAAGCTGACTTAAGATTTTTTATTCAAGTAATGACCGACTGAGTAACATACACTGTTCTTACATTCTAAGTGAACTTAATATGTCTGAATTTAAAGCCACTAGCTTTCAGGAACCTCTAAGTCTCATGATACATAATGTGTCTCTTCAGTGACATGGGCCACATGACCACATCTAACCTCTTCTGCATATTATACACCAGCCTCAACATCCTTACTCCTGATGCAGCCTGGTTCATTAGCAGACCATCACATATCCTGTGGACTTAAGGAGGAAGGGGTCTCAAAACATAAACTTCTTGTTGCACATTCTTATTTCTATAAATCTGCCTTAAGAATTTTATCTTGTGGGAATGTTTAAAGTTGAAAGTTTTCTCTAAGAAAACTTTCACAAGATGAACCTACCACTTCCAAAAACAAACCACAAAGAGGCAGAGAACATAATTTTCATGAAACAATTACACTCACTGAAAATGTTGAAAAGGTTTTTCTTAAAGAATGTGTCATAAAGCATGTGCACAAACCATTGCAGATCCTTGTGGCCCAGATAATTTCATTTACATCTGTTTCCAGCCTCCCGTTTCTCCTTACTCTTCTTTTCACTTTCTGCCTCCAAAAATCTATATTTTTTTCTTTCCACCTTACAGTAGTCACTGCCCTTTCTCACCAAATCTGTTCCCTCTGTGTCTTTTGTTTGTCCTCTTTAACAACCTGTCCTAAGTTCTTCCTCTCTGATGCATTTCCACTTCACCTGACAGCAGTTCTTTAGTTGCTGTGTTTCCTTTCGACCCCTTTAGATGAAGGCATCACTTTTTGCTGCAAGCTTAGTACTTCCTGAGACAGGGAGACACATAAAAAGTGATGATATGTCTCTTAGATACTATGCTGAATATAGTATCTTTGAGATCCTGTGGTGTAAAAGAGAACAGGCTGCATCGCAAAAATGAAAGTAATTATTTAAAGCAAAACTGTGTTAATTTTGGTGTGAATTGTGTGTGGTTTTTTTCATGAGAAACTCAATGCAGATTTTCTCATGAAAAATAAAGCAATCTGGGTTAATAGCAGAAATTCAGGTGTAGGGGATGTTCGGTTTTCCTCTGTTGCATAGCCTGATAAATATTTGCATGAGCAAAACAGAGTCTGGCAACAAGCAGTGATGTCCTTAGTTTGGCTTTGCCATCAGAGGAACTATTCACCCAATTACATCCCAGGAGGAAAATGCAAGATGCTAGTGACACTTTACTATCTTCCCAGCACTAAGGCCACCTGAATCCTCTTCAGCACCTCCAGTCCTGAAAAGTATGGAGGGCTCTGGCCGTAGGACTCATTACACCGCCCAAGAATTCCTTTATAAAGAGAATGCTTAGCTGCCATTTTAATGTGTTTTGTCCTTCATTAAAAATAATTACATTCCTCAGTAGCAACTCAATGGAAACTAGGTATGGAAGTTACCTGACAGATCTGTTACCGAGGCTGAAACACAGCCAAAGGTCTGGTCCCACTCTGGGAGGCAGAGCTGACTCAGCTGTATTGGTGGGTTCAGAGAGCGGTTGCCCAGCCTTATACGATGGCAAGGAGTCAGAATGGCAAATTCCCAAACATGAGATATTTATACTCTATGTTATCTGCCTCCTAATACAATTGTATAATTTCCTGTCCGGTTAGAAGGTTAAGAGGGAAGTGCAATAAATACTACTCTTGCCAGCTGTAGGCAGTAAAGAAAATGATATTGATGTATTGCAAGAGCACAATGGCAAAATTCCTCTTGCTCTGTTTTGGTTATAGGAGAACAATACTGGCCATGCAGTAGGCCCGGGTCATCTGGTATAGCTCAGGGTGACTCATGGTGGCTGGGAACCAGCAGTCTGTAACTTCAGCAAAGAAGAGCAGAGCTCACTGGCTTGCAGAAATAGGAGCAAAGACACAAAACTGGCCACTTTTCCAACATCATAAGCTCACACCTTTGGTGTCCAGGGACAAGCTGCCAGGTTGGGTTCCCTCAGAGTGTTTAAGGGAGCATTAGCAAGGGGTCGTGCCCAGGCTGTTTGACCAGAGAAGTAAAAGCAGAAATTGTCCATGTATTGTACAATCCAGCACAAAGAACAAATCTCTGAGTATTTTAATATGGATGATTAGCATGTAGCAATTACAAGTGATGTGGTGCCGCACCCTGGAGATGGGTTGTCTCAAAGAAAGCTTTGGCTTCAAAAGAAGTGGGAAAGCAATAGGGTAAACAAAATTGCTTTCCGCGGTTGTGCTCAGTGGCTCTGAAATACGCAGAAGGGTGGGCTGTGTTACCAGAACCATACCATTTCTAGGAGTCTCTCTCCCTACAGGAGACATTAGCAGTAATACTACCATCTCTAAAACTCAGGGAATGCTGTCTTAAGCTGATTTGGATCAGCAAAAGAAGGTTCAGAGCCTGGACTTCTTTCTTGCTTTTCTGTTTATGTGGTAGTGTGTAAATAAAGGATCTAGTTTGTGATGTCAGATTTCTACTTTAATCATGTAATATTATGCAATTTTGCTACCAGTGCATGCTAGTACAGCTCAACATGGATTGTCTGGAGGCTGAGCAGGTTTTTACAGGTAAAAGTGTGAAGCTTTTTTAAAAAAATGAGGGATTAAAGGATCAAATACAGAAAACATCTATATTTGCATCATAAATATTCTAACTGACCTGAGGCATAAAATCATTATTGGAACTTCTAGTCTAATATACGTATGATAAACTATGTATTTGAGCTCATTAGCAAATCTATTGTTTACAGTCAAGACAAACGATTAACATCTTTGCTTGGGTTGATTTAGACTATTTGTGGTAGATTAATTCTCCCTAAAATTCCATCTGTTTCTGTGTTGCATTTAATTCCTTTGTGTACATTTCTCTATAAGCCATCTTAGACTGTATCAGCTGATATTCTTAAAACAGATTTTACATACAAATGTTTCTTTAGGTCTTGGAGAGATCTGACATAAAATTTCTTATGTTCTCACTTCAGGAGGTCTGGATCTTTCAACCAAATTTAATAGCTACTTATGCCTTGAAAAGATCTTATCTAATGTACTATTGGTTCAGGGTCATTCACAGCCTTACATTATATTGAAACACGGACAGAGAGTGTAATTTGTTAATGTCATGAAGGATGAAGTTGGTTAGAAAGGGAAGTGTACACAATTTATAATAACACAAGTGTTTCCTTGCTAATCCCTTGGCAGGTTCATTATCTGTAGAGCCCCAGGCAATACTTGGCCTATCGTGAGAGTGAAATTTAACCCACAGCATGAAATTAATCCTCAAAGACTTTTGTCTACTCTTTCTAGAAATAATAAATTCAAAGTGATTTTATAATTCTCCTCTCTAACTTTATGCAGAGGTGTTAAATTGGTATCTAAACTCCCTGCCATATGTCAATCTATTGATTTATGTTTAGTTACCTAACACGTAAGTGTATACCAAGCATAATAAGGAATCTGAAGACATGAATAAGTGGTGTGTTCATTGTTTCTTCCTGAAAACCTTTTTTCTTTGATAATACAAAAAATTCTATTCCTTGTAATTACAGGGAAGACAAGGAATGTGTATATGTATGCATGCATGTATAAAATCATTCAAATGATCATATCTGGATTCCCTAGAGCTTCTGGGTTTAAATATGAAATAACTTCATGGGGGTTTTCACACCCTGACTTCTTTTGTAAAACTTCTTAGAAGTCTAATGAGGGTTTGTTGCTGTAAACAAATGGATTTTGGTAGAGTTTTGGAAAGTACTTCTTGAATCAGCTGTGTAAATATTGGGTAAATCACCTGGGTATTTTTCAGGAAGAGATTTTTTTTTCCTTACGTATGCAAAGTTCTCTCTACTAAGGAGAAAACAGGTGAATGTTTTATTGCTCCTTGATTCAGATGCTCCTCTGTGTTTTTTAGAATGTGAATCCTCACTCATAGCACAACCTAGTCTATAGGAGTAGATGAGCAGTTCTAGATACTATTAAATCTATCTAGATACAGGGTAAGGATTTTTCCTACTTTTAGCCAGTATTTACCCAGTATATATCCATTTAATAGGCACTGCATATTCTGGTGCTCATCTTCTAGACAATTTTCCCATTTCTGAAGGCAGCAGGTCATATTTAATAGTTTTTTGTAATTGGCCGTATCATCTATATTGACAAGCTTCTACAAGATATTAACTGAAACTCCACATAGTCATAGCCCTTGGGACAGAAACTGAATGACAAGAAATTAAGCCAGTCAAGTGCTTCTTCTGACACAGTCCTGACCCTGAGCAGGAAGTTTGCAGGCTGCTTAGAGGCCATTATATGAGCAGATCTGGAAATTCATTACTCTTCTGATCACCCCTCTTATTCTTCAGACAGAATTTATAACTGGTGTAGACAACGAACCATCCTCATTCCACACATTCCTTACAAGAAAATTTGTTTCTCAAGTGATATCATAATTCCTCTGTGGTTTTTAGGAGGGTTATTTTTGTGCACACATATACTCTAGTGGTGAGAAGGAAAACAGCAATTTCTGAAGTTTGGGAGACAGACCAGTGAGCAGAGGAGTGTCCTCGATCCTAAAAAAAACTTTAAGACTTGTTAAAGATGCCACTTGATATTAGAGATGAGATGTGGTATAAGTCTAGGAAACCTCTGGAAACAACATACTTTTTTGTAATATTTATTGCTTGGGATAGAAAGTCCTACAGAAGTACCTCATATAAAGTTAAAATATAGGTTTCTAATGTATTTTTAGACTGCTTTTATTGTTAATGGAAGCTGACGGATTTAAGCATTATAATTTGATACAGGCCGGTACAGTAAATGAATACCATCTAGTAATTCACATATCATTTACGTCTGCATTATCACTATCCTTTCAATGCGGTAGTAGAGAGAAGGGAAAGCTGTAGAATTGCAGTGCTTGGATATAGGTGTTAGAGATGACCAGGAAGGAGCAGAGGCAGTGCTCATATTTTGACAGATGACTGCCTCAAGGTTTTTCATCTGCTCAGTATATAGTGTTTCCTCAGGACCACACTCCTCTTTCCCTCCTATTTTCATAATTACGCTCACTCCCCATACGTATATCACATTCCCCTGTAACTGACTTCCCCATTTGCCCTTATCCAAGACCACAGGCTCATAGTGCAAACTTCTTGCAACAAAAGCCGCAGTGTTTGTCGATTGTGAGGTTGCGGTTTCTGCTGCCAGTTCCAATGACAAGTTGGCATCTTGTGACCTCTAATAAATTGGCAGGTGATAAGTCTCTTAGCTGGTAGACAGGATGGCTGTTTGTATTTTCAAGAGAGTCTTGAAACAGAAAAAGGTTAAAAACTCTCCCCTGTATGTAATGAAACTGGAGATTCCTTTCTGTAGACCTTTAAGGTCAGCTTTATTCTTGGGAGGGGTTCAGGCCGCAAGTGGGACAAGCTGTAGATGTTTAACAAGGATAATACCAATGTACTCTGCAACATTTAAGTACAGTAAGTTCTTCTCATGCTTTAGTCTGGGCACCTTTCAGGCTCCATAGCAGGGAAAGTTGGAACCTGGGGATCACTGGATTCCTGTTTACTTGCACAGACTAGATTGTACAAAGGTTAGACCCACAGTGGAGCAGCTAAACCTGCTGCCAGCGTTATGGCACATAGCAAACCAGTAGCACACACTATATGGCTAGCTCTTTGGAAGAAGAACAGCATAACATAGGAAGAAGATAAATTATGCTGTTCTTCCGAAGAGCTAGCCGTATAGTTGCTTCTCCTGTCAGCTAGCACATGTGCTGAGAGGGAGGGAAGTGGCATGCCTACATGTTGTACGCTTAGGGTTTTATTTATTGCACTCTCGCTCAGTTTGACATTAGACAAAAAATAGCAGTTTATGGACTAACAAAGGCATAATCCTACTCCTTATGTATAATATACAGCAATTGCCTATCAACTATATAAGCTTTTTCCAAGTCATTTTTCAACAAGCCCACTTTATTTATCAGTAGGCATTCAATAATTTGATAATTCAGGTAGTTTTATTTCTGAGTCCATGTAGCACTATGAAGACTTGACTAAGTGGGTGTAGGGAAGGGGTACTGAAATTGGTAAGGAAACAGCAGTCATCCCTGAGAAATACTGCATGGCAACATCAGAACTGCCTTTTCTTCTGCCTGTTTTTTAGTCCTTGGTCTCAATAACTGAGTCAGATCGGCCATGTTAGCATAGTCTGCCTGCCTGCCTGGAGAAGAATGTGAGCAAAATGCCTTTAAAAGACTTCTGTGACTGTACAAAATGAAAGGAGTTTTTCTAGCTTCCAACTGGGGGTTAGCGAAGCAGTTTGTTTTCCGAGATAGACATCACAGTAACAGAATCTGAAGATACTTCCTTGATTCGAAGATTTTCATGAAATCAAAAGGAATCCTTTACCATTTCTTTTTGGAAAAACAATCTTTAAAAGGCACGAGGCTGCAAACAAGCAGTAAAATCTGCTGAGAAGCATATCCTCCAGACTACTGTACTGCCTGTGATTCACAAATGCTCACTCTTTTTCAAAAGTTGCCTTGCTTTGTACCTTTAAAATTATCAGCACTTGGAAAAGCCTTGTTAAATCTGAAAGAAGTCCTGTTTTTCTTTAAATTTAACAATGTTTCAGATACTGATTAAAAAGGGAACTCTCCCTTTATTCCTGAAGTCGGTAAGAAATATTATGGAAAATTGCGTTAACTCTTGCAAATCCCTCTACAACTATAAAAGTACAAATGAGATCGTCCCTGCTGTTTCAGTCAGGCCTATGAACCTCAGAGCAATAGGATATTTATAAGAAAATTCCAGACATAGCAGTGGTGCCGTGATCCATATGACCCAAAGTTTCCAGTCTTTGTCTATCCTCCTGTCTTTAAGGAAAAACAGAGGGGCATAAAATGAAAACTTGGAAGATCACAAATCATTGTTATGACTCATTATAATGAATGATTTGTGCGTTACTTTATGGACTAGTTAGGTTGAGTTTGGGGAAAAAAACCTTCCTTTTTAATTTTCACCACTTTATGCCAATTTTCAAGCAACTGTCTTTCCTAAAATAACAGCGATTTTTTTTCCACACTATCCCGGGTAACCAGTGAGTTTTTTCAGCTGGGAGACTGTGTTGTGATATAAAGGTGCAGCCTTGCATGGCTGTTGTCAAGAGCCTGTTAGTGTTTCCATTACAGCATTGTCTTACTTTCTGGTGTTTAAAACTGGGCCATAAAGTACTTAAAGTTGAACTTCGGTAGTTTTCAAAATGTATTTACAAATAAGAAATAAAATCTCCTTGGGTGGGGCTTTTTAGTTCTGTGAAAAAAAAGTATTCTGACCACTTTGTAGCAACTGTGATTCACAGTTTTGGATACTCAAAATTAGTTTTCTGACCCCAGCGTACAACCAGCATTCAAGATTCTCCTGACTTTTGGTTGACATTATTTTTTGTTAACTATTAGTAGTATAAGAGTTATTAGAAAAAGAAAAGTAAGTCTACTGAAGTCTGAAAATACCCGCTGTTTTTCCATTACATTGAATTTGTGAGAACTCATCTTCTTTATTCTTGTAATATCTTCATATGGTGAATTAATAGGGTATATTCCCAAGTGTCAAAGGTACACTTTGAATTCACTTCCTAGGATAAATTTTATGTTACAGAAACATTTGCTGATATCTGTGGACTGAGAGACACTGGTGAGCTACCATTTCAACACACAGCAAACTTTCCTTAAAGCCGTGGGATTACTTTTTTGTTTTCCTTTTTACAGAGAGAAGTGCACCATCTCAGATAAATTGTATCACAGAAAGCAAGAGCATTCCAGTATTTTACTAGTTTTACTTTAAGTCACCACAGCAGAGAAAGTCATAGTGCTTCAGAAGAAATTTCATCCTTAACTTGCCTTGTTATGCCCTACTGTATGTTAAGAATTGCTGAGGTCGCTCAGCACTGGCTGATAATGAATTCCATATAAGCTGTAATATTGGGGCACAGCTGGGTGGGTAAGAGTTGAGTTTCAGTCCTTAACTCAGAATTTCCTTGTTTTACTAGTTTCATTTCAAAAGGTAATGCTGCTTTAAGGGTGTACATTTTCTGTCACTTAGCCATACAGTTTAATAGAAAAAAAGTCATTTTTACATGGAAGCAGCATATGCATAGCAGGTAACGTCCATGTTATGCATATTAGCTATTAGTCATTTAAAACGGTTTGTCTGTTAATAAGACAGGGCATGTGAGTTAAGGCTTTCAAATGCAGAGTATTTATTTAGCTGTACTTGTCGGTAGAGTAAGTCTGGTTGTATCCCTTCCAGTATTTTAAAAATCTCAGCCACAATATATTAATGAAATTGTTTCCCTTTTAAATATTTTCCAGCACAAGCATAGGAGGTTGGGTGAGCACTCAAAACTAATACTTCTTTCAGCAACTTGCAATTGGATTTTGGCTATTTTCCACTGAAACTGAATTTGGATTTCTTTATTTGACCATTTCTTTCCTTCGGGAGAAAAGATATTTTTGGTTATCTTTCCTACTTTGACCGTAGGGAGTAAGTGTAATGTATATTTCGTTGTGGTTTGCAAATTTTTGGTGCTAAATCATTTTAATACAAAAAAAAGAAAATCTGAATACACAAAGCTGTGATGGGATTGATCTCATCAAAGAACTTTAAATGCTAACGAATACTGAAAAGTATTGAACAACCTTCCAAAAAATCCTCCCCCAGAATCTTGCCAGAAAGCCACAAGGATTTTCCTGCCTTCTCAGAAAGAAAAGTGCTGTGTGTGATTACCATAGGGGACACTGAAATCAAAGCTTTGTTGGGAAAGCTATGTACGAGTACTTGGCCCTTTTTATAGGAATTGTTGAAGAAAAAAGTGATTTTTTCCTGTGGGATATAGATCTTAATTACATTTTCCAAAAGTGGAAGGGGCTTAGAACAATGCGTACTGCTTGTATTTCAGGTATTGTCCAGTAATAACCAAGAGTAATTATTCATTTGAAGCCTTTCTGTTACTTATCAGATAAATGTTTTATTTTACAAAGCTGGATTAAGGTTTGCCTTTACATCTTTTTTAAGTAATAGAGAATACCCTTACTTTTTAAAGGCAGCAAAATTATTCCTCTAATCCAGTATCATTTAAATGATAGGTAAAATTTCCATACTTATATTTAAACTTTTCAAAGGTTTTAACTTGCACAGACTCGGTAATGGATTCATAGATCACAGTAATATCACAGGACACAAGAATGGCTCTACAGTGGTAGACTAAAGGTCCATCCAGCCCAGCAGAGAGGTCAAGAGAGGATATATGTTTTTGTAATAGAAGTTAAACTGAGATAAGAAACTGGACCATTTTTAAGCAGCACATGTTGCACACTGAAATCAGCCAAACCACATTCTCATTTTTCCCTGAATTGAGACTGGATACTGGGGCCTTCGTATAATATAATCCAATATCTGATTTCTTGTGAAATCTCTTCTAGTCATTAGTTTATATTCCTCATCACTGTCTGTTGTTTCTCTATAAGCTATTTTGAAGGAAAACATACAAGTCTTTATCCAAAACTAATGAAAACCAGACTTCTTCTGTTGATGTATTAGGCCACGAGTGACTTACTCATATTTAAAATCATAAAAATAACTCCATCATCTCTGACAATGCAAAATTATTCCTTATGGTGCCATTATCAATGATTTGTCCAGTTTAGATAAGGGGCAAAAAAACCCATAGAGTTTGGGGGGGTTGTTTTTACTTAGGAAACGGAGGTTACAAGAGGTTTTAGAAATAAACTATCGCTGTAAAAAAAATAAATGCTGTTTTTGCCATTACTTGTTTCTGCAGATTCTTTCACCAGCATAACTAAGTGCTTTACATACAAGAAGGTGTAGACAAAAAAATCAAGCAGTGTTTAATTTTGCCTATTGTTTTTGTAGTCGGCACTTCCTAACCAATCTTACCTCCATACGATTGTTAAGATCACACATACTGCATGATCTTTCACACAAAATATTGTGTGATCTTCCAGATATAGCTGCTCCTTTATGATCATTGTTGTCATCTCAAGTTGTGCTCAGAAAACGTATCCAGGCAGCCAAAGCAAATTTTCAAGGACAGAATTGTGCCTTCGAGGTATCCACAACACTGGCAGAGAGGCTGGCAGAGCCGTTCCTGCTCTGGCAGGGCTTGTAGATAGGTTTTTCCACCCAGAAGAACGTTAGAGCAATTTCTAAAGAACAATAAAAATGTGTGCTGTTTGCAGGTCCATAACTGAGAGGAAAGGCTGCTACTTTGCAAGGAGCTCGTAGAAGCCCACAGCTGCCCATTGTAGCTGGGAGCCCAGGAACACAAGAGCGTGCTAGGGCTTGGAGGCTGGGGGCTGACCATAGCAAACACTTGCTGTGCCTGTGCAGTAGCAGGGGAGGACATCAGCTCCGAGTCTCATCCCATTGTTTCACTTTGCTATGAAACATCCAAGAGTTTCCATTATTTTCATCCTTGAAATAAAGGGAACATGCACAACATCATAGCTATGAGTATGCATGTTTCCCTGAACCATTTAGAGAGTGGAATAAAAAAATGGTAGTTTTCACTAATTTTGTTGTTGTTGTTTTGAACTCCCTCTCTACAGACACATTCATTGATGGAATTAAATTATTCAAAATACTTATAGTTTGAACTTAGTTTCTGCTGTATATCTTTCTCGGGAAGGCATTAAATTATTTGTATGTAACTGCTATGACTAGTTGTTTTTGCTATTCATTAGCAAAATTACCAGAATAGATTTACATGAAACAGTTACATGGGTTAATTTGACCTGCTTCTGGTCAAGTTTCTTTTTACTAAATATTCTCTTCTAAAACTACATGTAAAGGAAAACTTTCTGACATTGTAGCTACTGTATGTTTGTCCCATGCACATAATGGAAAAATTACTGCAGGGGAAAAAAGTAGAATAGTTCTTCATTAGTAGCTGGCAAAATACAGCTTTCATTTCTAAAGCACTTTATTACACTCTTGGTATATATAGTACTGCTTGCTTTTTCCCTCTGATATTTTTGATGGAATGATGTGCCGCTTAGCTTGAATACAAAAGCAAAGAGATAGCAGAAAGTAATCTATAAAAGTACAGGGAAGATGAAGTTCTTTTTCTGATTAGTGTAATTTTAACTGGTCTAAGAATAAGACTCGTATTCAGAGAACTGACCAAGAGTTCTGTCATGCTTAGGACTTTCCTGTTTCTCTATTCAGTGATTCAGTTAATTCAGGGAAAATATTTTCAAACAATTGTAAGTTCAGATTAAGCCGCGCATGGGAAATTCTCATCACGGAGGCTGAAAGAGTTTAGACCAATTGTTTTATGAGGGTTTAGATAAATTGCTTTAGGTAACCTAAAGGGAGGTGGCAACTGATGGTGATCTTAGTGGGTTCAGATTTTGATCAGAATAGCCAATATGTTCCATCTAAATTCTGCCATAAATTGTTAAGTCTCTGTTGATATAGCTCTAACCTTTACTGTGAATGCACTCCTTATTCAGATGTACGTGTTTGCTGCTTTCTCATCCACTGGTAATGTTTGCTCCTTTTGACCTACTTATATATTTCATGGCAGTTTCTGAGATTTTTTTCTGAGACAAAGTACAAATTGCTGGATAACTAAGCAAATAGGGAGAGGACAGAACAACAGATCAAGATTGCAATAAGGCAGAGGTCAGGTCAGGTGTGGAATTAAAGAGTTTAGGAGTTGTGGTGTTTGATAAATGCTTTGGTAAATGGGAGAATTCATCAGTTTGTGTTTTGTAATTTTTTATTTGGCCATCATACCTGGATGTTCTAACTCACACAAAAGTAATCTCTACAGAGAATTTTGAGTTTGCAGGATATCCTTACAATTATTTCCATTATTACTATTCATTTTTTTCTTCTTCAAAAAAACCCATGTTCCTCCAAGAATCATAGAGGTAAATAAACCAAAAATATCATTAATTCCAACAAAGTGGAATTCATTTAGATGAATTTTGAAATATTGAAACCAAATATTTTTTGGTAATGCCTCTACCCATGATTCTGGTTTATTACTTGTGAAGTAAATATGAACTGTATGAAAAATTCTGTGATTAGTTGGAGGCAAATCTGTATCGACTATGGAGAATGATTGGAATAGGTGCTGTTCTTTGCCTGTTCTCTGTTACCACTTTACTGTATACTTATATGGGTTTTGCAGTTAAATAATCACTACAGCAATACTATAATACTTAAAATATGACTGCTGCACTAGCAAAATTTATATCTTTGGCTTAATATAATTAGGGTTTTTGTTTTGAAATCTAATATTCAGTTCTTCAACAGCTTTTATGATTTACTGTTAAAATAAGTGACAGAATTATACTCTCAGTTTAGTTATTATCCTGTAAGTAACATAAGCAACTCAAAGAACATGAGCCAAAAAGTGAAATATTATCAAGGTCCTTTTTGCAGTGCAAAAGTTTGCATGAAATCTAAGCATTGGTAGATAGCACTAACTAGTAGTAACACCTGAATAAATGTTTAAGTTAGCAAATCAAAATCTTTTTAAATTATAATGAAGTTATTTTTATTACAAGCATGTGAACTGTTAAATAATGTATGTTTATATAAAGCTTCAGACTATACATTTTTATCAACTTACAATGGTAGGGGTAACCACAGCTAGGAGTGCCTGGAATCGTGGGAAATACTGAAAGTGGAGAAAAACTATAAATGTTGTTTTCTGTTTTCCAAAGTCTGTACATTTATTTAAAAGTTGTTTAACATTTAACATTGCACAGATAATTTGTTTTGTTATGCTACTTAACTCTCTTCTTTTCTTTACAGTATCTAAACACCTCAGTACCTGAGATTATTTGCTTTGGGACTGTGTAAGTCCCAATCATGGAGGGAAATGCTAGGATCTTTATTAAAAATAGAGTAGGACATATGGTAGGATCCTAGTAAGACGTGAAAATACAGCTAAGACTGCCACTCATTGGCAAGCACTGTAACACGGTATAAAGCTTGGTTCTCTGAGTCAATGGTTTTCTTTCCCGCTGAACTTTGTGGTTGAGGAACTAGTCAGCAGCACTGCATAAAAGCAGGAAGAAAATCTAGAATTTACATATGAGGGTATAGTCTTTGCAAACCCAGTAGCAAGAATTTGGTAAGTCTAGTCTTCACATCACGTTGCGGTTGTCCTACGTAGCTGGGATTTAACTGCTCACTATCTACTTGCATCTAGGTATGAAAATACTAGTTTCTTCCTTTTAGATTTTAAGATAACCAAACCAATTTCAGCATTAATTGGAAATCTTTCTCCAGCACACATCAGTAAATAAAAGGGGGAGGATTGCTAGGTAACATTGTGGTGAACAGACTTTAAACACTAAATAGCTGAATGCTGTGGTTGCAGACATCCACAAGACAACTTTGATGAGATGTTCAGTAAGCATGAACAAAAAAACCGTAACAACTGATAGGAGAGAGAAAGAAAAAAAATACCAGAAAGCACACACTTCTGCTTCTCCAATATAGATATTGATTGTGTCAGAAAAGACTGCTTGGAGGATTTTTGCAATAGGAAGGCGGGGAGGAAAGCATCCTGCGGACCAGGGATTTTCTGAAACTCGGAATAAAATACTGGCTATTTTAAAACCAACAAGAACTGTAAGTTAGGCATTGGAAACAGATATGTCTGTTTATGTAGGGTCATTGCTCCACAACATGAAGTACCACATGTTAAATGGTAGTGGTTCGGAGAACTGATGAAAGGACTCAAGCAACTTCTGCATTGTGCGATTTCAGGCCGAGCCCACTGAGAGTTATTGATCAAGGACTGTTATAAGCATGAAAAATGCACTCTCTCATGCTATCAAGGTTTATTCATTTCACGAGTACTAGTTGTAGTGCAGATTAGTGTGGATAAGTTAAAATATTTTCATGGGTTTAAGTCATGCAAGGTTTTCAGTGAAGATACTGCCTTTTGAACAGACCCCAAAACCTCAAATGATTTTACATGATTTCCACTTTTTGAGATCCCACCCATGTGTCTTCTGGGGGGTGAACAGGGAAGGACACTGACGTTCTCTTCTTAAACAATATCAGAACACTTTTGTATGAAAGAAAGCTACTGCAAAGGTACTGTTCAGTCAAAGGGGGCATAAAAGACCAAGCTCTGTGGGCTGCTTCTACAGCCCCGAAAGGGAGATTGGGAGGTCCCCATGGCACAGGAGCCAGAGGTGTGAACTGCGAGGAGGAGCCCAGAGGGCTGGCAGTAGGTGCCGGGGCAGTCCCAGGTAGCAAGAAGTAACCTGGGGACCAAAGTGCCTCCCACAGCTCTGGGAGCATTCCCAGTGTGGGGTGCTCAGTACCACAGCTTTCTGGCCAGAAAACCAAGAAGCAGGAAAACGAGAGGGGAGGAAAGTTAGCCTGATGGTCATTTTTAGAGTGATAAAGGTCTTGGTAAACCCATAACGTGCTGGAGTGTCCAGTGACTCCTAACGCTTGCTGTGTGCTGGTAGTGAGTAGCGGGTCATTCATCCCAGTCCTGCCCGTATGTCTGTTCAGTGTGTCTTTGGACGCTGCCTGCATATTCTTCTTTTCAGACTTCAAAACAATAAAATAGATCAGTAGTTAATGCTTTGATCGTATTTATAGGAGAATTTATCTTTTTTGTTCTAACAAAGCTGATAACATAACAAGGCAGGCATCCAGCTTCCAAAAATGCATGAAATTCAGTGGGTTTATAATGCTTTTTAGAAAGGAGTGGATTTGAAGCAGTGAAAGTCACTATGTATCCCCCAGCTGTGTTCATTCCTCTAAATAATCATTAAAAACAGGCCAGTTTTTTTTTTAAAGTGAATGCTTTCGATCTTCGGTATTATTAAGATTACTAATACAGGCTGCCGCTGCTGCTGCCACCAGAAAAACAAACATACATTTTTTTAGCTCTTCCCTGAGCTTCTTATAACAAGTGCTTGTGATCAATTAGCTAGTTCATTAAAAAGTTACACATTATTTTATTGAGGCAAGCAATTCTGAATCAAAGAACTCAATTCGCGGATCTAGGCTGAAGCACATAATTGGCATGTATTTTAGGATCACTGTTAAAGCTATAAAAAAGATTTACTAGGGAAGGAATGGATCCAAAAACCCTAAAGGAAGGAATATGTTATTTGTGCGACTCAGTGTTACAAACGGACTCATTTAATACTAAGGTCTTATCTACATTAAAACAAAAACCTGAAATTAATGTAAACCTTATTTAACTGCTTTAGCAAGAAGTTATCCTTCATCTGATCCATGTAAATTACATATGGTGTTATTGTATTTCTTATGCTATGTTTTTCATTATTATTGCTATCAAAGATGTATTTTTATTGAATCTTTTAAATTTAGTTGAAAAGTCAACACTGTGTTAACTGTAAAACGAAATTATATAAGTATGTTCACCATGTTGTTAAGATCTATAGTGAGTCTGGGATTAAAGCTCCAGTTCTACAAACAGTTGTGCGTGCATGACAGTGGGGAACCTTATACACATGCTACTAGGATGTACTTGAGCATTTTGCAGCTTGAACAAGAGGGAAGGTGCATTATTCAGAGGATGTTTTAGAAATAGTGATGCTTTATTCTGAGTTTACAAACTGGCCAAATCTTGAAACTTGAGGAAGAGAATTTGAGTTAAGAATGCTTTCTTTCTTTTTTTAATACTTGAAAAAAGTTAGTTTCAGGTGAATTTTTTACAAGATTTCTTTAATCAAAAGAAAGCCATTTTTGATTTTGAGCTCAAAGGTATAAATAATCAAGTCTTAAATACATTAAAATGTGCATAAAATCTGCTTTCTGTTATAATTTTGATTGCTTGATTGCCACAAAGCTTCTGTAGCTGATATTACTGTTGGAGTTTGTGTCATGGCATTGAGGCATTTTTTTCAACTATTAGCATTCCCAAGGGTTCTTTTCAGACAAAATGTTACGCATCAGCTCTTATTTGAGTCTAAGCCTATTGAATAGCATTCTCCTCTCTGCCAACTTGGCAGCAAGTTCTCGTCCTAATAAAAGAGGTTACCCCAGATAGAGATCCCAGATGTGCCTGAACTACTTTTATTAGGACTATGGAGGGGCTCAGTGTTTCCTTCTAACTATTTTCAAAAAAGGTGTGGGCTTGCCTTCATAATTGCCCAAAGAATTGTATTACATCACTGGAAATTTTTTCCTCAAAGTGAATAAAATGTTAGCTGTGTTAGCACAGAACAGCTTAGGAAATAGTGATGTTCAAAACAATGAATGCCTTTTGCCGCAATTCAAACCTTGATTTGACCCTACTGAATTCTGTTCGGAGAGAGGAGAACATTGCTGTTTAACAGAGTTAAAAATACCTTCATTTTTACATATTAATGAGATTCAGTATCATGATTAGAATAAGAATAGATGTTTCTCAGAACAGCAACATAACTTTGGCATATGACACTTGACTATAATGTCAGTTATTCCTTGAAACTGTTGAATGCTATTTGTTTTGTAGAATTCTTATTGTACTTAGTGTTAAAGCCAACTTAGCAGTTGCCTGATAGAGAGCTGTTGTAGACTGGAATTGCTAACTGCTAACAACAATATTCTATTATATTTTTTTAGTGCTATTTAGTAATTAGTTTAAACTAGCAAAAGAAGTTTTATTGCTAAAATTGTATTCATAATTTCTCCAAACTAATTAGCTGAATGTGTCGGTTGCAGTCTTAAAACTGCAAGAAACAGGTAATCTAACTGAGATACTTAGTAAAATAATATAGTTTCTTAAACTCACTGTTGCTATCCATGAATCATAAGTAATAAGGTGTTTACAATCTTAAATCATAATCTTGATTTTCCTTTCAAAGCCACAAGCTTCCTGTTGAAATCTTTATTGTTATCAAAATATGAATAGAGGAAAAAAAAATTTTAATTAAAATAGTTCATTGCTTGCTTTTATTGTACATCTTATTGTTAAATTATGAAAATCAAATGGTGCTCTAATTTATGGTCATGTCTCTATTTGATTTTTGTTGTAATTTTGTCAGATATAAAAAGAAAGAAACTGTACAGTGGATTCATTTCATAGTGAAACACATGATAATATTCCATTTCAGATTTTCAAAAACAGGGTTTGACTCAAAGAATCCCATTAGTTTCAATGGGCTTTGAATCAGGCATAGGGTTAACAGCTTATTTTTCAAACAACTAGAAAGAGGTGTAAATGTCAAAGGTGATAGCTATACTGTGAGCTCCATAAACTACAAAAAAAGTTACTACTAAAGTTCTATTTTTCCTTAGTTTAACAGCTTCTATGAAAACAGCGTTAATAAGTATATCAGGAACAGTATATAATAATGAATCAGATATGTTAAAAAACCTTTAAAACTCCTTTTATGTAATAATTGGAAAGTTAAAAGTGACTTAAAATCCCTGACTTCTCATGCTGTGATGTAAATTGTATTTTTTTTAGGTTCCAAATTCAAAGAGGGAAAACTGATCCAACCAGTTACAAGAGCCTGGGGGACTGTTTTAGGACTATTTTCCAACGAGAAGGGTAAGAGTATATGTTTTTATAATTGTCAATTTTATGTGACCTTTTTTAATCACCCATTTTCCAGACATTAGATCCTCTTTACATTCCACCCTTTTTTGCGATTGCCAGAATTTGGCAAACGTGTAGTCTTGCATAACAAGCACAATTTGAAAAGTCTTAGCATTGCTTACACTCACAATACCAAATTTTGCTATTAGAGTGTGTTTCAAGACCAGAATGCACAGCTGTGTAGAGATGTCAGGGCAAACACTGCTTCAGTACTGGAGCAGGATGGCTGCATCAGTGCACCACGGTACCTAGGCACTTGTGTCTTCTTGTCCTGGTTTTCTGAACTAGCTCAGCCTGAGCCATCACCAGTTCAGTGAAGTACTTGTTTCCAAGCTCTGATGAATTGATTCCCAGTTAGCTATGGGAGACAACGTTTCCAGGACCTGCATGAGCGAAATTCCACAGCTTTTCATTTTGACAGAATATGGAAAAGGATTTATGGTCTTCAATCACCTGAATCATACTGGCTTCAGAAGGTACCACTGGTTTGAGCCTGAGCTCCTCTGAGAGACTTGGGTTCTGATCCAGAAAGGCATTTAAATACACTCTTAATTTTATGAGCAGTCCAGTTAAAGCCAGTGAAGGTAATGGGACTGATCATATACTTAAGCCTGTTATCCACAGGAGCTCTTCAGGAGCTAGCCTTTAATGAAGGTAACTAATTAGTAAATCCCAGTTTTGAGTAACTGCCAGGCTTTCCATAAGAACTTTGTAAATACAATAGCAACCCATTTTTAAATCATATATTTATCAAAATGGAACATTATATAAATGTTCTTTAATACAATGGCATAGATATCATGTATGGAGGCAGCATATGTGCAGTGAGGTGCAGACGTCTTGTGTCCACAAGCTGTACTGGAAAAACAGAGGTGAGACGAGCAGTGAAAATGCTCAAACTAGACCGGTTGTATTTCTCGCAGTGAGGTTTAGCTAAGCAACACTACATAAGTATGTAGATATAAAACTGAATGGTTTGAAATGCTAAAGAAGGGAAATGTAGAGAAGTTTATTAAGGTGTTGAGAGAGGAAGTTGGCACATTTGCCCTTATCCATGGTAAATTCATTTTTGATGAAAGACTAATGTGCATTGTCATTACAAGACATTAAAAAGCTTAAAAGCTAAAAAGATTTCACAAAAATGATAATTTGTGGCTTCTGGGGTTTTCTAAGCCGAGTATGTGTTAATTTTTATTGCTTCTTAAAAGAAAACTATGTTTTCACAATAGGAAAGTATTAATATTTACAGTCATATCAATCTGTTTTTGAATACAGAGCTAGTTTTAATATTTAAGTAAATGAGTATGAAAATGCTATTTATCTCAGCCCAATTCACTAGTGTTTTTATTCGGTTAAATGAGTCACAAAATGTAAAATTAAGAATAGGTAGAAATTTCAAGAATGAGTCTAAATCGAGAGACAACTTCCAAGTTAATTTATTTTAGTGTCTTGTTTTATTACCTGTATGATTATATTGTGCAACTGGATATTTGTACAACCCACATGTATAAAATAGTAGCAGGACACTGCAAACTTCAATGCACCATGCAAAATGTAGTTCACTTACTATTTGAGGGAGGGGGAGAAAGGAAACAAATACTCCGTGTTTCAATTGTTTTACATGTTATGCTTTTCAAATGCTTCTCAGAGACATAGCTGTCACTCGTTCTACGGATCTGACTCCATTAGTATCTTCCCAGTGTTCAGATAGTGTGCTGCCTAACACACATAAACTGACTGTGGAGAAACGATGAAGGAGGGTCTGAGCACAGCAGTCATCTGTGAATGAACTGCAGAAAGGAGAGATGAAGGCTGTTGGGTTGTGGGTTGGGTTTTTTTCTGTTGAATGCTTGTGCCCTAATACTAGAACCAAACCAGAATATTTTTTTTATCTTTGTATCAAGGCATGACTCTGTAAGCAGGAAAAGAAGACTATTACATGAAATTATTATAGATTTAAATCACAGTTTAGCAGTGGATTGCACTAATTTCCTGTCAGGCTAGAGCTAATGCAAAGTTTTACTTGCCTGCTGCAAAAGCAGTCAATACTGATCTAAACAAAAAGCAAAATCTATGGATACCTTTTTTTCTCCAGAAAGTTAAGACAGAGGCAGAAGGTCACATTTAAACATTCATCAGTAGTAAGTACTAGGAAAAAAGGAGATGAAGAATCTCAGATACAATATAATCTTACATTTGGGCTAAAAATAACAAAAAGTAATCAACTAATCCTGAAAAACCTGTTTGACTTCATGAGTTGCATCCCCATCTGCACAAGTTGTCCAGTTTCTGGAGCATGGTGATTATCACACGTGAGGGAAGTGAGAGAGATGACTATGAAGTATTTTAATTAGTGAAAACCTTGAATCCTGATAACATCCTCCTTGGGTGACCACAAAAAATGCAGAAGTGAGCACTGAGAAAGAGCTTCACATTTAGATATCGAGCAAACAAAGCCAGTTTATGAGGTGTTTGGATTCAGAGGTGTAAATCTGCGAGAAGGGTATAAGAAGTTCATTAATGCCCCATGTTTATGTCATATTGGCCAATATGAAATATTCCCATTGGTGTGTGGCATTTTTAGACTGATTTTCTGAAATATCTAATTCTGTGTACACTGTCTATAAAGAGTCTCGCCATCTTTCTCCAACACCAAGAATTCCCTACTGGCATATGTGAATGTATGTTAAGTTGACTACAAAAAAACCTAAGTAAATAAAGGAACATAGTGGGAAAGGAAACGTTACTAATGGCCTGCTCCTGAAAATGTTTACACTTGGGAATGGTGTTTATGCACCTTATGCACACTTATACTTTTAATAGTAGCAACTACAGTGGGCTAGAATATCAGAGCCCAGTTCAGACAAGACAGTTCCTAATGCCTTAATTTTTTTCCTTGTTATGTTGAGGTTCAGTATGTAGAATCAGCCTAGGAAGTACATATTTTTATGAATACATATGCAAATAGTTCATTTGCTGCAATGCTTTGTACAGAAAATTAACCAATATTACATTATACTACAGTATCACAGTAGCAATCTGATGATTTCATGGAAAGCTGCTTCATCACAAATAATGGCCAGGATTTCTTTAACCATCCCTCTGATTTTCTTCTCATTATAATGAAAGGGACAGAGGAAATATTTCCAGTCTAACCACTAATAGAACACTGTCCTTTTCAAAGATTCTGAAGACTGCTTTATCTTCACAAAATACTAGAAATTTCTTAACCAAAAAAACCACAGGAAAAAAAAGCTCTACAAAAGCTCCCTTCCCCCAACCTTTGAGCGGCTCTTTAGATGGAAATAAATTTTCTTCACAGGGAATTAAGTTCTTCAAAGAAGGATCCATCCCTTGAACTCTTTTCTTGTCTTACAAGAAAATGGGAGCCACAAAACATAAAATTTAATTGAGACTCACTAAAGGAAGGTTCGGTCGAGCAGAGCATTAAAGGTCACATAGCTTTCTATTAAAGGGATGCAGGAGTATTAACTTCAGGGCTTTTGTGAACTTGTGTTGGGAGCATCCAGTTGCTGCCAATTGCACGGGGGCTGCAGCGGCACGAATCTCTCAGGTGGTGAGCAACCACTGCTCAGCTGGATTCACTAGGAACTGTGCGTCCGAGGTTCTCTGGTTTCGCTTACGAGATGGTGCATGAATTGACAGAACTTTGACAGCAGAGGTAAACCCACCAGGAGCATATCTGTTTATTGAGGAGTGACAGCTTTATAGCCAACATAAAAATAATCTGATGTTTATTGGGGAAAATGTTTGGATACAGGATTAACTGAAACCATTAATAGAGAAAACTTTTTGTTGTTTTTAGATCCTACAAGTAAGAGGTTAGATTATGTTAAATGACTGATTTTTGTATCATCATCATCTTCACTGCATTTGTTTTCACTCGCTTTTTCTTTGATAATGACTTAGGTTGGAATATGAAATGCAAGAATAAACGGTCTAGCTGAATGTATATGTTGCATTTATATTAAAGACACATGGTGTTGTGTCTCATATTGAGAATGGAAAATTATGCCCATCTGCACTGTCTTAATTTGGAGTTACAGCATTAAAATGACGAATGCTGTTATTTCGAGTCTGTAAACAACTTTGTTCTTATAAACTTGGATTTTCATGAGCTCATAATTTTAACAGTAAATGTTCTGGGTCGCAGTTGACTTTTTTGGTAGGCACGCAGTCAAGAAACCTGTTACTTTCACATTCATTGGTTAATTCGCCTGAAATAGAAAGGGTAGTAGTGTCCTGGTTTCCAGATTTATAACTCAGCCTTCAGTAAGTTTCAGTTTAAAGTGTTGCTAGCCTTTCTTAGAACTAGACGGTCCTGGGAAAGTGCAAAACACAACTGTCAGTGATCATTTGAGCTTCATTACTTCTAAGTTATTGGGTTATTTTTGTGGAATTTGGTTTGGGAAGGAGTAATTACCTCCGTGTTTACAGAGCCCAATAGCTTTATAACTATTCCTGTCTTGCTCTCAGCACCACTGAACCACTCTCTTGTACCTATATTTGTCTGTACGACCACACACCTTTTTTTAAATAAGCGACACCCTGACTCATACATTAGTGGGATTAGCTTATAAAGCTGCACAAAACTTCAAAACTTGTCAGCTATGGGTGGAGTAGGTGGGAGAACAGCCAAGACTGAGCAGGAGCTGGATGAGTGCAGAGTTGTGAGCAAACATGAAGAAGCTGGAGGGTTCCTGGTTTACCTGATATCAGTGATCATTCATCAATTAATCAATTTCCTAGCACTCTCCTTTGTCTTCCCTCTATCCATCAACTGCCTGTTGCGGTAACAAGTGCTTGAGAGACTACAGCAGTGCTCCTGGGGCCTGGCTCTCCCAGCTGGCTGCAGATGATGCTCTTCTGCTTCTAATTGCCAGCAGGTCAGGGAAGGAGACTTGCAGGATTGCCAGCCCTGCAGGCAAGCACCGGCCTCTGGCACTCACCAGCAATCATCACCGCCCGTTCCTGGGGCCCAGCTGGATGTGTACTCTTCCAGCTGGGCTGAGGAGACCTATCAAAAGGCTGCCAAATAAGTGTTATACAAGATACAAATACTTGGCTACCCTGCACCTGAATCCTTCAATGAAATTGCTGACCAGGGAAGTGTGACATGGTCCGTCATGCCAAAAATCCATTTTCCCAACAAGCAGTTATGAAGTGGAGATTCATTTCCACTTACTGGAGGCATAAATTCCCGTGGTATCAAAAGACCAGGCTCTGCTTTAAGTGCTCTGAGGCAAGCAGAAGTGGTAGATTAAGATGCTATTTCCCCCCAAACAGCTATCTGCCCCACCCTTTGGTTTCTTGTTTGCCAGAATACCTAAATTGCCAGGTTTCTAATTTGCCAGAATTCTAAGTACCAGGAGAAGCAGAAGTGAACCTGGACCCATGCTTGCTTGCTACTTTCAAGAATCTTGTTTCTTACTAGAGACCCACCTGCCCTACCAGTTTCAGAGACTGTGATCTTGCAAACTGAAATATAGCCACCTTTTCTCTTTTGCCCCCACTACAGGAACACTAACTTCCACCTGAACGCTGAGGAAGGTCTGCTAGCACTTGTACTTCAGAAATATATATACACAGATCTATCTCTTTTCTAGTCCTACCAGCCTTCCTTACACTTACAAACTTATAATACTTGTACAAACCTTGCTAAAATGAGACTAAAGATGCAAAAAAGGGCACTACGGTATCAAAGTGTGTGTGTGTATCTATCCTGATGCATCCCCGTTGTCCATAGCATATTGCTAATTTTTCTTCTCTTTATCCCACACATTGTAGAATTATTCTGTTGGTCACATTACACTCCATTGGCATCTTCCTGCCAAGGCACATACTATTGTGTCTATTGCAGACTTTGTTAAAAAAAAAAAAAAAAGGGGGGGGGGGGGGAAGAATATCATCTGAAATGTTGCTGTGGTTTAACTCCAGCCAGCAGCTAAGCCCAGCACAGCCACTCGCTCACTCCCCCTCAGTGGGATGCGGGAGAGAATTGGAAGAATAAAAGTGAGAAAACTCGTGTGTTGAGACAAAGACAGTTTAATAGGTGAAGCAAAAGGCGTGCACACAAGCAAAGCAAAACAAGGAATTCATTCACTACTTCCCATCAGCAGGCAAGTGTTTGGCCATATCCAGGAAAGCAAGGTTTTTTCATCCATAACAGTTACTTGGGAAGCCAAACGCCATCACTCCAAATGTCCTCCGCTTCCTGCTTCTTCCTCCAGCTTTATATGCTGAGCATGACGTTATATACATGGTGTGGGATATCCCTTTGGTCACTGGGGTCAGCTGTCCCAGCTGTGTCACCTCCCAGCATCTTGTGCACTACCTCGCCTGGTGGGATGTGGTGAGGAGCAGAAAAAGCCTTGATGCTGTATAAGCACTGCTCAACAATAGCTAAAATATCCCTGTGTTATCAACACTGTTTTCAGCACAAACCAAAACCACAGCCCACACTAGCTACTATGAAGAAAATTAACTCTATCCCAGCCAAAACCAGCACAAATGACAAGTGTCAATTAAGCTTTATAACACCTTGCTGAATTGAGAACTTGAACTGAAATTGTGAAGGACAGTGCATTGGCTTAAACTGTGAACCTGTGTGAAATCTGTTGGCTTTTGTGGGTAAAAATTGAAGTCTTTGAGCTGAATTTTTGAACCCTTGTGCTTACTTTGCATATCTTTAAGGAAAAAATGCTCAGCATTAGAAAAAGCAATATTTATATATTTTCAGGGAGCATGAGCTTACAAAATTTAGGCAGGGATGTGGCACATTCTTATAGTACACAATTAAAATTATCAACTGTTTAATCTTCCATTTACTTTGGGAAGTGAGCAATTCCATTTGCTTTGATATTTTTTCTATTGGTTGAGACCTGGCTCTGACAGTCAGTCCTTCTGTAGGGGCACTGCAACAGTCCTCAGCAAGCACCCTCCTGCCTCTGCAGTTTGGGAGACAGGATTCACATAGCCCTGTGGGGAATGGAGCTCCCAGACCTGCAGTGGAAGGAAAAAAATGCCTTAGCATAGGCTTTAGGTGCCCCATGATAAAAGAACTTCTGAATTTCTTCTGGGTAATTAACAAGAGTTCCCTCTCCACAATCCATTACATATATATGAAGAGTAATAGATCTGCTTTCCCTGTTCTTGTGCCACTTACTCTCACTTTACCCCATTTCTTACTCTGCATAGACCTGCGCACAATATCTGGTCTTACATGTTTTCAGTTCCATTTGTTTATCTATAGTTTGTTTGGACTTGTGTCTTAAAATCATCATTTTTGTTCTTCCTCAAAATGGGTGCTGAGACATAAAATTTAAATGATGGTACAGCCTTGAGTAAAATCGTCATTAAGACTGCTTTCAAGGTTAGAGAAGAGGAAGGCTGAAAATTTGACTGACAGAATTTCTGGATAGTTTACTTTTAGATTGTGATTTATATTATGCTCACAAGTTTTTAGATCAAATATGGCCACAAAGGAGACATATTTGGTGTACCTGTATGAAGGTGATGTGCATTCTGCTTTCTTTTGTAAATAAACATTCACATTTGATAATTCAATTTTGTCTCACTTCCAATAAAGACAGCAAAAATCTCAGGAAATTCTGATGCCTCGTTACATTTTAAAATGCATATACATATGTGTATGCATGTCTGTTTATAAAAAGTTCATGCATTCTCTTCGTCTCTAAGTATATGAAAATTAACCAGTTCATAATCCAGTGAAATTTTGCTAACAGTCTTGAGTGACTAGATGCTTTTGCAACAATAGTCAGTCATGAAACAAAGATGATACTAGTTCTTTTAACCTATAGGTCTCAAAACACTTCATAGAAGCAGGACGTACCATTACCTAAATGTACAGATGGGGATGCTGAGGTGTAAAGTGCCAGGGTGTCAAGCAGATCTGGACTGGAGCATGCACACAAGTGGTTCTCATTGAGAAGCCAGATACCATGTCATTTGTTTGCCCCATGGTAGCATGTTAATATCAAAGCTCTGAGGAACATGTGTGTTGGACATAAAATTGCATTCTTTGATACAGGCTCCTAATTCAGAAGGGGCCTGAGGACTTATTCAGCAATCCGTTTTGTGAAGTAGTTTGTCGAAGCACAGACATGGAGGTAGTGGCAGTTTTAAGCCTGAAGCTGGACATCCTGACTGCAAAGCTAGTGCCCCAATCAGTGGACTATGCCGTCTCTAGATAGCAATATTTACACTGATGTTACTGTCATGAGGTTTTCATCATCCCCTTCAGACAGAAATTCTCTGTTCCTGACTGGAGGTTCCCTCCCCCCATCTTCATATGTTAACACTTGAAAACATAAGAAATGGCTCTGGAATGTGAAAAACTTCTATTCCCAGTTTTATGTGCGTAGCTCTGAAATACAATGAGGTTGTACTGGTGTAACTAAGGGTAGCGTTGGGCTAACCACATTTTTATTACTGATGGATCCACATTTTGCTTGCAAAATTTGATCTGGTATATATGGCAACACAGTAAACAAGAACACTCTTTTAAAAAGATAATCACTTCTCAGAATCGTATGCTTTAAAGATGAAACACATGCTGATTATTTCCCATAGGAACAAAACACAACAAAATCATGTAAATCTTATAAGCACCTTAGAAGTAAACAGGCCAGACCTTAACTGGCATTAGTCATAACTGTTAGCTACGGCCTACTGGAGGTACACCCATTTACATTGGGTAAGTATCTGTTTAAAGGTCCATGTTTTATTTCTTTTAAGTTTCAACTATTTTCATGCTTGGATTGTTTTGATCTTAAATTTAAGATTTCTTGAGTATCTATATGTATATTGAGCATTATACTAATATAAATAGAACTCATTATAGTATTAGTATTTACAGCGCTAGCTCCTACAGACCTTAGTTTGGAATCAGATGACTGCATTATAAGATGCTCATACCTTAGTAAGAGATACCTACAAGAATTGTTTACAATCCATTTTTATCTATCTACTCTAGTTAGTGAAAGATCAGCAGAACTTAAATTTTTAGTCCTTATGATTTTAACGTTCAAGAATATTTATCATTTTACCACATTAGGTTCCTGTTGGTTTCAAATATCTTGTTTAAATAGATCAACATAATCGTCAGATTCTCCGCATGTGTTTACGTTCTCTGAATGTGAAGAACGTATCTGCCCAATTTGGTAGCCCAGGATAATGGCCACGAATTTCTCTCGCTTTGGTAATTGGCTTAGTGAGGGGCTGCAGTATTTCACAGCCGTGTTAGCAACATTCCCCGGTGCTCCAAGCAGAGGTTTACACCTGGGCCCCTGACGGGGATGTTTCTGCCCAACACCATTGGCTCTAGTTCAGGCTGTGATGTGGTGCCACATCTGAGCCCCGAAACCTGCCGCACCCCAGGTGCAGCCCCGCTGCGTGGAGCGGAGGAGTGTGCTGCAGGCAGCCCAGCGGCTGAGCCAGGAGCCATCTAGAGTCAGAAAGCTGTGAAGAGCCCATACACCGTGTGCCGTACGTGTTGCCCTTCTCCAGGACTTCCTCGGCTCACCCAGGGCTATATGAAAATTTTCAGCTAGCAAGAAGCTTTCAGGTCAGGAGCCAAGACCCCCTCCAAAATTAGTCACAGCCAGGGCTGCATGTCCTCTGAGCAAGGGTTTCATGAATTGCTGTTAAGGCTAAGTGGCTAAATTAAGCTTAAGGCATACTTTTGGGTCATGCTGCTTTTTGGGGATATGCCCCTACACAACTTGCTTGTTCTGAAATGGCATATATATAGTGCCATCAGAGTCTCCGGAATTGAAACCTGTATTTAAAATGTGAGAAACTGATTCTAGCCCTGATGGAGGGGTGGGAAATCGCTCAAATCTGAGCTAGTGCAAAGCTGTCATGCCCAGCTGCAGGCAGATAAAAGGATCTGACGTCTGTCTGAAACCTCTTTCTTATCAAAGGTAATAGCTCTGAAATCTGATGATGACATTGTCAATAGTCAGCTGTCAGAATGAACTATTTATCTGTTACGGAAATCTAGCCATTAATGTTTAGCATTCCATAAATGCAACAGTGGATGCATCATGAGATGCAAAATTAATTGAAATTATGTGTTGTGTTTCATTAAAAGCAAGTTGTTATTTACTTCTCTGTAATTTGGGCTTCTAGTAGGCACTAATTTTTAACCTATTCTTTAAAAGAAAAATTCCACTGTATCAAGGGAAAAAACAGTGACCAGAGAACAGATAAATCACTTTTATGTCCTTAGAACAGCTGACTTTACACTTTTATTACATTGTTTGAAAAAGCATCTTTTCATCTGGAAGGAATCAGTTTAAAATGTGATTGTCAACACAACGAAACCAGCTTTCTGTTTAAAATGGCTGCTCGGGAAGCTCATAACTACAGTTTTGCCAGGGTTTTCTTTACAGACATTAGTTACCAGAACCAAGAGATTTTAGATGGGATGTTCACAGGAAATACCTGGCAGACAACATAAAATGCAAAGTAAAGCATTTTTATTTAAGTTGTAGGAAGTATGCACGTGAAAATGAGCAACAGTGGTTTAGGTCAAAAGCTTTCTTTTTAAAATAGAACTTTGTAAGTTGTAGTTTGAAGCAGTTAAGAGAAAAAAATCCTCCTTGATTTTTTCGTGTTTTGACCTAACTAATCAGACAACATACCTTTAGCGTATTTCTTAGACTATAATTCTCACTTATTTAAAAATGACACTATTATACCTCTCTCGAATCTGCATTTCTTTACCTCTTCTAATTTTCATTTTCTTCACTGGTTACATCTGAAAAAACAGCTTTGTCTCTTTTATGCCAATCCTTTTTTATTTCTATAGTCCTTAGCTGTTTATATATAATTCTGGTCAATTTGAGCTACTAAATTTTTTAAATCTCTAAAAAATGCAGATGAAGATCCTATGCAAATTAAACTACTGCATTCAGTGATAAAATATTTTCACTCCAGAAATAATTGAGCTTTACATGATATATATTTGCTCATTATCTTAACTGTAAATTACAAAGGTGTAGCAAGACGTCTATCTATTAGAATAGAAAAAATCTCTTTCTTGTTTCCAGGGTAGGTTAATTGTATGTTACTTGTAATATTTTTGCGAACAACTTTGTATTATGACGTACTCTGAAAATATAGGTATCCTCAATTTTTTTTCCTAATAAATTACTTTTGTTTCTTTCTTAATGTTGAAAAATTAATAGCATTAAATAAGAAACTTATAAAATACATCTTTCTTGGAAATCTTTACCTGACAGGCTTCTTTTTGTTGAGTCGTAGAGCTGCCGTTGCAGCAGGAACTGCTGATCGTTCATCTCTAACACTGTTACCAACCCCTCTTTGCAGTATTCTTTAACCAAGTTGAACTTTTCCTGTATGTCATGCTTCACATTCTGAAAGAAATTTGGTAAGCTAGATGCTGAGAATATCTATGCTTGACCATGGAGGAAAAACTGTTCATCTAAAGCAATGCACCCACTTGAAATAAAAAGGCAGTGTAAATAGCTATGAATATTTGACAGTTATGTAGATTTTCCATGGAATACATCTTAAATAAAACAAGGTAAAAAGAGGATTTAGCACCACATAAGGAAATATTTTAGAGGAGTGTATTTCCATGTAATGCTAACTCACATTTCAGGCCACATTGCGTTCCATATGACTCTGAGAATCAAACTGTGAAAAATAAATTGTTTATTTTGCCTGTTTTGCTTTTTACCTCTTGAGATAAAATACAAATCTAAATACATATGAAGCTGGTTTTTTAGTTTTTACATTCTTTGCTTATGCAACTTTACTTACAGCCTGCTGTGGTTCTTTATAAATAGTGATAAACTTTAACGCAATAAAATAATTTTATTTAATTTTAAAAATGTCTACATCAAGTGTAGTGCATGTATAACACGCTGCATTTCCTTACAGGAATGCATGCATATAAGCACAGATAAACCGTACTGTTGCATTCTGTCTATGCATCGTAGAAAGCTTCTTTCCCAGTAAGCTGGCAGGCACTTCAGAGTAAATTTCTGAAGCTTTCGTGTAGCATGTGGGGCAGCAACTCTAACAGAAGCATTGGCTTCAGTTACGAATGCAAGATCAATTCCCATGCTTTTTTTTTTTTTTTACAGCTTGCCTTCAGTGTTTGTGTATTTTTGTGTATTGGCTTTGCCTGAACTTGTATATATGCTGTTTTGTAGCTGACTGTCATGCACTGGCTGTCTCAAGTACAGAATTATTTCTCAGGGTTTATTTTAATCTGATAAATGGAATTTTCCATAATAAGTAAACACTTTTGCATCATAGGAATTTGGTAGGCAAACCAAATATATCTATTAGTTGTTCTTTGTAGCAGTTGAAATCTGTGGCAGGGACAAATACTTCTACACTCCTGATGCCTCCTAATCTAGGTAGGGGCTCAACTTACTGACTGTTAAAACATTTCTTCATAAAACTCATGTTTTCATTATTTGAATCCCACGTAACATGATTTTATATCCTGACTCAACAAAAGTCAAGTTTTGATCAATGTACCTTCTTTCATTTCCAAACCCCTACTTTATAGCAAATCAAATATTCCACTTACATCTTAAAGTGAGGATATAAATTCAAGTAGTTCCCTGTATAAAATACATTGTAATATCAGAAAAGTCTTAGATATTTTAAGAGCTCATTTTTTACGCCACTTTTATTTGGAAGTATCATCTATCTCCAGTATGAATTACAATTTAGTATATAGGTAATATTTATTCTTTTGATTGCCACTGTGATTTAGAAGAATCCATCCTGTGCATAAAAGTAGTTAGTGTTTGTGCCTTTACTTGAATATATTCTCATATAATATGCCTCTGCCTTTGAAAACACAAAATAGTCTACTCACATGGTATTCAGATTTTCATATATTTATTGGGTCACAACATGTTAAAGTATTTCTTCTCCTTCTTTCATATTTTCTTAATAAATGGGTAATTTAATTAAAATATCAAAACTAATTTAGGTTTTCTTTAGGAAGTATGTAAAAGGCAACCCAAAACTTTCAGTTACATTTTAAAATATCCTATGGAAATGAAATATATTGTCACAATATTGAGAAAAAAAAGTCTCCATCAGTATTTAAAGACTTCACATTAATAATTGCAAATCATTACTAATTTTTCAAAGCTGTAATATTAAAACAAGAAAAATAACAGTGCGGTTTCGTACAAATAACAATTTTCATAGGCTTTTTCCAAATTTTTTTAATAGTCATTTTATCTAGCATTACATAAGGAAAAAGGGGAAAAGGCAATTTAATGTATTCCTGGGAACAGTTATAATAGTGTAAAGGTGAAAAATTGACTGGCGAGCAGTTTAATATAGGGAGAGTTAGCTGTCAGCGCAGAATGCTGGTATCAGTGGCAAGAAAGTTGTCCTCAGCATCCTGTTTGGGAAAATGCAGGTTTAGGTCTTTCTAAGTTACCGTGAGGGAATGCTTGGAATTTTGTCTTTCTACCAAAAAGGATTGGTTTTCCCTTGATTGTCATCAGTTTGCTAGGTTGTCCTGCTATTTAAGCTATTAAAAACTGGTGTGCTGCTTGGTCTCAGGTGATCCATAAAAAGGAATGAAGCCTTGGGAAGGTAAACCATCACCAGACTGGCTCGGTGTATCAGCCTTCCATGACGGAAGCTCTTTGTTGAGAATTGTTGGCAATCGCAGCAGTTTCCAACCGAAGATAAGAGCCAGCGTTCTTGGATAATGCCCTCGATCACACACCTGATGACAGACTCCTGCATGCAAGTTTTTTCAGGTGCTATGTTTGCTCAGTAATCCTTCAGTGCCAATCTTTTCTAAATGGTGAGCAGGTCCCATCAGTAATGGACATCAGCCATTAAGCTTGTAATATTTGTCATGTATCAGGTTACAGCTTTGTTACTGCTGTGTGATGAATGGATGCTGTTATGCTGAGAGAAAATAAAGAAGTGCTATAAATTTAGCAGTCGGTACTAAATGAGTTGCTACTTCAAGGGCCTGATTCACATCCTTCTAAAGTCAATGGAAAGTATTCCGCTGCCTAAAGCCTTTATATCGGCCTTTTAATTCTCTTTCTCTTTTAAGGAACAGAACCCAGGGCTGTCGTTAAAATACAGTTCGCCTTTTCTCAGTGTATGTAAGTTTACACCTAAATAGTAATTTTGCTATAACTCTTACTTTGATCATTAAACATAACATTAATGCTTATGTTCTACGCAGATGTTTTGATTAAACATGGAGGTATGCAGAGAGTTGATAACAGTACCTGGCAGGTCACTCGTGAAATAACCAGAAATGGGACTGGTGTGGTCAAAAATTCATACATAATTTCTTACAGCATTTTTTTTTCCATGATCCCAGTAATTCCTATACCAGATTTGGAAGTCCGCATTCTGATTTTATGCTTTATTTACTTGTTGGCATTATTCTGCAAGTTACTTTGAATGAAGGTAGAGTTAAAAAATTATGGAGGACATTAGAATCTGTCCATGGCCAAAGCCTGAATTGTATTTTAGGCTGTTTGCAAGTTTTTGGGGAAGTTCAGATAGTGCCCAAATAATTTATAATTCATTAAAATCCTTTCTGGTGACATAAAGATAATGAATATCCTTTTCCTTTTTATACTCCAGGATACAAGTAAACCTAGCATATATAAAAAATAAGGCACTGTTTGAAGGCGTAAACCCTGTAAGTGTTAGCCTCTGATGTTACTAGCCTTGTAGGCACAACAGTTTAAGTTGACTAGGGCCTACTAAAATGTTAATTCTAGCCGTGTCCATGAAAAATTCTGTGCAACTGTTTACTTACTAGCTACTATGTTTGCTAGAGCAACTCTGATTTCAAATGACATAATAGATGCTCTGCTTCGGGGAGCCAGACTATGATCTTGCCATAATGCAGTAATATGTGCTGCTTAAATGTTTATGTTTATTTTAAAATTATAATTAATTGACTCAAGTTCAATCTGTAATTGCTAAACAATCCTCGTTTTCATACTCAAGGTAGTGATAGTAATATAGAAAGATTTACTCCTTCCCATTGTTTTTTAAATGTTAGTGCTCTCCTTTGTGCTGCTGGTGAGATAACCTAGACTAGATATAAAAAGGAAAATGAGTATACATGTTGCGAAAAAATAAGAAAAGAGTCAGTGAGGAGAAATACACTGCAACTTGTATAGTTTGGTGTGTTAATGGCAGAATCATAGAATGGTTTGGGTTGGAAGGGGCCTTAAAGACCATCTAGTTCCAACCCCCTGCCATGGGCAGGGACACCTTCCACAAGAGCAGGTTGCTCACAGCCCCATCCAGCCTGGCCTTGGACACTGTCAGGGATGGGGAACCCACAGCTTCTCTGGGAAATCTGTGCCAGTGTCTCACCACCCTCACCGTAAAGAATTTGTTCCTAATATTTAATTTAAATCTACCCTCTTTCAGCTTAAAATGATTACCCTTTGTCCTATCGCCACAGGCCCTACTAAAAAGTCTGTCCTCATCTTTCTTAGAAGCCTCCTTTAAGTGTTGAAAGTATTAAGAATTAATGCTGAGAGACTTCCGATATGAAATGTATTCATAGGAGATATTTGACATAGAAAGCGTCTGGGGAACTGTGGTAGTTAGAGGAGCAAAAAGTGAAGGAAAGAGTTCCATACCAGAACATGACAGAAAGACAGGAGGGGAAGAATAAAAAAAATTCTAAAAGCAGGTACGAAAGGGTACAACATACAGCAGTCTAAAAACTGGAATGTATATTCTTTGGTTTATGTAAGCAATTGTATTTGGGGTTTTAGTAGAGGAAAAGAGCAAATTTAAATAAAATTACTCAAAGTGTTTGCAGATCCTGGTTCTTATTGTTTAGTTTATATAAATGCTTTAAAACTCTATTCTTACAAAAAAAAAGAAATCCAATATCTTTGACCAGTATAAGTTGCTGCTGCTTGTCTACTCCTTAGGATCTTCCTTGATTCCTTCTGTACCAAGTAGGTCATTTCATTCAAAACGAAGCTCATATTGCCTTCCAGAGCATAGCACATAAATTTGCTTCTGTCCTGCTGTGTGATCATTATAGTCTACAGTGCCGTAGGCTCTATATAAACCGTACACTCTTTCCACATTCATTAGTGACCTGCAAAATTACAGATTGTTTACCAAGTTCTTCTGCACTACCTTTCCACATCTTTTCTGGCATATTACCTAAACCTGTGTTTAAGATAACGTATTAAATTACACACTTCTTAGTTTTACAGTTGCCCTAGGTTTTAAGATATCCAGCATGGAAAGCAGAAGTTAGACACCTATAATTCTGTCCTGTAAGTAATATGCGTGTATTGTGCCGACAGGTGTCTAACAAGCTTTTCTACAGTTCTACGTGGGAATTGTATAAAATTTGAATTCAGATAAAATTGTGTAGACAGTACCTGGAATATATGAGCTAGTCATCATCTATTACACTATTTTTCTTAATTTAGGGTTTTTTTGTATTGCAATTCTTTTCATTTGTGAAGCATCTTGTTCTTAATCTTAGAGTTTTCATTGTCATAGGAAATGTTGCAGATAGCAATGGAGAAATGCGTAGAATAGCATTCCAGCTAGCTTGGATGTCTACATTTCCTACCTTAACTGATGCATGACCAAAGCTTCTGCTTCTGTGATTCATCTGAGACCATTTTGTAAACACCTGTGAATAGAAATTCTCTCACAGGAAGAAGTTAATTATAAAACATTTATAGAAGAATATGTGTAACTATAATAGAAATATCGAAATGACGCTGCTTGCTCATCACTGAAAAGAAGCTGAACTAAGAATTCTGTTAGCCCTCAGGGTTTGCTACTGTCTTCATATGTGTGCCTGACAGCCATTTCATCAGGAATGAAACTAAATTAAGCACCTAAACACAGAACTTTTAAATAATCCTTACAAGTGGGACAAAATCTGCTTTGTCTTTAGAGCCAGCTACAAAGCTTGCTTAGCAGCCTACCAAAGGTGAGCCTACACAGAGGACACTTAAAAAATAAAGGTGGCCAAGTGGGTGCAGGGAGAAAGATGTGGTCAGAGCACCACTACGTATGCCCGCCTACCCCTAGAAAGTCCTACCAGGATAGACCCCAGGACAAAGGGCAACATGTCAGAACCCAGAGTGCAGACAAGGCCCCAGGATTTGGAAACTGCAAGAACAGCTACTCTAAAGCTATAGTATGAACTGTTTATGAATAAAGCTACTTATAACCAGTCCTAGATAGATACATTTTACTTAAACCAGAAAATCTGTACCAATAGTTAGTGTCATGAAGACTGATGCATTGTTCCATGAACAAACTATAAGCTACTATTTTTCCAAACTGTGATTATTCTTTTAATTTAGAAAACCAGAATTAACCCAAGTTAAAATATTCGTTTGGATTTTATACTGATGAGACAAATACGAAAAGTCATGTCCAGAAGATATTATCACCTAAGTCTAAAACCCTTATTGTAAAAAAAACACATACAGTTGCCAGGTGGAGATGCCTGGTTGGCTCAATCCACTTCTAGAAATTTCCAGACCATGCCTAACACACACCCATATGATTGGGCCCATAATAAAATACAATTGTGTCTGGCCACCTGGTTTTTGAGAAATATTTTCTGAAAATCTCTGAAAGATATTTTCCTTTATACAATGGCTTAAAGGGCTTGCTCAGGAATTGGAGATTTCTCCTTCTTCTGTACCCACAGAAATCCAGACCCTTAGCTCCCACTTGCTGGAGCGTGGTCTAATGACCATTTTACATCCTCTTTCAGTAGTCACAGAAGAGGCAGAACAGAGATATCAATACTCATTTTACATTTCTGTTGCAACTGTGTTCTTCAAAATGTATCAGTCCAGAGAGCGTGACCTGTGACTCAGTGATAGTGCATCTGGATGGAGTCATGGCTTCTAATTCTTTTGCCTAAACTCTTTATGACAATGAGTTTATTAAAAAAAAAAAAAAGATCCCTTGCAGATGTGGAAGAGGGCAGATCTGTTAGCTTGAGCCTGTGGAGTTTCATCAGCCTGTTTCTCACCCAGCATAGAAAAATGTGCCTGGGCTCACACCACCTTCAGCAGTTACAGCATCCTGAACAAGAAGACATTCAGTCCTCACTTCTCTCTCTAACATCACCAGCCTCCCCTGGCAGGCCGGTCACTACAAAAGCTCATGCATGTAACTAAGCATGCCTATACAAAGCTATACAGAGAGCTGGTGTGATCAGAAAGCAGGCAGGATGTCTTGCCACAGGCCTTTTGCCTTGAAAGGCTGCGGTGTGGTGTGATATGTTCTATTTAAACTTTCAAGTTTGGACTCAGGTTCCCTGTAACTGAATAACGATGCATGTGAAGTTGGTAGCACAGCACAGTGCATCAGGTCTGTAAGTGCTGAAGGGGGTGTCCCAACGCAGTGGGACTGGAGAGGAGAAGAGTCCTGGAAACCGACATTGTGGGGCTGCAGGAGCTGGTGGTGGGGACCGCAGCATGGCGGGGAGCATTCACAGCCCCTGAAGAGGAATTTCTGGTGTTGCTGGGAAAGAAAACATGCTGTAAAAGCAGTTCTGCACGGCGGGGATAGCACTGACTGCAGAATTAGAGAACGGTGCCTCTTGCCAAGTTTTTATAGATGTTGCTGAGGCAGGGCAGCAGTATCTCTGCTCATTCTGCTAGCACATGAATGCAGCCTGGGATGGGGCTTTAGTTCTCCCATTAACATCCCTTGGGGCTGCGCTGGCTCTTGTGCAGCATAAGGGGCATGTTGCACTGCTGCACAACTTGACCCGATTCTGTCAGGGCTGCATCTGCTGCTGCACCTTTGCTGAATCCATGGTATGTGTCTACAAAACAATTAATCTAATATTTTACTGTTCTGAAATAGAGAAACTGTACCTCAGACTTCACTGAAGTTGGGCTCAGAGGCATCTGTTTTGGAGTCTTGTAGGCACTGAGTAGTAAATTGGAATAAAAGAAAGTTATTCTAGTTAATTTCTGTTTCCTGTTTTTTCATGTTTGACCTGACTTATGGAGAACAATTAAATTTAAAACAGACATTTATGATGGATCTGATCTAGTTGTAACTACTTTTTGGAACAGTTTGGTCTTTCTTTTACCGTAACTTGCTTATATTTATATTTGTGTTTCATTATTTGAAAAAGGACTTCAGACATGCCTGATAAGAGTGTGATCGTTCATGTCTTGAGTACTCACTGGAAAAGCATTCAATTAATGGGAAGAAAAAAAAGAGTATAAGAAATGTTGAACATTTCTTTAATTGATTATTTATGCATTTTTCACTGGAAGCTAACCACAATCTTTTTTCAAAAATATTTTGTTCTGAGTTTTATTTATTTAGCTGCAAGATTTCCTTAGGCATCTAGATTTTGAACCAGATATTTAACTTAGACCATGTATTGCCAGGGTTGACTACATCAGTTACTGAGAGATAGCTGACATTTTAAGTCAAGACTATTGAAAAAAAAGAGACACAGAGAGACACGTTGCCGATTCCTGCGGAAAGGGGAGTTATACACAAAAGGCAAATACTCAGAGCTGGTGACAAATGAAGGCTAAGCACTCACCAGCTTCCCAGCTCACAGTAGAAGTATTTCATCTAGAACCTAATACAATATTCATAAACATTTGGTTCCATTACTAACTGCACTAAAACACTATTTTTATTCGTATTTTAATATATCTCTTTCTTTTATAAATGCAGCTAGTATTGTTCTTCATGATCTTGTACTGTAATGTCATTACATTCCCACAGTGACATTCCCCCCACTGGAGGAATGTATATTTTGCTGTAAAGAGATCAACTATTATTGCTTATGGAACTATGAACTGCACGTTCTTCTGATTAGCCATTCTTAAACAGGGTGCTCTGAACAGACACCAAAAGGATCTAATAGATACAGCTTCTCATTTACAGTCCAAATATTCCTTCTGAAGTCCCAGAAAATAAAGATTCTTTTAAATATTCCCAGTAGTCTAGGAGTAAATCACTGTAAATCTCACAGTCTTCAACAACTGGAATAGAAAGAGTCCTGAGGTCACACCTGAATCAGAGTTTTAGGGAGTAACATATTGCATTACTAAATGAGTCACTAGGCCAGCTGTGTTTATATATATTGTGTAATTAAAAGTTGGTGATCTTTCTCCTGATAACAATGAGGTATGCTGTACTCTGAATTCACGAGTCACATGAAGAAAAAATCCACTGTTTGGCCATTATCCAAAAATGACAATGACAAGTACATGAGCAAGTGGTGATTTGTCTTGCTCAGTCTCTGGAAGACTTTTTTTTTCTTTTTTTCCTTTCTTTCTTTTTTTTTTTGGTTCTGTTATTTACAGAGTAATAGAAATGTTGGGCAATAATCAAGTGTAGAGAGCTGACGGTATTAATATAGCATTGACGGGCTGGAAACCAGATGGTCTGTCAGATAATGAAGTATTATCTGGCAAGAGATTGTTCCTGAAAGCCAACATCCTCACCTATTTAGCACTCTGGAATGTCGACGTATCAGTTACCACATTCATGAGGTGGTATGTGTTGTACTTTAGAAGCCATCCCTAGAAGAGACTTTTTAATTCAAAATTACTGCCTGATGAGAGGGTAAAAGTGCCATTATTATAGCACAGCTGGATGAGTATAATATCCAGCAAGATGTGAACCATACATCAAAAATCAAGTTAAAGAGGAAAACATAATAGGCTACATCCTGATTTCTATCTAACCAAAGCCATAGTTTCATGGATATTTTAAACTAGTGGTGGTACATGCTGTATGTTCCTGCTTTTGTGCCACACTCTCTTTTGTGCCAGCACAGGCACTTCTGCACCTGGTCAGGAGTCATGGATGTTGGAAAAATGATGGGGTTAATACTCACCTGGCCATTAAAAAAGAAAAGTGTTGGTAATCCAGGAGGGTTGCCTCTGGCTGGCTCGTCGTGTAGGCGCGCAGACCTTTTGTCAGCGGGAAGGAAGGGACAGTGTGGGGGCAGGACAGAACGACTGGGAAAGGAAGATGAGCGACGTGGGATTATTTCCTCTTTGACAGCAGTGCTAGTTTATGCCAAAAGTGGGTGAAATCGGAATTCCATAGTTGGAGCCATTGGAGGCAAATACAGTAAATCCCAGTTGCTGCAGCTGCCACCTGGGAAGACGGAGCAGAGAACACAAAAGGCCAGGGCAGCTGGAAGGCTGGTGGGTGCAGCGTCCAGGGTTTGGGGGTACCCCCTAGAGACCAAAACGTCTCACCGGAATGCAAAATGAAGAAAAACAACATGAAGTAGGTGGAGGGGTTTATTGACAAGATGACAGAGAATTGGTAAGGCTATTATTAGTAAAACTGTAGGTTACAGGTTTGGCTTTAATTTAACAAGCTATTTGCACTGCCTTTGTGACTACTCAATTGAAAACTAGCTGGCCACAATATTAGCTCTTTAGCTCCTGCCCATTCTAGGTAGTTAATATTTTCATAAGGCATTTTCTGTAATCGTGACTAGGAAGTCCTTTGCTTGTGCAAAGGAGGAAAAGCGGTATGTGTTACAGTTGGATGGAAAGAAAATAGTTATGATATAATCTGCTGAGATATGCAACAAATAACTGATAACAACTGTTTATGAGTAGAAACATTTTTCCATCATCATTGGCATTATTCATTTACAACACCTAGAAAATAATTTATCTAGATGACATAAATCAAACAAAAGGGCTTCCCTTCCATACTTTCAATGACATAACATTAAATACTGGTTATATAAATCATTTCTTGAAAAAGTCTGTCCCACTCAGCAAACCAAAATACAGAATGGAACTTCAAATGGGCTGAAGTGGATCTGTGGTATCACTGAGCCCAGTTGTCCTGGCAGGGTGAACTTTCGGTCTGCCAGGCAGATGACAGAATTCTGAATTTCCCTGATATGAAACTAATACTCTCACACACTTTAAATATGTATGCTGAAATATTATCAGTTAAAGTCTTTTCCTTGAGCTGGGCTTGGGAATGCTTCAAAGCCATTGTTATCTCTATAATCAAACGTATAATTAAGCCCAGCCCTTATTATTTTTGAATCAAGTAGGGAACAATAATTAAGAGTGGGAAGAGTTTTAGTTAAATAAAAAAAAAAAAAAAGCCACCACATGCAGAAAGTAGAAATTAAAATAAGCATTTAAAATCAGTTTTGTATTTTATTCCCTGTGAACATTTAATGAACTTGGTAAATATTTCAACAGACACAAAAACTGGTGAGGCAGAGAATGAGAACAGATTATTGCTTTAGAATTATACCAGATTTCATGGTCACCTGCAACTGAAGGCATTTTCATAGGGCCAAATACAAAGTAATTCAAGGGGGAATCAAAACTCAGATTATACTTGCTGTATCAACAATGCAGAGAACATTGTCTTAGGAAGTAGTAACACTGAAAGAATTAGCTGTTAAAAATAATTAACTCAACATGGACTACACCATACCAAAAAGGATCATGCAATCCTAAAGCATAGAAAAAGAAACGTGCTAGGTGCAACTAAGTAATTGTAAGGAAGTACAGAATTTTGCCTCTATATAACTTTGGTAACACAACGATAAAATACTGAATTAAATCAACACTTCAAAGAAAATATAGAGATACTGAAGGAATTTCAGAGCACCATAAAACTACCTTGGGAGGAAAATAAACCTTGTGTCATAAAATTCAAGGGGCTATGTTTTTCTGGTTGTGAAAAAGAGTATTGAAAAGTTACTTGATTGCTTGTATAGATATATTTTTCACCTATGGAAAAAGTTTTCTGGCATCTATGAGTTCAAGGGTTTTCAGCCTTGCTCACCACAACCAGTACCTGGAATCTGATGGTTAAGCAAATGCAGCCTTCAAACACAGGTTTCTCTGAATGTAGAAAAAAGCTGGAACAATCATCTGGAGGGCTTTTGCTGGAGGGCCATTACTTAAGTCTTTCCAAATATTATTTAGTGTAATTTCTAGATGAAAACTTGTATCAGTAAAGAGATGTATCCTAAAAGGTCCCTTCTGAGTTTGTAGCCTAGTCTCATAACTCATCCTGCCTTGTATTAAGCTTTGAGAACAGGAAATCTTGCGCTGCCCTAAACCTACCGTAACACTTGGAGGTTTGCATTATAGTAATAATGATTGTACTTACATCATGCTTCAGAGCTTCAGCAAGTCACTGTCAGGGATCAAGACGGATTGTTTTTTCTTAACGCACAATTGACTAGATGCATGATAGGGAGGGAGTTTTTCTTTCCTTTTAAGCATGATTGGATACAGATGAAGATGTGATAGCATGGATTAGTCCTTCAAGGTAAATAGGAAATCCATTGGGGTTGGGGTGGGGAGGTATTTTTGGAGGCTCAAGTCTTACCTATTTACAGTTTGGGGTTAAGGAAGGAATTTCTGCCTCAGTCTGGTAGGGAATATCATACATTCTCTGTTCCAGGCACCATCTCTGGCTCTTTCTGGCTGTTCTCTGCATTCCACCTAGTCTGCTGCTCAGATTCTCTACCTTCAAGACCAATGTTGTCTTTAATCTGTATGGGAACAAATACAGCAAAGTGAAAGGTGTTTTCATCCCTAATGAGCATCCCTTCAGTCAACCTGAACAGACTTTCAGACCATAAATTCTCTGATTACACATTCATCACGGGTTTAATGTTTTAGCTTCTTTTGCTCTCGTCCTGTCATTTCCACATACATTTCTTTCAGATTTCTGTTCCAGAAAGACTTACTGTTTCTAGCATTTCCTTGTTTGGATTCCTTTCTCCACTCTTTATTGATCTGGGGTACAGTGCAGTTTTACAGATAATTGTATTAGCACAAATGAGTGTCGAAGACTGTGACATGGAGATGGTCTGAACATCTGGGGAAAGCTTTGTTGGGAAAGTGTAGGCATTTCTTAAACCAGGTACATCGCTGAAGAATGCTTGCCCTATAACAAGCAGTTACTAAATGCAGCTATTTGTGCAATTATTACATGTGGTTTTAATATGTCTGACCTATTTCCTAGCACAGATCTTTCCTCCTAGGGTAGGCATCTTTATGCTCTCCCCTTCAAGCTGCACTATCCATACAGACATGTTGTCCAGTTCTTCACCCCTCTTGCTTATTATTGCTCTTCCTTACATCCTCCAAATGATCCTCTCAGCATACTGCATTATCTTCTGTAAAATCACTTTCAAAGCCTCTTCTGAGGCTGAAAAAATGCTGTAGGCTGACCCAGAGCAAGCCTCCTTCCTAAGAATTTAGCATTTAATTCAGATTAGGATTTAGGCTGAGATATAGATAAGGTTTTACTCTATCCAGTGATTCACTTTGCCAGTCCAAGCACATAGAACAAGAACTGCTTAGTGACTCAGCAAATAACAGAATAAATTTAGTTTGTTCCTCTGGTGGCTTAGTCAATGATGTGTTACACTACTGGAAAGAAACATGGTGCTAAACAATTATTTTTTTTTGAGGGGAGGGCGACGCTGTTTTTATTTTTTTGTTTTGCAAAGCAAAGTTGTGGATCAAGTCCAGGTAATTTTAATATATTGATTTAATCCTAACCAGTTGGCACAAATACTTCAGGGTCTGGGCCATCAGAGACTATTTATTCAAGACCATTCATTCTCACAGGCCTTTCTTTGTAACAAGTAACAGTTATATTCTATCATTTTAAAACAAATAATCAAAACGTAATTTCACTATAATGTCATTAACAGAATTTTAACACAAAAGTTGATTACATACAAATGGCAGATGTCTGTTAATGCTCCACTTTTTTAATCCTTATTTTTACCTTAGAAGATAGGAGTTAATGATTACTGTGCCTCGTCCTTTCTTGCAAGGCTCTGTTGCTAAATTTCTCTTCTCACTCTCTTCAACTCTTGTACCCTAGGCTTTGTTTGCCGTTCTCAAAATTTTCAGTGACAGCAGGCCAGTTTCACATTGCACCAGTCCGCCCACTTCCAAGAAAATATCTCCAAGGGCTGTGTGTACTTCTGAAAACATGAAGACAGAGGCATCAGTGTTTTCTTTAACGACTGATGAAAATAGAACATCAGCGATTAGAATCTGTGTGGTTTGTACTGGATTTGGGCAGATCCCACAGAAGATTTTATATATACATACATATATATATATATATATATATATATAACTGAAAGATCATCCATTACCAGTGGGTAATTTCCTGGACACTGCAATGCAAAAGATCCAAGAACATTCTGCAACTCCTCACAATTCTGTATGTGTGGAACTGTGCACAGCTACAGATGTTTCCACTGCCACAGAATTCACTAAAAACTGCCAGGGAATTTGGCCCAGATGTGCTATAGAATTACAATGACCCTGGTAATAGTGAAACTTTAAGCAGCAAACACCAGATGTCCAGTAAAATGGTTAAAGCTGAGATCCAAAGCATTTCTTTTACCACATCATCACAAACAAGTATGGAGTGAATAAGCTGAAAATCTCAAGTAATACTTCATTATTCGTCATGTCTAAGATGATTCTATGTGCTTGACTTGTTGTGAAGTAGTGCCATTCAAGTATAACGTCTCGTAGAAAGGCTGCGTTCCCAGAGGCTTAAATAATTTTGAAAAATGAATTAATTAGACAGGTATATACATTAAACTTAATACAAGGTTGTGTTTTTCCCCTTACCTCCTTTCTCTACTCATTTTGCTCGAAAAGTGATGTGGCTGTGTGTGTGTGCTGTGCTGCTGCCTTGTGATGGTTTGCCCGCAGACAGGATAAATGAACTGCTGTGAGTGCCAGCTAATGTAGTTCTGCTTTAGCTCAAATGGTAGCAGACTCGAGCTGCGGTACCAGGGCTCCCTGCACTGCTACGTTCTGCATCTGTACGCATGGTAAATGTACTGCACCTACAAAGTACAAGTATCCATTATATTCTGAGGCACTGCTTTATACTTTGTGGTTTCTGAGGGGTCCGTGTGTAAGGCAGACCCCAGAGATGATGGAAAGCATTACATTTCTCTTTCCACTCTCTATTGATTATTTATGATTCTTTTTTTTTATATCCTCAAGTGTGAGTTTTAGACATTCATTACCAGAATGAACATTTAGCCATTTTTTGTATCTCTAAACCAAAAGATCATTTCTGTTACAAATCCTGGATCAAAATATATGTTATTCGTGGAAGCCTGGTGGTGTTTGCTAGTGGTGTAGAACAGTATAGGGTGATAGACATATATCAGTATCCATACGGTAGACTCACTGGTTTTGCTTAAAGCTTGAATGTAACAGTAGCTGCACTGTTTTGTGTCTGGAAGGCTAACGGTACCAAGCTTTTTTGCTTGGAACTGGGATTATAAGCTTCATAGATAAAAACTGAAGAAGAATAGGAACCACAGGTACAAAAAGGTCTTGAATGCTTAGAGAAAAAAACTAAGAAACATGTAGTCTCTGAAAGAAAAGGGGTAGTTATGTTCTCCAAGCTCTCTTAAAACTTCTTTGCAAAAGCTGTGGTATAAACTCTATTAAAATAAAGATAAATAAATAAAATAAAATACTGTGACTTTAGCAGGAGCTGAATCAGTGAGAGAGTCCATAACTCTGTTACTGTTACTCACTTTTACATAAGTGTAAAAATGTGTTTACTAAAAAGTATGTTCTTCCCCAGAAGAAAAACCAACCAGTGCATCATGGCAGAAAGTTAAGTTAAACTACTGCTTTCAGAAATACTACGGCTCAAGAAGCTATTATTTCTCTCATTTTTTAGTTATGCAGCTGTTCAGATAATTTTCAGCTGGCCTCAGGTGACATCCCTGTCTGAATTTGTGTAACCCAAAAGGAGAACACAAGGCTGTTGACAATGCTGCTCAGTCTCTCTCTCTTTTTTCTTTTTTTTTTTTCCTGTATTGCCAGTTTTGCATAGTTTCAGTTCAAAATCATAAATTGTGTAGTTCCTTCTTGAACTGCAGAGACACATTTTATTAAATGCTCACTGACGCTTGTGGGCTCTTCAGCATTTTTCACTTGCAGCAAAACAGAGCCCATAGAAAAACCTCCTGTGTTGTGTATCAATGCTGATAGTGTTGGATGCCTTTTCTCAGAGCATTGCCTGCAGATGCCTGGCCCTCCAAACAACTTTACCAACTGTTCGTCCAAGACCAGCTACAATTACAGCAGCACCCATCGCACCTGGAGCTCTCTGCCCAACCTTGCCTTGCAAATCTGCTTGTAGCACAGACTTTCTGGCCTTTCATAGCAGTTTGCTAGGAAGCTGCAGTTCTTACTGCTTGTTACCCTAATGAAAACAATATAAATGTGTTCTCATGTCCTTGTTGGTTGTACTGTCCATAGAGCAGGTTTTCACGTGTCTCTAAATCAATGCTCTAGAATACTGGGTAATCATTTAGTCATGCCTAGTGAAATGTTGTTTAGATTGACTTTGTAATGCTCTCTGATGATGGAAAACAAGGAAGTAGTGTGGTTGCAAGTTGCAGTGACACTTACAGAGTGTGAGATCATGGCAAATCATACTGCTGCCGAGGTGCAGTGATAAACACCAGCTAATGTGGCTGAGTTCTAAATCCAGCTCTGAGCTGGTTCCTGAGCAAGCCTCATGGCATGCGTGTGAGCAACACAAGAAAAAAGATTTCTTTCTTGCAAATTCAGAGAAAATTAGAGAGCTAGAATAAAAGCAAGTGTGACCCAAATCGAATTTCTTTTTGATGGTTATAAAGGTATTATTATTTGAAGTTGTAAAATGCGGGACCGTTTGTCTGCTGTTAAGTAGCTTGGGTTGCATTTACTTGAATTGATACATGGAACGCTCCGTTCATTTGTCAAGTAAAATGCTCGTATGCTTTTAAATGTAAGTTGGGAGAGAGGGTTTGTTTGTTTTGTTTATTCAATGCCAAAGTGGCAAAATTTCTTTTCTGCAGAACAATTCAAGTTGAGAAGGGTGCTGGATCAGAAAAGTGTATTGAGAAAAAGAAAACATTTCAAAAGAGATGTTCAGGTCAAACCTGCTGAGGCAGGTTTGCTACTCAAAGAACACATTGCAAGGTTTTTTAAAAAAATAAATAATCCAGTAGAAACTGCCACATCACTAAGACACAGACTTCATTACTTTTTTTCAGAAATCAGTCAGGGTTCTTTACAGATGTCTTTGGATATAAGGAGACTGTTGGCAGACGGGGCACGGCTATATATAATAAGAGTAGATCACTGAATAATAATCAGCAACAATAACAATTATGGCAGCAACTTCTATATGGTTCTTCCCTTCACACATTTGTCTGCCTGTTGATCTGGTCTCAAAAGGTATTTACATCTCTCTGCATTAAACCTTGTAGCAGCAACTATAACTTGTCATCAGTAACTATAATGAAGTATATCACTGGTGTAAAGCCTTGCAAAATCTGTTTCTAATTGTTTAACAGTCAACTTTCGTTGGAAACTTTTGGTAAACCTTTGGTAAATCTTCTTCATTTCTGTCCTTTAAACCTACCTTGCCTGTTCTTTTTCTCTTTGAGAAACTCAGAGTGAAGTTAGTTAGTCACCTCTCCAGACAAAGTAAAGATGTGATGTCCTGGTTTCAGCTGGGATAGAGTTAATTTTTCTTCTTAGTAGGTGGTGCAGTGCTGTGGTTTGGATTTAGTATGAGAATAACATTGATAACACACTGATGTTTTAGTTGTTGTTAAGTGGTGCTACTCTAAGTCAAGGACGTTGCAGCTTCCTATGCTCTGCCAGCAAGCAGATGCACAAGAAGCTGGAGGGAGCACAGCCGGGACAGCTGACTCGACCTGGCCAAAGGGATATTCCATACCATAGAACGTCATGCTCAGTATAGAAACTGGGGGACTTGGCCAGGGGCCACCGATTGCTGTTCAGGGACTGGCTGGGCATCAGTCAGCAGGTGGTGAGCAATTGCATTGTGCATCACTTGTGTTTTTACCCTTTGGGTTTTATTCCTCTCTCCATTTCTCTCTCCATTTCATTACAATTGTTATTGTTGTTGTTTTATTATACTTTATCTTATTTCAATTATTAAATTATTCTTATCTCAGCCCATGAGTTTCACGTTTTTCTGATTCTCCTCCCCATCCCACTGGGATGGGGGGTGGGAGAGACTGAGCAAGCGGCTGCATGGTACTTTGTTGCAGGCTGGGTTTAACCACGACACGTGACATCATAGCACTTAATCTTATAAATTGGGTGAGAAGGATGAGAGGAATGTCGTCATAGTGTGGGAGTTTCGTAGTACTGAAGGTGGAATCTGAAAGCACCACTGCATATTGCCTGAAAAGGGAGTTTTCATGTTCATAATGTATTGTGGTAGAAAAAAATGAAAATAAGTTTGTTTGCATTAGCTGTCAACTCTGTTTGTTCTTAGATTGGAGTAACATTGAGGATGATATATTAACCCATGTGGTGTTTTTAGGGTGTTTGTGTGTGGTGTGTGAAGAATAGGAGGTATCCTTCTGGGCATCTCTCCAGCATCCATGACAGCCAGTGTATAGCACAGATCCTCATCTGAGCAAGTTTTCCTAAGCAGTGTAACCTGGGCCGGGCTGAACTGGCTGGAACAAAGGGCTGGAGTCTGGTGTCACACCGTCACACCCATGCCCTCGCTGTATCACGCTGGCACTGCGTGGTGGCACCCCGGTGGGGGAGGAAGGGATCTGTGACACCGTCTTGGTACCTAGGGACAGTACCTGTAACTGTAAGAAATTTCTGCTTTTTGAGGAGTTATTTCCTTGCTCCCAAGTACGTAAAACTCTAATAACTTTCTTACAGCAGACTCCAGTTTCAGCGACTCACAGAGGTATTTTGTCTGTCTTTAGGCAGGTAGTGGCCATTCGTGCGAGTTTCCTCACACATCTGTGCAATAATACCTTTTGCTCCCATGGTACGTCTAGGTACCACAACTGTCTGCCAGATGGAAATTCAAGTGCCAATCTGCGTACGTATTCGTGGTGCCGTTCCCTGCCTAAGTAGTGCTACAAATGCTGCACACTTTGATCTCTCTGCGTATAAGACTGTTGCTCTCTACTGGTGCAACTATCAACAGTATTGCTGTTACAAAATCATGAATCTTTTATGATTTCCTTCTAGAGGTGCTGTAAAGGGAGTAAGAAAAATACCCCAAAGGTCAAGATGCTAAAAGATGGAATCAAATTAATTATTATGTGCATGTTTGTGTATTTTTAATGTACCTTATTTTTTTAATGCTAAAAAGTGCTGCCTTGAGATTTTTTTGAGAAACGGGAAAAATGTGTAAGTTTTTTAGTTTGTTAGAAACACTATAAAAGCACGGCTGGCCTAGTTTTACTTTAGATTTCAGAAGATGGATGTGTTTATGGATTCAGATCATTGCAGTCAAAATTTTGCACCTGCAGTTATGGTTGCCTGCAGTTCAGTTAAGTTTAAGTATCTACATCACTGATTGCATCTGTAAATTAAAAACATCTAAGTAACCTAAATTACAAGCACAAATAATTGCAGGTGCAAAACTCATACAAACACAAAATGATTTCTGCAAGTTGGTCTTCTAAATCTCATTGTAAGTTATTCACTGTATCATGAGCCTAGAGTCCTCTTGGGAGAGTCACTAATCTGTATAATGACACCGAAAGCCTCTTGAATCTCATATTTAGCTAGCAGATGGGAAAGCATACATGCAGTCATATAACTCCCTAGGGATTACGCATGTGGATATTGAAGAGTATAACTTATTCCGATGAAGGCTAACATTAACTTGCAATCAAAATTTTCCTTCCTGAGCCACATTTTTTTCTGATGGAATTAAAACAACTTAATGTTGTATTTTTATGAAGTCACAACCAATCTGAGTGGGACACGCTCCCAAGGCAAGCACAGAAATTTTGTTCATCTCATGATTTTTCGTTTAATGAATCACAGCATCAGTTTTACACAGAGAAATGCTGTCAGTCTTTTCCAGAAAACACATCTAGTTATCCTTTCTCTGGTGGGTGGTTGTGTGGGGTTTTTTAGTGTCAGAAACAGATCTCTAAGCACATAGCTACAAAAGTCTATTTTTTTCTCTGGTATCAAAACTAAAAATGAATCATTTTCATGCATTCTTTAGCTTCAATAGACATAGGTGTGGAGCTGCTTTAAAACAGTGACTGCTTCCTGTCGTACCAGTTACAGCAGTACTGTTAGCAAAAGGGGGGGAAAAAAACCTTTAAATTCTCTTCTAGTGTTTGAACAACTAAAACTCCTACTGAACAAATGAAGCATTCTGCCAGTTCTGACAATTCAAGATGCAATGAAGAATTTTTCTGTTTCAGAAGCTGTAGGCAAAGCTGTTTTGGCATGTCTGTAGCTTGTTCCTATTGCAAACAAAGGGGCAGCTAGAGGGAAAGTCTTTGGGGGAAGAAAATGCTGTCAGTTGTAAGAAATGAGACATGTAGACCCATTCTACAGCCCAGCTAGTGATTACATGCAGGCAATTTTGTAAGAGCCTAGACCAGCTGCCAGTGACAATAACGCTGCCATTTGCACTGATTTCAACAGGAATTACATCAAACAGACCAGCTTAAGGCTTCTCAGAAGAGGGGGCAGAACTGGTACTTTGCTCACTGGTGATGGGGGCCAGACTAAAGTGTTAGGAAGGAGTGGGCAAAGGTGGCCAGGAGCCCTGCGAAGCTGGTGCTGCTGCTCCTGCTGCCGAGCTGGTGGCAGCAGGAGCGAGCGGTGAGTGCCAGCTGCCGGGGTGCTGCCTCTCCACCCAGCAGCCATCACCGTCCTCCCAAGCAGCCCAGTTCCTCCCTTGGCAGCAGCTCTCAGCCCGGTTTCCCAGGCCCCTGGCACTTGCAAAGTGGCAGAGGTGTGAGCAGATTGCATTTTTTAAAATGCAGTTTAATTCAATACACATTAATCTATTACTCAAGCAGTACATGGGAACAATGTACCATTTAAGTAATTAATTTATGATCATCCTTGGGGAAAAAAATGCCAGAACAAGATGTTCTTTTTTTACACATGGAGAACCATTGAGACTATGTTGTATGTTACAATGTAAGGCTCCAACTTCACCTTCCTAGAATTTGGGGGGGGGGGGGCACTTGAATATAGCAAAGCACAGAAAGCGTGTGAGAAATATCTAATATAAGAAAGGACTCATTTGAATAGAGAGAAATTTTAAGAAAGATTCCTTTTTTTTTTACTCTCAGGTTTTGCTGCTGTAGACACCAGAAAGGAAGAGGAAGGTTTCATCTTTCCCTTTCTTGAGGGATTTATATTTAGGTGTGTCCCGTGACTCATTTAAATTCAGAGTGCAGCCTAGAAAGCCAAAAATTAGCAAGGATTTTGACCAAGAGATTGAGAGGTGATTAATACTCATGGCAGAAAGGCTCATTTCTCAATAAGAATATGTCACATGGATGATGGATCATAATACCTTCATAATATGTCCCACATGCCGTAAATATGGTGATGACTGTCATTTTGAATAAGTGAGGTAGGTTGATGCTGATTATTTATCCATTTCTTGGCCAGTCTGATTGTTTCTGAGCCAGCTCCTTCGCTGTTTACTAATTTTTCTGAAGTATCTTAATACCTTTCACTGACAGACCCTTCCTTTTTAACCAGTCACTTTTCGTACTCCATGTTGTTTTAAATTATTTGAGAGATTTCTGTCATTAATTGGTCTGCTTCTAGTATTCTTGTAGCTGGACACTTGGTCTTCTTTTAGCATATAGTATAACATCAGTGTTACTACAGACACATGGTAACACATAATTCTGTATTACATTTACTTGCTGCGAAAAAAAATTGTGTTTTTCCTTAATTCCCATGTGTTGCAATGAAAGCTCAGTGAAAAAAAGTGAAATATGCTATGAAAAGAAGTACCTAATATTTAGTGCTGGCATCTAAAATGGCTGATATCTGTATAGTAGACACAGAACATAAAGAAATATATTTGCATAATAGAAATTCAGAAGCCAGCCTGGCTAAGTGTGTCATTGATAGCTTTATATGAGGTTCCTGTTAAGACATGTGTTTAACATTTGCAGTAGGATAATATACATAACGCACTTCACAAGAAAAAGAGCTTTTTGGAGAGCAACAGAGTGTCCAAGCCTGGTTTTCTGTGAATGTGTCCAACATTTACTATCTTTTCAAGTATGCCCAGCTCTGTGCCTGTTGCCCCTGAATGACATCCAGCCTCCCCTAGAACATACCTCTTCAGCTGGGCAAATGGTTGTAGGCACCGTGACTGAGAGTGAACTACGTGTGAAGTGGCCAATGTCTTGCTGCTCTCAAAATAAATGGCTAAATTGTAAGTCCCTTTTTCTTAGCGGTAGGTACTAATTTGTGCCTGCCTTCACTAAGCTCTTGCTGGTTTGTCTGAAACCTGTGGGAATTTAAAATCTTTTAAATCTCCAGCTAGGTCAACCTAAAGATTACTTCACCCTAATAGCTATATTAAAGTAATATTGCCCTGTTTTCAATTGGTTTTATTTTCTGTTTGTAATAAATTCACAACATGCTGCATACCGTGAAATAAAAAGGTACATTTTCCCTCATATAAATTACATTCTAGCAAATTGTATTACATTTAGACATATTGTCTTCCTCTTTTTGAAGAATACCCACCCTCTTACCAAGCATGTCTTCAAAATTCCTTCCCTTTGTTGAAATAAAACATTTTGTAAAATCAGAAAGTGGCGCATTCGTTTAATGTAACTGACATGGTCATGAAACCCAGGGTTTTTATTTATACTTGGGATAACGCAGAGGTAATGAAAGCAGAATTGGACCTAAGAGGTTTTTTGTTTCAATTATAAAACAATGTGGGTAAGAGACTTGGACTTGACAGCAACAGAAGAAAGGCAATATTGTGTTCATGCCTTCAATCAGCTTTATTAGATCCTTAAAGGGAGAATTATGTGAAAGACAGAGGAAGAAAACAACAAACTAAGCAAGATCCCAATTTCAGTATAATTTGAAGAAAATAACTGATTTAGGTTGGTCGTCTTGCCAGGGTGAATGACTCAAGGCTTCCAAACAAGAAATGGAAACCAGAAGGATAGCGAAAGCCTGAAAGAACAAATTGAGAAGATATGATTGACTGTAATGTTTCAAAATCAACTGCTGCAAAGATGAGTTTGGGCTGTTGCCCAGAATACAATTGAATGGTGATGTTCATTTAGACCTTTAATGCTGAAACAAAATAAGATGTAGCTGTGTTTCTGTTAGAGATTTACTCGTTCTTTCCAGTGTCTCTAGCAAGGGATATGATGTCACGTCCTCTCTCTTCTATCAAATGCTGCAGTGATTGCTGCTGCGGTTCCATAATTTTTCTGAACACCAGTTTTCTGAAGGAAGACCTGAACCCAGGTGATAATATCTTTCAAATGTGACATATCATCACCATTCATTACTTGTCTTTGAAAAATTTTATACACCATGTGCAAGTAGGCTGAGTGTTACTGACCAAGGAAAAGTATAAGATCGTTGTGTGTGTTTTTACTTTCTACCAAGCCGTTCAAGTTTTTGTTACTATCATGCTAGTTTTTTTAAATTAAGTAAATACCTCATTCTGCAAAGATTTCCAAAATTATACCTTTTATGGGCACAGTTTTTAAAGCATTGTTTGGAAAAGTTGGGGACAGCTGCTTGTTCTCCACCTCAGGCACAGAAGGTTCTAAAAGGAACTATGCTTTATGCAAAAAATTAGTCAGTTGACAGTAGGCAGTGATGAGCTGGGATTGTCTTCTGCTTCCTCCTTTCCTTTCCTTTATTCCTTTCATCTCGCTGGCTGTGCTTACTAACCTTTTTTCTGTTTCTTTCAAATGAGGAAGGAAAAAAAAAAACCCTAAACCACAGTTCATAATTAAATACTGAGCTAGTTCTTACCATGTTTACTGAATTACATATTGCATATATGGATGTATATCCTCAAAGTTTTCATGTGTTTTTAAACTTAATGTGTTCCATAGGAATAGACCTTAACTCCTTCCTGTCTTTTTCATGATGAGATTTGCCTCCACAGAGGAAAGGAGGACTAAAGTAGTGAAACCCAGTTAGAGATCCCTTAAAATTTTAGGGGTTCATAGGGAGTGAATATGGTTGCTGAGCTCTGTGGATTCTCCTGGTTCACAGTAGAGATTCCTCTAGCAGAAAATCTTCAGTGTTGAGCTTACAGTTGCAATAAGCTGATCAGTTCACGACATGCACGGTGATATCTTTGCACGGGTATCTTTGCTGCAGGGTGGCTGACCTAGTTAAGAGGGCTTTAAACCAGGAACCACAAGGCAGCAATGGACAGGCTGACAAGCAAAGGACCTGGGGTGACGTGAACAACGAGGAACATAAAATGAACAAAAATGGGGCTGAAATTGCATCACCTCAAGCATTTGCATGAGCAAGGAAGTCTCTCTGAAGTGCCTGCACACTAAGGCATGCAGCATGGGGCATGAACACACGGAAATGGAGACCTGTGTGCAGCTGCAGGGCTGGGATCTTGTTGGGATCCCCAGAGAGGCAGTGGACGGCTTGCACAACTGGAGCGCTGCAGTGGACAGACTCTTTAGGAAGGACTGGCCAGGAAGACGAGGAAGGGGAGTTGCCCTTTAAGGGAGAGAGCAGCTGGAGTGCATGGAGCTCTGCCTGAGGGTGAATGATGAGAGCTCATGGGTAAGGATTAAAAAGCAGAGCAGTAGTGGTGACTTTGTAGTGGGTGTCTCCTCTGGACTGCCTGACCAGGAGGAACAAGCAGATGAGGCCCTCTGCAGACAGCCAGAAGCAGCCTCGCATCCGCAGGCACGGAATCTCATGGGGACTTCAACCACTTTGATAATTCTTGATGACAACATAGCAGGGCAAAAGCAACCCAGGAGGCTACTGGAGAGCATTAATGATGACTTCTTGACACAAGTGAAAGAGGAGCCGATGAGGAGACATAATCTGCTAGACCTCATACACACAAATGAGGAAGGCTTCACTGGGGATGTGATGGTGGAAGGGAGCCTTGGTTGTTGTGACCAGGTGATGGTGGACATCAGTACCCTGAGAAGAAGAAGCAGGGCAAAAAGCAGGATTACAGCCCTAGACTTCAGGAGGACAGACTGTGCCTCTTCAGGGAGCTGCTTGGAAAAATCCCAGGTATAAGGCTCTGGAGGGAAGAAGAGTCCAGGAAACCTGGACAGTATTCAAGGATCACCTCCACTCAAGAGAAGTCCTTCCCAACACATGGGAAGTCAAGCAAAAATGCCAAGAGGCCTGTGTGGTTGAGCAAGGAACTCCTAGCAAAACTCAAACATATAAAGGGAATATACAGAAGGTGGAAGCAAGGGCTGGTAACATGGGAGGAATATAGAGGCAGTCTGACCATGCAGAGACATCGTTACGAAAGGCAAAGCCCACCTGGAGTTGAACTTGGTGAGGGATGTCAAGGGCAACAAGAAGGGCTTCTGTAAGTGTCTAAGTGGTGAAAGGAACACAGGAACATGTGGGACAGCTGCTGAAGCTGCTGGGGCAAAGGCTCTGGTGACTCACTGGAGAAACCGTCTGACAGGAATCTCATGAAGTTCAACAAGGGGAATTGTGAAGTCCTGCACCTGGGGAGGAACAACCCCATGCACCAGTATTACACTGGAGACCAGCCAGCTAGGAAGCAGATTTGCAGAAAAGGTGTCCTCATGGACACCAAGTTGAACACAAGCCAGCAATGTGCCCTGCAACCAAAAGGGCTACTGGTGTCCTGGGCTGCATCAGGAGGACTGTTGCCAGTGGGTCAAGGAAGGGGATCCTTCCTCTCTACTCAGCCCTGGTGAGGCCACACCTGGAGTGCTGGGTCTAGTTCAGGGCTCCCCAGTGCAAGAGAGGCATAGACATACTGCCAAGAGTCCAGAAAAATGCCACTCAGATGATTAAGGAATTGAGCATCCTTCATATGGAAAGGCTGAGAGAGCTGGGACTGTTCTGCCTGGAGCAGAGGAAACTCAGGCAGGATCTCATCAATGTGCACAAATAGCTAAAGGGAGGATGCAAAGGTGGTCTAGCCAGGCCCATTTCAGTGGTGCCCAGTGACAGGACCAGAGGCAATGGACACAGACTGAAACAGAAAAGGGTCCATCTTAACATCAAGAAACACTTTTTTACTGTGAGGGTGACCGAGCACTGGCACAGGTTGCCCAGGGAGATTGTGGAGTCTCCCTCCTTGGCAATATCTGAAAGGTGTCTGGACATGGTCCTGGGCAACTGGCCCTAGGTGACCCTGCTTGAGCAGGGTTTTGGGCCAGGTGATCTGCAGAGGTCCCTTCCATCTTCAACCCTTTTGTGATTCAGGAGCAATGGATAATTGCTTTTCATTTTTTCAGTTCCCATTTCTCTAGAATTTTCAAACAATCCACCACCTGATCATCTGAACTGCTGGTATTTCAACACCTACCTGTGAAAGAATGGTGGATTACTCTAGAAGTGATTATTAACTGCCTCACAAGATACGCTGAGGTGGCAGATGTGTTGCTTAAATTCCTGGTATATCCCTCCCTCCCACATTCTCTCTGAAAAGTTTTCCCTGAGATCCTCAGAGACTGTGGGAATGTTACAGGGTTTATATGTTCAATAGCTGTATGCACTGGAGTATAGAAGAAGACAACCTGGAAAAGCAACCTGTGTTACTGTGCAAAGCTAGGTAATGCTGCTGTGTGTTTTTAGAACAGAACTGTGGCTTTACACTGCATATTTCTCTGCTGATGCATCTCTTACTAATGAGAAAATCTGGACCAAGTTTGGGTCTCACTTTTTTGTAGTCAGAACTATACCTGTGAGTAGAGCAGTGGAGCAATTTTCATTTTCCAATTCCAATCATGCCAAAGTACTAGAAATTCCAAATGGGATGCCTGTTGTAGATATGCTTACAGTGGTTTAGATTGAGCTGAAAGGAAGAAAGTGTTTATAGGGATCTGTGTTCTTCTAGCTGATCCTACTTGGACCTCAGTTTCAGTTTGAACTCACATTAAACTGTATGAATCACATGCCTAAATTTATTCAACGTTTCAATAGCTTGCTGAATCAGCAAGAAAATACTCTGAATGTGTATGAAATGCTAACGACTAAGACTGTATCCAGTATATCGTTATATCCATATCTATAGTTATATCAATATCTATGTAGGTAGATACAGGTATGTATGTATGTTTATTTATCTATCTTTGGAATGTGAGACTTTGGGGAAATGCAAACATCTGACAACTCAACTGAATTCCTGAAATCTCCTACCCAAGGAGTTTCAGTGTTTTGTCATGAAACCATTGTTGTATAAGATGCTCAAAGTTTCTTTTAATCATGGACTGGAATTCATACCTTGCTTACTTCAGAGGAAGGATAAGCGAAACTCCCACTTTGAACATCTTACAAAGTCTAAATTATTTTATTTATATTGGAGCAACTTAAGAAGACAACACCAGAGAAGCATTAGAATGGTGGAAAAAATTGGTGTAGCATTTGTGGTATTTTACATTCACGTGGTGAATCTGAATTTAATTGTTTTCCTCTGACATGCACAGGATAACTATAGGAGTATCTGTTGATGTAATGATTCTTCCACACCCTGCAAAAATATTACAAGTAATAGGCTGTTTTAGAAAGGTGAATCATCACCTTTCAACAACACCACCTTTCAACATTCTAAGAAGACACAAATGCTTTGCTTTAAGTGATTTCTTCTGTAGACAGAATCCTCTTACAGTCCTGGAAGAAATGTGTAATCTCTGAAGATGAGTAAATTGTAAATTATACCCACGTTGCCTGGCAAGGAAGCTTCTTGTTGATTGCATTAGATGTCTTTCTGAACTCTCCCCATGCATTACCCAAGTGGATATTAATGTGGAGACCTAGCAGACAAGAACTATGTCTACTTTTATCTTGTCTGGGGATTTGGAGAATTACCTGTAATTTAAAGCATGCCCAAGACCCAGCATTATGCATCTACATCAGCCTTGTAAGCAGAGCTCAGGCTACCTGCAAATGCCATGTGTGCTTGTATCAGGTAGGGATAGATAGATATAGATATGGATATAGATTACGTAAAATTTAGATGATGCAAAGCAAAGCATTGCAACAAGTGATCTTTGGCTTCAGGCCAGCTCCAAAAGTCTGCAGCTACTGTAAACTCCTTAGGTGTTTATGGAGCCAGGCAACAGAGGGGCAAAGACCTGAATGAGTACAGTGGCAAGATATTGCCCAAATGTTTTTTCCAACATGAAATACATACATTTTGTTATGTCTCTCTGAATAGCTAACTTGTGTTAAAACTAAATTGCCAAAAAAAATACCTCATCTATTTTGAGGCATATTTAAAACTAATTTTCAAAAGATGCCTTAACCTAGAGTCCGAAGATGAGCATGCAGGGTTTTTTATATGCAACTTGCACAGTTTTTTCCAAATCTGTTTTTGTGACTTCAGTTTTTTCATATTATCATTGCTATGTCAAGAAAATTAAAACAATGACATAATACTTCCTCTTCATTGTCAAAATTGTTAATCTTCCTTTAAACACAATTTCTTGTCTACTCAGAAAAAAAATATTTTTTACTTATTCATTGCTAATTCTTTTTATATCATCTCATCAGCACATAATAGAATTGGTAGCACACTAGTTACTTAGCAAGTAAGCAGAGTATCATTATTTGTCTGTAGGCTTGGAAAGACTGAAAGATTAATTGTTTTACTCAAAAGTAAAAATAGAAGTGGCAGTATGGTAATGATATGTTGTTTATGGATCCTAAAATAATTTCTTTTTTTCTTCAATAGATTGCTTGGCTTCTACAAAGGAATATTTCCTCCCATCTTGGCTGAGACACCCAAAAGGGCAGTGAAGGTAAAAACCCCATACTTCCTCCTTTAGAAATGTGAGTAAGGACAGTGGCAGCTGTAAAACATTTTATTTCTCCCCAACTGATTGACATTAGAATCTTAAACTTATTTGGCATATTAATCCTCTGATTTTTACTAGGAGGAAACTTTCCTATTCATAGCACAATAAAAACTGTGCTTGAGTGAGAAGTGTAGGATAAGGCTTTTAAAAGCTGGGCTGGTTTTGACCTGTATGTATTATGTTACTATGGAAAAAAAAAAAAAAAAAGTACAATTAGTTTATATAATCAAAATTTATAAAATACTTTAAGTGATATTTTAGTCTCATAATTCCCTCTGGTTTAGACTTTTTGTTTTAGTGAAAATGCCTAGCAACTTGCAAAACTAAGAACAGCTAATAAATTAACATAAGAAGCCATTAAAGAAACCACTCCTACTAAGTACTTACTCAGAAACTTGTAGCAGTTTATCTGTAGGTTTGAAGTGCTGCCCAGAGTTTTCTGGTACTCCAAAGAGCACTCTACTCCATACTCTCACTTTTTTACAGATTGAACATAGTAATGGGTACAACTCCTCATCATGCAAAAAATATTTACTCCAGCTCTTACAGCTGAAAAAGATGCTAGCCTATCAAAGTGTATTCACTGTCAAATGTTGATCAGATTTTATTATCCTTTATGTTGATTTATAGAGCATTATTTTAGTAACGCTCCTAAACAAAATACATTTTTTTCAGTTCATTCATGCAACATTTTCAATTAATTAATTTTTAATTAAAATTTTAAAAATAGTAATTAAACACCTCATCTTAATAATTAATCTAGTCTATCAAAGCATCTATTGTGTTCCGAGCAAATGCTTCTTTATCTTTTACTTCAGAACTTCGAAGTTTCCCATAGTTGCACCAAATGTGTCTAAAAGCAGTTATTATACAGAATGTCTTGATTTTCCTTACTTTCATTTTTGGTTTCTCTCTAAAAAGGCTGCATATAATTCTGGTCCTTAGTCTGCAATTAATCATTCACATTCCAATTCCTTTACAGAGGAATAATAATATTTGTATAAAGTGACAGGATGTGACCTTGTAATGGAATCCTAAAGGAGTTCTGGTAATGTCATCTTCTTGTTTGCATTGGCATTTTAGATGCAAATGACATATGTCACCTAGCTCAAAATTGCTTAGTACAACTAAGAAAACTGAAGTTCTATTTAACAGCAAAGTGGCAGTGAAGATGGATGCTATTTAGAAGATTCCTAACAACTCATTTTCTTCAGACTGTGGTGTTTCCTCTGTCTCTCCATTTAATTTCATTTGAAACAGGTCACAGTCAATCTGACCATACCTTTTAGATTCCAGCATATATTTAATTACAGCACCAACCCAGGTTCGATTTCTCTCCTACCAGCCTGAGTCATGCAACAATCTTGACTCACTTTCTCTTACTCAGATTTATTAAATTGGCTTAAACCCCATGTGAGTCAATATAATTATAGAATCATAGAAAGATTTCAGTTGGGAGGGATCTCTGGAGGTCATCTGGTTAGCCTCCTGCTCAAAGCAGGGCTGACTTCATGGTTTGATGAGGTTGCTTGGATGCCATGTCTAGTCAAGTTCTGAAAATCTTCAAGGATGGAGACCGCAGCCTTCTCTGTGCTCCTGCTCTGGTGTTTAATGGTTTTCACTGTGAAGAATTTTGCCTTATCCAGTCCAAATTCCCCTGTTGCAACTTCTGCCTATTGCCTTTTGTGCTTCTTTTGAGGAACTCTGAAAAACTCTGGCTTTGTCTTCTGTATAACCTTTAGACGGTGGAAGACAGGCATTAGATCCCCTCAGCCTTCTTGTTTCCAGGCTAAACAGATTCAGTTCTCAGCTTCTTGTATATCATAAGCTCCTTAAATGGCTTACTGGTGCACCCCTCGTGGGGTGCTTTCTACCTCGTTCTTGGGCTCAGTGAGGGCTCAGTAGTGTTTCTGCAACCATGAGAACCAGGTTTAAATGCTATTTTAAATTCTTTAGACTATTCCTTTAAATTTTATGCTGTTCCTAGGACAGCAGGAGGAGTTTAAGTTGTTCCTAGAAGACCAGGAGGACTTTAAGTTACCTTGAGATATCAACCATATTCTACGTTAGAAGAATTCAGTGACAGAATAGGGCAGGACAGAAATGTCCTTGTAAGAACCTGGGTACTGAAGCAATTCAGTGTGAGGTGTTGTATGCCAGTACAATTTCTAACATCCAAAATATGGTTTGTACCCCTGCTTTGACCTGAAGAGAATCCAGCTTGTGTCAAATTTCCACATTATCCACTGGTTTGGATATGACCCCAACGGAAAAGTCACTGCTTCCTTTGGCTCACTCTCCACCTTTTATTCCTCTAACACTTTCCCTCATTTTACCAGGCCCCAGAATGTTCTTTGTCCACTGCCAAACTGGCTAGTGAGATTTAGAGGAAGACTGTGTCCATGCGTAAGGTTTTGAGACTTGAGAAAGCACAGAAGGTACAGAGGCAATTTCTAGGTTCCAGCAGCCTCGGTTTGTGTTTGTAATGAACTTTTTTGAAAGCTTCTAGTTGTAGACTTCTATATCTCATGAAAGTGTATAGAGAAAGGACAAGAGAGATTCTGTACTGTGAAGAAATGTACTTGTGCTACTGGAATATTATATTTTTCTGGTGTAGATGTTTGCAAATAAATATAAAGCTACTAAAATGAAGGTATTTAGCCCCAGTTATTCAGCTAAGTGTTGAAGATACAGCTTCACTTTTAGTCAACTATGTTCTCATGTCTGTCTTGCTATTTCTTTTTTTTCTCTCTCTTTATTTTCCTTCTAAAAAGAAAGCTGATATTTCTGGAAGACGAAAAGTCAAAGTTTATAACTTTATGTTAGATTGAACTTGGAGGAAAGAAGTGATGATGCCAATACAATGGTTAACAGATGAACTTTTGGGGCAAATTTATATTGTTCATGTGTTCCCAGACATCTTGTTGCAAGCATATATTTTTACCTTAGAGTTATTGAGACATCTGGTAAGTACTTTGACTATTTTCTGTGTAACTTGAATTAAAGTGTATCTTTGCCAGATGGACAATATTGGTTATTATGTACACAAAAGCATGTTTTATATACGTTTATTCTGAGATATTCTTTTTGTGCAAAGCTATTAACTTAATAAAACTGTAGAGAAAAAGATAAATTATGCCATGCTTTTAAAAATATTTTGGGTGGTTGTACATGATATAAATCCATATGATATAACTAGAAAGTTTTTGGCAAAATTGTGTGTATACTATCCATTCTAGTACACCCAGCAACATTTATATTGAGTTTTATTACTATTGATTTGTTTTCTTTAAAAAATTATATAAAACATAGTTCCTGTTAAGTAGTTATTTTATTTATGGCTCTAGGAAGCTATTGATTTTTAAGGTAACATTTTTAAGACCAAAAAATTGCTAGGTAATGTATTTCTGCCGTTATTACAACCATTTTACAGGTCTGTAACACTATGGAAGACATTAAGGAATACCAGAAATTCCATTAAAGGTTAGGAGGGTAACAATGAGTAGAAAGATGCTGGAGAGAGAATAAAGCAAAGTTTATCACAATAAGAAATGAATTTAGTTCAGTGAAGTAACTCACCCACCCACAACCGACATTTTCTCAGAGAGTTCCTTTTACCTATAAAATACCTTCAGAAATCCAGAAAGATAGACCTACAGTCTGAGTAACACTTCTGTCTTTTCTGATTATTGGCAAGGCCAGTACAACAATTTTAAACATATTTGCAGGATGTTTGCAAGATTAGTATTGAATCTGTACACTATTTGGAGGGCAGTTAAAATCTGGGCTCTGCATCTAGGACCTTTTCTACAAAATGAGAAAATAATCCCTACTGAGGATAAAAAGAAGTATCTATCCCCTTGCCAGAGTATCAGTCCTTCACTTTTCAGAATTTAACATCTTAATTTTGCATTATGTATACATATTCCCTCCTGGTTTAAATGTGGTGGCATTATTAACACGTTAACACCCAGTCCTCTGATGGTTTTGGTGTGATTCTAGTGACTTCATTTGAAGCAGGTCTCGTCTGAAAAATGTTATTGACAGGGTTCTAAACAAGTCAAAATGACAACGTGGTGCTTATTACTCGTGTTCCTGTACACATGGTTTATGGAAAAGCTGTTTTGTCCTGATAGGTCTGTGGCAACTGAGCCCTGGGGGACTGACCTTGTCTTCTTTGGCTGAGACCCAGCACAGGTCACCCAGTCTTTCTGTTTTGTCTAAAAAACTCTGTTCCCTTATGTTTCTTATGATTCCCACATCTCTGTTGACCTCATTTCCCATTGCTTTCCTCTCACAGTGAAAGTGTGATTGCCACACACGTGGGCGGGTGCTACAAGGAGGGAATACAGCCTCACGTGTGGGAGCAAAACACGCAGATTTTCAGAGGATCCCACCTTCATTTAAATCCGCTTGCTCTAAACTAATCAAGCGTTACAGGTCAACTTTAGAAAGTGGCCAGGAAAGTCAGAGGTTCTAGTTATTTACTTTTGCTATACAGGGATGTGACAGCCCTCACTCTAGGGGGTACCCACCTGCGCGGATGCAGCCTTGGTGAAGCTGTGACCGGATTTTGTTGTTCAGTCCCGTAATACTGGACGTGCTTCAGCGTGCAAAGTTGTGACTAATTCTTGGACAGACTACAGGACTCACAAATAGTGAGCTGTACTTACAGGCCTTGTGTTGTTCCATGTGTGAAAATTACGTGGAATAACACCTCCAATATCTTTGGGTTTACGTGAATTCAGGTGTCTTCTCTTTATGATCTGCAAGATTTTCTACTGTCCTTACTCTTCATGCTAGAAAATAGTTTTTCTGCCCTCAGAATTGTCTTATGTGGCATTAAGCTGAAGTGCTTTTTCGATGGCTTCAGCAACATATTTGCAGAATATGAATTTTTAAAATGATGGGGTTTGGGGAAATTTGCTTTACACAAGCACTGGATTAGAAAGGATCTCTTAGGTCAGCAAGTCTATTTATTACCTTGCTGTTCTATAATATCCTTCATAAACTTATCAAACTCTCCCTTACAAGTGATTAAGATTTTTCCTTCATTATTCGTATTGGAAGACTGTTTCAGGACCCCACTCCTTTGATTCAGCTTCACCAGTTTTCAAGCCACATTTTGTTTATGAGTAGTTTTTACTTTTATACCCAATTACTTTATGTTACATGTCTTTCCTTTCCTAGGTTTTCATTTTCTTGCAGCCTCTCTTTTGATAGACTAAACAAGGCAAGCATTTATTCTCCTTCAGTCTTCATTCTTACAATAATCTTTACGTTCTCCTTATGGTCCTTGTAACCCTGTTTTGAACATGCTGTAATCTGAACTCATCTGTTTTGAACAAAGGTGGCCAGGATTGTGTGCTGTATTTCAGAGGGCATCTTAACAATAATTTGTAAAATATCACAAATACTCTTTCTTTAGAATATACCTTGACTGTTGCATCTTAGATTTTGTGTCCACAGACAGAAATAGGCAGTGGGAGTCTGCCTGCCTGTCAATGGGAAGATTCTTACTGATTTCAGTGAAGACAGGGTTATTCTCAACACTCTTCTTGGAGGAATTAATCAATTTATTCTGCTTTGATTTTTAGAAGATTTCACAAAAGGTATTCTGAAAATTAATGGATCTGGGTAGCAAGAAATGTTAGGTTGCAAAGTGAACCATTTACAAATGGTTGCCTGTAGAGGAATGAAGCTGGGTTAATTAGCATTGATAATATACAACTGTGGGTTGGCTTCAGGGGCAGCGGGTTGGCCGATGTAGATAAGGTGCAGCTGTGGCTGGTTCTGTTAAGTGGCTGGGCAACCAAGGCAGAGAGAGCAGCCGAGGAAGAAAGAGGAGGAAGAAACAGAGTGGAGAAACAGAATGAGAACTCGTGCCCTGGATGAGGAGAGACTAGGAGAAGGCAGCAGAGGGACTGGTATGTGATGGTAAAAGACCTTGTTGCAGCTGGCTAGTTTGGAGACTGCTGTGACAATTGTCTTTCTTCATGTTGGTGCAGGTGAAACTGAGCTTCTCATTTCTTTCCTGAAGTTCAAACACCTGACTTTCAAAACTCATCCTCTAAGGAACTGCAGATACTGTAAGGTTCTGAGCACCGCTGACCGAAAGCAGAGAATGGGGTGAAAGATTTATTTGTGAAGAGCAAAACCTAAAATAAATGTGTCTGTTGACAGTAGGTTATAAAAATCCACAGACTTTCCCTCTTCAAAATGTGCAATTATGTCTCTCTGATAAGTAGACTAGTATCTGAGAATTGTGAAAGTAATTGCAGTATATTGCATTAAAGATGTGAGGGTAGTTTCTTGGGAGAAATTATAGTATCTGCTACTACATTTATAGCAGTATATGAAAGTTCAAATGATAGAAGAAAAGTTTCTAAATTAAAATAATGAACTATGTGTTGTAAGCAGACTCTTATGTAAAACATTAATTGTGCTTAGGCTTCAGAACTGATTTTATTAGTGTATCATGGATAATAACAGCATAGTTGTCTGCTGTTGCACATCTAACACTAAACAGAAGTGGCTTATATTTATTTTGCAGAACTGCACATGGCTACTCAGGGTACAAAGTAGTGAAGCTCCATTGTAGTTTGAATTTACTAATTTGCATAAGTAACTCAATTTTTTTCAACACACTGATTTTTATTTACAGTTTTTCACCTTTGAACAATACAAGAAGCTACTAGGATATGCATCATTACCGCCAGGACTGGTATGTATGGATGCAGAACTTCATGTTCTAATTTAATATGTGTATGCTGAACAGTCCCATCAGTTTTCTTCCATATAAGGAGCCCAAAATTAAAGGAGACAGTTCAACCAACAGTTTTTCAGAGCAGACATGTCCCTTGAAAACAATGATAACAGGATTTAACAAAATTATAGTTATGTTAATTTTTGTATCAAATTCCTTCAAAATAATTCCTTACTTTGTAAGTGACATGAGTAGTGACAGTAACCATGGAAGATTCTGTATGTAGCTTGTCATTCTTCATTCTTGCAAAATAACGAAATAAAGTTGTACATTATCAATATTTAGTCATGTGATAGTGACTCGTTTGATGCCTTGACCTTAAAGCGCTATTCTGCAAGGCACAGTGCAACTGTAACAAAAATACTGATCTCAGTCTTATCTTAAAGACTTTATAATAGAAACATAAACTATTGATAAGAAGCTGCTACCTCCTCTGAGGTCAATGGCAAAATTCTCTTGTACATCAGTGGAGTTAGGATTTCACGTCAAGAATGTAACTGTTTTAAAATATGTACATACATATACACAAAAATGTCTTAATGCAAAGATGTAGATTGCATGTGTCTTCTGCATTCTCGTATATAAAGCTTAATTCTGCTATTGTACCATTTGGAATAAAATACTTTCTATTAGAATTGCTGCTTTCTGTGGTGCAAGAATGTGAGTGATATTAAATATCTATTTTTCACAATAATGACATCACAAGTGTAGGAAACAATTGATATTTTCATGGTTATGCTATAAAGGTGTTGGTTATTTCAGGTTTCTTTCAACCAGTATTGCTTCCATTTACATCTGCCTTCCATTGCAGTGATTCATGAAATAATATTAACTAATCTTCCTCTTAATTATTTGACCGACCCTATAGTTGTTTACAGTACCTCCTATTTTATCTTGTATTTTTCAGCAGGCTTTTCTCATCCTAAGATGTAAATAGAGAGGTTGGTATTTGTTTTCTAAGAAGTGGAAAGAACATAGTTTAAGGTTCTGTAGTACACCAGCACATTTTTTTGGAGGAAAATATGCTGGAAACACATAAACATGCACTGGCTGACCAAAAGCTGCTCTGACTCCTATAGCAGATGCAGCAACCAGCAGACACCCCTAATATTTGTGGTGCAGTACTGTTGCCATAGAGGCATTTTTGCCCCTAAGATAGCTATGGTAGGTAGGGAAGAAGAAGACTCAGAGGGATTCTGGTCTAAGCTAGGCAGAATGCTTCTAGGTGCCTCAACAGACCTCGTAAGACAACATTTTTTGTTAAAAAAGGGGTGCATACATCAGCACAGTCTTCCTGCTGGCTTCAGTCTCATGATTGATGATGAAAGGGGTAGATTATGTTCCCACCTTATACTGGTAAAACAGATTTCTTGATAACACAGTCTTTTCCAAAGGCAGGAGGGCTGGAGCTTGCCACTGCCCTTGTAACTTACCATTCTTCTCGTTCTTGAGCTCTCAAGAATCCCTGCTCAAATCCCTCTGTACTGAATATTTTTTCTTCTCGCTATTGTTTTTTCCTTGCCATTGTTCTCCTTGAATGTCAGCAAACATAGTCAGGACATTTTATTTTGGTTCTGGGAATCTTTTCAGCCCCTAGAAAGTCTGAAGATGTTACATGGAAGCAATAAATGTATAAAGTGATCACTAAAATCAACTCCTCTGCATCTTCTCAGTTGATCTAAATATATCAATATTATTTTTTCTGTTACAAACAAATTAAGGTATTTTTAAATGCTGTGTCATGATGGAAGGCAAAGCAGTGACTCTCTCCATATCTGTGGCTATAACGTACCATCAGCTTCTACGTAAATTAAGTTAATTCATCTTTGCAGTGAATGCTGACATTTCTGTGTGCGCCACTCATTCCCATATAAACCTTTCCAGGATTGGTATTTACTTAGGAGAACTTCTCTTCTACTTACGTAACTTGCTGAAGTACTGCGTTATTTTAATTTCTTACATTTCTTTTAATTTTAGGTTAATATGGTAGTGTTACATGCTTAATGCTCAGTGCAGAGTTGTTATATTCTTCCAGTGCTACATAACTGCATTTATATTTGTGGGTTTTTTCAGACTCCACCCAAAGTTAGCATGAGGGCATTGTTTTTGCATGTTTTTGTAATAAATTGATATCACAATTTTTCTTCCAGCTGAAAAGAGAATTAATTGACAGCGCTATGACATTTTATTTTTTATTTTTTGGAATGTGGTTTATGGCTATCATCATATTGTCTTCATGAACTGTCAGCATCTAATCAAGGACTAAAATTGTTTAGTAATAGAGTACTGCTGACCACTGTAATCTCACAATTTGCATTGTATCATTCAGTTTCATAATCTGATGTATGGGAAATTTTAATCCTTTATTTTTAACTTCCCCAGGCATTTGCAGTTGCTGGCTTGGGATCTGGGTTGACAGAGGCAGTTGTGGTTAACCCTTTTGAAGTAGTAAAGGTTACCTTACAGGCAAATCGGAATGCCATCGTAGAGGTATGAGAACTGCTCCATTCTTTTTCTGCTTTATTAGGCATAATGCTCTTCAAGGTTCGTATTTAGAGCAGAATGTCTGTAATGGGTCAATACAAATTATTTTCTCACCAGCTTAGCAGAAATGGAAAAAGATAGAAGAGACTCAATGGATGATGCCTTCTGATATGCAGAGATGCATACAGTATTGTCAGCATCTCCCTTGTAAATATTCTGTGCCTGAAGTGTACCTTCATCCCTCCAGAGTAGCCCGCAGCCCAGCACTGCAAGGGGTTGTAACCCAGAAGTATGAACCTTGTACACAGTGTGTTTACCCCAGCAGGCTCCAAATGAGCACCAAAGGTTAGCATAAAACACCACGTCCCCGTGCCTTCACCGGGGTCCAGCTAGTGTATTTTATGTTCAAAATGTAGCTGGTAGATTTTAGAGTCTTGGGTGAAATTATTTATATTGTAAGTCTCCATATTTATAAACACAAACCAGAAAATAGTTATATAATAAAGCACACCGATAATTTAAATACCTGTTTCACTTCAGTTTTATTATTCAAATATTGTTTTGTGCAAAACTGACTTTGTCCATAGTTCTGGGTACAGCTGAAAGGGGAAGAAGATTAAACTGGAAAACAGCGATTCATCCAAATCAAGTGTTCCCATGAATGTATCAGCTTCAGTTAATTTTAATGTAGAAAATTCAAGGCTAAAGTGAAGGAAGGCAATAACACAGTTCCTTCTTTATTTTCTCAGTGAGTAAGACTAACAATTGTCAAATTAGCTCTTTCAAAATCTTTTGAGAAATCAGCTGCACCATGATAGAAGTGCCAAATCACATAAGCATGGCATGAAAAGGTTGGCTGAATCCCTGGTGAGATATGATTTTTGCATATTCTGCTATTAAATTTTGACTGAGTTAATACTTGCATGCCTTGTAGCACTTACCTGCACAAATTGAACTCTTTTTTTACAGGATGCACGGGAATGAGATTTATCACCCAGCCATTTATGTAAGCTGTTTGGGTCAAGCTCCTCAGGTGCACTCTGAGCAAATATTGCCACTGATTTCCAAATATCATAGCTCTTACCTACTCTGTAACTCATCCAAAGAAGCATTCTCTTCCAGAATAAACTTTAAAACTTTTGGTAAATTTCTGGTCAATTCTCAGTGCATGTGAAGGAAGCGTTTGGTTGCTCCAAGCCTCCAGCCTAGACCTCTTTTAACCACGGGTAGCAAAGTTACTGAGACAGAGCTAATACTGTACAGGGGTGAAAAGGTCAGGACCCTGGGAGGAGAGAGACTGAAAGCGGGAGAAAGCAATGTGTGAGAGTATCTGTCTTGCACAGAAGTAATATGAAAAAATTATGGACTACTATAAACTAGGCAGGTATTCTAGATCTTTCTTCCTCACAGTTGTGAAGATACAATTAACCTATCTTAGTAAAAACCTCTGGCTGTGAGAGTAAGTACACCAGTATTATATTTTGACTAAACTACTTCCTGTAAAGTTGCAAGAGACCAATATTTCCTTTAGCTTCATACATTTTTATTTTTTTCTCTATTGTAAACTTTATTTCAAGTCTGGAGTGTTTTAGTTAGCAAATTTTATGCAATTGCTTACTTTAATCACAGCATCCCTCCCTTGATGACCTTCAAAATACTCCAGTAATCACAGCGTAGCTGTTCAAAAACATTCTGAGTCGTTTTGTTATGGGGGACTATTTTTTAAATTTAATTTAAATGAGAATTTTCACAACATCCAAATAATAGTATATTATCATATAAATAATGTTTGTAAAAGAATGCTATTGGGACTCCACTAGGAACCCAGTTTACACCTAAAATATAACTGAAAGCATCTATTTGCCCTATTGAAAAAGTCCAAAGGACCAAAGCTGTGAAATGTCATATAGTTAAATGACAGACATATCAATTTTTAATGTTTTTTTTTAAAAAAAAGTGTTAGAATTTCACATTTTGTTGTAATTTTTGAAAACTCCAATGACTTCATTACCACGGTCTCAAGTTCTCATTAAGAATATGTTAAAGAACATTCCACACTAAAGCATGTCAACTCAAGCCTGTTGGAAGAAGCATGTGCATGTTATGTTACACAGCATAAGACAATAGTACACTCATTTCATTACCATGCACTGTTTTTCTAAAAGGTTTAAATAAAGTATGTACCTGTCCCATTGTGTAGCTTTCATACTATATGATGAAACTTAATGCAGTTCACACATTTCTTTGGCTATTGTATTGAAATAATAAATATATCTTGTTTAAAAGGAACAAGGAAGAGCATGAACACATAGTCCCACACCCAGACTCCTGCCTGCCCCCAAAGCAAACATTCACACACTACAGTGACAGCTGAATTCTTCTGTGGTACCAGATCATCTTTCAAGGGTTGATAGGTTTAAAGAGGAAGGCCACTATAAATCACGTATCGGCACTTTCATAATGTAGATTGCTACAGGTAAAAATAATGGTGACTTTCTGTTAAGGTAAACTGCTAGAAGGCCCAACACCTTGTTGTTTGGTTTTCTAAATTTTTTCTTCTTTTCCCTGTAGCTGTGGATAACTCACCAGCTGTAGAAGGTGGTGTGGTAACAAAAATCTTCTCACCTGACTTGTGTTGTGATTAATTAAACAAAAATTTCTGCTTTATAGTGAGAAGAATCTGACTCCATATTCCACTGACTAGGTCTCTATTTAGTAGAAGTCAACAGTTGTTTATACAATAAATTCCTCCATCTGAATTAGTCATCCTAAGGTCCTTCCATCATCAGTGATGAAACACAGACCTCCTATTGCTTGATCAGCTGATGTTTTAGATGCCTGCTTTGTACAAAATGAAGTGCTGTCTATGAAAGCCCTCTTTTTTGCTAAAGGAATGAAAAAGTGAGTCTTTTTGTGTAGCTCACATGTAAATGTAGACATTGCAAGTATCTACATTTGGACTGATGAGTCCCATATCAGGTGTTCAGCAAGTGACAAGCTTCCCCTCTGAGTTATTAGTAAATCCATATTCAAGATGAGAACACGGGATACCTTAGTATTGAAAGCTGTTGTATTCAGCTTAAATCACTTTATTCAGGACCACTAGTTAGTTTTTAAAGATCTAATTATCTTCTTTTTTTTGTGCATGAGAAGGGATGCTATTGGTAATATCTGGACCATATTTCATGCTGGATATCTGCATTTTAGAACAGATTCTGATTTGAATCCCTGAGGGTAGTTAGAAAAGTAAACGATAGTAAAATGTATTCAGAACATTAACAGCATAATATTAGTTACCAAATATGAAAAAACAGAATGAAACTTGGTATTAAAGACTAAACTTGTCAGTCACCTAAATAAGCAGTCATGTGCTGTGTCAGATATAGCAGGCATCATTTGGCTGATGCTGGTGATCTACCACAGTGTTATTTTGAAATGGAAAGCTATTAAACAAATCAGTGTATTGAAATTAGCAGTGTTCACAGCGTTGTAGTCAAAATTCTTCTGTATTTTCATGTTTGAGCCTCCTAGTGGAAGTCATGTTTTGACTTTCTAATTAAGTATTTGGTTACCCAGAGCTGACATTATGCTTTGGAGAAAGCCAAACTCAAGTCAACAAATTTTTGAAAGGAACTTTTCTATAATGTTTCTTCTTCTGCTAAGAAGAAATCGAAAATATCCAGAAGGGGAACATCTGATTCTGAGTATCACAGTATATTGGAAATAGATCAAAAGTGTCTTTAGTCAGGCAGATCCAGTCTGAGGAACTGATCATTATGTAAGTGGATTCTAAGAAGTTTCTTCCTTTCTGCCTTTCATTAGATGGAAGTTGGCTGACTAAAATGATTCCTATGCCTTTTGGGTATCATTTTCAAAACAGGATTTCTGAAGTCAATTTCCTAAATCTGTACCTTGGAATTTAAATGGGTGTTCTGATTTTCAAAATCTAACTACACTTTTTAAGTCAAATAATTCATTAGGAGAGCAAAACAGGTTTTCCAGTTGGATGCTTAAGAAAAAAATAAAAAACAATACCTTCTTTTCAAGATTTTCAACACTAGAAGTTGAACATCTGATCTGGTTTTTAAAAGTGCTGTGTACACAATAATTCACTGACCTTCAAAAGTCAGTGTCTTAAAGCAGTGTTTTGCATTCTTAACAGCATGAAGAGCCTCAGAGGATGCAGAAGGGTTCCCAGACAATATATATACCTTTTGTCACCCTTTCAAACCTATTCCTAACATTGAACCTGGAAACTGTGTTGTGGTTTAACCCAAAACCAGGACAACTGCCAAACTGATCTTCAACACAAATATTTATAGTCTCCCTTGCTGCATTAATTTGTAGCTCCCAAGGACTTGCTTCTGTAGCCATAATGGCTAAAAAATTTCCTGTTCCAATTCTGTCTCTTTTATCACTCCCTCACCATGCATATTTCTGTGCCTTTGGTTTTACTAGAGAAGCCAGCTTTAGCCTCTTGCTGTCCAGAATAATTGTTGTATACTCTGGTTGCGTAAGGGTTTCATCAGTCATAATCTTAAGAACACAGCATCAACGATAAAAGAACTATTGCCAAATTCACACATTCAAAGCCGCATGTTGCTCAGTAAAATCTTTTTATTATTATTATTATTTGAGGACCTTTTTTTTTGCTTTCAGAATCCTCAGTCTTTTACAATACTCAAGTCATGCTTTCATCTTGTTCTGCAATCAGAAAAATGAGGAATTTTTTTTTTAATGAAAGTTGTGATTTTTACATGATCACAGGAAAGGCAAAATAATAACTATGGTGAGGCAAGATAAAATGGCAACATTGTGTTTGTCAGCAGGATGGAAGTGATGCTATGGGTGCTGTTTTCTTTTTGTAAAGATGACCTCTTCCTTCTGCTTATCTTCCGTAGCAACCATCTAGCTTTGCTCAAGCTCGACAGATCATTAAAACCAATGGCCTGGGCTTCCAAGGACTCAATAAAGGTCTTACTGCAACACTGGGCCGTCATGGAGTTTTTAACATGGTTTACTTTGGATTCTACTTCAATGTGAAAAAAATTCTCCCAGTCAAGACAGTAAGTTCTTCATACAATGCAATAGGCAAACAGATAAGAGGTGTGGCAATTTAGTGACACTATCTTTTTCTGTGCAAAGCTGTGGTATTTGGTAATAAACAGTAACTAACCAAGCTCTCTGTTTTGCAGAAATCTATAGCATTTTAATAGAAGCAAACCAAGGATTTGTACTTCTTATGTTTTAAGCAAAGCTGAGTATAAACAGTCATGCTTAAATTTTCATTCTTATGAATTTCCCTTATACCATGGTAGCAATGTAAAAAGGCAGAAATTGGGATACAGATATGTTACGCATATGTTAGGTATTTATGCACTTTTTCGGGTAAACTGGCTTAGAAGAGAAAAATCAGTTGCTAGAACTTCTTTCAACATCCACAAAGTAAGGGGCTAAGCTTGAGGGGATGGCAGAGCTGCAGTACTAGGGGTTTCTGGCCATGTACCAGGTATATTTACTCCAAAAAGAGTTCCCCGTAGTGTTGAAAGACAACAGGGCAGATTTATCCATATGGGAGGGAGCCAGCCCAAAACAGGACTTACAGGGTCATGCACAGGGGCTTTATGTAGGTTTTAAGTTTAAAAAAAATAGAATCTTTATAGCTGTAATTGCACTTGAGGCAATTTTATTTGATGGTTTTATATTCCTTTACATAACAAAGAAAATATTTCCCTTTACAACAAAGGGAAATTTTACTAATGAAAACGTGGTAATACTGGCAACTTTCTAAATGACTCTGTAAGCAACAGCTAATGGTTTATTAATGACTCCAGTACATTACTTACTGGACTCTGTTTTCACTAATGTGATTTTTAGATGATGACAGTTAAACAGTCACAGGTGTAATATGTAGTGATATTCGTATAAGAAGCTGCAATTTACATCAAAAGGGATCAGTTTCTATTCCCAGATGAAGTAACACCTCTTTTTTCTTCTGCACTTCTGAGTACCCTGGTATTTTTGTTGGCAACATTGTGTAAATGGAGAAAAGCTCCACATCTTATTTGCAGATCATTGCAGTAAATTGAATTGTTCAAGAGCAGCTAACCCACAAGTTTCTACAAGTTTCTGTTAGTGTATTTAAGCATACTTTACAATGTACTTTAATTGCACATTCTAAAAATTCAAGGCACAAGCACAGCTTGATACTAAGATAGGAGTAAACACGTTTATGTTGATCAAAAGGTAAAAAAAATTATAATCACTATGCAGAATGTTCAGAATCATATGCACATAAAGACAAGGAGACTTGTGTGCAGCTTGTATAGAAATCCTGAAGTGTTCTTGCATAGCAATTGAAGAATAGTAATAGTATTTGGCACAAGCACGCTTTCCTAGCCCTTCAGATTTAAAAAAAAAAAAAATGGGAAACAATTATTACATCATTAGAAATATTCAGAGCTTTATGATCTAAAAGAAATTAGCACTTCATACAGATTTTTTGTGATACAGGGAATTGTTAACATCTACAACATAGATTTTAAATACATAGAAAACGAAAGAGAAATTACTTCAATGGTGTCAGCCAGTGGCCCAGCTGTCCTGTACACGCTATCAAAAGCAAACGACTATTCAATGAATGTAGGATTAGATTGCATGAACTGCAAATAAGTGGAGAGGTTTGCCTTGTGCTCGACCAGTACAAAGCAGCTTGCATGGTGGCTTGCACAGTGGCTACGTCTGCGCTGGTGAATTGAGCAGCATGACTGAAATTCAGTCACCCGTGCTGAGAAATGTTCCCTGGCACAGCTTTGGCGCAGGCCAGCCAGCGCCGTGCCTGGGTACAGCTCAGGAGCTAGTGCCGACCAGGAACCATTCCTAATAGGCAGGCTTCATGCAGCCAGTCTGTTTTGAACGGTAGTAGAATTTAATAGCGCTAATAAAGTTAATGGGACTCTCTAGGCCAGTGGGCATCAGTGCCATAGGCAGCTCTGTGTGTTGTATAGCCAATAACTCTGATCAAACTCCCATTAAAATCAATGCAAATCTTACCCTGCATTTAACAGGGTATAGATCAGGCCTCGTCTGGCTTGCGCTAGCCAACGTGCTCAGGTGTTTACATGCATTGAACTTGTCTTCAGTGACTGGAACATGGAAGTGCTCAGCAATACTTTGTGATCTGTAACTTAAACCTCTGCTGTCAGTAGGCAGGTCCTAGAGGCTAAGAGTTATCAAACCTGTACAAGGAGTTTGGTAGAGACTATTTTGCAGTTAGTCTGGAAAATATTAGACGGTTGTAACTTTTCAAAATTTCTCACATACTTGATTTCATTACAGCACCTCTTTTGTTCACTTTGTATATTTTGCTAGAAAAGAAAATCTTAAAGACAGTCTTGCGATATTGACAAACATAAAAATTGTGAAATTAGAATACTACACTCCTGAAATAATTTTGGCTCTTGACTATGTATCTGCTGTTCACCATCTGTAATGTAAGTGGAAAAATGTATGGAAATGTCTGTATGAGCCTTCTAGCTGTCATCAGTGTTAAACTATGCATTAAATTTGCATCCCAATTAGGAATGTTTGCAGCTTATTTTGCCAAAAACAATAAACGTTTTATGTTGAGCGGTCAAATGATAGAGATGACATGTGTAGGTTGTAAATGTTTGTAACAAATAATTTTTCTTCTGTTCAGTCTATTCTGCTAAACAGATCATTTACAGCCAAATTCATACTCTGTTTACTGAAAATGGAATAAGCCAGACATGTTTCCATTGCCACTAATGTATCAACCATGAAGCATTAACACCTATGCATCTGCACTAGCAATCAAATTAGTCTGCAAATTTATATCATCTCAGTTTTATGGCACCTGCTTTTATAGCACATTTCGTAGGCATCCAGCAGCTTTTGCTTTTCCATTTTTTATCATAGATTTGACAGTAAATGTTAGTTTCATTAAAACCTTTGCTCACTACCACCTCCAAGTGGCTGTCATATTTCTTAACAATATGAGATTTCCTCCCTGTTAAAAGCCCCCTTTGAAACGTGGCCAACTGCAAAACTCATTTCAAGTCGGGCACCTGCCCCAGCTGCTGCAGATGTGCCACCTGTTAAAAGGACTGGTGCCGTGGGGAGTGGGAGCTTCAGAGAAAGGGCTTTAAACTTCCACAGGCAGAGAAGAGATGGGAAACCCAAATGGGCAGTTCAGCTCGGTGAATAAATAAGACAGCAGATAACAATTTTACTTTACTTGTTTTCACATCAATGCCAACATAGAAGTTATATGTAGGAACAAGACAGGGAAAAGGGTATGTGATACAACAGAGTTGAAAAGTTACTAAACCAGCGTGATTTCGGAGAAGACTGGATCAGAGTGGGAAATGGTATAACCTCAGAGCTACCATCCCAAGCTCAGGTTTCAGGATGACCTGGGAACTGAGAAAAGAAAAAAAATCAGTGCTGTATCCAGTACATTACAAGCCACCCTCTCCACTGTGAGGTGTCCTGTGGCTGTTGAAATGACAGCCCATGCCATTTAAAGACTTCAGCCCAGGCCATCATCACCAAAAGGTGATGTATCAAAGGGGCAGAGTCTGTTGCTACCACACCTGCTCCTGTGCTGTGATATTCCTGTAGGTAAGACAGATAGAAAGTTTAAGGAGAGGAATCTTTTGTCAAAGTAAAAGTGTGAAGAAGAAACACATGTTTCCTGCAGAAATGAGGATAATGCTGAAACTGATAACCAGGTCCAACCATAGCTGACAGAGAGGGAGGCTTGAAATAGCTAAGTTCTTGCAAAACATACAAATAATCATTTAAAAGGAGGAGAGATCCTACCAGTGCATCTTATGAGTGAGCCAACTGAGGAAAATTTTCAGTAGGAACTTGTGCCTTATTAAACACTGAATCCCAAGCAACAAAGTCCATGTAAGCCTTAGTCTGGGCTTGTGCCTTTCCCGACATCAGTATCAATCAGTCACAAGGGCGATAGGACATCAAGCTTCTTTAGTTCTGGTATTCATGGAGCTACTCTTTTTTTTTTTTTTTTTTTTTTCATAAATTACTGTATAACTGAGACTGAAGATGGGTAGTGCAGACAAAAGTACTGTATGCAAAGGTGACCAGTAAGTCATGCACTTCTGGGTGCCCTTTTCTGCATAGCTAATGTCTGAATGATGCCATGAAAAGCTGACCTGCTTGTAACCCCAATGCTTTATGAACAGTCTGATCATCTGCGTAGTCCGGCTTTATGCAGGAGAGCTACTTGGAGTTACAGCAGAAGCCTCATGTGAAGTTGGAAGATCAATTCTGGTTTTACCAATGTGATTAATGGTTTTCCACCTGGCCATTCCCCAGAGGCTGCAAGAACATGCAAATTGCAAATGACAGGGACACTAGGTACCCCCTCCTGAGTAAACCTGGGAGTCATTGATATAGACAGCTGTGGGACTAACAGAGAAGACAGTCAAGAAATTTGTGAGGACCTAAGGAAATTGGGCAGGAGTTTCTTTTGCCTCTTTGGTGTTCTGCTTTCAACAGTCTAACTATAATCTACAGAAATGAGGATGAATAAGAGGAACAAGTACAGATCTATCTGGTGCTTCTCTTGCTGACTCCACTGACTGGGTCTCCAGAATTCTTTACATTTTGTATTCAGTAACCACCAATTTTATTGTCTCTGTGAGGCCAAAGGGTTATAGCAAAGGAGTAACTACTAGATAATAATGCTAGTTATAAATCTTGAGTAAGATTAATAATTTTATCAAGGATTGTATTGTGAGAAAAACAAATCACTGCGAGGACTGCAGACTTTTTCATTTGAAAATGTGTACCCTGTGCAGCAGCCATGTCACTCTGGAGACTAGCCAGGACACTTATCCTAGTGGCTGTCATTCATCTTATGCTGTCAGACAGCTGACAGGTGGATTTTAAAAACTTTTTTAAATGTCTGCTGCAATGAGATTGCAGTCAAGGAAGAATCTGAGATAATATCAGTGTGACAAAGCACATTTAATGCAAACAAAATGCAGATGTGACTGCATTGTGGACTGCCTTTCCTGGTCATCAATATGTTTATTGTCATTATGATTCCAGCATTTCCTATGCCTCTTGACAAAGATCAAACATTGTGCTAATCAGACAGCAAGCTATAGTTTAAAATAAGGAGTTTACTATGTAAATGCACGACATGGACAGAAGTTCAGGGTCAATAAAACTATGAAGCCGTTCATTAAGCTGCGGTCAAATCTTGATTAAGTCACAAACAAAAACAGTGAGTATTCTTTAAAAGAATCAAAGCATGATGTTACCACAGCAGTGATGAGACTCGCTTTCATCTTTTCATTTTCACCCTTTCTGGCGTTGCAGTGAGCCTGCATAATTTTCTCCTCCTTATAGCTGATTTCTGCTGGGAGTTCACATGCCTCCAGATCACCTGATCACATCTGCACCAGCCTCTCCCTCCAAGAGTGGAATCTGACAGCCTGTCTTCCCAGCTCCCCTCTAGGACTCAGCAGGAAGACCCAGATACGGTCTCTCCTCTGGGTTCTGGCTCAGTGTCTGTGTTTAGAGCATCTCATTTGAGTTTCTCATCTGTTCCGTGTTGCTTTCCTGTGAGCTCTCTCTCACCTTCCCTCTCTCTGAGTACACTTTTTCCCCTTTTCTTGGAAGCTCCCCTTCCTCAGACCCATGTGTTCCTTTCTTCCTGTCTGTTGCCAAAGGCAGCGCCTTTTAGTGGTTAAAACAAATCATCAGGCTGGCTACAGCAGTTCCTTACAGCCTGTTTTGCTGCCAAACACTTGGTTATAGTCCATGTAGCCGAGGTCAGGTCTTGTGGCACCTCTTGGCTGGCCGCAGGAGTTCCTATGCTATCACACTGTACCTTAGCCAAAAGGGCCAAGAGGCAGCTCTACTCCTTGTTCCTGGCCTATATCCCTCTTCAGTCCTGTAATTTCAGGCAGAACCAGGGTTGGCCAAACCAAAGTCTTGTCTTTAAGTCTCCCCTGTCGCACACAGGGTGGTGGAAGGTGCAGGATACAGTGCAAAGACTCTCAGCTCTGTTCCTCACTTCTCTGCTGACCCATTACATGACCTTGAGCAAACGTATTTAAATTCGGTGGTCATTACAAATAACTTTTGGCACTTTTGTGCCAAGTGTAACTTATCTATAAAATTAATATTACAGCTAATGTTTTCAAAGGAGTTTAAGAAACTTAATGCAGATATCCCACCCTAAGTATTAGTTTTGGGCTAACCAGTAAACTGCTTTGCAATTGCCAACTTCAAACATTTTCTATTATTACTATTTATTCTTCATGCAAATGGCCATGAATTGGCATTCTTCTTACCCAGTAAGCATTAGTGTTTTATAGTGAACTTATCTATGAGGTGCTGAGAAGTACTAAAATGTATTTATAAAAGTATTCTTTCTCATAAGATATGTACCTCCAGCAATGGGAAAAAAAAATGTGAAAAGATATCAAGACAAACATCCAAACATCTAAAAATAGCTTCAGTTCGACAAATGAATATTTATTGATATTTTGATTTTATTGGGGTTTTTTTCTTTGCTTAGAAATAGGGTTAAATCGTAAGTTTCTCTGTGACACATCTACCACTTTTACTCAGACTGAACAAGGCCTCGCAAAGGAAAAACAGGCCGTGTTCCCCAGCGCCTCTGTGGTCAGGTTTCCAACCACGTTACGCCTGTCGGTGGGCTGTCTGCGCTGTCTGTTCCTGCTTGCTTCAGGCACCCTGCCTTCGAGACTTTGAGCCCTTCCTCTGAAGGTACCTATTTCTCTCTCCTAGAGAGACACCAAAGGGTGTTGTCCTACCTTTGAACCTTCGGATTACACCTAAGATGGATAGTACAAATATATCTAGTATGGTGAGTCATATTGATTCTAAAATGATTTTTCAGTTATTCTGAAAAAAATTAAATTAACTGTGTTCCAAGCATACATGCCTTTACCAAAGGGTTATTTCATTACTGGATCAATATCTATGCTGCTTATTAAATTAAGTGACCTTCCTTCAGTACGGGTGAAGATAGTCTGAAAGCTTTTGACTGAGATCAAAGTTTTAAACAGAGGTTTTGACAAAGTGCCCAGAAAATAAACAAGTGAAGGAAGTGTCAGGGAAGGGAATGTCCAGGCTTTGGAGACAGAATCTGATAAATTAAAGCTGTCTCCAGTGGGTGACACTCTTGTACATGGGTGTGTATGTGCTAGTTTAGGGCTAGAATTTTCTGTTGCTAGAAATTACGGAATATAAGAGAAGGAATTAAGAAGCATATGATTGAGGAGGAAGTTTTAGAGTCTCCACTTATTTAAAAATACTGTGATAGGAGTAGTGAAGTATAAAAAACAGAGAGATAACATCTCACAATTTTTTCTCCCAAAGAAAGCAGGGAAATCCAGCGGGACATGCATAGCTATGGCATTTATTAGTGATGCCTGCTTCTCTATTTTTAATGGCTGCTGGTTCTCACAGGGCAGGGACTCAGGTGTGCAGGAAATGTGACTGTGAAGAGCACGGTAAAAAGGTGAGAGGAACACAGGTTGTGTCATCCAACTACAACGAAGTTTTTCCATTGTGAATAAGCAAACTGGTATTTCACTTCCTTACAGTACACTGTACTGTGGTGTGGCCCCATCTCAAGTCGAGTTTCTGTTCTGTATGTTCTGCTCATACTACATAAAAATCGACTTTGCTTAAAAACAGAATTCATGTACGTTTTTCCTCCAGTTCTGCCATTTATGAAAGAAAGAGGGGCCGTCATAATACTTTTTCCTAACATACCACGTATGAAACATACAATATTGGGTCAGTGAACAGCACGGTGCAGAAGCTGGTGACAGTAACATGACGATAACTGCCTCTGCTAGCCAGCTGCAGCATTAGCACTAGACAGATACCTTATCCTTAGGTCTCCTTTCACAGGATGCTAGACTGTTAGGAATATTTTGGCATTGTCCATGGGGTAGGAATAGGACAGATTTTGGTGTGGAAAGAAAGACACTGCTTCCTGATAGCACCAACTTGCACCTACCTGACAGGCAGCCAATGTTGCTTTGTCCATGTAAGCGTTGTTGACAGAGGCAGAAATTCTGCTTGGAAACCTCTTTTTTTCAATTGGAAGCATTAGCACAGTAAAACACCACTAAGCTAAGCTTTTACAAAAAAAAGCTTTCTAATTATTTTTAATGGCTGAATTTATTTTTAATTTGTTATTCGAATGAAATTACCCAGGTTTTAAAGTGATGAATGCCACAGAAAAACCTTTCCCATGAGATATATAATAAAAAATCAAGTTACATAGCAAAACTAGTGTCTACCATAGCACATTTGGTAAGAATCCAGTTTTATGAATGGGCAAAATACTGCCTTTCAACTTTATGTCACAAATACTGTGACAGAAATAAAGTAATTTGTTTTCATTTATCTTTAGTTGTGCTAATGGAGTGTCAGGTTTAATTGATGCTGGCTTGGTCAGACACCCACTTTATCCTATACTCTGTGGCACTCTCAGTCATAAAGCAGGCAGCTCTGGCATTGGGAATTTACCAAAATATGAAAATGTTCAATCACTCAAATATAACATAATTGTCAGGAGCAGCAAGGCTTGAAATTCAATGTTTAACAAGTAAATATTTTTGCCTGACACGTATTGCCTAGCCCAGAGGGCAGACTACTGTGCTTGGCACCGTGGAAGAAAGTGTGCTTGCGCCAAATTGCTTGACAAAAATGCTTCAAACCATTCTGGACTGTGAAAAGTCAACAGAGCAGTGGTAGCCTCCTTGCTGTGGCCTGGATTGAGGAGGTTAGTTCAGTCTGGAATAGTACTTAGCTCTCAGGTGTGGGTATAATCATACGCGTGCTGCCTGGAGGTAGGTAGGCACCATGCTGGACTGGGGCTGCCATACTGCTGCCCCTCGAACTTCAAAAAGGGGTCCTTTCTTCTTCTCTAGATACCAGAAATATTGGCTTCATTTTATTTGCATTTAAACCACTGTCAGTATGTACAGAATAAACAGAAATTTGTTGCTAAGCTTTTTGCTAATAAAGTCTTGCAATTCTTTATGTACCACGAGCTATTGTAATTTTTAAAAGGTATTACCAGTATGTTTCATGCTTTGTGAAATCAAGTTGTTGAGTTTTTCTGCAAGTAATAAAAAAGCCCTGTTGATTTTGACATTTCTTTCTAAACACCTGTATGGACTTCATCCAGTGCATGTTATGGAAGTTTTAATTTACATTTCTCATTGCTAATCTGGAAAGGAAAACTTCATTGTTTCAGTCACAAATGTACTGGTTTAGGAAACAAAGAACTCTTTCATTTTGATATTGTGCTGATGTTATAACATGAAAAGATCATTTGGTTTTTTACTGATGATTTTCTATAATTAAAGTACCTTCATAAAAAAAAAATGGAACTGTATATATAGACTCTGATACAGCACAGAAGTGTCCTCGCTGTTAAAGACCAATAGCAAAAAAATTATGTGCCTTGGAAATACCCTGGAACACACTTTGCTGTGACTTCCACTGCTTAGAGAAATAGGATTAAACTTGCTTCAAGACACTTTGACTCCCAGATAAACTCTGGGTTCTTTGATGTCATAGAAAATGCCAAGGTAGGAGGTCTTTCCGAAAGATCAAATAAAACCCAGTTGCACTGTGACCTGCGAGCGAGCAAAGAAGTTTTTAGATGCATTTCTAACCTGCTTCTAACTTTTACCGTGAATATAGAGTTCAGAAACAATCTGTTGTAAATTCTTCAGCCAATTAGCTGAATGAGTTACCACCGTTTATAATGCACAGAACGTGGAGGCTCTCTTGCAGTTGCGCCGAGCTGGATTGTTAATAACAGGAAGCTAGCACTTCTCAGTACAGTGGATCAGCTACATGTGAAAATAAATGTAAAAAACCTGGAGGGGAATGGCAGCAGACTGAGATTAGCCTTTATTTAATTTAGCATTTGGGGGTCCAACACACAAATGAGCGTTTTAGTAGGCTTCATGGTGGAAGTTGCTGTCATTTGTAAAATATTCTGGCCAATTAGCTAATAGTGTGCTTGGATTTCTCCTGTTTTGATACAGTAATACTAAGTACATTGTGAAGCCCAATTATACAAATCATCCCCATATGCCATACCAGTCTTTCTTTATGAACTGTGTTTATAAATCCTGTGTGAGGAAATGTGTACTTCAGCAATTTAGACCATGTGTAAAAACATAGCCAATAGGATTGTCAAGAAAACAAGTTCCAGCATAGGAAATCCTAATGTGTTCCGCTAAAATAACACGAGTGTGTTGTGTTGTGTGAGTTTTCTGATTAAATGCATATTACTTTATAGTGCTTAAACTGCACAGGTCCTTCCGTTTCCCTTTTTATTCTTTCTTTCTCTCTTTTTTTGTAGGATCCAAATTTGGAGTTTTTGAGGAAGTTTGGAATTGGGCTAGTCTCAGGAACAATAGCCTCAATTATTAACATTCCTTTTGATGTTGCAAAAAGTAGGATTCAAGGACCACAGCCAGTTCCTGGAGAGATCAAGTACAGAACCTGTTTTAAAACTATGGCAACAGTCTATAAAGAGGAAGGGTAAAACATTCTTATTTTAATAAATGTCCAGACCTCTGTTTTAGTTCATATGGGTTCATAAAACCACATTGTTATATTTCAGATTTGACGAGGACCATTAAGCCACCCTGAACTCACATATCAAAAGAGCACAACGTAACATTTTGGAAATGTATTTTAGAATTACAAGGAGATAGCCTCCTACTCCATGTGAACTTTTACAAAAGACTTACAAGATGATTATTGGTCTGTCAAAATTGACATTCCACAAATAAATGCTTCATATACCTCATGTAATTTTTTCAACCCTTCATTTTGTAAAAGCAAAATATCAACAGAAAACAGAATATTTCCCAATCTAATCTAATTGTAATTATACAGACCTCTGTACCTTTACAATGACTGCTGAAATAATTAGACAGATCTTTGTGGCAATAACATTTTCCAACTTTTTAAAGTATTTCTCAAGTGGGGACTGAGTTGTAGCTTTGATACTCAATTATAGCAGTCATTTCGTCCATGTATGCAGCTGCTGTTAACAGACTTGTCTTGAAAGTAAAACCATCTCGCTGATTAAAGTCATATTTCTGATTGGCTAGGCTCACAGCATTGCTTTTGTGACTGAACATTGATTAACTTTTTCTCTTCATCTGATCTGCCTCTGTAAAATGTTAAAATCCAGATACGGCCTGCTATTGAACATGTGTAATTTCAAATAATTGCTTCTAAGTGCTCTGCCAGCATTTTAACAAACACATGCTAAAATTCCGTTCTTCTTTTAGAGCAAAAATATTGTTTGAAATGTTTTGTTTGGGTTTTTTTCTGCTACAGATTTCTGGCTCTCTATAAAGGCTTGGTTCCCAAGATCATGAGGCTTGGTCCAGGTAATTTTCCCTCTGTCATTTCTATATTGCTTTGGTTCTTGCTCGCTCTTCCTATTTTTCAGTTTCTTGACTAAATGTAGTGAGCATCAATGAAATAAATGAAACAGTGTACCAGCAATCATCAAAATCTCTTTCATCTTTGAATGATTTCTTTTGATAATAGCAATCTCCTAATAGTATCATAGATGGATTTGGCTAAACATCTGTCTAAAAAAATATCATTTACACATACACATCAGACGATCGCAGATCCATGTAACTGCTGGTTTGTGCAATTGCTTCATTTGTGAACAAACCAAAGTGCATCTGTGCAAATGCCAGAACTGTAAAACCTTTGGAAGGGTTTCTTAAAGCTTCCTATTCCTTCTAATGTGATTTTTTGTTTGTTTGTTTTACTAGGACCCATGTAAAATCACCTTAAAATGCAGGTTAGAGTCTCTCCGGTATAAACGCTCTCAACTAGTCAAAGCACAGACCAAATTTATCAAATTCTAGTTGCTTTCTTCTCCTGTGCTTTGCATGGGCTGTAAAGAGCAGACACTAAAAGGCCAACAGCATGAGCTGGGAAGAGACTTGCATGGCCTTAGAAGACTAGAGGACAAGGATAGCTTAAAACTGGGTTCGTTGATTGACCCTTTCTCACTAGTTGTTACTCCAAATGCAGGCGTGCAGTCGTTGAGAGCTAGGTCTTCTTTGACTTCTAGACTATTTTTCCCTGACTGGTTTTGATTAGTCATGAAAGCAAAGCACTGGGCGCTTAGACTTTGGCAGCCCACAGAGGCAGACTGTGTCAAAAAGAACAGAATCCCCAATTTGAACAGTATCCCATTCTCATGAAATGGTATTTCCAATTTTGTAAGGTGGTTTAATAGGCAAGAACACCCATGGTTAAAAGCCAGTAGGTACAGAGTGTGTTCTGGAGTATAAAGGAGGAATTAGGTTTGTAAATGTTTGTGCATCCAGTCCATCTGGCTAAGTGCTAGACCATGTCTGGCTGTTGTGCAGGGTAAGGGAAGGTGAGGAGGGGAAACAGGAAAGCCTTTTCCCTCATACTCCAAAGATACTACATATACATAAAGGACAAAAAGGAGGCAGAGTTTCACATTAGCACAGCAGATTTTGGAATAAAATCTTCCATCTTACAAATGACTGTGTGTTCTGGCTCAGATCCAGCAAGTCAGTTAAGTGTGCACTTCATTTTAAACACTTTTGTAGTCCCATTGACTAATATGTAGATTTGGCTTTTTGATGAAACAATAATGCAATCTGGATTGTGACTGGAAAAATAATTCCTTCTTTCAACATGTGAATGCTTTCAGGAAAAGAGATACACAGATCACACAGTGTGAGAACTAGATTCAGCCTTGATTTGAGCTCAGATCACATCTTAGATGTTGTGTCTGTGATTGGTTTGTTGGTTGAAGGCTTTTGCAAACTTTTGCTCTGTCTAGCTGTCTCTGAGTCGCTGTTCGTAGAGAATTTCAAGTCTGACAACAGTTCGTTAGGATAAATAACATGGGAGAACTCATGTGGTAGTTCTGTGTGCCTGGCTGTCCAAGCTAGTCCATCTACCTGGAAAGGTCAGCCCAGTTCAGCAGAGGACTTGTTTGTCCGAGGTGCCACTCTAACCCGCTAACTGAGCCAACAGGCAAAGGAAAGAAAATATTTGTGCCCCAGTGCTGGCACCCACAAGTAGCACACTGTAACACACTTGTATTCTACTCCTGCAGCCTGGAATCTGATTCTCTTTCCCCGTCTTCTCCAAGTAGAAGCTCCTCTATATGCTTAGTTATATTTATACATATATATATAATGTACACACACACACCCCTTCTGAAATATTCCCTTCCTTAGCTCATCCAGCAGTTACAGCCCGCTTACAGAAGAGATTTAGTCTGGCTTCACTAACAGTAAAGACACGTCATGGCATGCAAGCTGGGATTTTATACTGTTATCAGTTCTAGCAGATAATGCCGTTTCATCCGATCAGAACTTTGCCTGTGGATTCATAGCCGGGTACAGGCGCGGGAAGAGTGTTCTCATTTCAGCACTGTGATCTTCTGCTTTAGACATGGTAAACAAACAGCTGAATCTTTTCTTGAATCTTACTTGGAAGCATTTTCGTCACCCTGGTGATGAATTTTTGTCATTCCACCACTCAAGTTGCTCTTTCATGGCCAAATCTAATTCTAAACAAACACACAAATGCATACGTATTTAGATTAAAAGCTTCCCTTGTAAAAGAACAAAGCAAAATATTAATCTTGAAAAAAATGTTAGGAAAAATGACACTGAGGGTGATTTTGATTTAATATGCAAACTTGTCACATCAACTTTATGGTCTAATATTAAATAAAATTGGTATAGTTTAAGAATTGGTGATTTTTTAATGAATTAGGGAATTAGTAGAATTATCCATTTTGCAAATTAGGCTTTGCCATATCCTGGTTTGGATTGTACACTACAAATGCACTACAAAATCTTGAAAATACTGAATTTTTTATGTAATAAAATATCTTTTCTTCCAGGTGGTGCAGTGATGCTTTTGGTTTACGAATACGTTTATGCATGGCTTCAGGACACAGCTGATCACAAGTAGCACTTCTGAAAAAATGTACTTCTTAAAATTATATGCATTATAAAATACAATTTAATAAAGTAAAAGTGATTCTCATCCTTTGTGGTGCTGAATGCCCTCAGACTACACTGATGTTAATACAGTTCAAAACAACTTTGGTCTTCAGGTCCTGATCCAAGGAAACATTTAAGCACATGCTTTTCTGTAAGTGCGTAAGTAAATAGCAGAGTTGGTATTTGTAATTGTTTTACTGGATCAAGAGAAAATATAAAGGAAACATGGGACAAAGTTAGTTTTTCTAGGACAGACTGAAAATTCTGGACACTGAATTATACTACATAGTCAATACATTTTTAAAAAAATTTCAGCTAAATTGGCAAAATAATAACTTTTCAGGGACTTTGAAAAAAAAAATGGAATAATCCTGAGAGGACAGATACTAAGGTAGTGTAAACTGACAGCTCCATTGATTCCAGGTTAAGAACATGATCCATACTCTGCAAACTCTTGTGTCAGTCTTCAGTCCAATTTAAATTCAGTCCAGTACGATTTCAACATTGATTGAACAGCTTCTTAAAGTTTTGGGGAGTTATGAGAGAAAAAGGACAGCACGACTAGCCACAACCTTAAAAACACACATACTGTTAAGTGTCCTACTTGTTCTTAGCCGTGCATATCATAAATATTACTCAGGTCACAGAAGATACTGAAAATAATTAGTCTGAATCAAGTTACATAAAACTACAAAACAACTGTGGGAATCATAGAAGCAATAAATACAAAAAAATGAACAGAAATAAATACTTTTAGGCATATAAGATTTTACTGTGAGTTTTTCATCCACCCTCATATATTATTGCTTAAAGAGCTGTCCTGTGATAACAATGCTCAGCACACCTTGACTGCCCCTTTAGCCTTTCATTACCACCGTGGGATGGAGAAACAATGTTCCAGACTGATAGCACACATGCAGTCATAATTAGCTAGCCATAGACCTCAAAGAAATTCACCTTTCTATAGATAAAAAGCTTGATCTAAAGCTAATATTGTTGCTTTTCCCAGCCACTGTAAATATAAATATTTCAGTGATGTACTTGTCTTTACTAGCCATTCCAGCTGATAATTTCTGCTATGCTGATTGAAGACACAGTTTCAGTTCATGCAGTTGTGCCATTCTAGCTTCTTTTCAAGAACTCTTTAAACAACTTAAAATTACACATTATTCTGTTCCCCTTATCTAAACTTGGTTTGTTGTCAAATGAATCCTTATCTTGGAATTGCAGAAAGTTTCTCTATCACCCCATACTACATTCACACTGTTAACTTTAAATGTTCTTCCTCTTAAGGAGGTACAAACCTTTTTCCCAGCAACCCTAAAGAAATCTCTTTCCAGATTATTACTTGAAAATGACAGTTCACATGTGAAGTCTCGTCTCATGAGTGTTTTTAATGCATTAGAAAAGCAACAAAAACTAAAAATAGAAGTGCATTCTCAGCGCTTTCAAGGATGCTTGTGCTGACATGCTCAATGAACCTCTCCTTTGTCTAAATTTGAGAAGAGCAACTTCTCATGCCTTTGCTACTTCACAGCGAAAATCAGTAACATTAGCTCTGTTACAGTCTGTAATTTTAAGGCAAATGTTCCTTGTTGCATTTCATTACCAGTACTTAGCCAAAGAGAAGACACTACTAAGATAGTTCTGGAAATTAAAAGCAAAATGCTTTATAATTAGTCTTTTATTAATTTAGAGCATTGAAAATATAAAAATAAAAGGCTTTGAACATACTGTATATACATATATAGCCTTCAGTTTTACATCCTTTCCAACATGATTTTTTTTCAGTTAATAGCTCAGCCTGATCTTTGATAAAAAGAGAACTATTAGAAAGCAGAAAACACAGTTTTGTTGTTGGGTTGTGGGTTTTTTTGTTTTTGTTTTTTGGGGTTTTTTTTAGAAAACAAACACACGAACATGCCAGCCCAGTCCCCCATAGCTCCTGGTGTAATTAGGGCTCTGATTCACTTTTACACTGGAGGTCAGCTGTAGCAGGACCATGCAAACACAGCGGGAATGTCATAGAAGGGAGTATTAGACTTCATTGGTTTCTTTAAAAACATTTGACACTGGGAATGGAGTGCAGGATTTCAGATTAAAAACTTACATTCTGCACTCACATATACTGCATATTTCCCAAATTAATCCATTCACCTCAGTGGGTTCACTCCAGATTTATACCCCTTTCCCTGACAGCAGCGGTTGATCCCTGTTTATTATTTAAAAAATTAAAAATAAAAAGCCCTTTTTCTCCTTTGTTTATTGTAAAGTGGCCTAAGTTGTGTGGCAAATAAGCTAACTTGTTATGTTTTGCAGTTTAACTTTAGGTATAAGCAGGGAAAAATATCCTTGGGCAAAGGAATATTCTGCATCATAGGCTTACATTAAAAAAAAAAAAAGTTATAAAAATTCACACCAAAAAAATCCATCACAAGCAGTTCACCAAGAGCCAAGGTCAGGAACCTTTGCTCACACTGAGTACCACTTTCTGCACACAGCCCGACTGACTTTCTGCTTGGGGATAAGGTATTATATACAGCAGGCAGATACGCAGAGAGCTGTACCTAAACACAAAACAAAAATGGTTTGTGATGGTGTATTCCCATACGCAGAGTAATGAACATCATGTCTTGTCCCTTGCTTTAGAAATTGTCCTCATTTAGCTGAAGCCAAGATAATGCAAACTGATACAAGCTAAGGATGTGTCTCTTTAAGGATTGTCCAAAACACACTAATGCCTCGTGGGAATGTCAGGAAAAACAGCTTTTATTCCAGAAATGACCTCTTGTTGCTCAGGAAAATTTTGAAAACTTTTAACATAGGCACACTTTGTCATAGGCTTCATAATTCTTGGAGCACAAAAAGCTGTGCTACGGAGACTCTTCTTCCTTTTCCAAGTTGGGTCTTTTTTTTTTTCCTTTGATGTACCTTGTTTGTGCTATATGGTTACAATAGGTGGACTTAATAATTCTATAATACAGTAAAACAAGTAGGTTTAAAGCTAAAATCCCATTGCCAACTTAGTCATTTATTTACTCGTGATCTTTTTCTTATCTTTTTTTTTTCCTCCATTTTATTTTTAGCGAAGAGCTAAGTCTAGAATTAAACCAATTTCTTTTCCATGGTGTTAAGGCTCGTCTTATTTCAGCTACAACTGCATAAAGGTAGGATAATGTCTGTCACATCACGAACAGTGCAGCAGAGTGGAAGGGCACTTGTGTGTGCGTTACCTTTAGTGGTTTCAAAGAAACATTCTTTAAAAAGCGTTCTACTGAGTAACAAGGGTTTCAGCATCTCGTTAAAGCTAAACAGCTGTTGAATGCCTTTGAGGCTGAAGAATCCGGGATCACATCCGAGATGAGCTCTTTCTTTCCTTAGGTCCATAATACAATACCTGTGTTCTTTATAGAAATACGGTTCCGTTAACTATTTTTTAATGCAAAAAAGCAAAGGTGGCAGCAGCCAGTCGACTCCATCTATATTTCAGCGGATATACTGTACATAACATATGTACTGATTACTTAGATTATGAAAATTCACCCACAGCTGTCTTGGCGATGAAAGCTGGAAATACATAGAGACGTCTATATTTTAAGAGGGGACTGTATTTTACCTTCCCACTGAATGAATGTTTAATATGGTATGCAGATAGAGCAAAATTTGAAGAATGACGTTTTCTCCTCTGCTTTAACTATCTCTAGTGTAATTTAAGTTATTGCACAACATTTATAAAAAAAACAACAATATATTAATATTCTATGAAGAATATGAAATGTCACACCAGGCTTAATTTTTTTTTTCCACATTCATATTCTGAACATACCTACAGCATGGGGAAAGCATTCTGGAATAATAGTCAGAACTTTATTATTGCCCAAGGAAAACAGGTAAATTTTCAAAGATCAGAACGTTAGTTCTCTTGGGATTAAAGTTTAAAGGAAAATAACTGGCACAGAGTACTTGCCACTGGATACAGAAATGTAGAAAGGGTATCTGTTAATATTAAATAATATCTGTGTTTGTAGCACCACCACCAGTATACCTATTAGGGAATAAAAGGCTTTAGAACAACAATGTAAACTTTACCAAGAGCCATATTTTACATCCATTAAAGCAGAAATTAAAGCCAACTTCCTCTTGAAAAAGTTACAACATAACCTTGGGGCCAAAAATGCCGGACACAAGTGAGCTGACAAGGATGGTACAATTCTGTTTCTCAGTGGGTTTGTTGGCTGACACAGCTTTGTAAGCATCTCTGCACAGCTGCACACTAACGGCATCTTCCTCCACAGTTTTCAGTTTTCTTCAGATACTTTCCACTCATCTCTGCTTGTACATTTAACACGAATGTGGTGTTTCATGAATCTGGGAGGCTGGCTGTAGCTGGGGGAGAGTTACTTGGCTGGATTTCTGGCTTCAAATCTTCTGCTACAGAGATAACTGCATTTCATGAGGTGTTGAATCCTCCACTGTAGGCACAAAAATGTGATGAAAAAAAAACTTACCTAAACCTTACCACCTGAGGCTATCACCCCACCATGCAAAGACAGAGAAAATAGCTAGAAAGTCACATTTTTAACTTAAAAAAAAAAAAAAAGTAGAAATAAAGAAATAAATGTACTGGAAGGTGAAAACAAATGCTGTCAAAAGCCTATATTTACAAATGGATAAAAACACAAAGGTACTACTACTGCCTGAGGATGGTGACATGCCAGAAGCATCTGAGAGCCACCTATTGCCTTGATTCTATATTTGATTACCAAAACCCAACAAAACAACCAAAAAGTGATCTCTGAATAGCAGTGGATTGTATAACCTCATCGGTGAAAAGGTTGTTCTCTAGGCAATCGGCAAACGCCTCCCATTTAGCCACCTTTGCTGATTCAAGGCATAGCAGAATTTTCTGTGGTGATTTTTCTTTATTGATCTTTACACAAAACTTAGTAACAATTGCACATTTAGAAAGTCTGTGATGATTAAGAATAAATACGTGTGGTTTGACCAGGAGAGAGTGGAACAAGGCTCCATGAGCCCTTTGAGGGACACAAGGTCTTTACTTAAAGAGTGCAACACCACACTTCTCTCAGTTTCTGATGTTGTCTTCAGCGCTTTCAATCCCAACAGCCTTATGGGAGACAAGTCATGAGGAGAAATGCCAGTTATGGCCGGCACAAAGAGAGCAGTCCGGGAGCCGGGCTCGGGGGGGTGACCAGCCAGCGGGCTCGTGGTGGTCCTGGGCGGGCTCCTGCATCAGAGTGCCGAGGCTGTGACCGAGTGGCTGCCCTCCCTGGCCGTCTGCATGCCCTTGAATGCCAGCGAGGCGGGGATGTCGCAGCTGTGAGGGGACAGCGGGGTGCCTCCAGCGTGCTGCCAGCCATGGCTCGCCATGTAGCTGGATGGGGCGGCGCTGTATGTCATGTAAGGTGACACTTGGGCTGGTGTGGCATAGGGAGGCATGGCTGGCGCTGACACAAAACTGCTGACGGCCGGGAGGCCGTTGGGTGCCTGAAAGGAAAGGGAAAAATGTTTCTAAGAGAGTAAGACACAGCGGAGCTGCCATAAAGAAACTGCCCTCAGATGCTGCTGGGGCTTTATACAAGAGCCGGGGCTGGTGGGGACACCCAGAGAGACTCCATAGCCACGCTGGGTTTCAGGGGCACAGTGGCCCCCTTGTGCTTTGCTTTTGAGACCCGTGCCAGCCCTGCACACCTCTCCCAGCAGCCTGTCCCAGCCAGGGACCAGCAACAGGCGTTTAGGGATCACACAGTGGGAGCAGGGCAAGAACCGCTGAGCCCCTGCATGCCCCTCCGCCTTCCCACCAGCTGCTGTTCACAGACTCCTTAAGCCCACGTTGCACCTAATCATTACATTTGAGAGCTACTGGAGGTATTTGTGGTGAGTTTGTCCCATCTCTTTTGCTGAGCACCTTCATCCTCTTGGCAATGGGTCCCATGGGTGGGAGCAGATGGGCTGTAACATTTATCCATCTTTCCCAAATCTCACATGCGGTGTCGGTTGTGGAGGCCAGGCCCTGGCAGGTGGTGCTGTCACAGTTTAACCTGGGTGTGCAGCGACCACAGCCATTCCAGTGACAAGAGAGAGGGAGCCATACCAGCGCCTCACCTACCCCAGCCCCGGAGCAGGGTGGGCTCAGCCCTGAGCTGCAGTGGGCAGGCGCGGGCACAGATCCTGAAGCAACATTCCCTGGAGCAGAGAGGTAACAAGCAGCTGGGGGAGGTGGGAACATCTGAAACTCTTGGGTAACTGTTTGCTCAGAGCATGAGTCAGAGCTATAGTATTATTATTACTATTGATGATGTCTTTTAAAAATCTGTTTTCTAGGTACTTTGGATATAACCTTGCAAATGTTCTTTGCTCACAGCTTCTCCTGGTTTCAATAGGGCTTCTGTGCACAAAACAATTGCAGGGCTGGGTTCTTTCCTGCAAGCTATTTTCCTAGGTCCTTCCATAGGCTGGGGAGAAGGGTTTCTATTTAAATAGAGAAGGGAGAGTCCTTCAGGCTGCCACAGTAGGATTTCACAATGAATGACTCCTTATTTAAATAAAAAGTCGTTGGTGGTTTATTTCACACCCTGTAAATGCTTCTTCAGCAGAACAGGTACAAACCAAGATCATTCATCTTGCTTAATTTTTGATTTGTATAGTGTTTATGTTTTAAGAATTGGGACGGTATTTTTTCACAGAAGCATTTCTTATCTGAATATGAAAGAACAGGTATCAATTCAACAAATCATATAGTATCTCCCATTTTTAATCATCTGGTAGCACCAAACCCAACCTAGATAGTGCAGAGTTAAGAAATGAAACAGGCTCTTGTTTCTGCTAAAGCTTCACACGATGTTAACATTTTGCTTGTTCAGTTCCTGTCTGCATTGCACCTGCTTTTATTTCCAGTATTTACCTCCATAAATGGCACTGGCCTGGTTTCAGGCTCATGAGTTTCCTACCAGTGTAACTCACAGTTCCCCTGGCTGGACTATCCTCTCATTGCCACTTGGGAAACCAAGCCATAATCCTGCTGGAGTCAATATAAATGTGTACAATGATCTAAAACAGCAGGAGACAGTGACAGGATACCAGGCACAAGCCTCCAATAGGTGTATTAATTAGTACAAAACATACAGCTGCAGCAGCAACATAATTGTCATTCCAAATCCATAAACACTTTGTTGAAGCTGAACTTGCCTTATTCTTTTGAAAATCCAAATATGTGACCTGACCTTCAACTCCAATTACACGTCCCCTACTGTGTCTCAGAATTACACTTTAGCCTCAGCTCTAAATATCAGCATTTGCAACAATACTAATTAATACAAACCTTCAAATAATTGCACTGTAAATTAGTACACTTCTTAAATCACATGGAAAATTATTTCACTGACTTTACTGGAAAGTAAAAGTGTGACAGGCCCTAAAAAGCTGCTGTTCTCCAAGCTGCCTGCCTCTTCCAATGTATAAAGTGCTTTTCAGAAGAACGTGAAACAAGAACAAGAACCTTTCTGGGTTTTATAACAAACAGCAACAAAAGGCTTTGCACAGAGACAGTAGAGCCATTAGAGCCAGGCTGTAGCACTGAGACATCAAAAGCCACAACCCAAAGATATCCTGCACAGCACCCAAAAGGGGTGCTGGAAGCAGGAAATACCTGTGGCAAGTCCCTGAAGAGTCTCACAGCCCTTGGGAAAGCACAAACCTCCAAGCCCTGAACCTTGGAAGAAGGGTTTTGGGCTCTGTAAGGCCACCCTGCTCCTCCAGGCTTGCCCACTCCCAAGCAGGCTGTTACCAAACAGTGGGCTCAAGGCTGTGCCTGGAAAGCCCCATTTTAAGTAGGATTCCTCACCGAGTGGTCATGTCCCATGAACCCTTGACTGTGTTTTTGAAAGGATTCCTCCTAGGCTGCAGAGGAGGTACATGTCCCTCCAGTCTCCTGTGTCATCACCGCTCCCCTCTACCATGTGTGGCTCTGGGAAAAGCCAGAGCCACCCTCTGGCACAGGGAAGAGGAAATGTTTCCCATATGCTGTACAGACTGCCATGCTGTAGGATGCTCTCCAACCACTGGCACTTCCTCTTAGACCTCTTTGGAAAAGGCAGATGCTCGAGCAGCCTCTCATCTGAGGAAGAGTAAGACTATAAATGTATCCTTCAAAGCTGTGCATAGCGCTGCATTATGCCAAGGGGAAATACCACAATGGCTGTGCCCAGCAGCCCACCATCACAGGCCAAGGGTACATGGGTGGAGAAAGGCAACTTTTGGTACTCAAGAAATCCAATGCTGTGTCCAGGCAAAAAATAGAAAAATCCCTGGAGCTGATGACTCTGTGTGTACCTGTAAATAAAAGAGGACATGGCCAGTTCTTTGGCCCTGAGGATGAGCATTGCCATGCCATACCCAGCCACGCAGCTCACTCGCTCTGTCCTGGCTTCTGCCAGGAACAGGAGGCCCTCACCCATGCAGCCTGTCGGGCAGGGTCCCCAGGCTACGCCCTGCCTGATCCCATGCTGGGGTGGTGTCTGGCCGCCTGCGAGAGGGACGAGGCTAGATCTGTGCCAGGCAATGTGCCAACAAGCCACCTTTTTGTTGGTCCATCAGTGCTCAAGCCCATGTCCTGGTCTCCTGCAGCTCCTACAGATGAGGCTGCCAGGGGCTTCTCAGCAACCAAAAGCTGATCACTTTGCACAATTTGGGGCAAGTCTGAGCTCCTGAGCAGCTCACATTAATGCGGACATTGCTGATATATATTTAATCTAATCATATATATGTTCCCCTAGTTCTATTTATCATTGTGTGGCCTTTCTCAGTATGGTCCTATGGCACAAAGTAAAATGAAAGTCTCTGAACTATAATGACTGAGGAAGCCCTCTTTTGTTACTGAATTACATTGGAGGTGCTACTTAAGTTGTTATTGATAAAGCAGACGGGACTTGACTAAGGATTCACTAGTTTTTGTAAAAGCTTAATTTAAAAGAATACCTATCCTGACTTGTAACAGACAGAAAAACCCTTTTACCCACTTCCCCTTTACGTAAATTACTTAAATACTAACAACTGTGATCACTGTTGTTTTTATAGTGTCTATTCTGAATGTGAGAAAGATCTTGCCCTCATACTGAGAGCAGGACATGGAGGCAGCTGTGCAGGGACCACCAGTTGCCACCTGTCGGAGAACACCAATGCTGGAGAGCTGTTGTCGCTGCCTCGCTGAATTTATGAGCCGTTCTTACTTCTGTTCCAGTGCTACAAAGCTTTACCACTCACAGCCATGGTGAGGTGGACACCAGTGGGTGCCTTCAGCCAAGCAGGCAGCACTGGGATGGGTAAGGACTGGCACAGCACCAAGTGTGGATCTGCCCCAGGGGAGGCTTGTGCCATACCCCAAAGCAGCCAGAGGCCTCCTCTGGACTGAATTTAAAGCTGAGGGGATAAAGAAAAACTCACCTTACATGATTTACAACTATGCTACTCAAAAAAAAAAAAAAAAAAAAATCCAAAACCTGATTTTCATCAGTGAAGGACCTGACCCAATAAGTTGCGGTTGCAAGAGATTTTACTTCTAAACAGCTTTAGATACAAAGTGTAGGTTATCAGAAGGGTTGAATCTTGTCTGTCAGTCTGGCACTTTTTACAAACATGACATTCACTTAAAATAAATGGAAGGGATTAAGTTCCATGACCCTGTATATACTGGATGAATAATTCATCCTGCAGTATTTCAATCAGAGGAAATGAACACCAAAATATAAACATTCATAATTAGGAGTGCAAGAACCCCATGGTGTTTATGGATTTTAAAAACCCTTAGAACTTGTTTTAAGTGCAGAGCTGCTTGAACCTGGTTTTTAAGTTTTATAAATATTTTTTTTCTTAATTTAAACCATTGCTTTTCAAGGGAAATCTAATTTTTAAAAGCAAACAAACAAACATGTAGTTCTATCTGAACAAGAACCTCTGCTGTGCAAGTAATAAGGGTTCCTGTTTGAAAGCCCTTACTGTCCAGCTTCTACAAAGACCAGAGAGAAACAAATGCTCTGAATTGCTGCTTCTATCAATGTTTTAAGACAACTGACAGAATAAGTACTTCCAAATTTCAGAGCTGTGTTCAAAACCTAGAACACATGACCTCCCACCAATTCGTAAATTCAGTTAAACATGTTATCGCAAAGATACCTGCAAAACGACAGTGGCTGGGTCAGGATCACAAGCTGGATCTGGTACCCTTCTGCCAAGTTACCGCTGATATAACCAGTGCCACTGAAAGGAATATCCAGGCCAGAATTCAAAGCCAAGGTGGACATAAAGTCTTGCTTTAGGTCACATAAAATGGTGCTGCTGAAACAAGCGGACTGCATGTATTTTCATCAGTGAAGGAGTTGGTTCAGTAGCTTTAACAGAGGAGATTTTTAGTTTTAGACACTTTAGGTACAATACTAACTGGAGATGGCTTTTATTGTCATCATTTTCAGTCAGTTTGAGATTTGGGACATAGAAAGGGTGGTGGATGAAAAGCAGGTCTAGAACCAAGCTTTTATGGGATTTTCTGTGGAACAAGTAATTTCCATTAGCCATTGGGACTCCTGAAAGTCAGAACAGTTCCTCTCTAAACCAGAGGTCACCACCACACACACCTTGATTTCTGTTTTGAAGGTTATGCTGGTACAATATGTCACACAGCTTCAGCTTCCCCTCTCCTGCATGGAAAGGAGAGACAGGGCACAAGCTCCTGAACAAACTTCCCAATCAATCCACGTCAGCCAAACTGCCTGGCTTTTTGGGGGTTTTTTTCTTCCCCTGCCTTGGACATGTTAATATCAGAGAAATACACAAGCTAGATTTCACTTTCAGACATCATGGTATAAATCCAAATTCTATATTGTAATTAATTGATATTATTTTGTTTTATTTCACCCCCTTCTCTACTATTCCTTCTCTGCCTTTTGCTTGCTAGATATGTGTTCTCTCAGCCTCAAAATGAGACCTTGTCCTGTGATCCCTTCCCACGTGGCTTCTAAATGTTTCAAAAAATAACCCAGAATCATAGCATTCAAAATCACAGGCCTGCATTTATGTTCGTTATCATTAATAGCAATAATGCAAATTATCTCATTTCAGGTTTACGTGTATACAAACAAGAGCAGATTTGATGCTGCAGGTAGATGCTAAAGTAAGTGTCTGAAAGAACATGAATGATTCTTGTTTTAAAAGTAATTATTTCCAATTATTTGAATCACTTGCCTGTAATTGTTACAATCTTTTTGTTAAATAGATAATTTATTGCATAGACTAAGAAAGTATGTTTTGTAGAAGTATTCTAAAGGTCCATGAAAAAAAAGTGTTTCTGGAGAAACAACATAGGCTTCAAGCTCAAGTTAGCTAATTCATGAGCCCTGATGAGCTTGGACAGTGATCCAGCCCCAACTCCCCTGCCGGAATCAGCAGTTCAGCCTGCGTCGAGACCTGGGCAACACACCTCTAGTGAATGAGGTTGCTGTTTCATTTGCATTTCTCAGATCTAACACTGACTTGATGGAACAAATCCTTCCTGCCCTTGGATCAGCTAGCTCAGCGCACTGCCTTGATCCTCCAGCACAGAGCTTTTCCCCGAGAGCAAACGAAACAAATCTGCCGAGGTATCACAGCCGCCTCAGAACAGCCGCTCCCCAGCCAAGTGGAGGACTGGCAGCAGCATTAGCCACAGGGGCGCTGCTGTAGCCCCACGGACAGGCATCCTCCCACCCCTCATTTTTCACAATGAAAAACTTAAAATAATTTCTGGAAACGCTGGGTCTTTTCCGATGTCCTGAAAACACAGTCACAAAGTAGCTACTGGAGAAATAATTTTTCCACAGCAAAGGAAAAGCATAGCAGGGAGCAGAGCTGAATATCTAGTCCTTCAATCAGAAGAGCAAATTACCTTAAAAACCCAGAGGATAGCTCGTGTTCTTAGTGACGTGCACATAATCAGTCAAAAAGGTTATGGTAACAACACTAGGAGCAATCAAACACAAACTGCAAACATAAAGGAAGCAAACATGCTAAATCTCCCTTTTTAATTGGAGGTTAAATATGATTTATAAATCAAACCAACATACAGGATCCCAAGGGAAGAGTAAACAAATTTTCCAAGTAAAACATTAGCAGCAGGCCTGTAATGGAAATCTCATTTAGGAAAATGGCATTACCTAAAGATGTAATGCATCTATGTTTCTTTTAAAGTTTTAAAATTAATAACCTTAAATAATATTTTGGTAAAAATTGTAGTTAACTAAATTAGGGGTGAATTCTGAAGCTGCTATTCAGTGCTATAGAGCATCATTGGGAAAAATGGCGTGATCCTACAAACACTCATTCGGATCGGTGTCCTGCTAAAATTAATGTGCCTACGCAAGTAAGTCAGAGTTACCTAAAGAAGGATTGCAAAAGTGAGTACTGAGTAAATTTATGATAACGTTTTTTATTAAAAATCTTTTTAAGAAAAATATAACAAAATTGCTAAGCTGTATGTGAATAACCTAGTTAGAGTTGACCCTGCAAATCAGGATTTGCTGTCTTTTTATAATGCTGGGGAAAAATCTTGCAAAAATCTTTTCATATTAGAGTATATATCCATGTTATTAGATGAATGAACTTATTTTACTGAACATATTCCCCCCTTTGATTTGCTATTAATTTCACCGTAAGCAAAAGAAAATAAAACTGACTGAAAAAATTAGGACTGTCATTAAATAATTTAGACATCCAAAAATTCTTGAACAGAAGGGGAAATATTTTGTAGGTAGGTTATTACTTTAAAACATATGCCTTTATTTTCAAGAAAGACTGAACAGCGGTAATACATTGGGATTGAGGAGCTTTTAAAATAACACATGGGCAAGGGCTTTACAGTTGGCCTGTTGCTCAGCTGAGCTGGGTTGAATCCCAGAAGACTGAGCTTTGAAAAATGGAAAAAGACCTTTCAGGAATGGGGAATTACAGTATTTCTCTTTCACTGTAAGTCGTATGAAGCAATGCTGGTATTCTGGTTGAAGTCACAATTAAAACAGAGTTATTTGCATGCTTGAGTGCTTTAAGATTCCAAAATAATTAGCTACCCAATCCTACACAGTGTCTCTTACAAAGATGTCATTTTCTTTATAGTTATTTCTCCCGTTACTAAATTCAATGCATTACAATGTACTGCATGAGAAAATCATGCTACTTCCTTCTGAAATAGTGTTCATTCCCTTAATAATGAGCAGATCCCATTGCCCACATTTAATGTGCTTTTTTATTAACTTAAAGTTGTTTCCTTTACTTATAGACGTCCCCAGCTGCACTGAATAACACAGAAATCAGATAATATCAATTGAGTGTTTTAACTATAGTTGCGACATGCATCAAGATCACTCTTAATTATATTTTCTTATCAAATTTTAAATCTTGGCCTCTTCAGGGAAATAAAAACCTGGTTTTGGAAATACGTATGTACACACCATCACCAATCCCTTCCTAAAGGAGCCAGGGGCATTTTATGTCTTTTCCAAAACAAACTACAGCAGAAACAAAAGAAAGGGGGGAAAAAAAAATCTTTCTCAGAGGCTGAGGAATCCACTACAAAAACAACAGAGAAAGGAGAGGTAGGAGGAAAAGGCACAATGGAGACAAGGCTGACGGAGGTTGTTGTAAAACCTAAGCGCCCTCTGAGGGGAAAGGGGGGAGCAAGGGTTTCCAGTGCTGCTTCAGAAGAGGGATGGGTTTACAGGGTTTTCACAGTGAAGTGAGATCTACCACATACAGCACACCAAGCACACACCACTAAGTCCACCTAAAATGTCTCCCAAACGTAGATTATCATGCAAAGTCTGTACTTCACTGAATGATTGCTTTCCATTCATACTCCAGTTTAGGGAGCACGACATTAATGGAAGTCACCGCCTTCCCAGTGAAGGTGCTGGATCTTGGGATATATTCTGTTATTTAACAAACCTCAAAACGAGACTGCCTCAAAGTGGAGTGAAAACAAATTCTGTTTGCTGTGAGCACAAACCTTGACTTTAATGACAAGGACCCAACCTGAGTCTCCCTTAGACAGATACACTGGCCTCATGAGATGACAGCTCAGAAAAAAATCATGCCATATCAGCAAACTCCCTTGAGCAGGAACTAATAACAGACTCACATAGTTTCACAACAGATTTGCACAATAATTCACCCTTAGTATTTTGGCAAAACCTGCAGTCAGGTAGGGCACACATAGATGTTAAACAAGCCGATACAGTGGAAGGAATAAACATTTGTTCTTTCCATGCTGATGGTTAAAACTGTGATGTAGTAGCAAAAGGTTTTATGAAAAATGCTTTCTCAATCTATTTAACAATATATCGTAATTTCAGTGTGGTGTTATTTAAATGAAACTGATGTTGGAAGAAGGAGACTTAGGGATGCAGAGGCGTCAAAGGGATTCTTGATGGCTAGAAGCTAGGCAAATATGGGGGCAAACTGGTAACGTCCCCACTTTGGCCTCTTCAGGGAGAGCCAAAACAGCGGCCCCCTTTGCCTAATAAACCTCTGATGCTGCAGAGGCGGCTACTTGGAAGCTGGTAAAGAGTGAAATCACAGCCCATCAAATATTGAACGCCTGTGGTCGTTATGGCTAGGTACGCAGGCAATTCCAAAGAGCTGATAAATTGCCACAGCAGACAAATTCAAACACACCATCCAGAAGACTGAACAGATCAAGTCCTATCTAATCCCCCTGCCCCTGGCACTCTGCTCCTTGGCTGTGATACCTATTTCCCACCACTCTCACTTTTCAGTCCCTGGTCCTCTTTGTCGTGGCAGAGCTCCTGGTGGGTTGGGGCCCTTTGAGCAGAGGGTGCTCAGAGTGCAGTTTGCATGTCATGATACCATTCACTCACCTCTCTGACTTTCTTTATTAGTTTCATCCGGGTGGAGTGCCCTGAAGCCATGTGGGTTGGTGGGCAGGGCACTGTGTTTTGGCCGTGGAAGCAGGTGGCCAGTAAGAGGCAGGTCTCACAAATGGGGTTCGAATGGGGTGCCATCCAGATCACCTGGGAAGGAATCGGGTGCATGTAGTGGGATCAGCTCATGCCCCTCACCCACAACATGCAATGACATGGATGCCTAGACCTCGAGCAAGCGACCTTAGTGACAGTATTTGAGTAGCAGGCACTGGTCTGGAGATCCTAACGAGAGCAACACAGAACCAGACAGTCTCCAAGCCAAGGTCTGAACCTCTGCACCAGACAGGAGCTCTGCTAACAATTCTGCTAGGCACCACGGCAAGGAAACAAAAAAGCACCTCTCCTCAACGCATTTCCCACCCCCGCCCTGGGTATGAGTGGTGAGCAGGCGGTCCAGACCTTTATCATTGACGGATTTTGCACAGACCCATAGCAGGAATCCAACCACCTGAATCCTGAGTTAGAATACAAGATGCCAAATAAGAAATCTGCGAATTAATTTTCAATAAATAATCTGTCATGTAATTGGCCATAACATTTAAGGTTATATTTTCATCTTCTCTCAAAAGAAATTACCATATGTTGTGGGTTCTAAGCACTGCAGATAAAAACAATTACAGATGCTTTGACTATTGCATATACAGTTCATTGTTCATCTACAATCAAAGATCAGGAACTAAATGTTTACATTGCCTACATTTTCTGCACAAATAATTGTCCAGAATTGCACCCACAAGTATTTGCAATCATTTGCCCTAAAATGGAGCCTTCCCTTTATGTGCTGACAGCACACGGTGCTCATGACCCATCAGAACGCAACCAAAGGACGCGGAGTGCTTTCGCAGCAGAGCCCAAAACTCAAGCCACCAACAGCTGATGAAGTTCAGCTAAGACAGAGGTGAAGTGGTGGCTGCTTTTGGGGTCTGCTCAGTATGTCAGAGGAAGACTTCACTCAAACCATAGTCACAAGCCCTTCTGAATTAGGAGTGTTTTCAGCAACACTGGTAGGATTGGGATCAGGCCTCTGGACAGCGTACCCTTTCCAAGAGCAAGCCTGCACTAACCACTTGCTCTCAGACCCCCCAGTTACAAGCTTTTTCCCGTTAATGAGTATCAGCTCCCTTTGGCGATGCACACATCTGCTTCCTGCAATGCAAGCAGCAAATAATTCTGAAAAGAAAAAATATTTCCAAAGCTATTTGCCTCTCAACAAATCATACAGACATACGTCAGATCTTCTGCTTTTTCATACATGTGTAAATCCAAACCACAATTTTTCAGTTTGCATGTCAGTGACTTTAGCCCAGAAAGTCACAAGCATCAGATGTCTGAAAACTGCATTTTAAATATGATACATATTTATTACATGCTTTCATTTCAAATGCAAGGTACAAATAGTTTTGTATTTCAGTGATTTCAGCCTTTTTTTCCTTAATACAGCTGCCAGTAGAAGCTGTGCAATGCATAAAGTACTCAGAATATTCATCCTTTGTATTAATAATATAATTATCTGTAGAAGCCATGCCCCCACTGCCATGCTGAATTTGTCTCTCCCTATTAAATACTGCAATATAATGAGCTCTGTATGAAATGTGTATGACCTAAAAGCTCTCAGAAAAATCTATTTTCCTTTTCAGTTTCTCTGATTCACAGTCACTCTGTTTGCAAAGCTCTATGACAAATTTGTGAATATGATGCACCAGGAATATATAACGCAATTGCTTATGTATAAGTGACAACTTGGGACATCAGGTAATTCAAAAATGAATAGGAACTTAACAAGGCATCTTTGTGATTTCCTCGGGAACATTTGGTACAGAATCCCAGTCTGCCAGTCAGAGCTTTCAACTCCCCAAACCCAAATACCGAACGATGTCGCAAACAAAGGCCCCAGAGACACCAGGAAATCCATAATACTCCAAGTGAAAAATGTTCTACATCCAGAGGTTCAGTTTCATGTTAAATGAGCGTGACTGCATATTGCTGAGGCAAAAACGTGAAATCTTCCTGCCTTTTTTGTGGAGCCCTTTCCTAGGTGAATTCCCTGATGTGTGAGGCAAGGGGTGAAATGCAGCCGTTCGAACCCATCAAAGTGATCAGCCTTGCCTGCCGGCTGACAAGGCTGTGAGGTCACTAGTTTTGCCTAAAAAAAGCCTACAGGATCCCCTGTGTTAAAACAAACGGATGTCATTTAAAAGGAGGGATCAAAATAACATCTTTTAAAAGCACAGAAAACCTTGTTCATTGGGCTCAGTTTTTCTAGTCTTCCCCATGCAAAGCGAGTTTCCAGGGGATTTCTTGAGAAGTAAAATATTATCTTCCATAATTAAGGCTGGGGAACAAGTCCTTCGCTCCCTAGTAGCTATGCCACTATTTGCAAGCTGTGGATAGGTGAACCTTGAATGTTACTGATGCTTAAAATGTAGAGCTGCTATATGTTGGAAACGGCAGAATTCCCTATCACTCACACAAAATCCTTTGTTAATGTGCTTCAGAGCACATTCCCTCTGCTCCTGTTGTGTAATTGGAAAGCCTAAGTAAAACACGCACGCTTGATTCCCTGCTGCTCTACTCCTCTTGTAGGCGCCTCTGACTTCGGTAATACAGACATAAAACTGGAATATTACAGCACAGTCGCTTCTCTTCTCTGGGGGAAATCTGCTGGCTGCCTCCTTAAGACCCAGCTTTTGTAATGAGCTTTGACCAAAGGAGATGAGGAAAATAGCATTTACCCCGGAGCCCAAGGACAGAGCCTATTTCACCGTAGTCCTTCTGGCGTATAAATTGTGACAGTGGCTTCCCCGTTTTTCCACCGTTCCAGATACCCCTTTGCTAGATTCACACAAATGAACCAATGTTCTCTCTTGTCTCCTGCTCATCTGTTTACACCCAAAGCGGTGCACACTGTAGAAGACTATAAAAAGATCCAAGGAGTTCAGAGACTTCTGGTGAGACTTTACTGTCACAGACTGTCACCCCAGACAGACTCAGTGGGCTTCAGCGAATGGGCAGCTAGTCAGTGCTATGTGCAGCAAGAATTTGGTTCATAAATTCTTTTAGCACCTGGTTGGAACAAATCTTTTTGCAAAAAGAATGTTGCAAAAACTGCAAAAAAACACATTTTCACATCCTTATTAGACACAATTTTTTTCTGAATACATTCTAAAATAGCAAGGTAGTAAATTTGTGACAGATGAAACAATTAATGTACATGTGAATGAATTCTCTGGTAAGCAAGTCTGAATACTACATGAATAGACTGGTCTATACATTAGAACTTTCCAAAGCCAAATTCTATTTATCTATATTATTACAGGGAAAAGGGGGAGGGGGTGGGGAGAATCTCCTCTCTGTCTTCTTTTAATGAGCAGGGTCCTGAAAATGACCTTTTGGATAAATACTTTTTAGCTTTTCTGCCCTTTTAAACTCTCTGGACAATGTATTTTGATAAATTAATTCCATTTTATTAATAGCAATTTGCTCCATTTTTAAATAGCGAGTATGTTTAAATTACATTTCTCAGGTGATCTGTCAGGTTGAACAAAACTTGACGACTGGTAATGACAGTAGAACAGCGATATATAATGAAGATGAAAGCATAAATACTGAAAGAGTGAAAAAAGATAAAAAATAGTTTCCAACACCAGCATTGAAAATAACCCAATTTACGTAACATTGTTCCTCAACACATCTGTTGAGGCAAATGAGATTCCAACAGAGGCAAGTGGTTTATAGCTTGGGAGCCTGATCCTGCAAATATTTCAGCAGAACCGTGTGAAGAAGGCCCAGGCTGGAAAATAAGACAAGTCAGCCGCAGCACAGCTGTTCTTAACAGAATAATGACAAGCTATTTCCATCATTTTTAGTAAGACCGCTAACACTTTGTTTTGTTTTGTTTTTAAAGAAAATTGTGGATGGATGAATATTAACTCTAAATCTAACTATCTTTAACCATACACGTAATCCTATCCTACAGTGCACGTTATTTGCATTATGCAATGAACAGAATAATAATGGGTTAATAGAAAAATGTAACACGAAATAAACAGGATAGCTTTAAGGGTGGCATACTGTTTGCAAGGCAATATATGTAATAAAGTGGTGGTTCGCTTTTGGGGCCTACAGTACTTCCCACTCTGCCTCATCCGCCTCTTTGCAAGCATCCCCGCCGTTCGTGCTCCGCATCTTGAATTCGAAAGGGTCTGATCCTGCTACTCTCAGCACCGAATACGAGCTACAACAGTCTCCTCGACATGGAATCCAAGACCAGACACAGAACTCGAAAGCTGTGTCCAAACCCTCTGTCTCTGAATGGGAACACGCTAAACACGAGCCCGCGGTTTTTCCTCGACTTCGTTATAAGTCTAACAAGCGAGTGTCCGGGAAGTCAGTGCAGCTGGGAAACCTCTGATACCTTCTGAAATGTTTCCATCGCACGGGAAAAAAAAAAAAAAAAAGTTTTCAAAACCTGTGCTTTCCCAACGAGTAACAGTTGAGCCTTTTATAGCTTTTCTCCTGGCATGGGATTTGATTAGCAAGTACAAAGATTTAGACAGAGATTTATTAAGTAACAGTTATATTGTGTTGTAATTAAAACGTAGGAAATTCGCCGTCTACTTAAGCGTTTAAAAATGCTTAATGTAGGAAGCAATTACACCTCATTTTCAAATTATTCCCCTGCCTACAGAGCACGCTGCGGAGCGGGCAGAAGGCGGCTCTCGGGGCGGCGGCGGGACGTGCCCGCTGACACGGCACGGCACGGCACGGCACGGCACGGAACGGCACGGGGGTCGGGGCCGGGCCGGGGGCAGCGCCCCGGGGGGCGGCGCGGCGGGGGCCGGGCGCCGGGCGGCTCGGCGGGCGGGCGGCCGGCGGCGGCGATTCTCGGGTGTCTGCTGGGCGGGCTGTGCCGCGGCGGCGGGGGGCAGCGCCGAGAGCCCGGGGCGGCCGGGGTCGCCCCGCCGGCAGCCTCTGGGCCAGCAGAAAGGCGGGGGAGGGGGGGGCTACCGGGGGGGCTGCGGCGGCTGTGCCGAGGGGGGGAGCGGAGAGGGGAGCAGAGCAAGGAGCCGGGCTCTGTCCCGACGTGGCCTGTCTTGGCGGACCCGATGGCAAACCAAAACCGAGGAGACGCCGGCACCGGCTGCAGCCCGGGAGCGGCGGCCCGGGGCGGGGGCCGCAAGCCCGGGGCCGAGCTCAGGGACCCTGCGCATCACCGCCCTCCCGCCCCCCGCGCTTTACCTGGCTGTACTTGGCCTCCTGCTCCAGAGAGCTCTTCTCCAGCCCGTTGACGGCGTGTTGGGCCGGGGGGGGGAAGCTGTTTCGGCCCAGGCTGCTCCATTCCTCCACCTTGGGGCTGGGGTAAGGCGAGGTGTCGCTCACTGCTGGGAAAGACGGAGGGAAGGGGGGGTTAGAGACAGGGGCCGGGATGCGGAGCGCTTTGCTCCAGGCTGGGGACGGCTCCCTGACCCCACGGGCCGCGGTGCGTGGGGCAGAGCTATGGGGAAGCTTGTCCCGAGCCCGCTCCACCTTCGCTGAGCCTCCCGACAGCCCCTGGAAAAGGTGATCCCAGGGGGAGAAGGGAGTCGGGTCCCTCCGTGCAGCTGATGGCGGCGATCGCCAGCCGAGCCCGGAGCTGGCCGAGTCTTTCCTCCCTGCGTCCCCCACACTGGCGGGACGGCACTTGTCCCCCGGGGTGTCCGAAGGGGATTTACGGGAATCGCCTCCTCTGTGCGTGTGTGTGCGAGTCCGAGGACAAACGATACCCCCTGTTAGAAATAACGCTGACGCGGCTGCAGATGAACCGGGATCCAAACAAATTTGGGAAGAAAAAAAACACAGGAAAGCAAAACAAACAAAACACAAAAAGACATTAAAAAAAAAAAGGAAAAGGAAAAGAAAATAAAAGGAAAAGGAAAATAAAAGGGGGATAAAAGGGGGAAGGGGAGAGAGAAGTCCTGTTATTTACACGCGCATCAACCGCGGCACGGGAATACCGGGCTGTTTGCAGACGGGCACGTTCGCCGGGCCCCGCTGGGGACCCCCGGGGGCACAGGGCTCCCTCGAGCCCCGCCACCGGCCCAGCGGAGCCTGCGGGCCCGCCGTGGGAGCGGGCTCCCCCGCACACCCCGCTCGGCCCCTCGCCGAGGCTGGGGGAAGGCACAAATCTGAAGTTGTCTTAAGAAATTGAGCTCTCTCGGTGAGCGCCCTTTTCTGCTGATCTCACACTTTCCCATGAATAGGGGCTTCCTTTCCGTGTCAGCAAGGTCAGTTTATCCTATAAATCAAGGGCGAGCAGCCCCCATCTGCGGCATCGGCCGCTCGGCAGCCCCGGCGCTCTGCTGGGAAGGGGAGGAGGGAGGTTTTACATGCAGAAAGATGTGTGCCGTGCCGAGGGGGACGGGGCAGATACCGAGGCACCAGGCAGGACCGTCGGAGGCCTGCCTGCCTGCCAATGTGGTGTTAATAAAGGAGGAACTCACTAAAAAAAAAAAAAAAAAAAGCTCCATTTCTCATGTGATTGTAATGTTTGTAATGTTCTCATTCTTTTTAATGTTCGTTGCCAACACTACCTCTCCCCGGCACAGAGCAGAGGTTGCCAGGCGTGTATTTGTTGAAGTCCACTCAGAAACACATTTGTTTGTGCCAGTGTGGGCTGAGGATAAAGTTTATATCGTGAAGCAGAGGGCGAAGAAGGACCAAACTTTTGTATTTTTGTATGTATGAATATAAATAAAAGATATTTGTGTGCGTGTGTTTTGCTTGAAAAAAAAAACATACCACTTTTTTGAGAGCAGAAAAAGGAAATTATTCTGCATTGCCTAAAGGATCAATTTGCAGTTGAAGTGTTGCTGGAACCGGATTGTTGCCGCTAAAAACGCAATGAAAACAGAAATCACGGGGCCCCCCTCCGCTAATTGGGGAGGGAAGAGTGGGACACAGACATCGCTGTAGGCAAAGGTTATTTTAGACTGCTGTTTTAACCACTTTCACTGTTAGTTCACCGGCAGAGACCGAAATGGAAAAAACGTCCCTTTCTTTGCGGCAAAGCGTAGCGAGCGGCTGGGAGACGCTACGCAGTTTCCAGGCAGAGGAACAGAAAGAAGGTGGAAGGGGCAAGAGAAGCAAGTCTCGGGGGCTGGGTTTTCCTGGACCACCGCTTCGGAGGAAAACACAGCATCAGAATGCAAGCAATTAGGTGACATTTGAACTTCCTGCCGGAGCAAATTTGGTCTGATTGCGAAAACTAGAGAAAATGGACTTCTCGGTAACGCCAAGGCGGCGCCTGTGACTGGAGGGCGGCAGCGAGCCTTGGCCGGGGCCGGGGCTGGGGCCGGGACTGATCGCGGGGCCGGGGCCGCCGCACCCCGGGCCGCTCTTGCCGGCCGAGGGCGCAACTGCTCGGGTCGCAGCGGCAGCGGGGACGGCCGGTATGTACCGTTGGCCGGACCCCCCGCAGACCACCACCCCGGGACCTCCGGTCTGCCCGAGTCCCGACGCGCATCCTCCGGTAAGCTGGGGCTGGGGACAACGCGAGAGGCTTGCCGAGGCAAACCACCGAACCTCCTCCCGACCTTCGGCCAGGAAGGAGCCCAGGAGCAGGGGACCGAAAGGCTCTGGTCCTGCCTGGCTGCCGCTGCGGCCCCGGGTTCCCCCTCCTCACCTTGATCTGTGATGGACCGGATCCCCAGGATGTCCGTCACCGAGTGGGAGGACGGCCACGTCCTGGGCATGGCCATGGTGCTGGGGATCGCTGGCACCCCGGGAGGGGTGGGCACCTTGGCTCCCGCAGCAGCGATGGGGCTGGGGTAGGAGTAGATGTGGTTGTAGGGCAGAGCAGGCTGTGGGGGCGGCTGGTGCTGCTTGTAGGACTCGTAGTGACTTTGCTGAGACAGGTTCCCGATTTTGTTCCGGAGGATGCGGCTGATGGAGCTGACCGACGGCACGTTGTACTTGTCACACACGCCATCGGCCAGCAGGCGATCCCGGATCTCCCAGGCGAAGATGCCCGGATCCCTTTGTTTGTAGGTCCGGATATGTTTTACCACCGTGGGGGTGGTGACCCGAGGCTTGCTGCCCCCGATAGCCCCCGGTAGGATGGAGCCTGTCTCGTTGTAGCGGGCCAGGATTTTGCTGACACAGCCGTGGGAAACGCGGAGCTGCCGGCTGATGTCACACGGTCTGATACCCAGTTGCGCCAGTTCCACAATCCGCAGCCTGATGGCATTGGGCAGGGGTCTCCCGTTGACAAACACCCCCCCGAGCTGGTTCACTTCCCCGAAGGCAGGTTCTGCAAGCAAAGGCACAAACACACCCGTCGGACACGGCAAACGGCTCAGAAGAGGGCGTCTGAGCTGCTCCCCATCACAAGGCAGATGTCACAGCTCGGGGACCCCGCGGCCACTCCACACATGCTTCTTTATAATAGCGCGGTGCCCCCAAAATTGGGGAAAAAAAAAAAAAAAGAGAAAGAAAGAAAAAGAGCAAGGGGAGGGGGCGGGAGGAAGAGAGGAAAAAGAGAAAAAAAAAAGAAATAAAAACCCTGGCAACAAATGTCGGAGCTCTCTGGACTGTGCATCAAGCATATTCCAAAAAAGCACATACCAGAGATGCAAAACGAGATCGCCCCAGCAGACAAGTCAGCTTTATTGCCACAGGAAAAAGGAAAACGGAGAAGACAAAAAGAAAAGAAAAATATTTTCGGAGACGTGGGGGAGGGGGAGGAAGGGGAAAAAAAGTAGTTGAGGAAATTCTTTTACATCTTGGGAGAGGCAGGGGCAACGCGGTGCTTCTGAGTGGGGACTAACTTTTTAAAGACCGTTTCTGGTGCTGTTAGCGCCTCTCGCTTAACAGCACAATTACACCGGGCTGTAAACCAGACGTGCTAAAACGTTAACTGCGAAGATCGGTGTCAGGAATAATATACAACGTGCCACAGGCTCCGGCCATTCGCTCGGCTGCGATCCTGCCTCGCACTCGCCTAATAACATTAATAACAAACCGAGCCGTCATTAGCTTTCTCTTTTCTCTGCTCCTGACCCTTAACGTGTTCTTACAACTTGTAGGAACACGAGCAAAGTCAATAAGGGAGCTGCGGCGGCGGCACATGACGGCCAACGGGTGCTCCCCCTCTCTTGACAGCACTTGAACCCTCCTGCAGCGCCCAGCACTTACCCATTCCTCTGAGCAGGACACCGCTGGGGCTGCCCTAAATCCCAGGCGGACACCTATGCCCAGAGCCAGGCTCCCGGCCTCCCGCGCTCCCGGCCGCACTAGCCCCCGCGGCTCTCTGATCTCCACCGCGGAGGCAGCAGGGGCGTGAGGGGAAAAGGGCTACAAGGAAATCTGCTTCCCGGCGAGAGAGCCTTGACTTCTGCATTTCAACCTCAGGGCACCGTGGGCAGGGCTGGGCTGGGCAGGGCGCCGCAGCCCACCGCTCCCCCGAGCCCGCCCCCGGGGGCGGCCCCAGCGCCCAGCCGCCCGCCTAATGGCCGGGGGAGATGACGGACAGCGCGGTGCTGGCGGCCCTTCCGCTCTCCCTCGCCGGCGTGCTCGGCACCTGGGTCCCCGCCACAATGGAAATGGCCATTTCCTACCTGCCCGGCGGTAAGTTGCGCGGGAAGCGCAGTTAACGCCGGGGCGGCGCTGAGCGCGGCTGGCGCTGGCAGGGCATCGCTCGGCGGGGGGGCCGGGGCGGGCGGGCACGCAGCCCCCGCGGGGCCGGGGCGCCGTCGGCGGCCAGGCCCGGGCAGAGCAGGGCGCAGCACCCGCCACCCGCCGGGCACCGGCCGGGCTGCCGCGCCGCCCTTCCCGGCCCTTCTTCCCGGGGGAGCGGCCGGGCAGGAGCCGTCGGGGCCCGCAGAGCGGTGCCCCCCCTCCCCTGGCAGGCGCAGCGCGATGTCTTGACACAGGCGCGGGTTCCCCGCGTTGACTTTGCGGATGCGGGAGAGAAGTTCGTCCTTGTTTACGGTCGCCTTGTTGTAATAAAGCACTTTTCTCTAACGAATATTTCGCGGGTGGCGTACCAGAAGGCTGTGAACGATGGGAATTGAGTAATTTTTGGTGGAAAACACAAACCGGTCGGGAAGTCAGCTGCAGCTTCCCTTGCCCCGGGAGGACACGGGACGGGGCTGGCGGCGACCGGGCATCGAGGTGCTGATGGTCCCCGGCCATCAAAGACCGGCTCCGGTTTTTCTTTTAATCCCCACACTAAATATTGCACTGCGCTTGACTGTAAAATGTCAACTCCTCGCAGCTGATTTCAGCTTTATCAAAGACACTGCTACATATTAACAGTTAAAAGAAAAACAGACAAAGCTGGTAGGAATTAAGGTATGCGTGGGTCGCGGCGTGTTTGTGTATGTGGAAGAAGTGTTTGGTTTGGCATTAGGTGTGTGGATCCTGATCTGTGAGCTTGTGTGTGCCTCTGACATACATGCCACATACATCATGTTGCACACAGAGATCATGGGCTTCCCAATTCCAGCCAAGAATTTATCACATTTTCCTTTATTTTTGTTTTCTGAGACTCTTTTTTGTTTGTTTTGGTTAGCTAGTTTGTTTGTTTTAAATATAGTCTGGAAAATACAGGATCTGTAAATTAAATAAAACGTAAAAAGAAATAACGCGGTGACCCGAGTGCACGAAATGCGAAATTGATGTCAGTGGTGTGTATGAACACTGCATAAATATTATTGTAATTGAAATGTTTGTAAGATAGTTTTAGAAAAAAAATAAAATTAATTGCGCTAGATTTCAGAGCCTGCACATATCGCAATGAATGTGCATAGTTATGAATGACTAGGATATTGCAGGAGATCCCACAGAAATTAATGGCACGTTGCAAATGTTTTGTGGTGGGAAGAAGGCGATCGTAGTTCTTTCACAGGTATCTCTTTTATTTGATCGGAATATTCGTGGATGCTTCTGTTTCCTCCGCAGGGATTTAAAACAAACAAACAAAACCCAAACAACCCACCACCAACAATTTTTTTATAGCAGCTCTGCGGTTATTTCAGAAAAATGTGAGTTGCCCGTCCAGAATATCACACTTGTAAATTGTGATGCTTCCTCAGCCTAGAGAAAATCACCTCCGGTAAAGGGGTCTGTCCCGTCCCGTCCCCTGCCCCGTCAAGATGTCCCAAAGCGGTGGCATGCTGCGCAGGCAACACTCGCGGGCATTTGCTGAAGCCAGAATCCTTGTCGATGTTGTGAGCTGACCTGCTTTCGGTATTTCTACGGCAGGAGGCATTGAGCTAGCGGGACCCGGATCCAGCCTTAAATTAGCTTAATTATGTAGTTAAACAATGGAAGGGGGTGCGCGTCCGCGAAACATCCTATCCGCCTTCACAGCGTCCTGCTTCCCGAAGCAGAGTCCTGGAGGGACCCCCAGCAAGGCTGCCCTCCCGGCCGGCTGCTTCCCCGCCCGCCGGGCCCTGCCCGCCGCCCCGCACACGCCTCCCCCCACCTCCCGTCGCTTCAGCCCGGTGCAGCGGCGTGTGGCCGCGGGCCATCTCCGGGCGCACGGCCGGTGTCAGCCCGGCCCCGCGGCTCCCGGCCCCGCTAGACGCCCCTGCATCTCCCCCAGGGTTACTGGGATGCTCGGGCGTGACCCTGCGCTGCTCTCCCACGCTGCCGGGGCAGCTTCTCTCCCCATCTGTGCCTATTGTGTTCACGGCTGTGTCCTTTTCTCCCCCCTCCGCCGTGTCCTCCAACCTGTCTGTTCCCCCTCCTTCCCTCTCCCACCCCTCCACCCCCGAGCCCGCCTCTGATCTCCTGGATATTCGGTTTCTTTCCCTTTCTCAATGTGTGTTCCTGATGTGGTCCTGTCGGAAAAGCTCGTTTACTCTGCTCGGGTCTCCAGTGGTTTAAGGATAATGTTTATCAGAAGTGAACGTGCTCAACTTGTTTCCATTCAACTGCTGAGTGTGGGCTGAAATACCAAAGGTCACATCTACAGTGAGTCGGTAGAGGGCAGGGGGAGCCGAGAGGAATATGAAAACATTATAATATACAACAGCCTGTTGATCGCTTCTGACCTGTCTGGCAAAAAGATTAATTTTTTTCAGGTAGGAAATCATTGAGGAGTCGGAAGGGAAAGGCGGCAGGGAGAGGAGGGCGGGGGGCGCGGGGTCAGGATTTCGCCACCCGGGGCAGGGCATGCGTGGCCGGGCCGGGGGCTCGTCCCGAGGTGCAGGCCGCCCCGCCACGCACCCGCGCCCCCACCTCGGGGTCCCCGAAAGGGACCCGGGCAAGGGCCAGCCAAGGGCCGGGCTTCCCCTCCCGCCCCTTCCCCTCCGCGCCGAGGAGAGGGACCGGGCTGCTCCGTCCCGCACCGTGCTGCTGGAGCCCCGGGTGCCGGCACCCGGTGTCTCTCGGGGGTCACCGCCTCTGCCTGCCTCCCCCCGACGCCGGGGCATGGCACAGCGCGGCTGGAGGCTGCTTCGCCGCCTCTCTCTTCCCTCAAACCCCGCTCTCTCGCCTTCTCTCCTCCACCAAACGGACCTGGCGTGGGTTGCCGCAGCCCCGGGCGCGGCCGGTACCGGCGAGGCGGTGGCTGGCAGCCCCCGGCTGCCCCCGCCCGTGAGGGCTCTCTCGGGCGCTTCCCGGCGCCGGGGTCCCCCAGATAGTGCCCAGCCCCGGGGCTCTCTGGCCACTTCCCGCAAGCGGGGAGCGGGGTCCCGGCGCGGCGGCATCCCGCCCGTGGGGGCTCGGCCGTGCTCACCTCGGGGTGCCCGGCCCCCGCCTCCCCCAGCCGCGGGCCCGTCTTCCACTCCACGAGGGCTTTCGGGGGGCGCCGCGGGGTACAGCGCCTCGCGGGTTCCAGGCCTCCTCCGCTCCTTGGAAGAAATCAGCCAAATACAACGCGGCACACACCCCCAGCCCCTCTTCGATGCCGCAGAATTTTTTATTTTTCTTTTTTTTGGAAGGAAGCTAAACCCCTCTCCTTCTTCGATTGGAGGAGGCTACTGAGGAGCTGTTAGGGCAGAAGGGTGCTCAGATAACAACATGTTTTGTAAGCTGAACTTCCCGAAGTGTAAAGCCCCCCATAAGTGTAGCCGGGTGGTCGGGTTTCTCGGTGTGGTGTGGGGAAAGTGGGGGTCTGGGGTGGCCGAGCTCAGAGCCACGCAGACGTGATGGGACTGTCGCAGGGACTGTTGCAGCTGCCCCGTCTTCCACCCCGGCTCCTGCCATGCAGCGCAGAGCCACGAAATCCCGCACCCCCCCTCCCCGGGAATCGACGTTTGAACATTATATTAATTCATTTAAAAAAGCGACAGTGTGGAGGGCAAAGAGCACCTTGGAGCCGGAGTAGGGGTGAAGGGGCAGCGCGGTGGGGACATTGGAGAAGCTTTTGGCCACCTCTGAAAGACAGGGAAAAGCCGGCAGAGGCAGGTGGAAGGGCAGCGACAACCTTGGGCTGTGGCAGGAGGTGACCCATCCCGGGGGGAAGGCGCTGTGTGATGTAGAGAGATGAGACCCCCGGAGCTTTAAACGGGGCTTTCGTTTTGCACGGAGCTATTCCTACACGCGGGCGTGTGGCGTCCCACGGGACATCCCAGGATCGCTCCCATCTTCTGTGAGGCACGTAAGGAATCAAATGCAGGACGAAGGGGCCTTCGTGTGTCCCTGGCTGCCGTGTGCCTTTCCTGATGCGACAGAATCGCTGAGCCCAGCAGGGCAGCGAGGGCACCGTGCCTTAGCGGGGCGTGGGGGGTGCGGGGCCGGCCCCGGCTGACCCCGCGCTCCCCGGTGGACGGAGGTCCACCGCTCCGAGCCTGCGGGCTCGAAAATCCCTGGCCTGACCCCCGGGTCTCAGGTGTGCTGACCTTCCCTCGTAGCCGGGGACAACCGCACTCCAAACAAGCCCGCGGCAGGCGCTTGCTAACAGACTGCTGCGAAGGAAAGGGGGGATATTCCAGGGGGAGATGCCCCTCAGCCGGCGTGCCTGCAGGCAGGGACCGCCGCCTCCCCACAGCCCCGAGCCCCTTGGCGAACTTCTGCAGGAGCAGGCCTGGTTTTCCACTTGTTCTCCCCTCCTCGAGGGAAAAAGTTTTTGTAAGCGATCCCGGGACGCGTTACCGATCCCCCGTTGGCAGATGTCGTGTCTCTTACCGCTGCCCGCTGCCTTGTTGTAGCTCGCTATTAAAACACATGCGTGTACGCTTGTGTTCATATAAACTGCCTGCGTTCGTGCACGAAAGTACTTGTGAATCCATTTTTATATTAATTGAATTAATACAATGTTCAAACATGCATGGGAATACTCACAACCATTCCGAAATTCATAGCTTTATTTTTTAATTTTTATTTTGTCCCGTTCTCAAACAAGCCGGGGGGTGAAGGGGGGGCAGTGCCATGTGTGAAATCAATTTTAAGAAATTGATTTGACGTCAGGGACAAGACGGAGATTGGAAATGTAATAGGGTGAATTTTGCTTAACAAAGTTCCGTCGAATACAAACAAGCCACATCTGAACATTTCCTGCACACTTCGGAAACGATGACGGGCAAAATACAGTCAGGTCTTGGAGTCACCTTGGCGGTGACAGACCCCAGAATCTGAAGGGAAAAAAAAAAAAATCAAGCAATTCATCATAGCATGAAATCAAGGCATAAGGCTTTTGAGTGTCATGCTTTTGGGGTAAGGATGCAACCTCCTGCAAATCTCTTTGCTGGCGTTCAGAAGCAGGGGAGCCCTGTTTCAGCGGTCAGAAACTGCCCGTGCAGTGTCGGGTTGTCCTGGCGGCTTGGCTGGACCGTGAGCATCTCTCCGGTGATGGGGCAGCGGCTCCCCGCGGCTCGGCGCCGGCGGCTCCCCGCGCCCGGCCAGGGCTCTCAGCCCCCGGGCATGCCGCGGGGAGCCGCCTCCCGGCCTGGTGGGAAAAGAAGCTGGCAAGGTCTGTAAAAGCTCAGGCGACCCGTGCCGAGTGCCTCCGGGCATTTGGCCCCTTCCCAGGAGACGGGAGGAGACAGACTGCCTTGTCCGGGTTGACCCCCTCCCATCTCAGGTCCGTAGCAGATCCTCTCCAGTGAAGGCGAGAGCAGGCGTCGGCACTTTACTGGAACACACTGAAGTCAGATGAACAGGTGAAATAAATGTACAGTAGCCTGAAAACGGGCGCAGAGCCGGGGATTACGGATGCCCCCGCGGGCCGCGCTGCCCCGCCGAGCCCCGCCGCGCCTGCCCCCGCTGCCCAGCCCCGAGGCCGCCCCGGCGGGGAGCATCCCACCGGCCCACGGTGCCGCGCCACCGGCCGCTCCTTCCACCCTCGCCTGGATATTCAGATGGAGGTTGGGAGGGTTGGCGGGGGGGGAGCTGGGGGGCTCTTAATGATGTGTTAGTCGCTTGGACAGGTTTAATAACTTTGCCGCCACTTGTTCTTAGCAGCCCCTCTGGAAACCAGACAGTGTCTCATTAGGGCTTTCCTGGTGCAAACATTTGACTTGAATGAGTGGTGCTGAGTTAATTTCTCTTTGCACTAGGATTTGTTTAATGACATATAGGGAAATAGACAATTCTCATGGACCAGGCCATAAAGCTACAGAGGGCCTGATTTTAAAAGCATATTTTGTTCTAATAAAGCAATCGGGTTTTCATTTGTCACATGTTACATGAATTTAGAGTAAATGAAAAAATACCTCTATTGTTCTGCATTAAATTATAGGAACCAATTGGGAATTCCTAGGCAATTTTCTCCATTTCTGCCTTCGCTTCTGCAGCACCTAGTACCAGTGCCACCTACAGGAACAATTGCATTTTCGAGCTGCTTCCAAGTAAACAGAAGCCTTTGAGAGACTCCTGGCAGCTCTGTCGTCTTCCTGGACACACAGCACGAAGTCAGACTTGGAAAGCCGTTCTTTTTCTCCGTGGCTTTCTTCCGAGAGCGCGCACCCCCGCACCCCCACGCACGCCAGCGCGCACACGGGAGGGCGGGAGGCACGGAGCCCTTCCCGCGGCAGGGGGGGGGGGCGGGCAGCCGCCGCAAGTCAAGGCGAGGGGCAGAACCGTTGGCTGACACCTGGCAGCGTTTCGGGGTGTCCCTGGCGATGCCCGGCTCGGTGCCGGGCAGGGGGGCAGCTCCCGCTTGCGCCGTCGGAGCACAGCACAGCACACCTGAGGCACCGGGGATTTAGGGGTTCGCCTGTACAGCGGCTCACACCGACGCCTGGACCTCCTGGCTGTGTTTTGACGAGAGGCAGCTACAAGCCAAGCGCGGCTCTACCTTGCTCCCCTGCGCACCTCGGGGCTTTACCTTCGCCTGGCGACTTAAAACGGATGTCTCCGGAATGCCAGGGGAAGAATAATTATCCCCCTCCCTCGTCTCTTTGGTGGGGGAGGCCTTGGCTTCCAGCGGGGTTTCTCCTTCCCCGCGGCCGTGCAGCCCCGCGGGGCGAGCCCGAAGGGGTTCGCTGGGGAGGGGGCGGCCGGGGGCGGCCCGGGCTGCGCTCCCGCAGGTGGCTCCGCCGGGAAGTTTCCTCACCTGGCTTTGTGTCCGCTAATCCTTTCCCACGGTTAAATCGACCTCCTAAATATTTGTCTTCGGGACGTAAAGGCGGTGGCGATCCTACCTGATCAGATTTGCATGTCCGCCTTTTTTTCTCTCGATTCTTTCTCGGTAAGGTTTTTCCGCTCCTAGAGCGTGCATAAACCCCCTCTCCAAACATGTGTATACGGATACTTTCATCCTTCATCCTATGCGTTCTACTCGTTGATGCCCCGTTGCTCTGGAAAAGAGACACCTCCGAGGTGACCCGAGGTTTGCCGGCAGGTGGGGACATCAGTGTGAGCGGCTGAGGGGCTGCGGCAGCCAGCCCAGGGGGGCACGGGAGGAAGGTGGGACACGCAGGGCCCGGGCCAGCACAGGGCTTGGGCTGGGGGCATTTCCAAAGGGAAAGGGCTGTTCATGTTTTCTTCCAAAACCTCGTCTGCCCTTGCATTGTATAGCCACGAAACATGGAGGACTGGGGTTTGTTTGGTTTGTTTTGGTTTTTTTGTTGTTGTTTTTTTTTTTTTTCCGATAGAGTAGTAAATGCGATCTTGCTTACGAAAGAAAGCAAGCTTTTTGGCCTACGCGGAAAGATTTGTGGCCATTTTAATGTTTTGCAGCCTGGAGAAAACTCGACCGTTCCCGCTCTGAGGGTTTCCTTTCGTTAAGAGAATAAAACGGGGGAAAGAAAGAGACGCGGAGCGAGAGCCGAGCTGCCCCCTCTCCCTGCCCCATCCCCTCCTGCCCCGTGCGGGGCCGCAGCTGCGCTCGACGGCCGGTCCCCGGGGGGGACCCCGCGCCGCGACCCTCACCCCCCTCCCCGAAGGGCCCCTGGCGCTATTGAGGCACGTGAGAACAAACCATTTGCGACGTGAAATAGCAAAGACGTAATCGGGCGCGGAGTTCGCTATCGCTTGGTGTATTTTTTGGTGAAGGAAACGAAAATTTCTGCCTCCCTGACTCGGAAGTTTCTGCGGTGACGCAGTGTTTTTTACACGGGGGGTGCGGGGTCGAGCCCTGCCCGCTCACACCACACGTGGAAATCAAAGTGTCATTCCACCCACGCTGCGTGCCAGCCAAGTGCCAGCTTGCCACTATCCCCAGCAGCCTGCGCTGCTGCTTCTCCAGCAAAAGCCCCGCGCCGGGCCAGCGCGGGGAGCGGGAGGGCGGCGGCCGCCGGCAGGGGCTGCAGCCGGTGGGACCGGGGCAGGTCGGCAGCTCCCGCCGGGGAGCCGCTGGTCCCGGCCGTGCAAAGCTCGGGGGGTGCGTTTCGCACCGGGCCGCCCCAATTTCGTTTGCAAAATATTTCTCTCCTGCAACCGCGGTGTAACAACAAAGGGTAAAACCTACCCAGCACATTTACGACGTTAAGACGCCGCAACATTTAACGCAGAATTGTGCTGTAAATATTTTTTTCCCTTTGGACAAAACCGGCTATTTCGAGGGAAGAAGACCGCTGCTCCTCGCCCCTGCCCACCTACCGTGACTCCGCTCCCAGGGAGAGGCAGAAGCCGCCCGGCGCGGAGATGTTTCCTTGGGCTTCTGACGGTTCAGAAAAAGACATTTAAGAGCGGGTTCTCCGTGGGTTTTCTGCCAAACGCAGCAACAAGGAGTAACGCAGGGACGATGCGGGGCCAGCCGCGGCACTGAGGGGCATTTTGGCTTCCCCCGTCGTGCTGTGATTTTGCACACCCCCCTCCTTCCCTTTTCCAAGGGCTGCGAGCGCTGATGGCCGAGCCCCAGAGCCTGTAGCTGTCCGCCAAAGGGACACCCCCCACACACACACCCCGCCGGGACCCCCGTCCAGCCCTAAGGGACCTGTGCAGCCCGGGGGATGCGGGAGAGGGGCGGCCTGCAGCCGGCACGTCGGAGCGATCCCTTGCCTCCTCCTGCAGCTGCCCACCTCCAGCCCCAAGTCCCGGCCCCCCCGCCCAGGGAGGGGGCGCAGCAGGACCAGTGCCTGGGCTGCAGAACCGCCCTGCTCTTGGCAAGGGAGCGCCGGAGCATCCCCGACGAGGGCAGCTTCCAGGCTGGAGAGCCGGACCCTGCCTTTGCACTCCACGCACTGCCCTGGGATTGCTTCCAACGGCGGAGTTGGAGGCAGGAAGGTGAGGGTATGTTGCTGTGTTAGCCCTGTGCTGAGCACCGAGGCGTCGCCCCAGCGACCACGGGCGGCTCCACGCCGACAGGCAGCGGGGGCTGCTCGTTGCCTGGCCCCGGCCCAGCTTCCCTCGGGACACCCCAGTGCCACCGACCTGGCCCCCGTCGGCAGGGCCCGGTGTCACAGCGGGCTGCTGCTCACCGCCTGCCCCCACCACTGCCCCCGGACTGATGCCTGCTGCATCCACCCGGCCTGTGCAGTGTTTCCCTTGACACTTTTCCTCCTCTCAAGGATGAGATCTGAGATATCTCCGTTTGGGACATTTCTCCTTGGAGTGTTTTAGGTCATCTCAGAGGTCTGAGACCAATAGGCAGGTGCTCAGCGATGGGGCAGGGGAATAGAAGGGCTGGGGGAGGTGTGGGCTTTGCCTGCTGCTTGTAGGAGACGAGTACCTATACGATGGGAAGAAAGGCGAGGCCAAGGCCTCCAGGGAAAGTCTGCTGCCAAGACGTCCAAGCATAGCTGTGGCGAAGGTCTCCACGCAGCCCTGCTGGAGATGCTGCATGGCAGCTTCCCTGCTCCCCTGTACCAGGGCTTCGCTGTATGACAGAGGTCGGTGCGTATTCCAAACCAGGGAAAGCACGGGTGCAAAGCTCCCTGCCGTGCAGTGCCAGGTTTACTGCATCTCTGCGACTTCCAGGATGGAGACCTGGAACCAAGACCTAACCCAGGAGAGTGACCCTCCAGCTACGGGTGGCTGGGCAGAGGCAGAGCGAAGTGGCCGAGGTGAGGCTTGGCCACAGGTTCATAGATGGGTGCCCATATCTACAAACTCAGCAACTGCTCAACCAAGGTAGGAAACTCAGCCCAGCTGCTTTGGTTCGTTGTCAGCACTTGCAGGTCTTTGTCCGAGGTCTCGCTTGTATCATGCAGAATGCTGTGAACAGCCTCTCAGTCTCTGGATACCAGGGCATAAGCCACACAGTATCTTTCTTCACTCGTGTACAAACACCCTCCACTTATAATAGGAGTAAGACATGAAATGTCACTTAGGGGGGGAAAAAAGCAAATAACATCCCGTTGTTCTGCACATTTGAAGGGTTTGTTTATTCTTTGTACGCACACAATTTAGGATGAAGGCGGGGGCTTCCACGGGATTTGAATAAGGTGCCCTTTTTACCTTCTAATTTAACCTATACTTTCCACTCATCAATTGTGACTATGGAAAGACTATTATAGACCCCACTCCTGTTAAATATAGTTGCGAGACCAAATAAGTGTGATATTCTGAATGGAAAATGCATTTTAAAGAATCAAATAATCATAGATGAATTATTCATGTATTGGTATTGTAAATTAATAATAATTTTGTATATGGAAGAGCTGCAGCACCATAGAAGATACAAAACACTCTCAGGACCAGCTTCCTATATTAATGATGTGCAACTTTCTTCAAAAAAAATCGTGGGTGGTTTCTTCAGGAGTAAAACCGGTTTAAAACCTTTGAACCTGTTACCTTCAGTATTTCTGCGTTTACACACATAGAATACAGTTTCTTATTTATGAACAAATCTGAGCATACTGTTCCGAGAAACAATGCAACAGAGGTAGGATCACGCTGGGAATGTGGTGCGGATTTAGACAATAAAGATGACCTTTAGGCTGGCTTTCAGAAATGTTTTTATTAAAAGTCAGCTAAAACTTTTGTGCTCCTATTGCGCGGTTAGTGTTTTCTTTGTGTGTACACGTGCGCTTTAAAATCGGTCTCTTTCAGATAGATGTATATGGCTATATACATACGGGTGCAGCTGGTGGGACTAAGGGAAAGGTATTAGGCTGTCAGGAGGTCCAGATTCAGTAGCAGTGGAGAAAGGACTTAACAGGATCGGAGCTCTGTATTAGGGAATCGGTGTGGAAGAGCCGACGGCAGGTCGACGCCCGTCCCCGTCCCCCGACAGCGAAGGACCCTGCGGGCTCTCCCGCCCAAGCGATCGCGTTCCGAGCCCCCCAGGCGACAGCCGCCCGGTGCCAGTTCAAGGTGACCGCATGAAAACCGCAGAAAGCAACGGGGCGAGCGGGTCCCGGCGGCGGCACACTCCTGCAGCCCCCGGCAGCCCCTTCTGCCCTCCTTCCCGTCCCCCAGCCCCGGGGGGCTACGCGGCCCCCGCAGCGGTCCTGTGCTTTTTGTGGCACTCACCCGGCGGCAGGGGACACTGCGAGGCGACACGGGCTGTGCACGGGGTAAAATTCGCCGTCGCCCGGTTTTTTATCCCTTTCGAGGTGCCAGCTTTCGGCCCGGGAAGCTGCACGCCGGGTAGCCTCAGGCTGCCCACCCCATCCCTCCCCTTCAGCTGGGGCACCCCCGGGAAGGAGAGGAGCAGGGGGGATGCGCAGCGGGACGGCTGTGCCCTGCAGCGCGCACCTGCGCGCAGGGGGCGCGGGCCCCCGCGGATACTGCGCGCAGCGCCTCTCCCGGCGGCGGGGCGGGGGGGAGCAGGGGAAGCCCCCGGGGCCGAAAATGCCCCCGCTTTCTCTCCCGACGGGAAGGACAGCGGCAAGAGCCAGTCCTTTCCCATCGCACGCTCCATATATAGTCGTATATACATCTATAAATAATATATAACGTATATATAAATATATACATATGTTTTCAGCGTGGTTGTGTCTTACACGAACCGGGACGTTTTCTAGGAGTGGGAGGCGGTTCGTCCCCAGGAGCTCTGCCGGGATAACCCGCACAACCTCTGCCCCCGGCTCCCGCGCTGGGGCTCCCCGACTGCGCTCCAACCCAGCGAGGATTGTCCTGCTCGTTTGTTTCTCTCTCGGTCGCTTTGGGACTTCCCACACGAGCTGTCGGTAACGTCGCTAAATCCTTTCTGGCGTCAGAAGCAAACGCAGCAAACGCAGGCGCTTCTGCCGCTCTTTGTCATTCTCCTTGAATCTTTGAGCCGGGTGGGAAAGGGGGTGGATGATACACACCACACTGATGTGGACAGAGAGTGAGAAACGTGTTTTTTTGAGCCTGGAGAGTGGCCTGGACCCGGTGCAGGGTTGGGGGTGGGCGCCAGGCGGGGGTTGGGGAGCCCTCCCCCCCGGGGCCAGCTTCGTTCCGCCCGTTTTCCAAGGTGGTGGTTGCCCCAGAGGCCACCGTGCTATTTCTACCCATTACACGTAGGAAAAAGGAGCCCTCGTAGCATCAACACCATGAAATACCTGGTGTTCTCTCTGCCCCCCACCCGCGGTCTTCAGGGCTGCCTGAATTTGCCGGGAGGGAGGCAGGAGCTGTGAGTGCACCCCATCTTTGTGTCTGTTGGAAACCTAGTTTTATTCACTTGCCAGGTTGATATTATGAGTGATTAGCGATTTGGAGCAATACTCACCTCGTCCTGCTTACCAGAGATTGCTCTGGGAGCAACCGCTCCCCCTTTGAAATGCCTCGTGTGTGGGTCTGACACTGGGGAGCCTGGAGGGGGCTCAGGGATGGACTTTGGTGCCAGGAGGGGAGATGAGCCCACCAGCTGCCGCGTTTTGATTTGTTTTGATTTCTTTTGTTTTCCTCAGGTCTTGAAAAAGTACCTCCAGGAGAGAAGGAAACAGAACGCTAATGAAAGGTCCCTCTCCGGCGTTGCATTCCCATCAGTGTGCCTGCCCATCAAACCGCCATGCTGCAGCCTTTGCCCCACCAGCCAGGCTCTGGATGTGGGGTGGGTGACCCCATTGTCTCAGTGGTGACTGCAAGGCAGCCTGGTTTCTACTGCTCCTGTAGCAGCAGCTGGTCAGGCTTTCCCTTCTGCCTGGCAGCCATCCTCTCAAAGTGCGGCTTCTCATTTAAGACAGAGAAGCAGCTGGGCAGCCTCCCTCAAGTCGATGCAATCTGTGGTTAGCATAACCCTTGCTTGCAGAGCAGTTGGGGTGGAGGAAAGTCTTTGAGCTTAACTGTGCTGGGAATTTTCCGTTTTCATTTCAGTCACAGAAACTGGTTGTTTCCAACGTGGAAAATGCTCCAGGCCTCTGTGTGATTAAATTCATCTGCAGCATTTGGGATGGGACATCGCAGTGACAGAGTGAGACTGGGACTTTCTGCTGGGTCATGGCAAGGCTGTAGGCACTGTAATTTGAAGGGTGTTCATATACCAAAGCGTTGTCTCTGCCTCTTGCTCCTTCCCCTTCTCCCCTCTGAGCATGAAGGTAATGCTGGGCTAAGCAGTGTTTATATCTAACGTTCCCCTGTACGTTTGAGTCAGCCTCAGAATTCTGAGAATAACTAGTGAGCTATGAAAGGCAGATTCAAACATTATCATTCATCCAGCTAATGGTAGCATCTGCTTGAAAGAAGGTGAATCCCATGCTGATAGTGGTGGTGACATTTGCCTTATATGCTGTAATGCAAGACCACAGGAAACAAGATCAATACACTTTAACAGAGTAGCTCTCACTGACAGCTGGTTTCTCTTTTTTTCACCCTTCCCTCAGTCAGTCCCTGGATTACAGTTTTAACTTTATGCTTTTCCCCTCTTTCTGGTACCAATATTGAATGAGATTACTCACAACCAGACAAGGGCTTCTCTGCTAATAGCCTCTCCTTGAAGTCCTTTTTTGCCTTACCAGCCGTTCAATACTACAGAAGTCCTGTAGTTCTTCCTGAGATCCAGTCAGCCATCTGGCCCCTCTTGAAGCATTTAAGAAATCTTCACTGATTTCTTCTCCTCTTCCTTCACGTCATTATGTTTGTCTGCCTGCAAAGATGCAAATGTGGAAACGTTTCCACGAGCAACAGCCCCTTCCAGCTGATCATAGTGCATGGCAAGAACAAGTCCTCTCGAGACAAACTGGTGTGTTAAAGCCACCAAGGTGGTCTGCTGTGACCAGCTGTGGGCAGAGATCAGCCTTCTCTGGGCTGCCAAGTGGGTGTGGAAGCTGCCTGATGCTGGCATGCCTGGAATTTCACATGTGTGCCCTACACTTGCACAGTCAAGCCCAGGTTTCCAGGTATTTTCTTTCTGGGCTTAATTCCACCACCATGCACCAGAGCAAGTAATATCTTATTTGGCAGTAAGTTTCACTCAGTCATGAGGATGGAATTGATCCTACAACAAGTAATAGATTTTTACCTACATCCTTTCCAACACTCCCTACACAGCCTCCCCATCACAAAAGCAAACGGAAGCTCCCAGAAATCAGCAGCAAGTTCAGAGAGATCTGGCTTCTCACCAGTTTGAATTTTGGCGGGTGGTGCTTGCTCCGAGAGGAGCTATAGCATAGCTTTTCTAGGACTGAACTCCTGGGAAGACATGAATTCTTTAATGCAATGGAGAGCTAAACTCTTCTTTAAAATAAAATTATCTAGTGGTTAACAGTAGTGACTTTTCTGTATGCTGCTTCTAACACAAATCTACCTAGCTTCAGCTTTCAGAGACCAAAAATTAAAACAACTTCATCCTCTCAACAAAAAGTCTGGATAACAGGAGTGGATTACAGCTCTATCTCAGTATTGCCCTCTCCCTCCTTCCTGCCCTTCCCTACGTTCCTGTGCTGAAGTCTGTGAGAGCTGGATGTGGACACTGGGGAGCAGGTCTTGTGCCTGTTAGTAGCTACAATTACTTGAGCACCTCAGCTCGGTGCAAGGTGAGCCATGTCAGGCCACGTGTAACAGCTGAATATCTGGGCATAGCACCCCGGCAGCAGCTTCCTCTGTGCAAGAGTACTCATCCCAGGTATTTCTGAAATACTTTTCTGATTTTTTGTTGCCTTCTGCTCTGGTCGCATCCAGCTCCACATTACAAGGTGCTGAGTAAAGCTTATGAACCCTATTAAGCGATGGCTCCAGGGTTTGTTTACCAACATCAACTAGAGACTCCAGCTTTTCTGCAAAAACAGAATCTGAGCCCAGGCTTATCCAGGTATCAAGCTGCCACATTCCTTGGGGCCTGCAGAGCAAACTGGCCTTTGTGAAGAATGTTTACCATGACTGTAAGGCAGCTGTGTTTAGAGAGTCATTTCAGGGAAGTCTAGAAATAACCAGCTGGATTTCCATAACAGGTTCGTACCTAATTGTAAAGGAAGAACAACTGTTCATCATCGAAGCTTTGCATCCATCACAGGTAACACAATGAAATGGCAGTGACAAGACGCAGAGTCAAACAAGGATGCAGGGGAGTCTTCGGGGTCTAAATGTTACTCAGTTCTTACTCAGGTTTTAAATTATTATTTCAGGATCTGTTCTTGAAACATTAATAGAGGCGCCAATTGTGTAACCCTGATCTCTGAGCCAGTGGTAAAGTAATCCCACTCAGTGGGACTGCCATTAGCTTTAGATTCTTTCAGGGTGAGCATTGTGCCTGCAGCCCATTTTTTGCAGCTTCCAACTTAGTAGTTGTGGAGACATACGCTGTCAGATTTAATATACGGGAGAGAGCTGGTCACCAAGGCTTATCCCAGCTTCAGGACAAACCTAAGTTTTTGCTATAAACAATATCCCATGTGTAAAGAGTTCTGCCCATTTTTTCTAAACTGCAGCACCTCTTCATCCCAAAGGTCTTGTTTCCCATGACACCCCCAGTAGCAAGCACAGCACGTGGAAGAGGACTGAGCAAACCATGAGGGAGCTTATCAAGGATGTGCAGTTTACTTTGCTCTGCGGAGCACTGACTCCAGAGTAGTCTGCCTTTAACTCAGATACTGCCTAGCCCAGGCAGGACAGGTCCTTTAACTGGACAGACAAATAGTTTAGTTGTATTTTTGTTTTGCTTGGGGCGTGTTTTTTTGGGGGTGTTTTTTTGTTTTTTTGGGGTTTTTTTTCTACAAATAGATCCCATTTGTCAATGCCTCCTACAGACTTTGGGGGGAATATTTTAAAGCTTATTTTAATCACCTTTCAAGGATTAAACTCTTCTCATCTCCTGTAATGAACCTAAACTTTCAAAATTTTCTGGACCAGAAAGTTGCAGAAATTTCTAAGGTATGAATTCTTCATAATTCTATCAAATCTTTTGGTTGTTCAATCCCATTTTTAACCTTACTGACAATGAAGATTCTTGTTTCCCCATGACCTTCTTTTCTACTTTTGCTGCTGGCATTTATTTATAACTAAAGCATTAAGTTATCATTAGTGGTTAAAATAACTGCAAAAATTATATTTACTAACTGAATGAAATATCCAGCTCTGGTGATAAACAGATGAAGTAACTCAGATAAAAGATTTATTTTCTCCATATGACTGCAAAATGCAGTATTTTATAAGCCATAGAGCCAAGTTCTGCCTTACGATTCACCTGCTCTGCTTTCCAGAGAGGGTAGGAGCAACCAGAAGGTATGAAAGAGGCTTTGTATTCTGTAGCAGATGACAATTGTCTTGTTAGCTCAAACTCTAGCAGCTTATGCTTTCAATCTGAGTTCCTTGAGACAGTTCTTTGATTTATGGTGGCCCAAATGGTAACTGGCAAACACACACATGCAAAGGAGCCACAAAAGCCAACAGCAGCCAAACAGACATCCGAAGGCAGAAGTTTGTTTATGAAGTAAAACTGCAAATAATCCTTTTTTTCTTTTTTTCCCTTCCCTTAAGTAACTGCAGTTCAAGAGGTGGTGGAAATACTGGAAGGGAGGAAAATTAGTCCTCAACTATGTTTGTGCAGGGTTTCACTAGGAGGAGCCATACCATATGTAATGAATGTGCAGGGCTGTTTGCAATTAGCGTACATCAGAACGGCTCCCAGGGCACAATTTTTGCTGTTGCCATTTATCTTTTTAATAAATACTTTTCAAATAGATCAGAAGGTAAAACTGACTCAAGTTACTGTGATCCTTTGATTTCTCAGCATGTTGTTTTTATAGACTTCATTCTGCCACCAAGAGGATAGTAACTATAACTACCACATGACGTACACACTTTATGTAGGACCGTAGTATTTTGTAAACTGTTTCTGCATCTTCGTGTACATTTTGTACAACAATGAGCACAACTGGACATGATTCTACCTGATGCTTCACCTGCAGGAGAAACAATAAGCGATAATAACACTATAGGGAGTTGGGAACAGGAGCCTGACTTATTACTTGAGTTCTGAAGTTGTTCATCCCTAGGGAAAGCACGACTAATTTCTCTTTAAGGTACTGAAAATGGTGCAGAGCTACCCTACTCCAGGTTGAAAAACATAGGAAAATAAGGGTGAGTAATGAGGCAGACTGTCTTTGAGAGGGAGCTCTCTGGGGTTATTGTCACTTCCATGTTCCTTCAGGAAGCCCAGAAATCCCTGTGGGCTCGTCAGTGGAAAAGACAGCTACAGCTCAGCCTCCTGTTCTACCTGTTGGACTGCTGTGTGCTCCTGAGCTGAGTCATGCTGCATACCTGCTTCTAGGTGCAGGAGTAAAAGTCCGTAACTCCCTTCCATTTTGGTTTAGAATTTTTTTGTCAGCAAGAGTAATCACTTTTCCCAGACAGTAAAATCCTGAAGTCTCATGGCAGATGAGTGCCAATATCATATGCTGGAAGTACAGCTACCAGTATCTCTAATCTTGCAAGCCACACACCAACATCATCCTCAAGGCATATGTTGCACTCTTCAGAAAGTGGAGGGAAAAGTCTACTATTGGAGTATTCACAGTGGTGTTAAAGGGTCATTTACTTGTGTGAGCTAGGAGTTGAACCTGTGTGGGTGGCTGACCCTACAGAGAACCAACAGATATCAGCATCAGGAGCCTTTGCTGGGTCACCTCCACTCACTGTAAGGGATTTGGAAAGTCCAGTGGATTTTCTATCAGCATCGTTCTGCATTTCTCTGTCATAGAAACCACAGCTGAACTGTTCAAAATCACTGAAGTGGTTACTTTTCAATTCTGTACTGCATTAGAGGCTCCAGCTAGGCTAATAAAGATGTAAGAGAACAAAAAAAATGAATATCCCATTTGCACAATTCCAATGTGCATAAAGTCATGAAGTTTCTTGCACAAGTAGAAAAAGTCACATATTTGGCTCTTTGAGTCCATTTTTAAGGGGCAAAAATACAACTGTCTTCAAAGGTAGGATTTAAACACTCTCTTTACAGTGTGCTCCTTGCAAATGCGGGCTGGGGTCTTAAATGTTGCCCTGCTTAAACCTACTGTATTAATTCTGTTTGCAAACTGACCTCATTTGTATCTCTGTGAAATGAAGGTGACCTGACTTACCAGCATCAAAGGAACCGTTGCGAGAATATTAGCAAGGCACTGGAATACAGGAGGGACTGGAGACATTCCTGGGAAGGTTTTAGCCCAGTGATGGAAAACACGTTTGTGTTATTATTTTAGCACAAGTGTCTTCTATAATGCTAAGGTTTGCTATCAAATACAATATAAATTGCACATCTGGTTGAAGGAAATAAATACATTAATGCTTCAAAGACTATCTGTCAGGCTTAAAAAGCAAAGAGATGAGGATTTATTGGTGTTTTTATTATTAACAGAAAAGCCTTGAGACCTCAAAATAGATCAGGGTTATAGGTAAAAGTGGGTTCTTTTCTTCTTTGTTCATTATAACAGGCAATTAACATCAAGCCAAAATAGGATCAGCTAAATGCTAATATGTTGACTGTATGTGTTTGGATAATGTTACCTTAATCAATACATGGATGAAAAAGAAAGACTGTAGAGAGAAATATGCATTACAGGCATATTCCTCATCTTAAACATTTCAGATAGTGTGCCATTCTGGAGATACTATTTGCTTAAGAAACCCCAGTCTATCCTTTTCCAGTCTTGCAAGACCTTTGGAAAGCAACAGTGGCTACTTCTGTGCAAAAGCTTGGAATGAATGTCTATTTGCAGTAGCATGAATGATGAAGGAAAGAGGAACTTCTAAAATAGATGCCTTACAAAATTATAATTTGAGGAAGCTGGGGTAAAAATATAATTTCCAAATTAGCAAATCGAAGGCAGCTTGAAGGCACACATGTAAGATTTCCTGCATGAGCTGCTCGTGACTTCAGGCTCCTTTCCAGAACCCTGTTTCATGCAATGCTGGTTAAAGCGTCGCAAGGGTCACTGTGAGGTGTTGGAGGGAGCTGTACCAATCCTGGTCCCCTCTTTCTCCTAAAATTTATCTGCAAGAGCTTCTCTTCTGCCCAGTACTGGGTTGAATCTTTCATGAAATTTAAATTAAATTCTTACGGCAAGCTCTTTATTGATTTTATAACAAAATCTGACCCATGCTGTGTTAAACTGAGGACATCCTTTGTTTTGTTGGGTTATTGCCTAATTACTAAATAAAGAAATATTAAGTACAAATTTAATGACTCATATGATATTTCAAAATGGCGTGTACTCTAAAGTCCCATTTACATCTACCGCATTGGCATGTAACTCACTTTCTATTATTCCTGAGGCTATTAATGTCAGTAATTACAGGAGGTAACATGTCTAATATTGACTGTATTGTGGAATACAGCAAAGTTGAGCTATTAGAGTGTGTTTTATATTAAGTACAAAAAGCTTCTGATACAGTTAATGTAACTATAAATCTTAACTCAAATGCTTATATGTCTCTTTTATGACCTGAATAAACTCTGAGGTAGAAGCAGGGCAGCTGAATAGCCGCTCGCTGCCAAACCGCATATTCAGCTGAATATGCGCTTACAATATCCTTTTCATATTGGATAATAACAGAAAGACAGAGAAGAGGCTGAATATTTTCTCTAAATGAAGTATTTTTTTTCCAGAACACTGAGTTTAATGGTAAAAAAAATCCCCTAAATAAACACGAACTTTAGAATCATAAATGTATAAATAAAACATAAAACAATCAAAATAGTGTGGGGTGTTTTTGGTGGGGTTTTTTCCCCCAGTGGAAATCTAGCCTGTGCTTATGATAAGAGGTGCTTTACAGGTTTTGATGTGTTAACCATGGAAGACCAGGGCACCCTGTGGCCTGGGGAAGGCACACGGCTCTGCCAGGCTGGCTCAGCGGTGGAGGCAACCAGAAGCCATGGTCACCTCTGGAAGGTGCTCGCTGTCTGTGCAAGCTGCAAAAGGAAGACCGGGCTGTGAAGGTGGAGAATATTTTGGGAGGCTGTGCTGGACACAGCTGATGGTGTGCTTTGACCTGGCTTTGCGCTTGCTTGCACTCGCTGATGTGAAACCCCAAGCACCAAGCCCGAGCAGCAGAAGTGTGCACCAAGGACAAGGTAAAGACCAGGCAAGGTCCTGGCAGGGCTCAGACTTCCAGCTTCACCTCCTGAGTGCCATGTCACTCACGTGTCCCCAAGGCATCGGTACACATTTCGTGAGGTTTCAGCAGGGTGCCCGCAGTGCAAGGGTGGCTGCAGCATAGGAACCTGTGGGGTGAAACAGGGAGTGAACTCATCTGACCCACAAAAAAAATAAGATTTAGGTGCAAGCTGCACTGAAAATCATAGAATTAAGCCCAGAGACGGATCAGCTACCAGAAAGCACAAGCTCTACTTCAATCAGCTCCCACTGAAATCAACTCATTTGGACGGGAAGTTCTCCTTAAAGACCTTCAGTACAATATGACCCTTTAATATTAAGCATGTCAACATTTAAATTGATGATGCTAATTTTTTTAGAACTATTTACAAGGGGAGTATTTCCCTCTGAATTTGTAATAAATCATGTAAGACATCTTTTCATTCCATTCCCCTTTAAAAAGAAATATTTGGTAGTTTAAAATGTTTAATGTAGTGGAAAATCTAAAGGGAAAAATAAAGCATCAATAGGCTATTTCAGCAGCAGAAACCATTTGGGACCTGCTTAACCTCCTAAGCTCTTCTCCAAATTTATTTGGAAAGGGGCATATAAAGAGCTCATCACTTTCCATCTCCATTTTCATGTGTGGAGCATATGAAATAGTTTAGCTTCATACTCACACTCCACGCTGATATTGATGGTGGGATGAAGTAACTTGAGATCACTATTTCTTCCTCCTTATGACAGTTCTGGAACATTTGGTTGACTAATTACCTTGTTGCTAGTCAGCATTTTATATATATATATATATATATGACTTTATTTATGAAGGTACATGCCCATAAGGATAAGAGCCACACACATAGGTTACCATTTTAGAAGAGAGGATCGTTACCCCACCCTGTGCCCGGGCTTTCTCTGTGCTTGTGGTAGGAAAACTAAGGCAAGAGAAAATGTTATTGATGTTCAGTACTTCACCCTGTCCATTGCTCAGTGCAGACCAAACTGAAGGACTGACATGAAGATGTGACCAAGGTCTTCCTCAGCTGAGTGCGAATCTTCCCCTGACTTCAAGAGTTGATGGACTAAAGTTGACAGCACAGAGATTATGGGGTATCAGGCAGTGTGGGGTATGCCCGCCTCTTCTCCTCAGTCTATATCACATTTGTAGTCAATAAATCTGTAAGAAGTTGTTCTTTAAAACCCTTCCAAACATAACAACCAAATTCTGTTTATGCTGAGGGACCTGACATTGTACTCCTTTTGGACACAACACTCCCATTGCTGTCAATAACAACCAACCAAGCAAAAATCTAAGACATAAATTAATTACAAGGATGTGCATGTGTCAGTGGCTTGCTGTGTCTGCATCTGTATCAGTGTCTCTCTATATATTTATTTACTTACCTTTTGTGTTGAAGATGAAAGGTTTTTATTACACCTAAACTTAAAAGCATTACTTTTAGAAGTTGAACCCCATAAACAGCCGCATATGCCTTCCCCTCACCCCCTTCTTCCTATTTCTTTTCTCAGCAATGTCTGGCTTGGCAGACCCTTGCAGAAGTGTCTGTTCTGCATTCTTCAGAGATAGCTCTAAAAGAAACCCAGGTGGTGACCCCACCTCTCAGCCCTCTCCTGCCAACCCCCGCTGAAAGCCCGGTAAAAAGCTACACAGCCCAGCACTGGCATTAACACTACACACATAAGCATTTATCCAGCCAGAGAAAATTATGTTCCCTAAAAAACTGATTGCTAGCTTCTATAGGATTGAGTCGTATTAATCTTATATGATTATATACATTTAATATATAATTTATTATATAAAATTATATATAATCGGACAGACTGCTTCCAGAAAGAGCAGCATAGCCATAAGGGTAAAACATGTCACATTTATTTACGGTAAAAATAAAGTCAACATTCCTGAAGGGATGTAGTTAAAAGTAACTGGAGTAAGGAGGGGAGACACACTGGATGATGACAGGCAGTTCTATCCTAGTGGAAGTTTTTAAACTCCAGCAGTTCTTGGGAAGCTCCGTGGCTGCAGAAGGAAAAAAGTAGAAGAGGGTCATGAGAGAGAAATACAGACCAGGCATCAAAAGTGACCAGAGACCAGCTGGGCGAGGAAATGGGGATACAGCTTTTAGAAACTAAGCACGTGGGCAAAAACCTGGAGCCAAGAGGCTGCGTTCAGGAGGTGGAGAGCTGGGGTTGGGAATCCAGTGGGATAGGGACTCGAAGCCCAGATGGGAGAGACCAGCACCTCCAGGTAAGAGGCTGGCAGAAGAAAGCAGGAGCAACTGGGACTGACTGGGAAATGGGAACAGCAACTGGCTGAGAGAGAAAGGAGTGGCTGGAAACAAGGAGCCAGAGTTGAGGAAGGAACAGGACAGGGACAGAGGTGGTGAGAGGGGAGTAAGAGCTAGAGGAGGAAAAGATGTGCTAAAGGCTACAGCCCCTTCACTGGTCATTCCAGGGCAGAGAACAGAGCAGGAGGATCCTGGGTCAGGGCACTACTCTGCTCTCTGCCCCTAGCAAAAGTGTCCTCTGGTCCGCAGAGAGGTTAGCAACTTAGTATGGCTACACATTACCCTATTAACTCAGAGGGCACAAATCCATATGGAGAAGCTAAGAGCTAACCCCAACAGCGTGAGCCATAGAGGTGTTAATATGATGCCACATAATAGAATTTTTGTTTTTCCACTTTGCTTCATTAAGAACCTAGGAAATTACCTACAAACACTCTCTTAAAAGAACTCTGTGAGCTGCCAAAGCAAACACGCAGAAGTTGGAAAGCTCCAGAGCTGCAGTTATCTGTGCAGTTTTTTCCCCTTTTACAGGTATGCATTGGGAATACAGGAAGCCATACGCTTTGCTCACAGAAGATGTGTCAGCCTGTGCTCGGTCCCAGCCCTGCTCAGGATGAGTCAGGATTGTGTAAAGAGATGCTCAGCTCCCCAACAAGTTGTTTAAAGGTTTAATGGTGTGTTTTGAATATAGTTGAGTTGGGGAAAACAGTGACGACTATCTTGCTTAAAGCTATTGAATGCCAGCCTGAAGAACTCGATGCAGCCCTCCTTGCTTGTGCCACATATCTCTTCTATGACATCAGTAAGTTTTTACACCAAGTTTAGCACACGTGGTCACTAATTGCATGTTCCCAGTTATACGGATACCTGACTTGAGACTCCAGGGTCTGATTTGGAGAAGTGCGGAGCACTCGCAGCTGCAGCAGGACTCAATGGGAGCTCTGCTCTGAATATCTGAAGAATTACATAATGGTAAGTACCCTAACAAATTAGGTCCTGCAGTCTTAAATTGGGCACCCAAAATCACTGCACCCCTCTGGTCTCCTGTTTTCCAGCTGCAAAATGGGGATGATAATCACAGGGGCAATCTGAAAATAAAGACACATTTGTGAACTGCTTAAAGACTGCAGTCATTAAGATCATGGGAAACTTCCCAAATTAAATTAAAAACTCTTTCTTCAGATCAAGATTGACTGGTCTGTGGTAAATAGGGGTTTAAGCCACATGTTAAACACATGGAGAAAGCAAAACATTGAATAGCTTTTCAATGAATGAATGCCACCCATCCTGAGCAGTGAATGAGGCAGGCATCCTGTGGGAAAGGCATGAAGTGGTCACGTATTTAAAGATGGCATCACAAGCATGCATATAGAGGGAGCATATTTAGACTGTATGCCTCTAAGGCTGGCTATCCAAACTGCTGCGCACTTAATGTCACAATAAAAATTGCTAACATGATTTCTGCGTGGGGAGGGTTAGGGATAATAGATGCTTTAGAACTGTCTGTTCTTCTGGGGGAGAGATTTTCTGATTGAAATCAGGCTAAACAATGTACGTATGTGTTATTAGCCAACCCTAATACAGCTAAAAAAAAAAAAAAAAAAAAAAAAAAGAGTATGTGTATATACTGTTACAAAAACCTAATAGGAACTGTGTGACTGCCATATATTACCTGGCACGCCGAAACTGTAAAGTCTGCTTTCACCATCAGAGTGTGACTTATCATCTGGAAGTGATTTAGTTGTGTGGTTACCTTTGGACTGCTGCTCTTTTTGGTTCTTTACTAGCAAGCAAATAACGATGGAGAATAAGACTTTAGCACTATCAAGTAAACAAATAATTGGGCTGCAGATTTCAAAACCAGAGGTGAGAAGTGATTTTGAAGCTAGTCAAAACTCTGCAGGTTTTATCCTCCATGGTTGTTACTAAAAGTAGTTATAAAATCCAGATCTCTGCCCTCCCTCACTCCCCAGCCCCCCCTTTCCTTTACTATGTGGTATGAAGGGAACATTGCTTGAAATATTCTGCCACTCAGCTCTGCACAGTCCATGTCCATAAACTGAGTTTGTTTTCTGAAGTAATTTGCACAGTACAGATCTATATTCTCCTCTAAGTGCACACACCTGTAATTTCCATCAGCATCACTAGGAGCTACTTGTATGTAATGAAAGGAAAATATGTGCTACACCGGGCATTTCACACGAGAATCTCCAAATGGGTTCACATTACCTCCCTCTGACTAAAAAAGCCATGAAAAACACCTCTGATAAATTTCCTATGACTGGTTCACATGGCAGGTGGCCCTCCAACTAGAAATAGAATAGTTATACCTGACTTCCCCAATATTTCTGAACGAAGGAGAGAACTTTCAAGAACATATCAACCCGAAGGTGTTGTTCTGTCTGGGATCACAGCTTTTGTACCTACCGCATCCCAAAATGGTTTTGCAGGCAGTGATTGTTTAGCAATAAATAAATGCAGAAGAAAAGAGAAATAAAAGGTGATGAAAATTGAGATGATGTTTACTCATAGTCAAGGTTGCACCAGGTTGAAGAGGGGGAATACTGGAAGGCGGTTTCAGGTACAGGAGCTCCAGGGTTTTTTACACAGTACCTGCTGAGGTGAGAGTGTAGGAAGGACCAAAGGGGATGCCTCAGCTATGTTGGCAGGAAGAAGAGAAAGAAGATGGGAGAGTGTGATACGGACAGACAGGCAAGGCTAGAGAGTTCAAGTGATTATTTTAAATGTGACATACCACACGTTATTCTTTGGTGCCTTCATAAACCCCCATTATCACATACTCACTAGAAATTGTGTGGAAGGAACATCTTAGACTACCCCAGGGGAAAGAAAACAACAGTAATACTTGAAAGATGTTCCAGACATGCAGTACTGAGATCATATTTTCTAAAGGTATTTTCTATTATTCAGTAGAAGAAAAAAAAAATCTTTTGTTCAGATCATATCTTAAGAGAAATTTCTTTCCTAGGAGGGTAGCGCAGTACTGGAAGTCATTACTCAGAGGGGCTGCAGATTCCCCATCCAAGGAAGTTTTCAAGGTGGAGCTAGAGACAGCCATGGCTGACCTGGTTTGCTGCTGGGGGTGGGGGTGGGGGGAGTGCTGGCAGGGAGGGGCAGAGCCCTTGCGGTCCCATATTTCCCATAACCAGCAGTGGAAAGGGGAGCAGGGACCCTGTGTTTTGCTCTGTGGAGGCCCCTCTCTAGCTCTGACAGCAGCAATCAACAGAAAAAATTACTTTGAACTACACCCTGTGGGAAAGCATCACAGGTCACGGTAGAAGAGTTTGATAAATTTTAGCTAACATGTTTCACATTTGCTTTCAAATCTATGGCTAATGAGAGACACAGAGAAGAGCTTCAAAATCATTGAACTGGTTCAGTTTTGAAAAATATTTAAAATAGGTCTGGCGTTAATGAGGGATCCTTGAGGCTGGCAGCACTAGGAGTGGTAATGCCGCCTCAAGCCCTCCCCATGCCTGAAAGTCAGGAGTGCCAAGCAAGACAGGCAAAAGGACGCTTGGTCTGCAAGTCCCGTGGGGCTTACGTGGGAGCTGCTTCCTTACAGAAGGGATTTCAGCTGCTCCTCACGTGCCCAGCAAGAGAAGTGTGGGCACGCAGGGAATTTAGGCAGCAAGTGCCTTCAGGGTCGGGTACCAGCTGTGAGGGTATGGAGCAAATACTCCATATGAATCTGTTCTGGGACAATTTTTCATAAACTCCTCCTGTCCCTATAGGTTACATATATAGGTGCTAATGCCTCCAGCATCTTGGGGTACACTCTTTTTTAACTGGCTGCATCGCTTCCTGTAGGAGGAATGGGTGCGGAGTGCAGCAGCACGTTATGGTCAGCAATTACACCTTTGATACCCATTTCTTCACTAACAATCAGACAATAGTGGAGATTATGCCCAGAGTAACCAATCTAGCAGCAGACCCAGTACATGCGATGCAGTGTCCTGATAAAATCACACGTGATTAGCAGAAGAGTTAATGGCAACAATAATGCATTGAAAAAAAAGTCTCACAAAAGGACCAAGAAAACCAGTGCCCTGGATTTCTGTTGTCTCTCTCTGGAGCCATTCAGAAGGCTTACACTCCTGGTTTTCTAAACAGCTGGTCCTAGCCCACTGGCCACTGGGCCCAGCATGGTGGCACTGCCCTGCAACCCCTTCCACCCCCTGACTTTGCCTGTCCAGCACGGTCCAGAGGCAGGGAGACATCATGGCACAATGAGCCCAGTGCATGAGACAGCAGAGCTGTGGTGAACTGGTATGAGTTGAGCCCAATGAATCACATCCAGAGCATGAGCCTTACCTTGTGCATCTGCGACTGCCTGGACAAATGGGCTTTTGCTTCCTTTTTTTTCAGTCTTTCAAAAGCAAGAGAGACAGTAAGTCAGATTTATGGACAGGTTGGGACAGGTAGTTGCACAGTTTGAAGTACTGAGTAGCAAGTGACATCCCATCAGCTGAGCTGCTGTAGCTAAGTGTACAAGTGCTCTCAGCACACTCCAGCTGCACGGGGCTATGTGTTAGGTGTTAAGGCACCCTCGGGGATAGAGGCAGAACTTCAGCAGCGAACAAAGAGCTGGAAATTCTTCCATCCTTCTTCCCAGCTTTAGAGAGAGGAAATTGGCAGGTGTAAGGAGAGTTCATTTAAGACTAATTGGTTAATTGAATTACAATGGGATATACTTCACCTTGCAGATCCAGAGATGAGTAAGGTGGTTTAACATATCTCCCCTGTCTTCCACCCACAAGTACCATTATTTTAAGTTTCAGCTATAGAGCCAGAATTGGGTGTTTGATTGAGTAGCTTAATAGAACTACAGGCTAGCAATGTTGGGTTAGTTATTTCTTACGAAAAAAATATCCAAGCCTAGCACAATGCAGATACTTCTAATTCTGTTATATTTTCGTACTTACAACACCTGTGTAAGGTATTGTGGCCAACATACCAAGAGATTCTTTTTGATGAAGACAGTATATTTGTATATACAGAAAGTGACCAAAGAGGGCTGATGCCACAGGTTCCCTTTGTCACATTAATATTTTAGGGCAAAGCCTGATACTTACAACATTTGCCCTGATTTGCCTGAGGCACCATAACTACACATAGCAGTGTGTAAGGTTACGTCTAAAACACTTCTTCCCTGCTTCCCTGCTGCAAGCAGGCACCAGTTGATACCATAAGAACACCTGTGTGTTGCCAGCTTCTGCACTTTCAGTGATCAGTGAAACTTCCAGACGTGTCCTTTCTGCACATTTTTATTGGTTAAGTTCACAGAAAACCCACTTAATTATTGCATAATGCCTTCATGAATCAAGCTTTTACTGTGCACTTCAAGTTGCAGTAAAATAAGTGTGCTTCATATGTTAACAATTACAGGCTAGATTTATAAAAGCATCGCACACTGTTTGCATTGGCTTTTCTAACTACTTTATTCACAAAACAGTGTTAATGCACCTAAAATAAATTCACCTGCCTTCTGAAACTCATTAAACTCTTGTATCTCTCCACAGATAACTCTTTAGTCACCATGTACTCTAGGAATGCACCACGTAAAATAAAGATGGCATGCTCCTGCTCACACTTTTTTACTGTTCAGCCAGGCAGGTGTTTGATTTAGACATGGCTGGAGCCAGGTCTGTGCTGGATCTCACAGGGTTTGAAGTTGCAGACACGAGGGATCATCGGTGATGGACTTGGTCCTAAAGAGCAAAAGGGTGAATTACAGCAAGGATCTAGCCCACTATAAAAGGACACAAAGAAGATCTTTGCTTTGAAATTCTAATCTATGCTGCAAATTCAGGTTTACTCTGCTTCCACTGGCTTCAATGAATGTCAGCTGTACTCACACAGCTGTAAAATGTTATTTATACCTGCAAGTCCGCTGGGTCAGAGTGATGCAGAACTGGTGTAAGAGAAGAAGCCAGTGTGTTGCCCTGCTGTAAGTGAAGGCAGGATTGCCTGCAATACAAGGCAGGCCCCTAGCACAGGATTTTGTTTTTAATCAAAAATCACGTTTCATCTGGATGAAAATTCAGGTCAGATTTATTTTGTAAGAAGCATTTCTTTTCTTACTTTATGCAATCTGACCTTTTAAAAGTAACTTTTGGTTTTACACTAATAAGACAAAATAACTTGTTTTCTAACTGTTTTCTTGTTCCTTTTGTACAAAGTCTAGTTGGTTTTTTTTTAATATGGACACACAAACATGTATAAATTTATTTAGCATTTTGTAGCACGTGATTTGTAAAAGAGGCATTGAGGAAGAAGGTGTCAATGCAGAGGACTCTGCATAAGTAGGACATTACTGCTTTTTGACTCAGCCTTCCTCTGAAGAACCATAGAAACTGTAGGGGGTTTTTTGCCAAACACTAAGTGAATTTCCTGATTGGAACATGTGATCAGTTTGGAAAAAGTGTGGGTTTGTGCAACCTGCTTCCTGCCCAAGTACAACTTTGCCTTTGGCTAAACTAGCACCACAAGTCATAATCAATTAAAGTTCTTGTTTTTCCTTTTGGAACCGAGCACTCAATTTTTCATGTGAAAGTCTTAATGGTGGGTATATGTGTAAGTGTGAATGTTTTCCTGTGTCATTCATATTAATGAAGGCCTGCAGGTGTATTTGGAACACATTTTCTGAAGTAACTTGCAGAAAATATTTTTTTCTTTTCTTCTACTTCCTGGAGACCACCACCCCACCCACCCCCAGCATCTGCATAAAAAATCAAATTTTGCGACTGATCTGGAATTCCATAACTCTAATCAGACCATAACTTGTACCTAGTTTAATCTCGTCTCTGGAAAAATGATCTAGGAAAAGACTCAATTTATTCTCCATTACAGAAGAAACACACTACTAAATGGGGCATAGAAATACTCCTTTGGATTGACCTAATCAAAATAAATTTGTTTCATCTTCCATCATTTGAGTAATAGATGTTGACAAAGCCACTGAATAATTTGGCTCCAAGTCTAGCTGAAATTTCTTTAATGGTGAATAGGAGATAAGTGTTACAAATGTGTCTCAGCCCTGAGCAGCAAACTGAGAATTCCTTATTAACAGATGATAAAGCGGTCACTCTTGTTACCCAAGTTTCTAAGGTTTTCTGAAATTCAAGTACAAAAATCTGACAGGACAGCACACAGTATTTGCCAGAATGAGTAATCTCAGAGAGCTCACCAAGTTTGCTGAAGTCAGCTGAGAGATTTTTCTTTTCTCTGGGATTCATGTCAGTGTTCATGTTCTCCTACAAGCAGTGTGATTCAAAGCCTAGGAGCACCTCTTCCTGGACTGTTAGAAAATCTTAGACCAGGAATTCAGAGGGAGTAACCCAAAGGTGATCGTCTAGTGAGGTTCTTCTGCAGAGCGTTGATAAAAGAAGGCTCACTGTACTTAAAACCCAGAGATTAACAAGGAATTAAATTCCAGTTGGAAGCAAAACAGCAAAATGAACCTCCCTCACGAAAGCTGAGATTTAATGGTGATTTAACAGCATTTACAGCCTGTAACCATGACTTCAGTGAGCTAGGCACTCTGCAAACACCGCTTCCCTAAAGCCATTGCAGAAGCATTCTTATTTTAGACTGCCCAGGCTGGAGCACCGTGCCTGTATGTGCTCTTTTTTTCCTTCAGAGCTGGCTTTGTTGGGACACATGATGGTCTCTTGCTTCCCCTCTTGGTTCCAGTTGTGTTTTAATGGGCTTCATGGTTTCCTGGTCTCAGAGTACCCTGAGTCAGTGGTGCTACATTTACTGGAGCTTTTAAAAGCATAAGGAAGAACAATTCTGCATTAGAACAAAGGTCCAACCATCCCAAAGTATCATGTTTTCAGCAGTGGCCCAAAATCACTGCATGTGGAGGAACACAGGCAGAGAGAACTCATGTGACAACATGTATCCAGAATACTCTCCAGATCTTGAGAAATCTTTGGGTTAGAAGCTCTCTGGCCAGAAGTGACGTCTTGTATTCAATAATGACCATAATTTACCATGTAAGAAGGATTTACAGAGTTAGGTGTGAGCATTTACAGATGACTTGTGGGAAAATAGCAATGAAGGTGGTGAAGGTTCTGGAGCACAAGTCTTATGAGGAGCAGCTGAGGGAACTGGGATTGTTTCATCTGGGAAAAAGGAGTCTTGGGGGATCTCATTGCTCTCTACAACTACCTGAAAGGATGTTGTAGGCAGGTGGGGGTAGGTTTCTTCTCCCAGATAACTAGCAACAAGAAGAAATGGCTTCAACTTACACCAGGGGAGGTTTAGTTTGGATATTAGGAAAAATTTCTTCACTGAAAGGGTGGTCAAACACTGGGACAGGCTGCCCAGGGAGGTGGTGGAATCTCCGTCCCTGGAAGTGTTTAAAAAATGTGTAGATGCAGAGCTTATTAGGGACATGGTTTAATGATAGACCTGGCAGTCCTGAATTAATGGTTGGACTTGATGATCCTAAAGGTCTTTTCAAACCTAAATGATTCTATGAATCTATGATTCTATAAGAAAAAAAATGACTGTGAGTATATTCAAAAAAGGGAACAGGTTGCCTGGAGAGGCTGTGGATTCTCCACAACAGAGATATCCAAAACCCAAATGGACATGGCTCTGAGAAACTTACTGTTTTGACCTGCTTTGAGGAGTGGAGTTGGCCTAGTTTTGGACTAGGTATCTCCAGAGGTGCCTTCCCACCTCAACTAGCCTGTGGTTCTGTGGCCTTGCAATAAAGGGAATTAAAAAATCGGACACATACTAGAAGTTTGGTACCTTCTCCCCACTCATTTCAAACTTCCTGACCCCATGAGAACAGGGTGAGTAAGGCCCTCTGACCCATGCTCACAGACCTACACATTCTGGTTACATGTCCATAACAAATTCCTGCATTGTGAGGGCAATATGTAACCAAAAATTTGCACCAGAAGCCGTTTGAGTTAAATGTATACTTGTACATTTTTGATTGCATACTTGCACTTTGAGAATCAAATTTACAGATGAAACACCTTTCAAGCCCTTTCTGTCCTTCCAATCAGGATGTTCCTGGCTGTGCCGTCCAAATTAATTTCACGCTTTAACATTGTAGCTGTGCTTATTTATGTCCTCCTATCCTATTCTGAACAAAAATCAACAGCAAAACTCACCCTGACTTCAGGGGACTTCATGGCTGCAGCAGCAGAACCTGCTGAGAAAATCAAAACTCAGAAGGTTAAATTCAACACAGTGGTATCTTTTTGACAAATCAGTTTTAACACAATAATGTGATTTTTCGCATTGCATTATTCCACATGTTTTAGGGAAGGTACATTACTGGGTAAAACATCTTACAGTTTCTTATACCTTTAACATTTTCCAACCCACCATCTTCAAGTGGGTCTGGTGGTTTTGCAATGTGTATTTTTTTGCTATATTTTGTTATATTTGCAACAACAGTCATGCAATGTGTTTCCACATCTGTACTGGTAAATCTGACTTATCTGTGCACAGGAACTGTGATAACTGCAGGTTTCCTGTGTCACTCCAGGGTCCCTAGGAGATGCTGGTTCTGTTTGGGAAGGTAGAGCTCAAAGCAGGTCAGATACAGGGGCTACACACTGATGTATGTATCTATGTATGTGCTGCATTTTTTAAGGGCTTGTCAAAACTCGCAATCTTGAGATTAATGTGCAAGAAACCCCAATACAACTATTCCTTTCAGACACAGGCAATGGCTATATGATTTAGACCGAAGCAAAGAATGCAAAGTATTAAGAAATATTTTTTAAAAAACCCACTAACTGTGGAAGATTTCGTGTGCGCGCAGTGAACACTGAGTCAGAAACCTAGTTTCTCCACTGTTTCCTACCTTTTACCGTTTCTCACACCTGAGGCAAGGGCCTGCAATTTGCAGCCCCGCGGGGCGGGCGGTGGGTTTGTACCCGCTCGCAGAGGCACACGGCGTTCCTGCCGCCGGGACCGCCGCCGGGGCGCGCGCCCAGCCCCGCCAGCCGCGCGGGAGGCGCACAGGCAGCGCAGGCAGCGCCGGCAGCGCCGGCAGCGCAGGCAGCGCCAGCAGCTCAGGCAGCGCAGGCAGCGCCGGCAGCGCCGGCAGCGCAGGCAGCGCAGGTAGCTCAGGCAGCGCCGGCAGCTCAGGCAGCGCAGGCAGCGCAGGTAGCTCAGGCAGCGCCGGCAGCTCCGGCAGCACCGGCAGCGCCGCGTCGGGCGCTTCCCGCAGCCAAGCGCTTTTGCTGATGCAACAGATGCTTCAGGCTTGTACCTCTAGAGGGGGGTAGATACCTGTGTACTGCTCTCAGCTCGCGGCAAGACAGCTCGGCCAGATCCTGGTTGCCAGTGTTTCCTGAGCGTTTCCCTGTAAATGTTAATGGATCACCTGGCAAACAGACACAACGGGTTTGCCAGAGCCGGAGGCGCTGGCCTTTGGGGAAGCCTTGTAGCCATCCTTGCCCTAATACCCTCTGGGGGCTTTTCGGCATCGCTTCATTCTCTGCTTAGAGCGTGGCTGCAGGTTTTGAAACGGGGCAGAGCTAAGTGCTGGGCAATGACTTGCCTTCATAACCTGTTCACTTATAATTGCTCCTGTGCTGTCCTCAGAGCCCACCTGCGCTGTGACACTGTGAAGGCCTGAAGGCATCTCACGCTTTCCTGTTGTGCCCTGAAGGGCAAGGCAAACAAACATGAGGATGACGGCACGTTTACTGCATGCCCGCTTGCCTACACGGGTGCTCTGAGTGAGGTGTTGAGGTAAACACTGGGGTTATCATCAGCAGAGCAGAGATGTTGCTCCTGTGGGAATGTCTGTCCTGTGGCTCTGCAGAAATCCTAGGTGTCAGTAACATAAAACATTCTGTTGTGTGGAATAGAAACAAAAGTAATGAATATAGATAATTCCTCTGGTCTTCCTCATTCCTGCCTGTCATTGAGGAGATAAGGGAACAGCATGACAGCTAGCACAGATGTAGTAGTATATAAATGATCTCCAGACGGAAAAGGAATTTAGCCATTTACTGGGAGTTTCCAGATGTTTGGAAGCCCTGCACAACTCACATTAACAACACAGACCATGCATAGGGTATCTGGAGATGAAGTGCACCTCTGCTGCACCGTTGGCTTATGCTCATGTAGTAAGTCTGGCACATTCACAATGTGCTGAGCGTACTGTGTCACATATGCACCAGCTGCTCAGCCCTGGCAGTGTCAGACCCAGGAGCACCTGATGCACAGCACATGCATCCACGTGTTGGACCTGGATTCCCCCAGCAGGAGAGATCCACCATCTGCAGGCAGTGAAAGCAGCAGATGTTTTGGGGGGCTGTCTTGGCCATGGGGAGCACTTCCAGCTTGTATTTGCTTGAGATCCCAAGCTGAACCACAGGTGATTGGTGGTACCAGCCAATACCCAAAACTAGAGATTGTAAAGAGCTGAAGATATTGAAAATTTTTTTCACCTTTTCCTGTCATGGCAAAAAAACCCTAGAAATATCGAGAGAAAAATATTTTTTAAGATTAAGATCAGAATTATTTTATTTTGCCTCTTCAAGCACAGAAAGTAGATTATGTATAACTTAGAATTTTGAAACTCCTGCAGGATCAAGTTTTCAAAAAAATAAAAACTATACAATGTAAAACATCTTGGACCATGGAAAGAGTTATACTGCATATGAAAGCACATCAACACATTCTTTTTCTACTTTTCTATTGATGCACCTATACATTAAGAAAAATCTTGCATTGGAAAACAGAAAATTAAGCTTCCGCCTCTAACCCTTGTGAGCTTACAAATACTGTATTACAAAATATATGTAATATTATTAAGTCTTCTAATACCATTTTGGAGAACTGAAATGCAGCAAGGGTAGCATCAATTTAACTTTAAAGTTTAAAAAATCAATGCCTGTGTCAAAAAAAATCACTAAATGTCTGTTTTCTTTTTTTTTTTTTCATTGCCCATGTTCATTCAACAGCTCATGGGGAGAAAAATAAGAAACTATGAAGGTTTCCTCTGTAATGTTTTCTTCTTTTTCCCTATGAATCACAATGAGTCAGCTCACACACGTGCAGGTTGCATTCCACATTGCTTTCCCTCCCTGATGCCCAGAGTCCAATATCTCCTGCTTCTTCCCAGCCGCATTTCCTTCACACGTTCAGAGCAAGGTCCTCTCACCGGCAGTGGGCCTTTCTGCCCACGTGAGAAAGCACATGTCAGTTGGAGCTGGTATGCCAAAAGTCCTTCTTCAGCATATCTTTGTGCCTTTATTGACCTTCTTCACCCTCCAGGTGTTTTCCCCACTGGAATCAATGAGGGAGTTTTATGGCTTTAAACTGATTTCATTAGGGCATGAGGAGAACCAAGGAACCCTCCATTATTTTTCTACTGAGGCTTTCATATTTCATAGTTTGCTTATTTGTGCAGTACCTTTGGCTGGTTTTGGACATAGTAAGGTTTCAAACCAATGATCCATATCCACAACACAAATATTTCCCTCCTTATCTCTGTACCTGATGCTTCAGCTGATTTCTCTTTCAAAGGTCATGAATTACATTACAGAAATGAGGACAGACTGGCTACGCTGACTCCCTTGGTGCCAATCTGCTGGGATGAAAATCTTGGTTACAGAGAATGGGATGGCCGTTGAGTTGTAGAAATTCATCATCCCTTCGGCCCTTACTTTTGTGACCTTGAAAGGCCAAGAAGACACACTGTGGTCAACAACAGCAAGAATTCCTAGGCTTGCTAAAGTTCTTCCTTGGAAGCAAAATAGCTACAACATTTCTAAGTATTCCCAGATTTGCTTCAGAAAGTTGTTTGTGTTTTGATCATATACATGCTTTTTTTTGGCATGAAAAGCAACTTGAGGTAAACAGAAATCAAACAAGATAAATGCAGTCCAATTTATTTTAAAGTAGTGCTGATTCCATAGAAGCTATAACTGCAGTTAAGTTTTTAAAGAATTTTTGTTTTAGTTTAGTTTTATTTATTTTATTTTAATAGCGTTTGTTGGATTGTCATGATGAAATTAGACGAGGGTGAATCAGCTGAGGAAAAAATGCACTTTTTTTCACTCACCTGCAAAAGGGCTTTTCACCCCTCTGAAGCCTAATGAGCTGCACGCAGCCACTCAGCAAACAGTAGGTACTTTTCAATTACTAGTCATTTACTGGAGCAATTTCATTTTTTTTCCCAGAGAGAAAAGTCTAGAAAAGGTTGAGGGGTGTGTAAATTCAGCCTTTTCTGGGCTGTGAGACAAGGCTGGTGGCCTGGATGACTCATCTATGTAGCTTTGCTCATATGAGGACAAAAACCAAGTCAGATCCCTGCTCTGGTTCTGAAGCAGTTTACGGAACACTGGGATGACATGAGCTGCCTTGCCATTCAGCTAGAAGATAATTTCACACTACTTGATTGCCACCTCTAAACCCTTTGGGACAGAAGTTTCATCCATCACTGAATGAGGCTGGTTTTGACCCCTGTACATGCTCTTGAGCTCTCTGTTTATCCTGCGAATGACAGAGACCTCTCAGGTGCCAGGCATGGGCTTGGAAGCTTACTCGGAGTCACCCAGCCTGCCTCTATGTGGCCCCACATAGGGCTTGAGAGGGGACGGGGGCTCCAGGCTCACACGCTGGCATCATGGCGTGGAGAACGGTGATGGGGAGTTGGACAGCATGATGGGGACAGGTTAAAAAAAAAGAGAAAGACCATTCTCTTTGCCCTGGGAGGTTTCCTGTGGTTTGGGGATCCCGTGACCAGCTGAGAGGGGAGCGGAGCAGGTGGCACCCTCATGTGTGCAGGGCCCACACCACAGGGCTGGCTGCTGTGATTTCAGGCTGACGGGAGGCTGGGCAAGCCTTAAGCGATCCGTCTGAGTAGACTGAAAGGTCAGGCAAGCTACCTTAGAGTTGTTCATTTTGTTGAATGGCTGCAGTTTTAAGCAATGTTTCAAACCCAAGAAGATGTGGTCAGGCAAAGACAAACGCAGATTTCCATGATTTTTAAAACTGAAGGTAACTTGACTGTAGACAGCAGTTCTTTTGCAGAAACCTGTCAATATATGTATCGTGATATGGCCAATGATAATCAAAATACGAAATTCTGGGTGAAGCAACTGTAATTTTGATATGAGCAATCAGTGACTGGAGAATAACTATTTTCATTAGAGCAGAACAAAATTTGAAATTTCTGTTTCAAACTTTTAGGGGGAAATTCTTTTCCCTAAAAGAAAAAGAATTTTCCCTTCGCTCAGAATCAGAATAAAAAGTCAAAATTGTTCATGACATGAAATACCTCAAACAGACAACCACAGCAACCTTCAGTCTTTTTGCATTGAAACAGTTTAGTGTGTTTTGTTGTTTTGCTGAAGTAAAAATACCACAGCTGAAGTGCTTCAACTATATAGAAGCAAAGCACTTCAAGCTGATGAAATGAAATATTCTGATATTTTTCCACTGAGCAATTTAGGTAAAAAGTTAGAATCCTAGTGATTCTCCAGACAACAAAGAGCCAGCAGTGGGCTGCAGAAGGATGCAAGGAGGGAAAGTACATTGTGGAGCCAGAGAAATAAATGGAGTGGAAGGTCGACAAGAGCTTTTTGCTTGCCAGTCTTAAAGGACCTCGTGTGGGAAGGAAAGACATTTTAAAATAAACATTGCTAGGATTCCCTTTCTCTGTTGTTGTCTTTATGCTGCCATGAAATATTTCGGGTTGTTACAAAGAAAAAAAAGCAGGAAGGGTGAAAACAGACTGTTTTCTTCATATGTCCAGGTCCCAGTGGCTTCCTTGTCCCATGTATGAACCTCTGACAGCTATGTGATTTTTAACCGTTTGTGCTGGTTGGCCTACCCTAAGGAAGGCAACATGATACCTAAGTACAGAACAGGTACAATGAAAACCTCGATGTGGGTGCACAAGCCCTCATTCTCTGAGCTCCTTATGACCCTGGTACAGGGGGTTAGTCAGTGTAATACCTGCTACTGGCTCCAGTGTTCACCGGGCCATTAATCCTCCACTCACTGGGAAAAGAACAGTTTCCATCAACTCATTTTACAGAAGAACTCAACACTGTGCTGTTTAGTTTTGAATGGCTGTCAGACTGCACTGAGGTCCCCTGTCCCACCTGCTGTGGGACCGAGTATCAGAGGATTGCCAGCGAGCTTCATTCCCTGAAGGGTTTAATGTTGCTGCTAAAGGTACAAGCCAGCAGGCTTAGCAAGGGTTGATATTTTTCCTCAAGACATGGCTTTAGAGGCCTTAAAATCACCTGTCAGCTCAGTTTGTCTTTCTGTCTTTCCAAACAGGATCAAACGGCCAAGTTGCAGAAAAACCTCAGCCAAGTTTTTCCTTCCCCAAACCACAGATTCCCATTAAAAATCACTCTCTCGTGGCATTTAGGGCTTAGCCAATATTTCTGATTCTCCACTACCTTTTCATTGGAGCCCACTGAACAATGTTTATTCTTCAAGGCTGAAATGTGATACTGTATTACTGTAAAAGATAGAAGTGCAGATTGTTTATTTAAACTACGGGCCTCACTTTGCCAATAAACATCAAAGTATGTTAAAGTAGATGCAAACATGATGCAGATGCCCTGGAAAGGCGTTTTATATTGTCAGAGCAAAGGATGAGGCCATTGCAGGGTTGGTGAGTCTCACAGGTTTACAGTAATTTGACTTTTTCCTTTAAAGCCCCAAGTCCTGACATCATATGAACATAAAAGAAAATCAGCTTTCAAATAAAGTTAATTTCTAGATTTTTTGTTTGCAGAACATCATTTCCCAAAAGGACCTTAGAAGCCACATTGTCTATCACAATATGATTATAGTTACCTCATGTTTAGGGGCAACATTATAGCATGTTTTTTTGTATTATACCTGAAAAAAACACCCACGTTGAAAATACTTGAAAATATTTCCTTACATAGTGACCTTAAACAAAGGTTACAGTGAGGGTAATACATTGTTTCTGATGTAAATATATAAATTTGAACAGTATCAAAGATACTGATGATGAACAGTAATTATAATGATTCTTTTTTAATAGGCTAAAAAATATCTCAGATTATGTCCCAGGCAAGAAGCTGGAGAGGAAGACAAGTTCAAACCTACAGACACAGAAACCATGCTGCTTACTTGCCGTTTACTGCTTTCCAGGAGAAAAGGGATTGTGAGTAATTTCGAAAGGCCAAAAAGATGGTAGGAAAAAAGTGGAAGTCCTGGCAGCATCCCGTCCGCTAGCTGAAGGGACATAACCTACTGCCAATACGCTCTGGAGGCAAACTCCTACAGGCTGTTGCCAAACTGTTTTTATGTTGTTATTCCCCATTTGATGCCCAAAATGCCAATACAAACTGCCTTTGCCAGCTCAAGTGTCATTATACCTTCTTAATGACAAATGTACCTCTAAACATCTCTGTAGGGATGGGCCAATGAGGCAGATTTTTCCATCAAAGTTTATGGAACTGAATTATTGAAGACTGAAGGAGCTGTAACCTGGCACCATGTGTCAGCTGTCACATGGGATAGTTAGATGTGACATGAAGGGAAGAAGAAGAAGAAGAAGAAGAAGAAGAAGGAGAAGGAGAAGAAGAAGAGAAAATTTGAAAAGGGAGCAAGGTTTTTTTCTGAAATCTGAGGATGGAAACTCTGTTTAGAGCAATCCTTCCTCTAAGATGCTGTAGAGTCTAGATGCTGTGGTGCCTGATTCTCTTCTCTGTTATTCCCATTTTAGGATGCCATTTTCTGGCCAGACAAGCCTGACTTGGGCATCCAGCTGGGCTGGGAGTGGACAGTCCGTGCTGGAGTGCTGCTGGACACAGAGGAGCCAGCGTTAGCTCTTACCTTCCCTGCTGTTTCTTGGCATGCAGCCTGTTCCCATGACATTATCTGAAGCTGGTCATGGAGGTTTATGGTTTATTTTTATAGCAATGTTTTCAAGCAATTATCTTCCAACTTGTAGCTATAGACCTTTATACTCTCAATCTAGCAGAGGCTTGTTTCTGTAAATCCACTTGTTTAAGATTTCCCTCATGTGTGCACACTAAACACATTGTTAACCTTGACGAGCAGTTAAACACTTAACCAGCACTGCAAAATTTCAGCTCATTTTCAAGTGTTGTAAGCCTTCATCTCTCCTGTCTGTTCCATAAGCCTGGCATGGTAAGGCAATAAAGGAAGGACTGAAACAGCTAGAGCCAGCTACTTAACTGCTTTAAATCAGGGTAGCTCCGCAAAGTCAGTGGGGCTATGGAGACAGACGCACGCTCTAGATCTGGCGTCGTGTAAAAAAAAATCTCAGCACTCACTGGCTTTCACCTACCTGCATTTTATTTCTTTCTTATTGTTTCTGCTGGGGGTGTGGGAGTGTGGTTTTTTTAAGACATTCAGTTTATTTAGAAGAGTACTGAGAGTTTATGAGTCAATATTGATTTTGGTGAGTTTGAGTTGGCATAGGCACCTTGCATAAATGCAATTACGTCATGCTAATAAAATATATTAGAGATCATGCTGGCCAGCAAGTGTTACTTCTTCACAATGGACTAAAACCCCAGGCTCTGATTCTATTGGCTACTATGTTTTATAGTTAGCGTAACTCAGATTATTAGTTATTCGAGATGCAGAAGAATAATCTGAAGATGCACGGAGCCAGGCCCCCCTTCACTGAATGTGGTACCCAAAATGTAACACATTCACATGCTAGTCATGGGTGAATTCCAGAGCCTGAGTTTCTGGATCTGGAAGACAAAAAGGGAAAATGTTGCTGTAGTGGTTACTGCACAAGTGAAAGACCAAACAAAGGATATGAGGATCAAAAATGAGGCAGGAAGAACAAAAACTTAAACACTCTGCATAGAAAGATTAATTATATAAAATAAAAGCTGGAAGAAATAAAAGAGCCAAACAAGACAGTCCAGGAAATTTCTAAAAATGTTGCTGTTGACACTAAAGAAAAACAGAGAATATTCTGCCTGCAGCTGCAATACAGCTGTCACATCCAAACAAATGAAAACCCTTTGAGGACCAAAAAAACCCAATAAACTGTAACACTGTTTAAGTGAAGCAGGATCTTTTCCCTGCATCCCAAGCCGAATATTTATTTGTGAAAAGGTAGCCTAGGAACACTCAAAGCACAAAATATCATTCTGGGTCCAGGGAAGCCTAAGATCTGATTTAGTGCATGTTAAACTGCATCTTCTTACTGTCTTGCTGCCACTGTACCAATGAGACTTCTGCCCTGTTTTTCCATCTCTGTTTCAAAACTCCTGATGGCAGATTCTGAGACTCCTGATTTTGGTGGCCTAAGCAATCAGACAGTGCACATATACGCTTTTAAACTGAGCACTGTAATACTTCCAAGCAGTCTGGCTTGTTTGCCGTGTGGCATTTGGGATGGTACTGTACAAAAAGAGCAGCTGGGACTCTGCATGCTGCTAGAAGTTTGCCCCGAGGAATCCCCCAGCCTCCCAATCCCATCTCAGTTGCACTTGGTTACCAAAGTTTTGCTTTCGTTATAAGGTGCTTATGCTGATTTACAAAGCTATTGAAAGGCAGAGCCCAAGTTACCTTCCTGAGTTAGTGACTCTTTACGCCGCTGGTCACAGGCGGAGGTCAACTGATACAGGTCTCTGTGCATCTTCAATTCTGAAATGTGTCACTTTGGGTGGTCGCTCTTTCAGCCATTGTGCACGTGGCCCCACTGCCTCCTGACAGTACTGGCACTGCTACCTTCCCTGCAGTTAAAGTCCAAATACAGTTGTGTGCATCGGCTGTTAGCTGGATGCAAATCATTGCAATTTCTGAAGGGCTGTTGCTAACACCATTTTTTCAGTTATTTCCCTGCAGTGTTTTGAGATGTGTCTGCAAGACAAGGAACTAAAAAGAGTGTTTTCTTTCCCCTCTTTGCCATTCTGTTTTTATTTTCTGTTTGCAAATGTAATTCCCCCTGTGGTGCAGCAGGATAGCATGCACAGTGTAGCTATGTGAGCACAGCTGAACTTTTTCCTACTCTACAGAAAACACTTATTAATGGACCAGAGCACAGAACAGCTTTACAAAGCACTTCTTTGATTAAATACATAAAATAAACCAGCTGCTGCTGCTGCTGTAAAGAAACATAAAATGTTTATCAAATTAAGTATGGATCATGCAATCTTATGTTGAGTGTTTAACTTTAAATGCCTAGTAAATCAATGCAACAGATCAGAATTCACAGAAGAAGTCATCCTTCTAAAGCCATTATTATTAATCATTACTCTAGGTTCTATAAATCTGTTTGATGTCAGGCATAATGCAGATAATTTATACGAGCTGGAATTTTAACTGTATTGTTAATCAATGGATGTTTTCACTGTCTGGATGAAGAAGAGGGAAAAAAATCATATTATTTAAAAAAAAAGGTTGGAATGTGTCTGCTCCAGAAATAGTAAAGTAGCTTTGTTTCACTGATGCAACAAATTCCATCATATGAAAACTATTATACAAAGGTTACTCATTATTAAAGGTATACCACAAAATGTCATGGTAATAGAGTGTTGTCATGGGATAAATATATCTCACTTTGAAATATTCTCCATAAATGTCTCAGTCACCACAACTTCCATTTAGCTGCAGAGGGCTGGCAGGAATGTTTTGTTTTAAAATTAATCATCCACTGTTCTTCCTTCCTGTCAGTAGGCTTAAGCACTGCAATATGAGGGAGAAAATCTTGGAACTGTTTTTTATATTAATCTAATGCCCAAGACTGGAGGCAGGAAGGGATATTCCCAAACTTGATCTGGGGAATATCATAACTTTTAGAATTTCAGTGAGAGCACTCGCTTAGCTGCAGTACCCAAAGAGTAAACTGCTCTGACTAACACAACTGACCACTGGGTATTTAAAGTGGTTAGTATTTGCCCTGAAAAAAGCTGAGAGATTAGCACAGACAAGATGGCTGGAGTTATTAATTCCAAGTATTTTAATTTAGGAAGGGTGTCAGCACCCAATCAATCAACAGAGAACTTCTAAGATGATTCAGCTGAGTTTAAAACTGTACGTATGGAGCTGACTACACAGTCCTAAAGAAAACAGCTGGTGGACAACCTTACTCTGGGATCAGCTTGGAAAGGAGGGCAGGGATGGGAAGGGCCAGCGGTCATTTATTCACCGGTAGTTACTGGGTGTTCTCCCAGCCCCTTGGCTTTCTGTCCTCCCTTTTTCATGGAGCCTGTGTGTTCAGGATTTGTCTGATGCCTCAGTGAGCTCCTTCTCTGACAAGCCTGCTCAGGGATGTGCTGGCTGGTTTTGTGGGATGAGAGGCAGACACAGACTGATGCTTCTGCATCCGCAGGGATTCAAACTGCTCTGCAGCACACACTGCCCCTGCCCACAGTAACCTCGAGGCGAGTACATGACTCTGAATCATCACACAAGTCCACTCAAAGTCAAAAACCTCCAAAAGTACGTCTGTGAGTATTCATAAACATTAACTTCTCACAAGGCAGCAGGTCATGCGCTGAGCCGCTGGGCGTGGGCACGAAGCTGTACTGGGAGAGGAGCGTGCCGACAAGTGGGACTGAAGTGGTGTGAAAGCAAATTGGATTTCCCTACGTTGTTAATTGCTGCCCGTCAGTAAAAATTACTCTTTCCTTTTTTAACAGTGTTACTGCCTGGCTGAAAACTTTATGAGAAATCGCTCCTGGATTTTTTATGAGAGCTTCAGCAGTCAGATGTTGGAAGCTGTTACTTAATATGATGTCACTGGGTCTGCAGGTGAGCAAAACCCTCAAACAACTTTTCGTTTGAAACGTCCTTGCAGCAGCTGTTTCCACGCATGATTCATAACTTCTCTGCCTTAAGAACTGCGGCCATTTAAACAGCTTCAGTGAACAAAAGCACGGCACACACACAAGTCCAGAATGCAGCACAGAAGCTTTTGTGCAATACCTGTCCCCACAATCTCATACAAATATTTATTTAGAATTTTTGACAGCATTTTATATGGTTAAGGCACTATATGGATACTCACCAGTCACACCACGTACAACCACAGCAGTTGTATGGGATGAGCTGATTTAATAGAATCTGACCCTATTTTATAGGCAAGGAAATGGATCAAAGAAGCAAAGCCATGTGGGGTGAGAGTGGCAGAACCAAAATTAGGTTTCACATCTTCCTCCATTCTCATCTGACACATGCTCCTTCAGATCACCTTGCCCTCTTATTAAAGTTGGACTGTGATAACTACTGCTCAAAAGAGCCTTTAAAAAATAACTTGGGGAGACACTTGCACTCTCACTATATGTAGAAGTAGCTGCATAGACTGATTTTCATCTGTTTCAAATAAATGACTAAATTTCTACATCTGACCCAAACTAGATCTGCCTCATTGGAATCCTTGTTGCCCTTTGGGGATTCAAAAGTACAATATGACAGCAGAATGAGGCCCGCTGACTTTACCAGACTCTGATCACAAGCTTAAAATAAGTCATATCTGAAAAGACACTTTCAGCTATTGTCTCACAATAAAATATTCCAGCTTGTGGTTGTTTGGGCGTCTTTCAAAGCTTTGCTGCTTGGTTTTGATTATTAATGGCATTTAAGAAACTGCAGCAGGATGGAGGAATTACCACACATTCTCCAGGCTTCTTAATGCAACCTCTCATAGTAGAGTGTGTTCAGCACTTGATATTACTGTCAGAAAATGACTGCAAATAAGCTTTAAAATGGAAACTGTGAAGAGGGAAAAATGGAGGCAAAAAAGAGATAAATCATGAGAGAAGGGAAGAAAACCAGAAGAGAGATGTGGAGACAGACACTGAGGAAGAAAAAAACATGAATCACCTACTGTGAGTTTTAAGACCATTATTATTATTAATAATTAGCACTAAAAGTGCATGCATGCACTTCCATGTATAAAATATATGAAGTTAGATGTATGTAGTTTGCTGCTTCTCAGTTCGGAAGTTTGTTGTATGTGAAAATAAACAATAGCTCCTTGCTGCACAAACTTGGGCCAGCCCGCTTTACAACACGCATTTGCAGGAGCAAAAAAGCAGCTCATTATCGAGTCGGGGCAAAGCTGAAAAGTTCAGATGCAGATTTTCAGTTACGTTTGGAAATGGGAACATTTGGATCTGTGCTTTGGCTCATGTACAGTCAAACATAAAAGCCAGTTCTATTGCTCTGGACTGGAAGTGACTCTCCCCTGTGAACTCCTTGTTGTAACCCCTCGCACAGCCCGAGCCTGTCTGTCACTTACCGTGTGGCATGTCCCAGCCACCAGCTCTTCACCCAGCTGAATACTCTTGAAGTCAGCAGAGTTACAGCATTTTAAAGGTGGTTGTAGTCAACAGTGTGTAAATGAGAGAATCCAGCCCAAGAGCCACAAGAAACTATGGACTGCAGTTTTAAAATTCACTTTTTGTGCTCATGTCTTTCTACCTGCAGTACTGGGGCAAATCTTTCAGTTCTGGAAACAGCCATGAGACACCTTTTCCTTAACATTTGTAGTTGGGAGCTACAACTGCCTTTTTAGCCCAGTTTCTCAAAGTGCTTCAAGGGTCATGCAGTCTTTTTTCCTGCCTGCCATCTGCAAAAAAAAAAAAAAAGCTTCAGCTAAATTTGATAAATGGTCAGAAGTTTCAAAACCAGTTACTATCACAGGAGGTTTGGGAAACCCAATGGCTTGAGAAAAAGCCAAACTTACTGTCTTACTAACAGGGAGCAGCTCCGCAGCAGCCTGCTCACCAGTCAGCATATGTAATGACCAGTCAGTCGGTGTGTACCTAAGCCAAAGCACTGCTGCCTCTTGGTGACTTGACATGTGACAGAGGAAGAAAATAATGCCTTATGAAAATAATAAAAGGACCTTGTAAAAGTCTTGCAACTTTGGCTGTCAGTTTTACTCTAGTAGAGATTATGCATCAGAATTCAATAGAATTTAACCAATAGAGAGTATTTATCAGTATTTAATGACTGCTTAAAAATGTAATTGATGTCTTATAGTGTGGGATGAAGAATTATACATTGAAATCAAATATATACCCTTGTGAGCTGTCCAGAGCACAAAATGCCTTTTGTCTTTAGGAAGGTCTGTCGCAGGCACTGGCGCTGGTGAACAGGACAGCTTCCCTCAGGGGCACTCCTGTCCTCTATTGTAGTTTCTCAACAACTGCTTAAGAACTTGACTTTTTTCTTACCCTTCACCCCATTTTTCTGGCACTATCCACTTCAGTTGCAGGGCCAGACTCTCAGTGGGCTTTAGGTACCTAATTCCCGCTGAAGTAAAGGATGGTTGGGTGCCTAAACACTAGGTGTATCTGGGGCAGCCCCTTTCAAGGTTGTCAGTGCTACTGGGCTCCAGATGTGCCACCTACACCTCAGAGCAGGCGCATCTTGCACAGATGTGTTATAACAGGCAGGGGAAGGGGCCCCACACTCCAGCTACAGCAGCTGAATCTGGGCCAGAGAGCATGTCCTGGCCTGGGCATGCTTTGCTCCTTGGCTAGAACTTGCTCCTGCCCCTCTGTACACCCCATGCAGGCTGAGAGCGTGGGATGAAAACGGGGCAAGGAAAGTGGTAGGTACAGAGATGTACTCCACAAGGACTGCTGCAGTTTCATGACCCAGGTAAGCCCAGTGGCCCTTCCCCACTTGCCCAAGGGTGTGTGCTGACAGAGAAGCAAAAGCCCCAACCCCTCAGCCTTTCCAGAGGGCTGAGCTCCAAGGAGCCCAAGGGAAGGAAAGAAAGCCCAGGCAGCTGGGCAGCCCTGCTCAGGTCCACACCATTTCGGCTCTGCACAAGCTCATCTCAAACCAACTTAGAGAGCAGGGAGGGCTTGTCCCTTGCTGCTTTTCTTGCAGTCAATTTGCAAAATAATTCCTCCAGGATGATCACACAGAGCAAATGAAAAGCTCAATCCTGAATCCTCCACTGTTGTGGGTAATCCCTGTTTCAAGACGTAAAGTCTCTTGTTTAAATGCAGAATAGAAAATTGAGGGTTTCAGAGAAAGTTTAAGCTTTAGATATCATGCTTTGCACGTATCAGAATTAATAATTATTATTTATTTTAATTAATGAGCTCTGTAAAACCAAAAGAAGGCTGATAACAGAGGGGGTCATGATTTGGGTGGGATGGAAGTTAGCACACCAGAGAATAAGAATCTTCAAAACTGGCCATGAAAGAAAGAAGTTTAGTTTAAGTTTGTTGAAGTTCCTAATAGGTTAAAGTCAATGTATGTATGTACTTACATTAGCGACTAGTCACAAAAAGAAGAAAGAAAGGAGCTGCAGAAAAAGATGTAGATTGTTAGGGAGTATTAGGAGGTGGGAAAAGCATATTACATTATTCTACGGAGAAAGAGAGACAAATACAACATACAGAAATAACTTGAAACCAATTCTTCCTATAGAGAATATTCCACACCTTCCACAATATTGTCTTAATTAGAAAATGTACTGTAATGAACATCAGTTGCAAAGCAAAGAGACAAAGAGGAGCTTATAGTAAAATTCGAAGTCCAAAGCTGGTTAGTTGCTCAGAGGGAAAGATACTACTTTCAAGAGTTGATGAAGGAAAAAGGTGTAACATTATAGAAATGTGCATTATTGGAAAAATGAAGTAAGGGGTTATTTGTTTTTATAGAGAGGTGGGATCTTGCCTGTTTTAAGATCAATTCTAAAATTCACATCGAATCTTGTAAGGTCAGGTTTTCTTTTCAGTAAAGTCAATATACTGAGTTTAATTCTCTTGCAGATATGTTCTTCTACAGGTTAAATTGTTAAAATCCAGAGAAAGTTAAACCCAGAGAATGTTAAAATCTAGAGAAAGGAAGCTCTCAGTCAGCAGGGGTTCATTCGCCAGCTCTGGGACGGGCTTTTTTGTGATGTTTGCCAAGTCACTCATTTTCTGTGCCTCAGTTCCCAGCCGATAAGGGACCCCTAGGTGCGAGCCTGGCGAGGTGTGTTGGCTGGGTGGCTTTTATCCCAGGGATGTAACCTCACACCGCAAACGCGCTCCCCTGCAGCCCCGCCGGGAAGCCCCCGGCAAGAGGGCGGTGGGGGCTCAGGCTGCTCCATCTCCTCCGCAAAGCCAGGGCTGCATCAGCCGGAGCCAGCCGGCCGCTTCTGTCCATGTAAATCTTTTCGGTTGTTTTTGGTTGTGGGGTATTTTTTTCCCACCTCTCCTTCTGTCTCGAGGTGTAGACACAATCAACTGTTTCAGGCATATGCTCGATTTCTGCATCCCACATACACCGATTTGGTCAATCTGCTTTGCAATCCTCCACTGAGCAGAATAAATGAACCCATTCAAAAAAAACCAAAAAAACAAAAAAACAAAAAACGTGGGGGGGAGAAGAGAGAGAGTGGAAAAGCCGCTATTTTCTCAGGTGGTCGGAGGTGTTTTTAACAGCGGGGGCCGGTGAGGAGGAGAGCCGAGCAAGAGCTCGCCGGGAGCCCCGACGGGACGGGGCTATCCCAAAACGGCCGGGCCACATTTCGGGCTGGAAGCCCCGCCGTCTCCCTCAAAGACCCCGGTTTGCCGGGGGGCGAGCAGCCCGGTCCGCGCCGCAGCGTTACTTCCGCAGGTGGGGGAGTGGCCGCGGCCGCACATCCCCACGGAGGGCCACGGCCACCGCGCCCCCACTGGGCTTGGCCCTGGCCTCTGTGGGGACGTGGCCCGTTTCCTCGGCTCCTCGTTTTCCTGCCCCGGTTTCCCCGGCTCCTCGTTTTCCTGCCGTTTCACATCAGCCGCCACCAAGCACGGCCGTCGGCGAGCGGGCTGAAAAGCGTGCTGCGAACAACGTGGAATTAAACCAAATTTTTACATTTAAATATTTTTTCTTTACCCCCTTGGAAGCGAGAAACCTCATTTAAACGCGCGGGGGACCCGAAGCGGCTCTGTGGATTTAGCTGGAGGGACAGCGCGGCAGCCCACACGCAGCCGTTCCCTTCGGGCCCATGGAGAGGGCCACGGCCTCACCCCGTGAGCCCACGGAGACGGGCTGGCCGTGGGTGGGGTGTCACCTGCCACAGGATGGCCCTGCGGTCCCCACCGCCTCTGCCTGGGGGAGCACACGCGTGGGCGCTGCAGCGTACGTGCAGCATCCCCGAAGAAACGTCTGCCCCGTCCCCGCGGGTGCCGTCGGGGGAAGAGGCGGCTCTCGGTGGCACCCCGGGGTTACCAGAGGTGCGGCGGCACGGCGGGGCGGCCTGTGCGGGGGCGTGAACTGCAAACCCACCCCTCGGTCAAAGGATGCCGTCCCCCGGACGGCTGGTGCGGGGTGCCGTGGGTGAAATCTGGCCGGCAAACCCCGAAATAAGGCCGGGCAGCCAGAGCTGAAAAGTATCCAAGTCGGTCCCAAGCAAAACAAAAGATGAAACATTTCAGGTTATTACGTTCTCCCTTTGAAGCGAACTATTTCCCGCAGATAACAATGCGTAGGTATATTTAGACAGCTCGGCTCGTCCAAGGAGAATGCGTCTTGCGCTATTTGAGAAAAACTCTAAGAGTAAGTGCAAATATTTGATGCTGAAGAGCTCTTAAGGCTTGAAGAGTACCATTTACTTATTTCTACACATCAGTGTGGGCTTAGGATGTTAAATAGATTAAAAGGCTAAGAGAGGTCACTGAAGTAGACCCTCTTTCTTTCACCCTGACTTTTTTTCCTTGCAAAGTTTTTGCACTTTCTTCGGAGTGTCCTTGGCAAACTCCTCTGAAGAGCCACCCCGGGTACTGTAGAAGTTTGGCTCTCTGAACCCCGGCCCCCGCCCCTCCCCTGGCCGCCCCCCTGAAACTCCGCTCCGGCCCAGGCATTCAGCAAATATTTGCCCGCGGGGTCAAGATATTAATAAGCACTTTTCGGTCTCGTTCATCCGCGGGGCCTCCGGGAGCGCGGGGCCGCAGCGGCGGGGCCGGCCGGGCTGGGGCCGGTGAGCGCGGCCGTACCTGGCGGGGCGGGGGGGCCGGGCCGGCGCCCACCTCCCCCCGGCTGCCCCGGCGGTGACACGGGCAACTGGGGGCGGGGGGGGGGGGGCACACACCCCAGGGCGACCGCGGGAGGAGCCGCTCCGCCGTGGACGGCCACGTCGTTTCAATTTAATCTCATTTAAAAAGACATAACTAATAAATTTGTATGGACGGGGCTGCCGGAGACGTAAAGCAGAGTCGATAGTGGTTCAATCCCATTGAACCCTATTGAAAACCATGACAACAAGGAACAAGCTCCGATTTATCCCGGAGAGTTAAAGCACATTGTGGGAAGGCGTCAATCACCTATTATTCCAGATCTGAACAAATGCAAAATCTTGACTGGAACAAATGCTTCCAACAGGTCCGGGACATAGGGCTACATTTCCCTTTTGTTCACGGCCTAGCAGTTGGCATGTATTTGTGCTCCCCTCGCTCCGACCACCCAGGACGGCTGGGAGGCTGTGCTTGGAGCGGGGAAGATAACTACTGTCACCAGGCACGCTTGATAGGTGGCTGCAGTAATCACGGCCTGGGAATCGTTTATATGGAGCCTGTCCAGTCCCGAAGAAATATGCGGGAAGTTGGCCAAATGGTGCCTTGTGCCCCGTTCATCTCGCCCACAAATCTCGCCGGTATAAATCTCGCCTCTCCCTTGTCGTTATTGCTCTATTGACATTTTCCCCGTTAAGTGTAACTGCTTCCAGAAGCGGCACTCGGAGCGGGGCGGGGGGGGAGGGGGGGGGGGGAGGGGAGCGGGGCTGGAGAAATATAATCTATACACAATAGCTTATAGATGTCTGTTTGGACAGGGAAATTTGAACCAACAAAGCGGCCGGCTAGAAGAGTATCCCCGTGTGTATCCGGGTTTCTGTTTCCCGGCGCCCAGCGCACCATCCCAGCGTTGCACGCCGTTTGCCCGACGGGGCTGTGCCGTGAGCGCTCCGGCCGGCGTTCAAAGGGAAGCGGATCTGCTGGGGAGAGGCTGGGTGTCTCCCTCCCTCCAGGCTTTCCTCCAGCCAGCCAGGCTCGCCTCCCACTGGTTTCCTAGACGGGGCCCGTGTCCCTCCCGCGAACCGGGCGGGAAGCGCCGGGGCCGGGCGCTGCGCCGTGCGGCTGGGGAGCGCGTCCGCCTCCGCGGCCCCCACGGCCGCCCCCAGACTGCGCGACCCGCAGGAAGCGCGCCCACCGGCCACCCCTGCCGCTGAGGGTTTGCATTTGAACAACTCATGCTTGCTTCTTCATCGCTTTTTTTTTTTTTAATAAGTCCTCGGAGGCCATCGAGGCTGGGCAAAGCCTCGCGGGGGCGGACGGACGAGGGGCAGGGCTGCGCGGAGGCGCTTGTCCCGCGGAGGGAACCTGCCCGGGCCGTGCCCGGCCGCTGCCTGCACCCCTCCCCCGGGGGGCCGGGGTTCCGGGCCCCTTCGCTGCCGCTGTCGGCGGATGAAGCGGCGCTCGGCGGGGCCGGGAGACGCGAGGGTAAACAAACGCGCCGCGTTTGATCTTTTCTCCCTCTCCCAGCTGGAATCGTTTCAGTCACTCACACGTAGCGCCCGAGGGGGATATTCCTTGGGTTAGTACAACGCAAAACGGTCCTAAAAAGAATCTCCCGCATTCCTCCCGCCGGCTTCTGCTTATGGACCGAGTGTGTCGGGCTTCCCGCCTTGCCCCAGTCAGGCTCACGCCCTGAGCCTGCCCGAGAGAAAGGAGCACCTTCCATCCACCGTGCCCAGGAGAGACAAAAAAACAACCCACCCCAAACCCCGAGACGCCATGCCCTCAACGCACCCACCCGCCAGCCGAGAGCTCAGCCGAGGTGTGAAAAGTCCCCGGTTGCGGGTAGGCAGCCTGCCAATGACAGGCGGGAGAATGGGAGGTAGCACGACAAACAGCCCTGGGAAATAAAACAAATAACGACTTAAATTCCTCCCAGGTTTAAAGAGAGAAGGGAGAAGGGGGGAAATAAAGAGGGAGAAGCGGGGAGGGGGCTCTCGGCAGGCTCTGCGGATGTCCTGGGAGGATTCACTTTGTCTGCGGATAGAAGGGACGCTGGTGGCTTTGGTGGCGGATGGAGGGGGGTGGTTGTTGGTCATCCACATGCCACCCAAGATGTTATTCACTGCTAACAATTACCATTATCTGTCCCCACTTTTGGCTAATCAGACAGAATATGTAATGATGAAGCCTGTTTCCTGCTGTCTTTGGGAGGTAACGGGTTATTCTCTCATGGGGGTGGCGGGAGGGGGGGCTACACCTACTCCCATTAGGGCTTTAGCACTTGACTAATTCAGGTACTTAGCATCCTATAGACAGGGACGGTTTGAAAGCAGGCAGTGTTTGCAGCGGGGAGGACTGTTTATATAAACAGGACACCTCTGTAAACGACACTAATATTTGGGGTTAGGCGGCGATGGAAGGGAAGGTCCTCTTGAGCCGGGAGATTCCCCAGTAACCGGGCGCAATTCTTTCCTCGCAGCTTTTAAGGGAGAGGGTTCGGGGCTTTGGGACGGTATTTTTTTGGGGGGGTGTGCGCACAACCTACCATGGCCACATCTGGCAGGATCAGTTTTACAGTGAGGAGCATTTTGGATTTACCAGAGCAGGATGCTATTAGCGTAAAGCAAGCCTCTGACCATCACCACTCAGCGGAGAACTACAGCGGCTCGCCGTACCGAGGGTGGATAGAAACAGACAGAAATCACTATCCCTGTGAGTATGAAGCGGACAGGAATTCGCCATCTCCACACAGCTATCTTTTATTTGTTTCCCCTCTTCCTTTGGGGAAGATGCGAAGAAGCGAATCGCCAGCGTGTGTAGCCTACAGGATCGGGGGAATCCAGGCTGGGAATCTTATAGAATATTACTGCATTGCAACAATGAAACAGCAGGAACATCCTGGCCACGAGCTTAAGAGAGAAAAGGTTATTTTTTTTTCCGTAGGTCTGTGCATATTCCCAGCTATGGCAGGAAGCAAAACCTCAGGCTGTGTCCGCCCGTCTCTTTGCGCTTATCGTTTAAGCTCGCTTCCCGGAATCTTTTTTTTTTTTTTAATTATTATTATTATTTGTTTGGCTATGTTTTCTTTCCCCCCCTCCCCCCTCCCGTTTCACTGTTGCAAGCAACCCTGCCCTTTTGTGCCGGCGCGGTTTCAGGTCAGCCCAGGCACCGCAGCGGCGAGCCAAGGCGCAGCCCGTGCCTCGCCTCCCGGCGCTACCGCGGCGCCTGGACCCACGCGTCTGCCACCGCGGAGAGCGGCTCCGGCTCCAAACCCAGCTGTACAGCACCTTGTCCTGCCTCACACACCTAAACTGCCGCAGATACACGGCGTGTAGCGTCCCTGTGTGTGCGCAGGGGCAGAGCGTCCTTTGGAAGGATGCGGGAACCCCATGGGGATGAGTTAATATTAAGGCGATCGAGCGGCCGGAGGAAAGCAGTAATGAAAGGACCGGGCAGCCCGATATGACGTTTTGTCACCGGGCGAGCACAAGCGCTACCCGCCCGCAAGCCCCCGGGCTGCGCGTGGCGAAGCCACCGTGCCCGTGAGGGGACGGGCAGCGGGCGCCGCTGCCCCGCGGGGGACCGCACGCTCCGGCCCATGGGTGCTGTTCAGTGCATTCGGGGGGTGAGCTCACGGCTCTTGTTGACTGTTGGGATTATTCCCGCCCGGCAAACAGCCGGGGCTCTCCCTGCGGACGGCGTTTCGGCTCTCGACGGCCCGCCGCCGCCTCGGTGCCTGCGCCGCGCCCCGGCCCCTGCCGCCCCCTCTCTCTAACCCCCTCGCTGTCCCCAGCTTCCGACGAGAGCGGTCCGGAGCTGAGCTTGCCCGACTCCACCCAAAGGTCGCTCCCCGCCCGCGGCTCGGAGGCCGAGGAGAAGAAGAAGAAGCGGCGGGTGCTCTTCTCCAAGGCGCAGACGCTGGAGCTGGAGCGGCGGTTCCGGCAGCAGCGGTACCTCTCGGCGCCGGAGCGGGAGCAGCTGGCGCGGCTGCTCAGCCTCACCCCCACCCAGGTGAAGATCTGGTTCCAAAACCACCGCTACAAGATGAAGCGGGCGAGGAGCGAGGGCCCCGGCAGCACCCCGCCGCGCCCGCCCGCCCTGCTGCGCCGGGTGGTGGTGCCGGTGCTGGTGCGGGACGGGGAGCCCTGCCGTGGCTGCCCCGCCAGCCCCCCGCCGCCCGCCGCCCCCCCCAAGCTGGGCTGCGCCCTGGCGGGCTGCAGCGCCCAGGCCGCCCTCGCCCTGCAGGGCTACCGCGCCTGCCCGCCCGCCTCCGCCGCCCTCGGCGTCTTCCCCGCTTACCAGCACTTAGCGCACCCCGCCGTCGTCTCCTGGGGGTGGTGACAGCGGCGCTTCGCCCTGCGGGGCCGGACTCACCCCACGGGCGCGGGGACGCCCGCCCCAGCCGCGGCTCGTACCGCGGGGAGGGCACCGGGGCGCGCCGGGGCACGGCGGCGGCCGGGCGGGGCGGGCCGGGCAGCGGGCAGGCGCGGGGGGCGGCGGGCAGGAGGGGGCTGACCCGAGCCGCCCTCCCCTCCGCCGGGCTCGGCCGAGGGCGCCGAGGCCGGGCCCGGCTCCAACGTCATAAAACCTCCGCTCCTCCTGCTCCTTCTCGAGAGATCCCTTGTTAAAAAAACCACAAAAACCATTAATCCTAGCCACCCCATTTATTTTGAAGTAGCTAATTCTTCCGGTGACTAATAAAATGATTTTTGGCAAATAAATTTTTCCCGGCGGAAGAGTGTATTTTTGACGACTGGGGCTTTTTCCTGGGATTGCCTCCCGTGCCATAAAGCTTAAACACTTGCCTCGATCGCGTCGGCGGCATTTCACTTCCAAGTTCGTTTATTTTACCCACGTGCGCCGGTAAACGGCGAATAAAGTTTGCTGCGAGCATCTCCCGGTGAGCCTGGTGGTACGTCTGACGGGAGGCGGGAGCCCGAGGCCCCCCGCCCCCGGAGGCTCCCCGGCTTTGCGGCGATGCCCGCGCCCGCCGGGACCCCGGCGGCTTCCCCGGGTCCCCCCGGTCCCGCAGCGCCGGGCAGGGCCGCCGGGCAGGGCCTCCGGGCCGTCCCGTCTTTTCTGGAGCCGCTGAGGCAGCGCCCCGAGTTAAGCCAGCCTTCCCCTTGGTCTGTGCCTGCTCCGAAGGTGGGCTAGGGAAGGGTAGCCAAGAGGATGTAGTGATGCCTTTGAACGCCTAGGGAATGATGTTCTGAACCGCTGTGATGAACTGTCGATTTTATTAATTTGCGAGTAAAAATATATCATTGTCCTGGTAACCGCTAATGGGGACACTCCCACCCCCTTCCCCCGCGAAAAATAACCCCCAAAAACAACAATAACAAAACCGAACCAACCCTAGCTCTATGGAATGTAGACTACACCGGTTGCCTCCCTTCCGACGGGAGCCGCGGATCAGGAACGCGGAGGGAATATCTGGGGGCGGAGACACCCCGGGGACAGATGCATTTAGCCTGCCCGCCGAGGAACGGCTGTCGGGCGAAAGCGACCCGCAGAAGATGTTTGGGGTCTTTTTTTTTTTATTCCCTGGAAGGAGGCTACTTCGGACCAGCTGTGCCCCTGGGATGTGTGGTGCTGTCTAGACATCCCGGAGAAGCCCCGGGGAGCGGGACCGCGATGGCAGCACGGCCCCGCTGCCCCCCAGCCCTGCTGCCCCTCCACCGGGGTGGGGCGGCCGCCGTGAGCAGGATGAGGCCCGGGCAGGGCAGGGCGGGTCGGATGGAGCGACGCCGGTCCTCCCACCTGCATCCTCTTCCCTGCTTGGGTAGGGGGCCATGTGCCAAGGGGGCCATGCAGGGTGGACCAGGCTTCTGGGATGTGCGGGAAGGACCCAGGGAAAAATACAGCCTCTGTGTCACCTGGGTTTTTTTTCCCTGTTGTTGTATCCCCCTCCCCCCCCCCCCCCCCCTTTATTTTTCCTCCTGCCATCCGAAATCTTTTTTTTTTCTTTTTTTTCTTCTCTCTCTCTCTCTCTTTTTTTTTTTCCGTCTCAGCTGCTGGCCACCTTGTCTCCCATATGGATGGGGTTATCTTAGAAGAATCTCCCAGAGAATCGCTCCTTAAACCTCCTTTTGTCTTGGGGGCTGAAAAGAGCATTGTTGTGCATGAAAAGGACCTAGACAAAATCCGCACTGTTTCAATTCAGGACTGTTTAATCAGTCCCTAGTGACAATTTTATGGGTTTTAGGCGGTACAATAGTACCTTTTAAAACCTTGTGGCCTTCATGAAAACAAAGGGCTTGAATTTTATGGGCTTACAACTCCAATTAGAACAGTGCCAATGTGTATAGGAGATTATCAAATTTGTATCATAAAACCCCTTTATAATAAATGATCGGTGGAAGCTGGGGAGGGGCTGAGGGAGAAGGGACCCGGGCTTCGAGCAATGGACTTTGTCGCATATAGTTTTAAAAGTGCACATGCTGCTCTCCATTTTAACTCTTTGGGACCCAGCTATGCAGCAGGCTCAGCAGTGGAAATTGTGTGACATAGTCATTAGAAATGGAAACAAAGACAAGAGGAGAAGACCCCTCCTCAGCCCAAATCTACCCTCCGGCAGCTTGCCGAGGGTTTGGAAGCATCCCACCCGGAAGGCTCCCTCCCTGGTTCCTTGGTTATCTGGGCTGTTCTCCTGTCCTGGAGCCCACACATGGCCATAGGAAGGATCTGTAAAATAGGAGGTCTTCATTACATTATTGCTTTTATCTGCTATTGTTTGTACGGGCCATGACAGAGGATGCTAGGGTGTCCCTTCCCTTCCCAGTCCCAGGCTGCAGGGATTTCCTCTCCTCACCGACTGCAATGTCCCCCGGTGCAGGTTTCTTGATGCAAAATGTGTGGTTTATGAGCGTTGCCTTTTACCAAACCCAGGGAATAGGAAAGGTGCCATTCTTGGGCACCAGCAAAGGCTGAAGCAGTGCCCTTGCAGGCTGAGGGGAAGCCACCACAACAGTGGTGCAGGATGGGTGACAGAGTCAGGTTCAAGTACTGAGCAAAGCAGTCCCCTTCATTTGATACATCCAAGTAGAAAGAAAAATGTATTAACTAACGAGTCAATTCAATAAGCTATGGAGATTTCCAGCAAAGTCTTGTGAAGAAGATAGGGTGGGACCGAAAATATTATTTTTCCCGGCAGAAACAAATCAATCCATCTAAACTTTAAGTGTATTTAGCAAGGAAAATTGATTTGTTAACCTTACCAGTGGTTAAGCTGCATCTAGGAGATACATCTTAACAAATGTCATTGATAATGGCTTTGAGGCAAAAACTTACTGCTTTTCAGTGTATTTTCTGTTACTTTGGCTTGGTTTTTAATAAGGCACAAAATCACCCCCATTGGTTTGGGTTTTTTTCCCTCCTACTCAAAGGGGTGAATGCACACACAATCTCTGCCTTTTCTCCCTTTCTTTTGCCCCACCAGGTCTCGCTGTTACTTTCACCCTGCAAACAGGCCTGTGATTTCACTGAAGCTAATGAATAAACATGCCATGATCAAGACCTAAATGCCATCTTCAGCTAATGAAAAGCATTGCTAACATCTTCAAACATCTTCCCCGGTGCTTTATTCTTAGTCAGTAAATAAACTATTGACTTTGCAAAGGCCCAGCCCTGTTTCAGTGGGAGCCCCTGGGCACATGTTTGTTAACTCAGAACTAAGGCATTACAACAAATCACTAGGCTGCCTCCAAAAAGTGGGCAACAGTTCTGAAAAGGCATATCATCGAGCTTCTTAGCAATAATTTATGAATGAGTTGAGTGTGCCCCTGCCAATGCATGCCCATCATTAGTCTTTGGGTACACAGCATGCATTTTAAAAATTGAAGCAGATGAAAAACATCACCTCCCAAGCAGAACTCAGCCACGAATCAAAATAAATTCTCTTATCACTGACTTAGAAAAGGCTTCTGGCAGCCTTGCGGTATGTGTGTCTGGGTTAATAACCCATCTGGACTCTGCTGTTAACTAAGTGTGAGTTAGGTCTGTGGAAACTTTTTGGGCTTTTCAGCCCCTCCTACTTCGTAGCACTGTGTAGGAGTAAGCCTTCCAGCCCTGGTGGAGCTCAGCTGATGCTGGAGAGGGGCAGTGAGCTCACTTTCAGAAACCAGGGGTGCCCAGCACTACCTGTGGAGGAGCACAGGCTTGGCTCTCCCTGCACTCAGTGCCCTTTGCAAGCCAAAGGTCACTGATGAAGGTGGTGTCTTCCTGGACTCAAACACTTGATAACTGCCGCTTCTTGAAAAGATGGGAACAGCAGGGATACACGGAATGGGAGTTTCTGAGCCTTACGAATGGCACTCAGCTCTTTCATCAAAAGCCTAGATAGCACATTTTCCTTTTCCTCAGCTGGTGCTTCCAGCCCTTGAGCACTGGTCCAGTCCCATGCATATTTGCCATCAGGTAGTGCACTCTTTCCATAATTCCTGCCATGACCAAGGAATTGCAAAGCAAAGACTCCACTCCATCGACTTGACATTAAAAAAAAATCAGACAGTCAAGTGCCACGCAATGACAGAAGGACCCCAGGTACCTCACGTAACTTCTAGGAGGCTTCTAACTCCTCTAAGTTAAAAGAGAACTTCCTGTGGGAAAGCCGGCAGTGGATGCAGAGTTGCCCATGTCAGAGAAGTTGCTTTGTGCTCCTCAAGCATAAAGCTCTGCTCAAGTATCACACAGGAGTAGAGTAGCTCAGATCAGCAGTAACTAACATCATTAATATGATAAAAAAATCACTTACACATCTAAAGGATTTAACAGGGATAAGAGATCCCTGCCTGCCACTAAGCACAGATTACTGAGCTATGAGATCAGGATTACTTTTCATCATATTCAGGCTTACAATTGCATTCTAAACAGTGAAGGCAACCAGCTCCACAGACTGAGGATGCTGGCAGTCGTACCAGTTTTCATCCTGTTTTCTCCAGTCCTCTTGTATTTAAAAGAGGTCATTAAGTGTATTGGAAATGTACCCTCCAAAGATAGGTCTCCCAAGCAAAAACTGGGACACCTCTCTCCAGAACAGAGCTATACTTTTCTTTATATTCAGGACCAATATGGAGAATGAGTCCATTTCAGACACCCACGGGCCTCAGACTATCTTCCTGAACAAAAGGAGATCAAATCATTTAGAGACAATGTCATGTCAGTTTCTTCTTCACAAGCCTTTGTTCCATCTAATGCTTAAACTTGGGAGTTAGATATCCTCTTCAGAATCTGGCAGAATTTGGCTATGGATGAGGAATAATTTAAAAGAGAAAAGGAACAGAGAGAAACAACAAGAAGATGCAGACAAACCAGCAGCAACAATGAAAAGCATAAATCTCCTCATCAGGTCTGGAGCATGGAGGGTGCCTTTCCATGGGGCTGTCCATTCTGCCTTCAAGCAGTCAGCCAGATTCCTCCATGGCATCTGACATGCAGGACAGTCCTGCTCACTACTTCATAGCGTCCCTAAGGACAACAATGATTTCTTGACATTCCCAACAGCCACAGTATTTTGCTTTGCAATATTTGTTGGCAGGAAATATCAGACTTTGTATGCTGGGAATGCAGTTTTCTTCTTGCCTCCTTATTTTCCTGTTGTGGGTGGGTGGGAGATTTGGTGCTAAGTTAATGACGTTATGATGTTCAACACTAATCATGATTTTACTAAATCATAAATATAGCCACTTAAATTATATAGAAAATACTGATCTGGAGAGAAAGAAAAAAATTGTTATTTTTATAAAATTGATTGATTTCTGTATATAGTCAAATTTTAGGATACTGTTGCTATGTTGGAGTGTTTCCATGTCTTACCCCATATGCATTACATGTATTTCAGTAAATCATGTCTTTCTTTAGCTTTGATAAAAGGGCAATTGAGAAGAAAATGTGCTACTGCTACTTCTCCATATATGAATACTATGGAAAATGACTGAAGATCACAGCCATCTGTTGTATTTTTGCTTAGACATGTGACTGTGTAAACTGTTTTCTTCATAAAACCTGTATAAAGCCTTTTACTTCTTTTTTCTACTACTGTTGTCTTTCTGTAGCCATTCGTCAAGGTTTGTATCCCGCCTTGGATATCCTCTACACCTACCCCATATGCTCATGACTTTCCAAAATTGCCAGGCAAAGTAAACTTCCCTGAAAAGGCTGCAGCCCAGTATGGAAAGGTGCCCAGTAGCTAGTGCAGTGCTTTTCTGGAAGCTGTTGATTTGCGTCTTTCTGTTGTTTGTGTGCATTCACGTAGAGCTCCTAATTGGACACATCTGCTCTCTGCGAAATAAAGTATCATCTGTGATGATTGCTTTGCCATCACACTTCAGAAAATGCATCTGCTGCTGCTAGCTGGGTACTGGCTGGGGGCTCCTCCCGATCTCTTCCATTTCCCAGTTGCTTTCTGAGAGCACCGTATTACCAAATGTCCTTCTGCGCTGTTTGCACATACAGTTACAAGGCGGACGTAACCGCTCCTACTTAGGTCTTCCCTTGACTCTTTCCTTTTACCTCTGCTACATTGGCCTCAGGATGCCACACCAATGCTGTTGTCTGTGTCTTCAGCACTGAAGTTCTGCCTTCATCACCACAAGTATTTCCCCTGTGCCTGGTTTACCTGCCTTCTACTGAAGGTTGAGCTTGTGTTAATATTCTTCCCTTTCTCATTTTTTCTTTTTAAACCAGTAATATAGCACTCCATTTACTTCACTCATGTCTAATATAACAATCTTGAGCAACTAATTTTACCACTGAGTAACCTTCAGACCCAGTTATGCCACCAGTTTTCACAGCACAAACAGTGTATGTTTGTGATTACTTTAACGTTTATCTATTCAAATTTGGCTACTGAAAACTAACTCCATACTTTATAGAACATATACTTCAAAGTATTCTAGAGTTTATATTGCTTTCAGATTTGAGTACTTGTGTTTTAAACCTTCCTTTGGCCAGAGAGAGTTGAATTTTTGGCATGCTGAAATTCCAAGCTGCTGCAGGAATACTGTGCTGGTGCCTATATTTTAAGAAAGATGTTGAAGTACTCAAGAGCCATGGTGCAAACACTGCAGGGAAGGTAAAGGCTTGGCAATCATCCTGTGGAGTGAGGGCTGGGTTAAGTGACCTGCCTACTCTAGCTTACCAAAGAGGCTGGAGAAACAACCGAAGTTAAAGCACTCACACAGTAAACATAAATTTGGTCATAAAAGGCTCTTCAATTTAGCTAGCAAAGTTTAATGAGGTCCAAAAACCTAGTCTGAAGTCTGGCATGACTCCTAATCAGCGAGAATAATTAGCCATTTTTACCAGAGCTTGGTGTCAAATTCCCTGACTCTGAAAAATTTTAATGGGATATTTGAACAAAAATGTTCTAGTTTAATCATACGTGTTGGCCTTGTGTTGAGAATTAAACCCAGAGATCCACAGGGCTCATATTGTATTAGAGGTGACAGTGCTTGGTCAGAACAAGCCCTTTTGACCTTAAAACCTGGACATCTAAATTTGCCACCCTGCTGGACTTCAGATGCCAGAACAGCCTCTGTCATCAACCCATGTAAATTAACATCACCCTTGGGCTACATTAATTCCAGCTGATCAAGAGCACTGAAAGACCTCCACCGATCAGTATCACACAGGTGGTTTTGAACCACACCAGGTATAGCTGGAAAGCTCTTCAATGCTACGATTGCATATGCCAGCTCACAGGTCAGTAGCTGGTCTAGAGGAGTTGCTGAATTTGGAGTAGAGGCAGCTTTGAGGGTAGCGGTGGGGCTGAACAACAGCACGGGCTCTTCTGTGTTGCACGATGCAGCCCCGCAACCCACACTGCTGATGGCAGGTACTGGCTCTCCTGGGCTGCTCAATAAACCTGCACCCAGCCACATGACACTGTGTCTCCATTTCTAACAGCACCCACCTAGTAGTTTGCAGTACCACATCTCCATCTCTCCCTCCAGCACCATTTCCCCTCTTTCTTGGCAGCGTGAAAATCACCCAGGCTGTCTCAGGTCTCCTTTTGGTCACTGCCCTTTCCCTCTCTAGCAGTAACTTTACAGAAAATGGGGGCTGCTAAGGATGTCTTCAGACTAGGTTCCCAAGGGCACCTTCTAACAGCTGGGAAAAAGAGTTGAAAAATCAGGAGGCTGAGGAAATGTATGTATGATTCTGTCTGTTGCTTTTTCTTTCCTCTTCTCTTGCTCTCTCTGTTCACCATCAGGCTATGCCTACTATAGAATCAGGCCAGTAGCTGCTCCTAACAGCCTCACTTTGCATTTTTTGCTATTGTCACTGTACCAGCCAATCATGTAAAAAATGATATATTGACTTGGCAGGTGCTTCTGTTTTGAACATGATTAAATAACTTTTTATTGTCATCTTCAAAGCATTTTTATGGTCGTTTACTGAGTGAAAGGGGCTCTGATTTTGTGAGCATCTGCCAGAATATGTTTGATCCTGTCATCATTTCTTCAGAAAATCACGCGCCTGTAGCTAGAGTGCAAGATACAGTAAGTGCATGAATTGTCCATTGCACTCTGCACTTACAACACTGCCTTCATTGTCAATGATAACAACAGCAGGGGAGAGATCTTGGGAGTTAAGCTACCTGCTGTTTTCTCCTTGATGTTTGAGCTCTTGGATGCTGTATGAATCTCAGAGATGCAAAGAGCAGCTTCTTTGTTGATGCCCTATTTTATTGGTTATTTAAACATGGTATGCTGTTTGTAATTAGAGCTGACTAGAAAGGAGGATTTCCATTTCACAGGAGATGCCGGGTGTTTTGTTGTGCATCAGCATGGCAGCATTACGGCGCTGATGGGGACCTGGGCTGTGCTTCACTGCTGCTCACGGAGCTGCCCTGGGCAGCAGACCTCCACTGGGCACCCAGTTTTAATGTCCCACTGTGCTTCCGCATACTGAGCAGAATTCACATGTACCCCACAAATGACCCAATTCCACTGAATCAGCACTTTCTTGCAGAAAACCGGTTAGAGCACTCCGTCAGCATTATCTATCTATGCAACAGCCTTCATTGACCTTCATTCGGGCTTACAGTCCCTGTCCCCATCAAAATAGAAGTACTCCTTGCTAGCTGAGTTAGGCTAGTAATATTGTGTGGATGAAGCAAAGAGAGTTACAAGTAGCACATCTTTATTTAAATTTAGCAGTAACCAGCTGGCCACATTCTGTAGGAAGCAGGAAGGGAGGATTCACAGGGAGGGAGGGATCTGATGGAAAATCAAGCAGAGGCTATAAAAACATTTCTCTAAAATGGCAGCATAATGAAAAAGGGATGCCAAGCAAAGAGCTTACTGATCATCTGTGCATCACTCTCATAACATACTCCAGCTAGCTCAGCCCTCGGTTCGGAGGGGGCATGCAGGTGCTAGGAAGGATCACTTCCCACACACGGCATTTTCTGCAGGATTCTTTTCCACACACAAAACTTTTTTTGTACTTCATTAGTACCCTCTGAGACAGGCTGTTAAAGTGCAAGGTGAAAAAGGCAAAAAGCTGAAGAGTATGAGTGTCAGTATTCCTGAGAACAACCAAAATGAGACTGAAATCAGAGGCATGACTCTCAGAGGAAAACTATGGACTAACTGGTTGCATCTTTCCCTCATTTTCATACCCCTGTGTGCCTAGGGACTGCTGCTGCTCAACCATTGCGCTGCCATCTGTGCTTCTTTCAATGCTGGCTGTGCCACAACTGCCCTCCTCACCACTGACAGCCATTACCTTTCCTCTCCCAAAATTATCAATATAGAAATGAAGTTCATATAAAATCAGTTCTCATGGAACAATCTGAAAGATAGATTTGAAAGGCAAAAGAGGCAGTTAACAATAATGACCTTTGATATTGCAACAAAACAGCTCCTCACATCAGGAAGGCAAACCCATTTGCTTTCAGGACTTCTTTCTTTTGGTTGGGAATGTCAAAGGAAGGAGACTGTAGAAGATATCTGACACTCCGATGAATATCTCTAATGAGAGAATATTTCTGGCTATGTTAATGTGTTTCTGCTTATGAGTCTATGCCACATTTTCAAGACCATGCCACACAGGTATTAAAAATCAGCAAGTCACATCTCAGAAATCATGAGGCCAATGTAAAGAATCATGAGATTTAAAAAGAAAGGGATAACTCTTTTTTTTGCCTCACAATTTCTTTTTTAAGTACAATTTTTTTTACATTTTAAATGTTTTTTGATCCATTTTCCCTTTTCAAAAGAGGTTCTTAAGCCCAATGAGAACTAAAATGGCATGTGACATGCTCTCACTTCATCATTTGACTTCAGGAACTGGGCCACTGAAACAATTACAGTGGCAGTCCTGTGAAAATCATGAAAGCTGATGAATTCTGCATTCCCAAAGGCAGGCCCACCCTGCTGTAAAATAATTTGTCCCTCAAATGATTAGCTGTGGTGGAAAGGTCCCTTCAGTCTTAGCCCTACCTTCAAAAACGCCACGAGCCAGCTCTTCATAGAATCATAGAATCAGAATGGTTTAGGTTGGAAAAGACCTTGAAGATCGAGTCTGACCATTAACCCAACGCTGCCAAGTCCACCGCTAAATCATGTTGTGTTTGTCACCATAGCTCTGGGAACAACTCTATCTCCATCTGCGGGTCTGACCTGGTTAATTGAATCACCTGGCGTTTGTATGTTTATATTGTATGTTCTCTCACCTTCACGTTTACACAGCCCTAGTCCATAGTCTTTGACTTACCTACTATCTTTATTTCTCATACCAACCCCCTGACAACATATACACACCAAATTAGGAAAAGAGCTTTTGAAACAATGACTACCCGTCCACATATTTTCCTCCAAAATCCAATTCAAGGGTATTGACGCTCTGGGTCATGTGGACACAGCCTCCATGAAGTTGCAGGCAACCCTGCCATACATTGTGGAAAGATCCACAGGACTTCCACTGTGCATCTTTCACAGGCCAAAAGCCACACGGTGTTCCTCAGACTCGGTATACCTGGCACCCGAGGACACTTGTAACAAGTGTTAGACTTCTGACATTAACAGCTAATGCCCTATTGTAAAGAAGAAGGAAATCAAGGGGAGAGACAAGGTAAACGAGAGAAAGAAGAAGAGAACCTGCACATGGAAAGGGACAAAGGAAGAGTGTATTGTCATGGGGTGGCTATATACAGCTCTTGGGAGATCTGGAGTCTTACATGTGACCACTGCAGGGACACGTGATGTGCAGTGAACTGGCTGAATTAGCACAAGAAATGCAACCCCTGACTGTGTGACTCTGTGTGCTCTGTAACTGTGAGGCAGCGCCATGGCATTGGCATCCTTCACATGTGTCCCCTCGACCCGACCCTCAGCTGTGCTGCAGAGGACAGGCTGGCCAGCACATCCACAGCCCACCCACCCGGGCTGGTTGGGAAGCCAGTCTTCTCCTGAAAGCTGAAGGTGATGGAGAGATTCACCCTGGCCTCCCAGGATATGGTACCTCCTGTGCTTGCTGGCTCACAGGGCTGTCCAAAGCAGTTTCTTCTTACTCTTCTGATCATCTTTCTGGGTGCCTTTGGCTATTTGATCTGACTGTGTGAAGCCAGAGCAGAATATATAGGGCAGGGCATGTGGAGGAAGGATCTGACTCAGAATGTGTGCTGGGACTTCTTTCTTAACTGCTAAATACTGTACAGAGTAAAAGCGTTGGGGTTTTTCCACCTTGATAATCAGGAAGGAGATAGATCTTAGCAATGAGACAATTATGAAAATCAGGAAGCAATTTAATTGTCTGAAAACAGCTTAATTAGAAAGAATCTAATTTTCTTAAATGATAGTAATCATTTTCCTGGGGATTAAAGAATAGCAGATCTCAACTTCAAGGAAAATACCTTTTGCTATCAGAAACTAAATTATTGAAAGAATAATGGAAATAAATCAGTTCATCTTCCCCCATGTTCTCTTAAGCATTATTCACATGGGAATCTTTTCCTTTTTTTGTTTAATATGTATATATACCATCAGTATTTATCTATAGCACAATAGCATCTTAAGCCCCTCAGCAGGAGGAGGGCTCCACATTGCGGTAGGAGCTGTCTAAATATATGGCAATATGCTGTCAGAGCCTCCCTTACAGGCCAGAAAAGGGTTAAAAATAGCACAGTAAGCAAGTTAAATGCATTGAGCCATCCTTGACTGCTTAAAAATTCCTAAATCTATGGGATTCATTTGAATAATAAACATCAGTTTTCAGGGACAGAGCAGTGGAAGAGTATGAAGATACCGGCGTAGGGGTGAGCCATCTATTATTAAGTATATTAGCCAAGGATGAAATGTTGCTGGACACTTCACACTTCGGAAAACTAGCCCTTGACACTCTTCAGGGTGTACTTGGAAGCCTACCTAAGTATACAGACTGAAAACTCCTACACTGACCTGTAGTTTGAGAGGGATAGTTAAGGCCTGTCTCATTCGGGAAATGCTTAAGCACCTGCTTAACTTAAAATTTAAAGTTCATGGTCTACCTCATGCTTATCCAGAGGCTCTTTCCTAGGGGAGATAAATGGTAAGTGTGACATATGCAAATATAGTTAAATGCCTTTTTATTTGCAAAGTCAAACCTTCGAGAGCCAGGATGTTCCAGAAACGAGGTAGCCCCTTGGGCTTGTTTACTCTGACATAGTCTTCAATCAACTGATCACGTTTAACTTCTCCTATGAGATCTCTGCCTCATCCAGCCCACAGCATGGCTGGAGCTGGATGCTGGAGCTCCTTTAAAAGGCGATTGCTCAATGTTTTGCATTTTTCCTGCCCTTCGCATTATTTTTCCCAAGTGAAAACATGCACAGCTGACAGAAAACCTGTTCTATGTCCTGTCAATAGCACGATGGCAAGATGGCTGAGCTTGTTGCTGCTGGAGGGGCCATCCTATTCCCTTCTCTCTTCCCATCCCTTGCCCTCCAAATGTAGGACAGAATGTGAGTGTAAAAGGCAACCACAGAAAGCAGCCCATGACCCTTTGAAAGATGAGCCTTGAAAAAATGTGTTTGAATATTGCCACAGGGAAGTGGTACCTCAAGGACTGAAAAAGGTCCTAAGAGGGATCCCAAAGAGGGAATAGGGGAAAGATAGCTGGGAAGCCCTGAGACTGAAAGAGATCTAGTGAACCAGGAGTTCAGTGGAAGCTGCCTGTACAACTTTGGAACAAAGGCCAGTGTAATCCATGGATTTTGAAGAATGAGTTGGAAAGCCAGAGAAAGAAAATGATTTCTCTCCACCTCTAGCTCTGGTAAGATCAGTGCTAGGTCACTATGTCTACCAGCTGTACCCGTGTTTTCAAAACATATTGCAGGACAGCATGCAAACAAGAGCCACAAACTAATGCAGCAAAGATGAAAATAAAAGGATAAAAGACTTTTAAACGTTGTTTATATTGGGCTTAGCAGAAACAAGATTGAAAGATCATTTCATTATAGTGTAAAGATCTATTCCCAGAGACACACGGGATTATTATGCCGATTATCTTGTGACATATGGCATTTTATTGCTGAACCCTCCACGGGATCAGCTGTGCTCTAGTCTTCCTAGAGGCAAAAAACTCTTCAATCTAGGGCAGAAAGGCATCACAAAAATGGAGGCTGAAAGCCAGACAAATCCAAACCTGGAGCAGAGCACACCACTGGAAGCACGAGGGTAATTAGCCAAGGGAAGGACTCTTAATGGAGACTAGAGGCCCCTCTGCAAGGCGTGTTTAAATCACGTTCAAATCACTCAAGGCTCAAGACAGGTCTTAACAGTGACATGAAATGGCTGTTCATACATAGGAGACTGGACAAGATGATTCACTGATTTGCGATTTGATTCTTGTCTGTGTAAGCCAGTGCAGCAGCAGCGCGAGTGATCAGGTCTGCGGGGCACAGTGTGGCGCTGAGTCCTGTTCGGCAGGCTTGATCCTTGGAGTAGGCAAGAGGAAAGCTTTGAGGAGAACTGCAGAAAAGTGGATCTAACCCTGCTTTCCAAGGCAAATTCTAACTCAAGCATCGCATCTTAAATCTTAACCTTCCCACTCAACATTGTGATTGGAGAAGCTGTTGTTTTGGCTTGTATTTCTTGTTGTAAATCAGGTTCTTTCTCAGGCTGAGTAGCACCTTTCAGCAGCAGTGCTTGGGCTGAGACTAAACATCCTACTTGTAGACTAAGTCACTACTTAATGCAAGAATGGCTGTGGCAGAATCTGGCTGCAGCACTGCTCTTGTGTTGAGGAGCACTTTAGTTACCATCAGCCCTTGTTTGTTTTCATCAGAGAATCACTTACGGAGTCAAGAAGTTCTTCATGCAGGCAAGCAAGATCTAGGGAAATATATTATGTAAAATGTGTCTTAAATTACATTGAAAAAAGTCTTCTTAGCCACACAGGTTCTTAACTGGTTATGTGAAGGCTGAAGTTTAGTGTTTATCCTCCGTGCCTTCTGCTCTGCCTGCCTGGGGGGAGTACACCATGCTCAGCTGCACCGGAGTATGGAAAGCTCCTCTGACACGGGCTCAGCCTCACTGAATTCTGTTTAAAAGCATTGTTTTGGTTTTTCAAACTGTGGCAGTAGGATTCCCACCTTTTGTTTTGCAGTGTGTTTCTAATTGTTTAACTCCTTCTCTGAAGCAGAGCAGGCTTTTTGCGGGGGTTTTGGATTTCCTTGCAGAATATGGATTCCCAAGTGCAACCACTCCTTGCAAAGAGGATGCCTGTGTGGAAACCGAGGGAGAAACTTGCTGGTAGGAGGGAAGAGAGGTGCAGTCCAGGTCTGGTTGCCCATGCCTTGGATGCTACCTGAGAATGTACCATCTCCAAAAGCAAGTATCTCACTAGGGAGCCAGTGCAGCCACATTCTTGCCTTACATACAGGCTGAAAACCGTGGTGGGGACAGCTATGCTAGCGGGACCCCCAGGGATCAAAAAGCGTGATTTATTGACAGATAAACCAGACAACCTGAGGCCATCTCTGGGAATGTCAGACTTCCACAGATAACTCTGCAGAAGCAAGCCCTTGAGCCCTTTACACTCTGCAGGGACTGGCACAGCCAAGGATGGGGGGCACAGAGACTTTCTGTGTGAGGACTTGTGCCAGCGCTTCCAGATCTGGAGGGTCCCAGTGCACAGCCTGGGGAAAAGAGCTCACAGTCATTTTTGCAGGGGTTGAACTGTGCAGTCAGAGAATGTGGTTCCCGCTGAATCATGGAACTGGGCAGTCCATAATCCCAGCAAGAACAGCAAACTGCTGTTCATCTGCAGAGAGGTGAATGTGGGGAACACACGATTTCCAGACAGTTCATATTACATGAGCATGGAAACTGTACATTGAGATAAGTGCAGGTGGTGAAAGCAATGGTATAGTTACAGAGCAATGCTAGAAATCCATGAGCAACCTGTGAGGACTTCTGTCTGGCTTGGCCGAGGCAGGTTAGCACAGAAAGAGCTATCCTACCCTTGTTGGAACACACTCCCAGGTAAACAAAGCACCTACACAAACCCAGAAAAAGACAGAGATTAAACAGAGCACTGCAGGGAATTTCCAGCCCAGTACAGGAGGTATTACTCAAAACTGCCCAGGCCAAACGTTGCTCCAGTTTGTGACCCTGAGACAAGGCTCTGGCACATCAGCAGGTAGACAAGCCATGGAGCCATGGCACCGCCTCAGGACAAGTACCATTCAATGTTAGTATCTGTGTTTACTAATATTTGTAAAAGAAGGACCTACGAAGGAAGTGTGAGCTATGGTTTAACGGTATGATTACTCCTAAACAGAAAATTGAACCCAAGGCTACGCACACTTCTGCAGTTTTGATATGCTGAGGTGAGAATCAGCAGAGACTCAGAAAAGCCAGTTCTTGTGGAGCCTCTGAGCATAGCCTGGCACAGCTGGGCCGCTAGAAGAGGAAGCAGAAACTATCAGCATGCCAAGGACTACAATACAGGTTGTACAAGCCTGAATAAAGCAAATCATACAATAGGGCTGTCCCAATCAAATAAAAAAATGCTGCAGAGATGACCCCCACTGCTACGGCCAGGCAAGAAAGCATATAAGAGCAATTTTGCCTAAGGCAGCTCAGCAGTTTAACCTTCCAGGTATAAGGACAAACTTTATAAAGTGGATATACAGACTTTGAAGGAGGAGACTCATGGCTGAGTGAAGCTAGAGGATGGATAGGTGAACATCTCATGAACCATTGGCATGGAACCGTATAAGTATACCAGGATTGAAATGAGAAGCCTGGTCATGTAAAGCTGATAGCTTTAAAATCTCATAAAAGCCCTGTATGATGCTGGGAAGAGGCCAGGACGGATGGATTTGTTTGTAATTGCAGGTGGTCACAGGAGATGGCTAGTCCACTGCAGGGAGGATATCAAACCAGAAACTGGAGGCATGCACTCCACAGCAATATTAAAATTAATCAGGGCCAAATGAGAACTTCCTACAATATCTGCCTTGAAATACTGACAAGCAGGGTGAGGGCAGCATTGGCCAAGACTCTCACAGGCAGTGAAAACCTAGAGGAAGGGCTCAAACTCAAAGAATCCCAGATCAGGGACTTGTGAGCTGCTGGACCAAGACTGTCTTTCCAAAAAAAGGAAACTCTGCTGCTGATGACCCAAATCTTCTTCAAGAAAAAAAGCCAAGCAGTAAAGCAGATTTGGGTCCAGCTGTCAAAGCACAAAATGCAGTGATGACCTGGTGAGGCATCCCCAGTTCTGAGCCTTGTTTCTTAATTCAATCTGGCCAGCCAAGATTATGCTGCTATTTTAGAATTAAAACGGGATGAAGAGAAGTCAGTGGCAGGATCATCACTTCAGCAAGGGACAATGAAGGGGCGAAGATTATTTTTTTTTTTGAAATAATTAGGCAACTAGATGACTGGCCATTTATCTCTTTTCAGAAGGCTACTCTCCTTCCTTAGCGAGTGTGGACACCTCTGAAAAAGCCTGTGTTTCTCTGCCCATTTAAAGGTTAATTTTCTTAATAATTTTCTTTCTCTTTTCCAAACTTTCATTTTCCTCCTTATTTTCCTTCTTTTCAGTTCTATATTCCATCAAAAAGCCCTCACAGCTGTTGATATGGTGAGTCTACTGCTGTTTGTTCCATTTTAAATGGGGCGGGGGTGGCCGGGTGTTGATTTTTTTGGATTTTTTTTCAAAAACATCGCATGAGAGATTATGTTTGCTGTACAAATATGTATGTTCTCAACATAGGTTATTTAAGTATGTTACTTTTCTTATAATTCTCATGCAGTACCACTTGAAATCAGTGGAAAAGTTCCCCTGGTTCAACTAGTATCAACTGGACCCTGTGCAAACTCCCTAATGGAAAAAGATGAATATCCTGTGCATGGAAGTCAGCCCCGCATCCAGAAAGCAGAGCCCCAATGCTAATTGTGAGAGATACTTCCCAAGAAAATGAATGCAAATTACACTTCAAACGCTAAATTATGAGCTCTATACATGGATTATTATGTTCTGCTGCAGTACAAAGGAGGAGATGTCTTTTCCTGTGAATTAAAAAATGTTTCTATTATGCAAAAATCCCTCGCTAGCTGCCTGATCCCCTAGAGGGCAGTATGACCTAAAAATAAATTAAACTGAGCCAGGCAACTGGGGTTTTTCAAAGGCTGGTTATGTGAAATAAGACTGCGTTTTCTCCTTCCCCTGACGAACTGGCACAAAGGTGCAAGAAATAGGGAGATACTTACAGTTTCCAAATAGTACGAAAAAAAATTAATATGATAAAATGAGCAGTGTCACCCTATATTCATTTATTTAGCTCGCGTAATACAAACATTTAATTTTGCAAACTGTCAAAGCCACGTATGTTGTACTTAAGCATCCTCTCAGGTGGTTTCCAAGAAGGGGTTGTGGCTTCACGTTGGGATGTCTCAGTACCTGCGCTAGCCTGAAGGTGCTGGCTGTCCCTGCCACCGCATGGGCTTGATCCAGAGGGATTAAATTGTCGGGTACTTGAGTGCAGAGAGGTAGGGAGCACTGGCTCATCAGTCAGGCACTGCCAGGGTTTGGTGCTCTAAAGCAGCCCAAGTGCTCACCAAACTGCTTCGATGGCTCAGTCCTCCAGGCCCTTCTGGAGCCTGAACGAGGGCAGGATGTGTGTCTCCACCAAAACGAGGAAGTCTCTGTCCCAGATGTGTAACTTTTATTATCTAGTATATGAGGATCACGAAACACATCTATTTTGCAAGCATGAGCCTTCTGTTTGATGCCAGTGAAAGTAATGAGGGGCAGTTTTAAACCACCTAGTGGCTGTTTGTCTAATATAAATGCAGGTCCCATTTGTGCCCAGGTCCCATTCCCTTCCCCTGGAATTTTTGGTTTTGCGAAACTGAGGTCTGACTTCCATAATTGCCTGAGCAGGGGGAATACACACACTCACGCACACACAGACAGCACATGTTTGGCACACACAGCTCAACTATCCTTTCATTTCATAATGAGGGGGAAAACTCCAAATGGGCATGAGGGTGTGAGCAGCCCCCAGTGAACACAGACATTATTACAGGAGCTACAACTTCTCTGTACATACACATGGGCACCATGCTGGCTTTTTAACGGTGTTTTGGTTGGAAATGGGTTTTCAAGGGCTGAAGGCTATCTCCTGGAGGTGATACCGCTGCCTGCTTCAAGAAATTGCAGAAACTGAAGCCAGAGGACTAGTAAGAGTCACTAATTTCTTGAGCAACAGATGCCATTCAGTTAACAGGCTCCATAGGAGCAAGAGCCAGTCATCAGGAACCCTTCGATTGAAGGCTTTTCCAGCTGGCTGAAAATAAGGTGGAGAAGGAAGGATAATGGTCCAGGATAACTTGATAAGAAATAAAACTGATGGAAAAAGAGATTAAGAAACCTTCTAACAGAAAAGTGCCATGTATGTGTGCACATTTTTATGCTGGTGGCATTGCAGAAAGTATTTTTGACTTGTACTGGTCCCAGACCTGCTTCAAGACAATTTCACACATTCTTTGAATGGCGAAGAACAAAATATCTACAGTTATCTGTGAGTAACAGAACTTGAAAAAGCAGGGTTTGGTGGTAATTACCAAGGATAGGATGGATTAACTGGGTATATTTGGAACTACATCACTCATTCCCCTAAATCCAACAGCAAAATACATTTTGAGACCAGTTATACTGCATACAGGAACACTCTCATATAATAGCTATGAGGTTCCTGGAATACTCTTTGCATGAGAAAAAACATTTCTGAAGAAGTAGCTGGCAGGTACATAAAAAATTACATTGCTAAGTGTGGTTGTTGGATCTGATGACACGTTTTAGGCTAACTAGTTTACATTTCTTTTGAAGTGAATTTCCTAGCGACAATGTTTGCACTATTCACCTGCCTCATCAAGGCCTGTTTAGAATACAGTGCTTAATACAGTTTTTAACCCATTATAAAGCCATGCACAGATAATTTAAAATGATCATAACAACTAACAAACACGTAATCAAGGAGCTCTTAAAATGTATTAAAATTCAGGTCTCTTGCTATTAGCAAAACCGCTTCATTAACATATTAAGACAATGTTCATTTGATAATTAGCTTCTGTTTTCTTTGCATCCTGGCAGTTAAATCATCCCTATGAAGCCAGAGCGGAAAAGTTTATGCTTCTACAAGGTGTCTTTGGTGGAGTCTAGGTTGCCACCTCATAATTTTTAATCAACTTCCGTGTTTTCTTCTTCTTGTACTCTGTTTCTGAAATGTTGCTGATTAAAGACCACTTCCACAGAGAAAGGGGGAATTTACAGCTCTCAGGGCTCAAAACAAGGAAAACGATGGGTGCATTTTCTCCCTTGGACTCATGCTACTCTGGTAACATAGGGCTCAAGGGAAGATCTTGGGAATTCCTTGTGAATGCCCTCCATGGCACACTTGTGCCCCATGTAATGCTCAGAGCCTGGCAGAGAAGAAAAACTGAGTCAAAGTCCACAGGGTAGGATCATTGTTCTCCATCCTTTCCCTAATCACTAGTTATTAATTCCAAACAGTATTTTTCAAGAAAAAAAAAATACTGTAATTTAAAATATATTTGAAAATATTTCGATCCCAAGAATGAGCATTTTATTCCCGATTTTTTTCCGACTTCAAATGTCAGCTACATCTGCTGAGACACCTCTGAGCTGCACGTGCGATGTCCCATATGTGCAGATTGTTCCCACTGCAGCAATAGTTAATGGAAGTAGCTTATTTATAGTGAAGAAAAAAAAGAGCATGGATTATTTACATGAGACTGCTCCAGCTCACACCCCAGATGAAATTTAGCATAGATGAACATTAAGTGATGCACATTAAAAACAAATCATCCTACGATAATTTCACATATAATATTATGGGTTCAGAGATGACTACTCAGGAATGGAAGACTGTAACAGGTAGTCCTATGAAAATGCCATTTCAATGTTTAGTAACGGAAATAATGTTAAAAATGCCAAGGAAAGGAAAATAAACCAAACAAGAAATATAATACCATTGTATAAAATCATTGTATATATGTATCCTGAACACTATGTACAGTTCTGGTTACCCTTCTCAAAAAGGACATAGCAGAACTTGAAAAAGTTCAGAGAAGGTTGGCACAGGTATGAAATTGCTTCCCTACAAGGGGGGGCATCTTCAGCCTGAAAAGAAATAACAGAGGGAAAATATACTGGAGGTGTATAAAGTCGTGAGTGCCAAGGAGAGGACAAATAGAAAGTGATGATTATCCTTCCCACAGCACAAGAGCAAGGACACATCCCACGATGGTGGCAGGTGGCAGATTATAAGCCAACAAAAAGGACATGGTTCTCCAAAAACCATTGTTAAGCAAAATCATTCTTTATCAAAAGACATTGTGGGCATCACTGTAGGCATTAAAACTGTGCATGAATTCAGGGAAAGACTAGAAAAGTTCAAGTAACAGAAACTCATCAAAGATTCAATACCTTGTCTGGCTCATGAAATCTCTGAGCCAGAGTTGCTGGAGATTGGAAGGTAATTTTGGAGAAGCATCACTCTATGTTTTTCTCTACCCTCTTGCTCTCCTCCAGATACCCACTGTTGGCTGTTATAAGGTATTGGCTAGGTGGACCTTTGATCTGACTTAGCACTGAAGTTCTTATATTCTCACAATCTTGTATCAGCTGAGATTCTGCTCTGGGAAAGCCCTTACAGCAGGAGTTTTGTCAGAGATACCTTCAGACAAATGACGAGATCTGTCCAGATTAACAGAAATCCAGTGAAGCCACCGGAGAGAAGAAGATGCAGTACATTTTCCAATCACTGATCTTCATCTTTCTTTGTTCAGACCACTTCGTATTACTGGTTTGGATACGGGCTATAATAATGAAGAGATAGGACAGTGTCATTGATGTCTTCTCATTATTAGTGATTTTTTAAATTAGATTTTTGTTTCAATTTTCTGTTGTTAAATTACATGCACTGGTTGCAGAAACCCCCACAAAACTACTTTCATCCTACCACATCCACTAGTGCAGACACTGACTGAAATGAATAGGGAAGAGGTTGTATCTTTTCATAGATATGGATGCAGAAGCCAGATGTCAAGCAGAGGTGTTAGATAATCAGTGTTTGTATCTTTTACCTTAGAAAGTACTCATCTCTGCTTTGATATCAAGGGCAGCTGGAGAAGAATATCCTTTTCACCCACCATTTGTTTCTGAGATGTGGGGTAACAGCACTCACAGAAGACAACAACCAAGGAAACAGCACATGGGTGCATGAAAAAAAGAACAAAATCTTTAACCTGATGATATGTTCTCTTCCTTTCTCCTACTGCATCACTAGGAGTCCTAAGAGGTCATTTTCTTCCCTCTTCCACAAGGTTTTCTCAAAGCCTTGCCGAGGGACTACAACACTTCCCAGGGCATGGAACCAGCCTTCCCTGGTCTGCTGCCAGCTCCCTTTGCAGCGCCCTGCGGGGACCAGCCTGGCCACCTGCTCCTGCCCAGCCCAGACCGTTAAAGAAGGTCTCAAATCAGCAAGGGACACCCTCTTACCACTATGTTCATGAGAGCAAACTCTTTTCTTTTTCTACATTTTGAGCAATTTTGACAACTGAGCTATTGCGCAGTTGTCCCTGTTTCTGAAGGAACCTGGACTTCAGATGGGAGGAGCTGAGTAAGGTGGCTCCTGGGGGGAGTGGAGGCGAGTGTCTAGAGAGAGGAAAGCACTTTGGCAAAGCAGCACAAACTCCAGCAAGTCTTTACCTCCCATGGTGCCATTTGTGAAACCTACTGGCTCCTGTCTGTTTATGAAACCAACCGGCTCCTGGTTGCCTTCATGACCACGAGATATTTGGACCCACTGCCATTGCCTTTGGCGGACCAATTCAGATTCATCAGGTGGCACCCATTAGCACTGAGGTACGCACAGTGTGTTACTAATAAGGCAAGTTTCAGGCAACTTTTGGCAATTTCAGCTGGCATTCGGAATGCAGTAGAACAAAGACTTTCCTCCATCTAAAAATGCAAAATACTTGACCTTGGCTCTAACAGAGCTTTGCCAGATGCTGTGATATATTTAACCTTCACTTTCAGAGTTTCAAAAACTAAGTCTTGAGGTGTTGAAAGCCCTGTTTTTTAATGGATGTGAGAGATGTTTTTTAATGGAAAGTGAGAGAAAACGGCAAATCAGCCACCGAGAGGGCTCTGCCGAAAACTGCAGCTGCATCAGTGTGACTGGGTAAAAAAAAAATGTTTTTAAAACAGAAACTGCTGATACGGCTTTTGGTGAAGCCTCTGCAGCAGCTGTGATGGCTTTTAACTTAGAGTTTTCAGTGGGGAAAAGATATTTCTTGCGTTGTCATTTTGATGAATAACACAGGCGGGTTTCAAAATGTCAAGCCAGGTTGAGGAGCAGATGTAAGGTTAGCTATGTCTTGGACTGATCTGAATAGCAGGGGCTGAGCAGTTTGCTGGGGGTGGTAAGGACAGGGAGCACAGAGGCTGTCAGTCCTCCAGTGCCAGTTAGCTTCAGCACAAGCTGATGCTGGTGTTGGGTGGCAGCGGTGACACTCAGGAAGATATCTCTGAGCAGCTGCCTCCCAGGGATGCCAAGGTACCACATGGGGAGAACAAAGCAGAGAAGTACACATCAAATGTGAGAAGCTACCTGGTACCTCAGAGCATGGACATCCTCTTCCTCACACGGCAGAACTGCTCAGCCTCTCAACGCTCCGCACAGGAGAGGGTGGTTCTGGAGCATAGTATTGCAGGGAATCTCTGAAAAAGGAAGATTACATCTTCCAAATCAGAGTCTCCTTTTGTGTAAAAAAGAGACAACAAAGCAATTGGTTTCAGGCACCATGGCTCTGGATAAAAATCTGCTCCTGGGAGAAGAGTGGGCTGAGAATGCTTCTGCCAAAAGCTGACTGAAGACAAAATGTCTTTGTGAAAACTTCTGGTTTTAAGGAATGAACATTTTCAAAAAGAAATAAATTATTTCTGAACTTCTGACTAGCTTTTCTTGAATGTTTCCTAAGGAGAAGGAAAGGAACCTGCAACTCATGGGTGGTTCATATTGATCTCTCAAAAAAACCCTGGATTTTCACCCTGGGAACAGAAAGACCCCCAAGAGGGGACACTTCTATGCGTGAATAGCTGTTCTCTGTCTGAGAGCACTGGCAGTAATCCTTTCTTTCTTTCTTTCTTTCTTTGAATATGTAAGTTTAGCAAGAATTGCAGTAGGGATATACTACTAGAAAATGCAATTCAGTTTTTCAGAGATGGTAACCTTGAACCCACTCTGTTCCCTTACTAAAACTCATTAGAATTATGATTTGGGATTTGTTCCTGCGTGAGCCAGGGACCAGGAGTCCATAATAAAATTCTGCAAGCAACATTTTATTTTCTCCTATCCTTTCAAATTCCCTTCCTTGCTTCCCATGCAAGAATCCTAGCCCTGCAGGCAGCTGGTGGATGGAAGCAAGAGTGTGGCCACATCAACAGTGTTGCATGCCAATGGCAAAAGGGAAAGATTTGCCAGAGACTGGTAAATGCCAAGGACACACATCACTGTACCAAAGGCAGCAAGTCTCCTTTGTCAGTTGCTGCATTAATAGATGTTAATGCTCCCACTGCCAGACCTGCCCTTTATTGGCAGCTTGTTGAAATAAGAGAATAGATCTATTGGAGCAGGTGTTCATTCTCGATGAGAGGAAAATGAAACATGGATTCTGGCTCTGTTTCCCGTTTGGAAGACTCTGGAGATGTTTTTTCACATTCCTGTACTTTGTAAGTGTTTATAGGAATAGGAAAAGCAATGCACCACTGAAGATCAATGGATATCATACGAGACCACTGACTGACCAAACCCAAGACACCCTCCCTGAGTCAGTGCTGAGTCTTTGATGCTAAATTGAGCATTGTGCTGTGTAAGATGCTTACATTTAATGTCTTTAGTCACTATCTTTGTTTAGACCATTTTTTCTAAGTCATTGAAGTGACCTCACTAATGTTGTGGTTTAAAGCCCAGAAGGCAGCTGAGCACCATACAGTCACTCAGTGATTGCTCCAAACAGTGGGATGAGGGAGAGAATTGCAAGGCTAAAAGTGAGAAAACTTGTGGCTGAGTTAAAGACAGGTTAAAATTAAAAAAACCCAAAACCTACAGTAAGGAGGAAAAGAGACAACACCCAGAAAAACAAGTGATGCAAAAATCCCAGTTGCTCACCATCAAATGACTGGTGCCCAGCCAGACCCTGAGCGGTGGCAGCCCTGGCCAACCTCTACCCCCACCTCCCCAGTTTTATTGTTGAGCATGACATCATATGGTGTGGGATACCTCTTTGGTCAGCTGGGGCCAGATGTCCCAGCTGTGTCTCCTCCCAGTTTCTTGTGCAGCCCCAGCCTGCTCACTGCTGGGGTGGGGTGAGCAGCAGAAAAGGTTTATGCGCTGCACGAGCACTGCTTGGCAGTGTCTGAAGCATCCCTATGTGATCGACACTGTTTTCATCACAGATCCAAAGCATAGCCCCATACAAGCTACTAAGAAGAAATTTAACTCTATCCCAGGCAAAACCGGTACAACTAGTCACACCTTTGTGGTCTGAAAATCTTGAAAGGACTGCTTGGATCTGGGATAGAATTTCCATTCCTTCCTATGGGGCTGAGCAGGAGCAGGGTTATCTCTGCTTCCTGTGTGACACCCCTGAGTTCCTTTTCATCTCTGTCTGGCTTGACAACTAAATTAGGCCACCTGACACCTGCTCAGAACTTCTTCCAGCCAGATATCCAGATCTGAAAAGGTCCAGTTTCCCAGGCTCAAAGGTTCACAAGGTTTATTTTCCTTCTCTAATTTCTTTCCTGGAAAACTGGCAGCAAAAGATCCGAAGCCATGCTGGGTTTTTCCTGAGTGCTTGGAAAAAGAAGCAAGAAGATGGAATGATTTTCCCTGCACAGAGTAGAGAAGAGACTTGAGGACCTTGAGGACTCATACCCTCTCTTTGCCCTAGAGGACAAACCATTGACATTGGGATCTGAAACCACCTGACGTAAGTCTTGCTGTGGTGGAATCAGGGATCAGAGCAAAATGAATAAAGCTGGAGCTAAACGCAAAAAGGATTTATGGAACCTGCTCTGCTACTGCTGCAAAGCTCAGAGAAAAAAAACCAAACAACCAAAACAATTTTCCCTGAAATTGCCTACCATCTGTGTACCTGTTTCACTAACATACCTCAATAAAAAATCAGGCAGCCTGTGGTTAAGATTTCACTGGACTATATGCAAGGGTTTCCATGGATTTGCTTTAATATTTGGTGGGGTTTGCAATGCTCAGTAGAATGAACTGGATTTCCCTAGAATTTTTCAGGTTATAAAACACGAACTGAACAAGGGCATAATTTGATTAGGCTCATTGCTTTGAAATTATTTCTTTCCATACTGTCCATTCTGACTGGACACAGATTTGATTCTCGTTGTTCTTTATTTTACCCTGATTATCTTCTTTTGCCTGCTGCTTGAAGGTTTTATATTATGAGAAATCTTCCTGAACAACAGAAGTTTGAGGTGCAATCCTGTCAGAGACTAGCAAAATAAGTCATATTTTGGTTAACAAGCTAACTTCCCTTGTATGGGTAATTTACCTTTCAGAAAAGAACCCTGGACATTTGTGCCACTGCCAACACCAAAAGTCCAAAAATTTAGGATCAGTCTCTCCAAAATCTCTAAGCTGCCTTCAGAAGATGAACTTGTTAAAAATGGGAAATCCTCAGCTCCTTTTCTGCCTGTTACTCTTTCAGCCTTACATGTTCAGTTAAGCTTTCTGTCCTTTGCAGGTGTGAGAGTAAGAACCTTGCCTTAAGAAGATAAAAGAAGACTAAACTGAGACAATTATACGTTTAAAGAGACCTTGGGGTCTCTGCAAAACTCCAGGTATCAGAGGGCTCATGTTAGGATGATGCTGAGAGTCTGAATTCTTTATTCCAGATAATGGAAAAAGCAATATGGGGGTTGGGGTTGGGGAAGTGGGGAAGGAAACTCATTATTTTTTCCTCTCCTGTGGCAGACTGTAGCTGGACTTGAGACAAGTGTGCGGCTGCCTACAGCAGGCTGAAATAAACGCACCAACTTGATGAACGACACTTGGCATCAAGCTCCCAGTGTATTAAGGTCTCTAGTCAGCTCTTTGCTGCTTGCAAGACCAAGCTCTGCAGCCTCAAGGCACTCCTTGCAGAACCGATGGCTCCTTCTCCCAGTGACAGTTCCCACTAAGCAGTCAAGATCTGATTGAAATCTAGCTGGGCAATCAGTAGCACAGAAGCAGAAACCATCTTGGTGGTGTTTGGACCTGTCCCTGAAACGTGATTTGAAGATGAGAGCAGAGACCTTTGATCTGGGCGGGAAGCAGGAGCAGAAGGCAAAGCCCCCTGGGGCAGGAGCAGCCAGTGTTTTGCTTTTGGGGTGCTGGAGAGCAGGTTGGTATCAGGACACGTGCTGTCCATTCCTTCCTTTCTGATTTCCTTTCTTTCTTTTTCCCTCCTCTCCTGACACTCACCTTCTGCCCCTTAGCCCTGTGTGCCCGCTCCACTGTGCAGGCTGCTCCGACCCCTGGCACCCTCCCGCAGGATTTGCCCCACCATGTCTCCCCTGCACCCTCCAGGTGCTGCGCAGGCTGGCTGGCCTTTGAACTCTCAACAAATCTATTTCTTGGAAGTACAGGTGAAGGAAAAGGATTAGGAGAAAAACTGGCTCCTTCTTTATCCTTCCGCGCTGAACAGGGTAGGAATTGAGCCCTAAGATTTTGGGAGCCTTTGTTTCCGATGCATTGTGCTAGGTTTTGAACACGAACCTGGATGAAATTCCACTGATGACTGTTTTTCCCAGCACGCTTGGGAGCAATATGAGGCCAGTATAATGGCATCCACCATGGCTGCATGAGCACTGCAGCCCCATGAACGTGTTTTGATCCCCTCCCTTAGGAAGGGTTTTACTTGAGGCCATAATGCAGCCCTTAATGGAGGAAATGATGCAAACATCCTTTAAAATAGTTAATGTTATATAATGGTTTCAAGTAAAGCTTACAATTATGTGATAGAACAAAAAAAAAAAAAAAAAGGACAATATCTTTCTAGTACAGATTATCTTAGCTTGTCTATGAAATTCTAAACTTAGCAGAAGACAAAGAAATTAGAAGTGCATGTGCACACTAATGTTCATCAACATGTACTAGACTTCAAGTTTTACAGTCCAAACTAGAGATGCCAATGCATACACACAGAATGAACAAAATGGCAGTGGTAACCCCCAAACAGACATTTTTACAAAAAGAGCCCTAAACCAGCACCTAAGTGAGGTCAGAATTTTTTTACTGAAACATAAGGACCTTATAATTAAACACAAAAAACAGTACTTCAGATTTCTCTCTGACAAGAAAGCAATGACTTCTGGATACCAATGTACGGCAAGAAATAGTATTTAATACTGTAGGAATATTATCTTTTATTGCAAAGGCTGCTTGAATCATCTTGTAAAGCCAACATCATGAACTAAACATACAGAGAAATAAAGATTTTTTTCAAGAAACATAAAATTTCTATTCCTTCATATTATTACAAAAGATGTGAAAAACAACATGTTCTGGCTTTAAGTATCAGACTTACATTTTATCTTTTGTTATCACTTACAATAGCAGTGCTGCTTGAATACCCAGCCATATCAAATGTAAGTTATTTGTATATCTCCATCCTCTCAGGGAATCTTGACCTTGAAATTGAATAAATATGTAACATGTGTATTGGGTTTGCGTGTTCATAGTTAACACCACCAATGCTAAAAACCATAGACATTGAACAAAACATGCAGAAGATGAGCTTGTGCAGTGCTATTTGACTCATTGTTGCAAAATGAGAAATTACAGTTTAAATGTTTTGCTGTCTTTGAATGACCCTCCATTTGTAATTGATTCAGCTCAACAGACTGCAACTCTAACACCATTGAGATATGGAACTTATTTGTCCTATCTTTAGAGTATGCTTCAGTCACTCTACCAAAATCGAATGCACAGGATGGGACCTTCTCTGAGTGCTTTGCTAATGTGCCACATTAACTTAGAGTCTGAGATAACTGAGTATTCAGGCTGAGATCTTTAAAAATCCATCAGGAGTAAACAAACCATATTTAGCATTTTTTTACCAGCTCCATAAAAGGAAGCGGATTATACATAAACCAAAGCCCATAAATAAGCCCACAATGCAAGAAATAAATGGAAATCCCTTGAATGACTACTTGAGGCAATTTTGAAAATTCCCGACAGGCCACTTAGATAACAATCCTTAAGGTACCTGCATTGATCACCAAGGACATTATCAGCTGCAGTCAGACTGGTAACCCTTGAGGAGTGAGAATTTTTGACATGAAGATTTGACAGCCATAGCACAGACCTCCGATGGCAGGAGAGTGGGGTAAAAAAGTTATGGTATACAACACAGGTCCTTCCTTTTGCCCGGCGTGAAGGTGGACTGTAGCCTTAAAGATACCCAAAGACAACAGACATCAACCTTATGTTTATGCAAGATGAAGTAAGCAAGGTTTGGAGTCGAGGGACCATATCATAATAAGCTTGACCCCTAAAAGGTGTAAAAGGCCTATCCGAAATCCTGCCTGCTGTCACCGATGAAGAGGATCCCAAGAGATGTAGTGAGGACTCAATAGCCAGTCTTCTTTATCTTCCCAGTCACACAAAATTGATCCTGGGGACACATGCACTGTTGTTCTTGCCAGTATGTGGGTGTGAGAACAAGAGCAAGTGAAATCTGTGGGAGAAGGAGCATGAGAGACAGCAGTCAGTTTTCTTTAAAACAAATATCATCCTGGCTTCCAAAAGGTCTAGAATTGTGTTTTGTTACAGTAATTTTCTTCAAGAGCACTAACACATGAGTTATAAATTAGCTGTTGGACTGAAATGATAAGCACTAATGTGACAAGCTGGGGAAGGTGCCTAGAGGGTTCTTACAGAGACCGAAGCTAGCTCTGATTTTATTTAATATCTTTAGCGTGATTAGAAAAAAAGAAGATTAGAAACACACTGATGGCATTTGCAGGTGATTCTTCCTTGGGAAATGTTCCCATCCTTCACTGGGGACATCATTTTATAAGGATGTATAATGTGAAAGGACTAAAGGAGTCTGGGGAGATAGAAATAAAAACACAAGATTGAACTAGGAAATATAGAAGGTGCAGAATCTGGAGGGAGGAAGGAAAGCCCAGAAGAAGGCTATTCTATGGGCATGATGAATCATATTGTCCTCCTTGATGTTGAAAACATTAACACTGGACAGAAAGTACTCACTGAAACTTGCTGTTCAACAAATACTTCTTATGCTATATGACTAATGAAATACTGCAACTGTCTAACTGATGTTGTGAACAGCGGGAGGGCCATCTAAGCTAGGGAAAAATGTGCTAATTAAGAAGTAAAAACTCAGGAAAGGAATCTTATTTTTTAGGTTTGCATTCTCATTTCAAAGAACAGGTAAGAAGAGTGGGGAGGATAGATGTGAGTTTTCACAGCAATATACCACACCAGTTAATATAATTTCAAAAGCTACATTGCTATTAGATGGAGGGGGAAAAAAGGAGGTAAGGAAGCTTTGAATAAAGGCATGTGAGTAAAGGCAGTGAGTTTCAATCGTGAGCAAAGAGGCAGAGATGAGCAGGGAGAAAGGACCGAGGGGCTAGCATTTGGGTCCTTGGGCAGTTTAGCTCTGAGAAAGAGAATTTCAAAACGCTACTGTGGCCCACCACCAATCATTGTGCAAGGATGCTGGTGATGACAAAAAAACCCTAGATTCCATACACCTACCTGGAGATACCTTATATGCAGGTTTCTGCTCAGAGACATCTATATAGACTGCTTTTTGTAGGTCATACAAGCAGGCAAGTATTCCTAGGGTGAGTCAACTCCTTACAATGTAGGTGTGTAAAACAGGGCAAAACAGGACATGTGTAGCATAGAAGTGTGTCAGAGTACTCATGGCTAGAAGTGATGGAATAATTTACATGTGTGAATAAAAGCAGCAGCTTGTGTAGAAAGAAAAAAGTAGTTTTAACATTGGAAAAATTGAAGGGGGGCAAACCCTCAGGAGAAGCAATGAAAAACCCATACAAGACAAGATAAAGCACTGGAAAAGGAAGAATCAGTCCTCCACTGTTGGAGCTACACTACTGGGTGTAAACCACACAGCCGAGTCAGACACGGGTGATGGTGATCATGCTGTCTGGTGGAGGGTCTGCTGCACTGGGTTCTGGCTGCCCCTGTGTCCTGGTTTCAGCTGGGACAGAGTTAGTTTTCTTCTTAGTCGTTAGTACAGTGCTGTGTTTTGGCTCTGATGTGAGCACAATGCTGATAGCACACTGATGTTTTTAGTTGTTGCTGAGTAACGTTTGTACTAAGTCAAGGACTTTTTGGTTCCTTGGGCCCAGCCAGAGGGCTGGAGGGGCACGGGGCGTTGGGAGGGGACACAGCCAGGACAGGTGACCTGAACTAGCCAAAGGGGTATGCCAATACCGTATGGCGTCATGCTGAGTATATAAACTGGGGGAAGAAGGAAGGGGGGACATTTGGCATTATGGTGTTTGTCTTCCTGAGTAACCGTTACGCGTGACGGAGCCCTGCTTCCCTGGGGATGGCCGAACACCTGCCTGCCCGTGGGAAGTGGTGAATGTATTCCTTGCCTTGCTTTGCTTTGCTTACGTGTGAGGCTTTTGCTTTACCTATTAAATTGTTCTTATCTGAACCCTTGAGTTTTACATTCCTTTCTGATCCTCCTCCCCATCCCCCTGGGTGGGGGGGAGTGAGCAAGCGGCTGCGTGGGGCTTGGTTGCCGGCCAGGGTTAAACCATGACACCCTGCTCCAGCCAGCTTATCAGCTTCAGCAGAGCAACAGCCTCTCAGGAGGCCAATGAAGAAGTGAGGTGGTGGCTAACAAGCATGATGAGGTAGAGACACTAGTCTTTGAGGCTAGTAAGCTCGTTCAGATCCCCTCAGGAATTTTGGTTCTCTACTCCAATTAAAAAGGAGACAACTCAGTCAAGTTGTCTGCCTAGCCCTGTTATTTTGTGCAATTCACACATGGATAATATCAAGAAAACTGGTACTGCATTTTCCAGCAAATTTACTGCTCATTAAAATTATATATCTGAGCAAGTGGAAATGGCAGAGTTCAAGTTTGTTTTCTCTTACTCATGATTCATCTAGAAGTACACAAATAAATTAGGCAGTCACAAGAGACCATTGGAGCTACCAGATGCAGTGATTAAAGAGTTTCTTAGTCTGGGCTGTTGGAGAAAAGAATTGCAAAACTGGGTAATGAGAAGGAGAAATCCAACAAAATATCAAAGTTCACACCTAGCAGGAGGTTGCAAACAATGAAAGAGTACTTTTTTAAAATGAACATTGTCTGTCATCCTATATTGTGCCACAAAGGTTTAACAATTGCGACAATAGGCTTTGCTTTGTTAAAAATAACTTGTCCCTGACTTTTCTCTCAAGTACTCCTGGAGTAACTACTGAAGTCAATAGTTATATTCCAGCCACATACCCTTCAGACTCCAGCCCTTTGGCTCTGCTATGTACATAGATGGAGAGTAAGGAAACCTGCCTTTTTCTGAAGAGAAAAATGAAGCACATGATGTGGAAAAGAAATTACATATGGCAGGAATGAATTTTAAAGACATTATTACCAGAAAGAAACTAACCCTGAAACATGTGAATGTAGATTATTTGAAGTATAAAGCTTGCATGTTCCTCGGTAGGTGGATACTGGAGTTTAATTTATTTGTGTGTGTGTGTGTGTGTTTGTGTGTGTGTTGGAATCAAACACTCAGGGAAAGCTTCAGTCACATCGAGTCAAGTCCCAGAACAATGGAAAAGGCACATTTTTCTCCCAGTGCCCTACAAAAACCTTGGCTCCACAAACAACAAGCAAAAGGAGCATCCTCCCCTACATCCCCACAGCCGCCTCTGTTGCAAGCTGTATTTCACCAGGCTGCTGGCGGGGGTCAGCTATAGCATCTCCTCACCTTGCCACATGCCTTTCAGCTGTGTGGGAGCCAAAGCCATTTATGACCCAGTTTTCCAGGCTGAGGACAGCTGAGTTGGAGTAAAGGTGAATGGACACAAGTAACAGGCACCTCACCCGAGGCCATCAGGTGTAACTGTACACTGGGGAGCAGTGGATGCCATGGAGACACAGCTTGCAATCCTCCCTCCCCTCTCCAGCCTGTCTTGGCACGTGGAGCCCTCCTGGCACAGAATGTCACTTCCACTGCACAAATGCCTGGAGAAAAATATCCGTACTTTCTACTTTCCAGACCATTTAGAGGTCCTTTCAGCAACTCATGCAGCCATTGAGCAGCCAAAAGAAATCTGTCCTTCTAAAAAGGCTGTTACTCATACATGCCACTCACTCTTTGACTCCTTTTCTCCCTAGTTCCTCAGTTCCATGGGTTTCTTACAGCAAGTGGACATGCAGCTGGATTTGTAATAGGAACATACTTTGCAACTGTGTGACCTTCATGGTCACAAAACTGTTTTCTCCTGGGCTATGACTTGATCTCCTCAGCTCTCTGGCATCAAACCAGGAGGGAAAATGCAGGTAGATGGCAAGGGAAGGAGGAGGCTTAGCAATAGTAAAGGAAGAGGCAATCACAGAGAGAAGAAATTTAATAACGATTCAACACATTGCATTTAAAGTTAAAGAAGCTAAAAGAATTACCACGTTGTCACTTGCAATGGTGGCCGCTAGCAGGTCTCTACTCATTCTCTATGAGTACACAACTCTGTGAGATCAGCAGAAGTCACTTGTGCACATAAAGACAGGAAGGTTTGAAAGTGAAGAGCTTTACCTACAATTCATTTAGATAACTGATCCAAAGAGAGACACTATAGTGTAAAAAGAATAATGCCCACTGTAAAACTTGGTGGAAAACATCTCCTCCAGAAAAAAGAGAGGAGAAGGTGTTTACCTATGCACCTCTGGAGCTGTTGACTTGAAAACAAGAAACAAGCTTTATACTGCAATAGTAAATTTAAGCTGGCAGATGGATTGTGACAGTTTATAGTGTGGCTATGGGTTGTTTTATCCAAAGTATTCCACAATGCTCTGTTTAAAAGTGTTGGCACAGAATGGTCTATTTCCCCAAATAAAAGGATAATATGTATGTCTCATATGGAGACACCTGATTTTCTTTTTCAATAAAAGACCAAAATGCTAGAGGCATCCTGATTCCCTGATGAAGACTAAGCATTTTGGAAGAGCATCTTTTAAAATAAAATTCAATAATACTATAAAAAACACTGAAGGAAACACATATGCATGGAGGGAACAATGGCAAAAAAAGAAAACGCTACCACTTTTATTTAATTATTTTTAAACCAGTAGAGACAAGACCCACATCCTTGCCTGCTAGAGCAGTGGCATGCACATTTTCTAACTGAACCTTGGGATGCCGCCACAGCCTCCGGGGCTGTATCACAGGTGATCTGCCTGGGAAACAAGGGCCATTGCCCAGCTGGGAGAAGCAGGATTCCTGCCTTTGGCAATGCCTCAGTCTTGCTACAACAGCAATGAATAATGAAGCCAGCTCAGCGTAATGATTATCTGAAGGCTGTCTAATGCAATGGAACAACGTGGCTTGGTCAGAATGTACTGCTCAAAAAAGTTTGGCAGTCTAGGTCAGAAGAGTGTCTATAAATGCAGATGGGTAGTGCCTAGTATCTATAGCTGTTTGCCTAAAATTTGATTCTAGCTGTTTTGCGGCTACATCCATCCCCAACTGCATGTCTTCCAGGGCAAGAATCTAAGCCATGCTGAGCTTTGGATACAAAACCTCCAACAGCTAAGATTAAGCCCCTCTTTGACAGGTAACGACTGTGGACACTGATTAGCAAAGGAAGGTCAGACACCTTTCAGTGCCTGGAAACCAGTCATAACATTCCTGATACTAAATAAGTCCCAGTTAATCCTGTGTGACTGATTTTCCATTCTTATCCTGATAAACTACGTAAACAAACATCAGTTATTCATACAGGAGGAAAAAGTTTGTGTTAACTACTCAGCTTGTGTGACAGAGCAGGCTTCTGCCAAACATTTGATGTTCGGATGTAAAGTTTGAGAGGTTTTTTCCACAGCTTTCTGCTCCCCGGAATAAAGCACACTATTAGTTTTTTTCATGGGCTTTTTGTCACTCAAACCAATTTTAAGAATTCAGATCAGTTGGGTTTTTTATTTAAATTTGAGATGATTGCCAAGTGAAATTTCTCTCCCTCAGAAGAATTTGATACTTCTCCTGAATCTAGACCATTTATCAAAACATCGGGAGTTCTGGTGAAATTTCTGTCTCTGAAAAAAAACCTTGACATTTGATACTTGCTTTGCTTCCGTATTGAAGTAGAGAAAAGAAGATCTGTGGGAGAGAAAATTCAACTTCTGATAACGTCAGACTGTGATGAACAATACAGCTGGAGATGGCGTCCACCTAAGGAGCTGGACGACAGAGAAAAATGCAGGCAACCAACACCCCTAAGGAGTTTCAATCAGATTTGCTCAAGAGAAAAATATGCCAATTCAGAAAAAAATACATTTTCTGCTGAAAATGATACAGTTTTATCCAGCTTTAAACTTGCAAGCTTTAATTACAGCATAATAGCTACCAATGTCTCTTCACCTAGTTAAATGTACATAACTGCAGGAAATATACAATGAAAACATGGGAAGATCAACAAAAGTAGATGAAAGAAATAGGCCTGGTGATTGAAATTCACCCCAGTTCTGATGCTTATTTATAGGTTTGAATATATGAGCAACAATTCTGATTTTCCAGTAACAGTCACTGCATGCCTAAACCCCCTCCTCCAAACTTCTGGGTCACAGATTCCCCTGCAACGCTAGCCCTAATTTGTCTCCAAACCCACTTCCACAAGAGTTTATTCAAGGTCCATGAAGGTGAAGCAGAAGGCCATTTGTCTCTGGCTTCTCTTGCAAAGCCCTACCATGGGCCTCAAGTGGCGTGAAGAGCCGATCTAAGGCTACTGAGTAGTATTAACTTTAAGGGAATAACCACACTTGTAAGCTAAAGTGCAGCAAGGCACTGAAGTGTGCCCACATGTCAGAATTTCAGGTTCAGGGAAAAAAAAAAAAAAAAGAAAAAAGCCATTTCAGTGCTCAAAATAATATAAACTTCCAAACGACCCCTCACTGAGGGAAGAATGGGAACCTGCTGTACTTGGTTTGTCATCCCCTCGCCTCTCCCAAAGGCAGTTGCCAAAATAGCATAACCACAAGCACGGTGGATGTCAAATCATGTTTGATTCAGCAAAGATTACTTCTACTGAATTCACAGCATCATTTTAGTATGGAGCTTATACATTTACCCATCTACAGAAAACATTTTGTGCTCCACAGGAGGAGGTATTTTTTTGGTTTCTCACTGTGTTTCACGTAGATGTGCCTGACAGCATTTTCTGTGGTCTCCTTAATAGGGGTGTATGGATGTGCATACTGTGTTCTGCCATGTGATTTCTTCCTCCTTTTATAACCCTTTTTATATAAACAGTACTGAATGCCAATTTAAAAAATCACCCACCAAAGCATACCTCTTCTTTTAAAACCAGAGGTAAAGACACTGTCTTATTAGAAAAGGAAGAGATACCTGAAAATGAAACATTTCTGTGTAGAAGAGGGATCAAAACTGAACCTTATTTTCTAAGTCACCAAGAAAACAAACCATATAAGAATTCAGACCTCTGACCACCTCTGAAGGGGAAAGTTAATGGAAACAGCACCTCACTGGGGACATTACTGCATATCATCACCTAACAGTGACCCTGAGGGAAATGAAACTGGAGAGAAATGGAGCTGCATGCAAGGGAGGTGGAACTGTTCTCATTTCTGAATCTGCAGCAGAATACGCTAATTGGATACACAGCGCAGCAAAATGAATAAATACCAGAGGAAAAATATTTTCAAGCTTTGTGAAGGAATGACATGCAGATTGAGGGAAAGGCAAAGTCCTGCATTTCTAGCCACTTTTGATAAATGCAGGATGCATAATGACTTAGTCACAAAAGGAAAATGTAGAGAAGCCCATCAATTCAAGGGGCTGCATATTCAGCAAAGCATTATGCCATGCAAGGAACAGGCCACAGAGAGCTGAGCATCCAAAATTCATTGAAAAGTTTCTACAGAAACAAGAATTTCACAGAGGTACAACATTTCAGACACCTTTTTTCTTTTCTCCAAAGCACTTGGTTGCTGTAATTGACAATTTTCCTAGGTATGAAGATCCTGCAGCCTGCATAGCGCTTGCAGGCACTCAGCCTGCTCTGTGCTGTGTAGGAAGGTGCTCAGCTGTGAGGCTGGTACCTGCACACAAGCTGTCCCACAGCCTCTGCCACCAAAGCCAGCTCTTGCCAGTACACTGCCAGCGGTGGCCAGCAGCTGAAAGCGGGGTAGGAGGAAGAGTTGTGTGGCTGAGGAAGGATTAGGAAGCTTATGGTTGGCATCCTAGGGCTGAGGGAGGGTTGATGAGAGGCTAGGGAGCTGGAGGTGGGACAGGCCGAGGCGTACGGCTGGTACAAAGTTGGTGCTGGCAGCCACCATTGCTGTCAGGAGCCCTGGTCAGCTGCCAGCCCTGCCAGCAGCAAGGGTTGCTGCTGCAGCGAGCAATACCCAAAGCAAGATCTGTTTGGAAACCCCTGCTTCATGTAATATGTATTTCCATTTGATATTTCCAGGTTGCATTCAGGACAAAGCTTTTTTACTGAAAAAGCACCAAAATGCAATAATGAAAAGCAAGTACTCGTTGATAGGTTTTGCAGTGCAAGCTTTAAAGGCTGTAAGTACCAGAGACTCTTCCCACTGAATTTAAATGCAATCCTTCTTTCTCACCCTGGGGGAGTCCTGGGCCACAGGTGGCCAAGTGGCAGGATGACCCCTGCCTGAGGCAATGGCAGAGTGCACAGGCTCCCGTGGCACAGCCTGCAGCCCTGTTTGCAGCCCCACAAGGAGGAACGGAACCTCTGTGTTGCTGCTGGGCCACCCCGACGTTTTTCTTCTCGACCTGTTTTTAGCGGCTCTGTAGCCAGTGCAGGCACAGGGACCACTGGGGGCTTCATCGAGCTGCTCTGGCTGTGCAATCGCGCCTCAGCCTCAACAGCAAACTGTGCCAGCTGTGCTGCTGGACGGGGCGGTGCAACAGGGTAGGCAGTGGGGGGATTTGCCTCCATTCCTTAGGCAAAACAGGTTTCTAGAAGGACATGCTGATGACATTGGACCCCCCTGTTTCCCATATGACCATGAGCTAAATCTTTGCCTCTTATGCCATGTTAAAATGGGCATAAAATGCTTCCTTCTTTCACCCTAAGACCTCTAATATTCACGGAGTGTTTTGAGATCCTACAGGAAAGATGGGGTGGAAGTGTCAAGTTCATTCACCTATAAAGTTTGTATCTCACAGCTGGACAAATCTGTGATGCTCTCCCTGCCTTCTGGCAGCTTCCCAGGGCATGTAGAACCCGAAGCTGGCACCCCTGTGGGGTGGCAGAGCCAGCACAGCAAGTATTGCACGCAGATGTCAAAATGGCTTTCCTCCTTGGTCCTGTGTTAAGTGCTCACTGAATGAGTTTGACTCCACAGACTCAAGGACAGCCAACTCAGGTTGCTTCCTCCAATACTAATATGTAAACAAGTTACTCACTTGTTTTTTTCAGTTAATGTTATTCAGAGACAGTAAAATGCTGTGGAGTATTCATTCTGGTTCCAGTTGTGGAAATAGAGCATGTATAATTACCAATGTGGGTAGCAGTCCATCTCATAGCCTTACTTATGCCAGCGAAGGATATTATCTCATTATATCAGCTTAGCAGTCTTCTTTCCCTGGAATTTGAAATAAGCAAGGCACATAAAGGAATGATGAAACAACTAATTATAAGGG